>NC_137771.1:72394671-73594671 GCF_963455305.1 Plecotus auritus
AAGGATCCAATCTGTTCCTACAACTTTTTGTTCATTGAGTCAATGGCAGTTTCTTAAGCACAGCTTCTTCCCAGCCTTTTAAAGCAGCGTTTCGTTTTGATTGGCTGGAGTTGCTTGGCCTCATCTGCCCTAGTCTTTCATGTTGTTGGACAGCTGAGAAAATACTGTATTTCCAGAATACTATCATCATAATTGCCACCTGTCCTTTCTGTACCCATATGGAGTGATTTGTTTACACCTTTCCACATGAAATCTGGGAGCTGTCAGTACAGCTCACATTGATTACGCCTTGGGATTTACAAGGCTACAAATCTATCTACACGTTTGTAAAGCCGAGAGGCTTGGAGTAATGGCAGGCAAGTTGGTTGCCAGCAATGAGTGAATTTCTCACTCTGTATTTCTGGGAGTCCCCAGGGTTTCCCAAGGCCTCCGTGTAGCTACTCCAATGGGAGTATTCAAGGGGGGTCTCCAAATACCACTGCCATCTTTCCCACTCACATCTCCACGAAGGATGATGAGCTACTAAACTCTGAGTGCCTCCATCTCCTCCCTGGCCCCCCAACACACATTTGCATCAGAACTGTTGGTGTAGGGGAGGGGCCTGCGGGAAGGGCTGGGCAGACAGTGTGGTCCATATTCCCACTGGGATGAAAAAAATGTCTAAGAATAAACTGGCTATTGCCAACCTTAAAGTCCTAAGGCCATGAAATAGTACAACAATAAATTTCTAACACGTTTCCTCCATCTATTCTTTTATGTTTTGGAGGTTCTTCCAAGATGTGATTATGCAAAGGCAAAGCTAGGGGCGCACAGCAAGGAAGACACGTCTGGAATTCCCATTCTTGCCCACAGCACAACCTTTGCATCTCTTTGCACCATTGTGTCATTTGGAGGGTTCATTCTGCTCACACCCCACCCTTCACACATACACCTGCCATCCATGCTCTTCTTTAAATTACCCCATCAAGTTCCTTACAATCGTTTAGTAGACAATTTTCTTTGTTTTCACTTTGTTTAGAGAAGTTAATTGCTCCTATAGACAAACTTTCAAGGGTTGCTTACGGAAGAAAGATGAACTCCCTTTGTAAGGCACCGTACTGTGCTAGGAGCTTTACCTAGGTTATCTTATTTAATTGACCTCTAAAATATAAGGAGACAGGCATTGCTGTCTCTCTGCTGGAGAAGGGGAACCTGAGGGTCACAGAAGTTTAGAAGCACTAGCTGAGAACTCACCCTGTGCAGGCAGTGTGCCACGTATATTAGATGAAATACTCAGTGCTCACTTAGCAAATACGTGTTAAATGGATAAATTAATAAATGAACAAACTCTGTTAAACCTCACAATTACTCTCAAGATGAGTACTATCATCGCATCCATTTCACAACTAAGGAAACAGACTAGAGTTCAACTGGCTTACCCAGTCTCAACTGGGAGTAACGACAATTGGAGATGGGATTTGAATCCAGCCCTGTCTGGCAACAAAGCCAGGACTCTTTCCACTCTACCATACTGTCTTCAAAGGACATACTACAAACCAGGTCACTATAAACCATGTTCCTCTTTCTAAGCACAAATGTATGCCTTCTTATTAGTAGGTAACTTTCCCTCACAGCACAGTCAGAATTCACATCTGAGACAGGGAGTTAGGAAATCACAAAGCATGAAACTGATTGGGGGAATAAAAAAGAACATCATGAAACATTACCTAATTGTTTAGTAATGCTGTCATGCATTGTCCAAAATTGGCCTGGAACAGGAGTACAGCCAAGGAGAGAAGTATAAACAGATCTTACACTGAGATGAGCAATCGCCCATTCGCCGAGTGGAGACATTCAGAGCGAACCCTAGGACCTCCACGGGCCAGGCACTCATACTCAGGGAGAGACAGAGTGCTGAAGGTTGGGGCTGAGAGAACATTTACACAAGAATTCCAGCAGGGAAATAAAATGTACCGTATGTTTTTGTCTTTCAAAGCACGATTCCCTTTCCTGTTGTTGTTATTCTGAAATTAAAAACATTTGATTGGTGTGCCAGGCAGCAAAGGTTGCAGACACCTCAGGTCACCAACATCCCTCATGCCATGCCAGGAAGGCAACCAACACAGCTCTGACTTCACAAAATCACTGCTGGGCCTTGTGCTCAACACCAAATTAATGTATCATCATTACACAGGATGGCTTGCTTGGATGCTTTCAAAGTTTAAAAGGAAAAACCACAGGAACCAGAAACGATTACTTTAAATTAAGATTGTGTTTGTGGCTTTGCCTGCTGCCTCTGGTGAGTGCCTGTACATGACGTTGCCTAGGGGACCACTGGTTTTGCTCTCTGCTGTATCACACGAAGGTGCCATGAAGGAATAATACCCAAACCAAAGGCTTCCCTCTCCGCAAACACTGAAAACATAATACCCCTTCCAATGGATTCACTGCAGATACAGAAAGACGAAATGGCCACAATTTAAAAAAAAGACAGTGCACAAAAGTTTGAGCCTACAAAAGAGATGCTAAAGAGGTTATTATCTTCTTAAAAAATCAGAAGGGGGATTTTTCTTTGACTTTCATTATGATTTGCTCCAATATTCTGTCAAATAGTCATTTCCCTAAACGAATTTGAAACAGTTTCATTTCACCAAATTTCAACATTCAACTTTTCAAGAACTAGTTGCTGTTTGCCTATCAGGCCAACCAGCTAAATCCCTTCAGCATATTTCCTTCATGAAACATAATGCTTAGGGAACAGGTTGGGGGCGGGGTTTCTCTAGTGTCATCCCACTAACGTTTCCATTATTGTGAATCTATTATCAGTGTTTCACCCTTAGAAAAGACATGCCAATATCACGTGTTTGTCTCAAAAGTCGAGAGGGTGGGTCTTCCAGGACTCAATCATGAAAGGCTGAATTGTGTTCATTATCTTACACTTACCAGGCTGGGAAATGCACCAGTATATTTCAGGCATGTCACAAATGGGACAGACGAGGACCACAGAGGTTACGGGACTTGCCCAAGGCCACAGTTTGCAAATGGCAGAGTCTCCGCTCAAATCTGGGTCTGTGTTGACCCCAGGGGCCATCATTTTAACCATCACACAGCTCACCCTTGTCAGGAGGAGCCGAGGAGCAGGTTATTTTACAAAGTGGAAAATTGCTGAGAAAGCTGAGAGAGAGTCCAAAGAGGCAGAAACTTGACAACAGTGCCACATATAAACATGGCTTAAATGACTGCCAGTCATCAAAACAAAGAAATGCTCAACCAACTTACAACAACTTTCAGGCTTCCCTTCACATCGAAAGATTTGATCACCCAGTTGACAGACTTCTTGCACTTTAAGATCAAGATGAGATTTTTGACCACCTCAGGATCCTTTCGAGAAGGTCTTATGTCAATTATGATATCCACCTGGAAAGCACTGTGAGTGGAAAACAAAGGCAGAGTTAGGACCCAAATGCCAGAAAGTTGCAACTATCTTCCTTCTTCCAAGTCTTCATGTTTCCAGTGTCTGGCCAGTTGATTAAAAAGCTGGAGCCGATCCCAGGCAAATGACATGTGCAAAACAGATTGTTAGTGCACACACAACAAAACAGCCTTACATAACAATAGGAAAATATGCTGCTGATAATTAGCCACTCCAATTTTTCTCCTATTTGGGGGTGGGGGGTAGGGAGTGGGGAAGGTGGTTAATGCAGCCACTGTTTGAAATGGACTTGAACAAATCAGAAGAGTTTCCTTTTGAAGCAAAATTATTGCTTTTTCAACCTTCAACACCTTTAGTGCTTCCGTGTGTAACTTTCCATAATGCTATATGTTCAAAACCCTTCAAGGCCAGAAGTGGGTAGCAGTTTGATGAGTAGGGGGTAGCAGGGAGGAGGGAGGCATGGCAGTAAAAAAAAAAAAAAAAAAATAGGTAACTTCAGAATAAGAGGCAAAAGGCTGAAGAATTTCTTGACTTATATAAGGTTTGCTTAAGCCATTAACATTTACTACCGAATCCTATCTGCATTTACTTTCCCAAACTTCTGGATATACAGTTATTAAAATAAAGAAAACAGATGGTCAACCAAGTGATTACTGGAAAATTGATGAACACAACCCAAACTTTGAAGAATTCAGTATAAAAGAGAATTTTTATCAAACAATAACATCTCTGTCATTCCAAATTTAAAGGGAAGTCTTTCCATTGTGGTTTTACACACTTGTAAAGAATAAAATGAATGATATGAATGAAGCCTTAGGCTTAATATCGCAGCATATTTGCCAGATTGCTTCTATTCTCATTCCCTTTTAATTTTTCACAAAATTCTCCAAGTGGGACAGAATGGACTCTTACCAAAACTCAGCTGTAGTTGATTCATTTTTTAAAATCAAAATTTGATTAGAATTTTAACTTCAACATCCCTCTACAATATGACATTTTTAAGTCATTAGTCTACATGAAATGCAGGCTAAAGTGAAAGAGTTGATTTTTCCCTTTTTTATTTCTTTTTAAAAAATTCCCCATTCATTCTTGATAGGGAGGGTTAGATTCCCAGGCCTGACTCAGGAAGTTGAGGCGGGAGAGGAAGAAGGGAGAGGTAAGTTACCTCTAACGGCTGTTTGGTGTGTCACCATGAAGGGCCACCCCCAACACGCATGCACACAGCTTGGAAGTAAGCAGTTATGAGTGCAAAGGTGCTCTGATGACACTAGGAACAGGACTCTATAAACACAGAATATTATTCAAATAATAATTATGTTGATAGGACACATTTTGTAATTTTCTTGCCAGGAATAACCTCCTAGGAGATAATGATAGAGCAAGAATGACTGTGTCCTGAGAGGGGAGGTGGGTGGGAGAGGGCAATGGGTGGGAAAAAAGGACATATGTAATACTTTCAACATAAAGATTTATTAAAAAAATAAAACCATAAATTTTAAAAAAATATTTAAAAAAGAATGACTGTGTCCTATTCATTCGTACCAAGAAGTTCAGAATAGGCTTTAGGAACTCAACTGCAATAGAGAGGACCTAGAGACAGATGCAGAAAATAAGATGGACTGCTGGTGCCTTTCCTCCCTTCTTCAAGGCTTCTGTGAATCTCACCCTAAGCACGTGGCTCCCGCCCTCCTGCACAGGAAGGGCCGCCCCCTCGCACAGGAAGGGCTGCCCCCTTCCTGCCTCCAGTCAGGAAAGGTATTTATTTTCATCGGGTCTAGGTTCAGAACACACACTCACTCACCTGTAGGGGTTAGAGTTGGGGGTGATTAACTCAATGATATGCACTTCCTTGTCCCGGGGCTGCCTGGATATCACACACCCTTCTGCTGCTTTGGGCTGAAGGTACTCAGCCAGGTAATTGAGCGAGAGGAAATTCTTCCCTATGTTGCATGCAGGAGGGAACACTTGATCTGAAAGGAAAGAAGCACAGAACAACCTGTGGAACCACTGATCTCCATGGTAACCAGATTCAAAAGAAAGAAGGGCAGGGCACCAGAACCATAACTGCTGAGGAGGGGTCTTAGATCTCATCCCTGAGATGCCTCCCCTCTGGTGACCAGTGACCTCCTACTGATCTGACTCTAGTGGCCTCTTTTGGTCTAAATCCCCTCCTTTCCTGATCTCTGGGACACTTCTTGGTCCTCGTCCATTTCCTCTGACGTATCTCTCGGGCTCTTTCACCGGCTCCTCCGCCGCCCTCGTCCTTTACACACCGGTGGTCCTCAGTCCTAGGTGCACATCAGAATCCACCACCCCAGGGAGCCTGATCCAGAAGACCCAGGGGAGCCTAGAAGCTTTCTCTGTAAAAAGCTCCACAGTTGATCCTGACAGAACACCAAGGCTAAGAACCTCATTTCCTTCCTCCATCTTTTTGTCCCATATTCTTCCTGCATGACCTCAGTCACTGCCATAGCTCCAGATCATGGTGCCTTTTCTGAGCTGCAGACCTGTACTGTCATCTATCTACCAAGCACCTCCCACCTAAAAACCCACTGAGGATTTCAGTCAGCACACGCCACACTGCATCCAGTGAGCTATCCTAACCCCGGTAAACTCCTCCTTGGATATTTGTTACCTCAATTAATAGGAGACCCAGCTACCTAATTAACCTCTGGCCCACCATGCACAACAAATCACTCCCTCATGTTTATTCCTCGCAGCACTGTATACTCTCAAGACCGAAGGCAGGAGCTTGCGGAACGCAGTGAGGGCAGACTCTCATCCTTTCCCACAGTCTTGACCCAGATGACTGATGTTTCTATGGCGCTGCACAGTTTACCAGGTGCTCTCACAAACACCGTCTCACTGTGCGAGGGCTGCTCATCGCCCCCACCAGGGAAAGTGATGCAAGGACCCGGGTCTGAAGACACGCCCCCAGTGGCACACGCCGCTTGCACAGCA
Source organism: Plecotus auritus (assembly GCF_963455305.1). Classification (NCBI taxonomy): domain Eukaryota; kingdom Metazoa; phylum Chordata; class Mammalia; order Chiroptera; family Vespertilionidae; genus Plecotus; species Plecotus auritus. The sequence goes on from NC_137771.1 coordinate 72,401,045, forward strand.
CTGTGGTTGATGGGATTTCCATTCTGTGGTTTAAATGTTTAAACAGAACTTGAAACTGCTGGCATTGTGACAGCTAGGACCAGAGTCCAGGAAGTTCTAGGTGTAGCAAACCCCTTTCAGAAGGGGTAATTAATCAGAGCCATGGCACTTTAATGAAACACACTTCTGCCCTTTTCATTTAATGGACAGGATGCCAGGGTTCAAATTCACGTGCACGTCTCACCGAGGAGCAAGGAATCAGCCCAGGAGGCCACAACGTTGGGTTGATCATTCCCTCCCTCACCCCTGCCCAACGTGTGCTACCTCCCTCGTGCAGAAGTGCAAGCACACACTGTGGCAACAGGGCTCCGTGCACCATGGCACCCCCAGAGCCATCCCTAGAACAGAGGGGACCAGAGGAGCTCAGGAGGCTCCCGCCTGCAGCTCCTTCCCCGAGAGCGTTAGCTCTGCACTCTGCATTCTTCTCTGACGACCCCCTCAGAGAGAAGAGCCAGGGCTCCGCCAACTCAGGCTGCGGAGCAGCCTCCCACCACATCTGCGAGGGGTGTGCCAGATGAGCAGATGAGGAATGCACACCCTGCAGCTGCGGCCCTGCGGATGCCTCCCCCAGATCACAGGACGGAAAACGATACTGGGGTGGCAAGGCTGAAACTTCATTAAGAAGCGGAGGGTGTGTGGTTGGGCCAGGACAGGCCACTCTCAAACTCCAGGATTCTCCTAGGATTCCGGCCTCTACATTCCGTTCACAGGGGTAGCCGGTATAGGTTTCCTGAGTTAACAAACGGTGATGTGAGATTTGAAACATCACAAAGCATTCACCTACATTGTGACCCTCCTAAGCCACCAGGAAAGGTTGAATTGTTTAAAAGTTGCTGTTATTAAGGGCTCAGATGCCATTGCCACTAAGTTGAATATGCTAATCACTTTTTATTGTATATGCGTGCCTGCGTATGTGTGCATGTGTGAGAAAGAGAGAGAGAGTGTGTGTGTGTGTGTGTGTGTGTGTGTGTGTATTTTCCCCCCAAATGACCTTCTGCATGCCTGGCATCAAAACTTACACCAACTGCCAAGTAGAAAGGAAACCACAAAGGGGAATCCCCGTGGTAGAAACCTGGCATGTTTGGGGTGGGGGGAGGGGGCAGTCACATGCTTATTTGTATTTCAGGAAAGGGCTGACAAATGACTTTGAGACCTTGAATGATATACTCTGAGCCTGGGAGGTGGTGCAAACTCCAAATTTTCCTGCTGCAGAAACTGAGGCTCCAGTGGTAAACCAGAGAGCTGCTTGGAGCTTCACAATTAATGAGACCGGCTGGGATCAGCACCAGGAACTCTACAGCTTAGAGCAGTAGTTCTCAGACATTAGTGAGCCTCAGAACCACCTACAGTGCCCCTTCAAACACGGTGACCGGACCCACCCCCAGAGTTTCCGATTCAGGGGCCCAGGGTGGGCCCTGGAACTGATATTTCTAACCAGTTCCCAAGTGACAGGGATGCCGCTGGGGTGGGGCCCACACTTGGAGAACTACTGAGGCTAGAGCCAGAGGAGGCTGGGGTCCCTGGGTTGTAGGGTAGAGAAAGGTCAGTTTCTGGGAAGCTAGTTGAAGAGGCTTGCTCAGTGGACTCAAACCCATGGGGAGACACAACATCGCCTCGTGGTCCATTGACAGCCCTAACCCAGGACTCTCATTCCCTTTAGCTGTTCCTCTCCATGGTGTGGGCCAAAGACTTAGACCTAGCTGGTGGCTACAGTCAAATTTCAGGGGCTCCAAAGGTGTTACCAAGGAGTAAACCAGGTTTTCCTGGACTAGACACCGCGTCCTTCCCCAACCCAGTGTGTGGCCTTGGGAAGGCATTGAGTCCCTCACCCGACGAGCAGGGGAGGCTGGGCACGGGGCTTGGGCACAGTCAGGAGGACAGAGCCCAGCATTCTAAATGTTACTGTAACACGTTTTCTTATTCTAACGAATTCCAAGGGGGTCATCAACATTCTTTCGCGCTGCTAGAATGGTTTCAGAAATGCAGACCATTGGCCGGGGCTTAGAGCCATTGTGAGAAGACATGTTTTATCTTGTTCCAAACGGACCTGACTTCTAGTATGAGCTACCTGACTAGCATGACAGCTTAGCAACAAACTTCAACTTTTTAAACCCGAATCTCATCTCAAACTCCTCCTCTCTTTACTCTGCTGAATAAGCCTTTCCATCTAGGTGGCCCACTGTCATTTTCGGGTTCTGCTTATTCCGCTAAGACTTCACACACAGCATCAGGCAACACGCATTAGACTCAAGAGTCAGGAAACCTGGGTTTGAGTTCTGGCTTTGCCACGTGCTAGTCATGTGAATTTCAGCAAGTTAGCGTCACCCTCTGTAAAAGAGTGGAAATAATGGCCTCCTGGGATTCCTGGCGGGGTTGGGCAGGGTGGTGCATTCGAAAGCACCTGCCTCCGCACACAGCACACACTCCAACGTCAGTGCCCACCTTTCCTGCATCTGTCAAACAGCCCAGATCCAAAAAGGGTTGGGCACAGGCACGCAGTAACCCGTGGGAGCGGCCATGCTGTCTGCAGAGGAGGTGGTGGCTGCTGTAAATTCATCAGAAAGCAGATGGATGCTGAAGACCTGAAGTGCTGTTTTCACACAATCACCTGACTATAACAAGGGCCCTTTCACAAGAGTTGTTATTTCTAGTAATTTATGGGGGTTCCAAACATATTCCACTAGAAATAATAATGAAAAAAGTTATTAAAAATAATATGCTTCCAAAATTGAGTCACAGAATATTTATATCCCTCTGCACGGCAAGGAAATTAAAATGGGCGATCGCCTATCAAGGCTATACAGTTAGTTGCTTTCTCTAATAATTTACCCTTGCAGCAGGCCTTAGTATTAAAAATATATTCAGGCACTTTTCCTCTGCTGTTGTCCAAAATTTTACTGACATCTCAAGACCATAAACTGACATCAGCTTCAAATGTTTGCAAAATGATAGGTAAGAGGAAGCCCTAACTGCTGACCCATTCTGCCAACAACTCCTTCATACCCCCAGCGACACCTCCTTCCCCACACTCTCAGCTTCTTGCCCGCCACTCACTTTTTCTAATTCCTGTGTATGGCTGTCTTCTAAATCCTACACCACAACTCCCCGCCCCCTGCCCCCTGCCCCACTCCTCTCCCAACCAGGCTACTCCCCCATTTCTCTCTTGGCCATGTTAGCTCAGAACGAAAACGGGAAGGAGGGGACGTGGGGGGAACTGGCCCCAGGGATCCCTCGGGTCCCTGCCAGCTCCAACGTTCTGTAATGACACGATTCCTTACCCTAACCACCTGGTCTCAGGAAAGAAAACAATGGACTGCCGTAAATCAGCCCTCAACTGAAATCACATAAGTTTACCTTCCCCCACTTTAATATAAATGTTCCGTGCTATCTTGAGTTCGGTGAACGAAGTGACTGCTCCGTACTCCTTTCGGGCCCAGTTTAACAGATGTTCATTTCCATGTGGGAAGCTCCTTTCTTCTGTTTTTGCTGACAATGAGAAGTTTCTGGATGAAAACTGGACCACAGAACCCTCAGACACCTAGAGGAAAGAGAATTGCATATTGAACGTGGTGCAGTCACCTGGAGCGGAGTCATAATTAGAGAGCACTTACCAGACAACTAATGGGTATCTGTCAATCCCATCTCTTCCCTTGTTCCACAGGCAGATTATCGTTTCTCAGCAGCCCATTACAGAATAACCTCAAGGCTACTTCTCCCCGCTAATGAAAAAGCTACCGAGGACACAGGATGCCCCTTAACATTTTAAAAGAACTTTGTGGTGAGTTTCTGCAGTCTGTATCATATGAGTTATCATGGCTATTTTCCAGATATCTAAATTGAAGACCCATCATTCAAAGTGTTTCAAGTCAAGTCTTGGTGAGTGTTGTGATGGGCTTGGAATGAATGGGCTTCAGGATCAGGGCAAGCAATCCCCAAGTCCTGCTAGCAAGGGAACTTGACTTCCAAGTCTTCCCCTGCTGCAGTATCACCGCCACAGGGACACGGCAAGAGTCCCTCTGGTGTACGTTCTCCTGAGCACAGAGATACAAAGAATGGCCAGAGTGCCAGTCTTCTACCACCATACACTACTTTCTGGCAGTGAGATGAATGTGCACTCAGTTTATTTTTTAAGACCCCCAAAGTCCCACAGATAATAAAGTCAAGAGGCTGTTAGACTCAGCCTAATAAAACTTTTGTGATGATTTATGCAAGTCCCACACTCTTGCTGAATGTATTGAAACCACCACTGACCTAGCAAATGATGGTTCATCCACAACTGAGAAGCCCTGTCTTGGTGGGCACTGAGGGATCCGTAATTTGAAAAACAGTCATAGGTCAGGCCCAGTGTGGGCACCTCAAAGCTTCCTCTACACCAGGGCTTCTTAACCAGAGGGGATTTGTCTCCCAGGGGAAAAATGTCTGTAAACACTTTTGATTGTCACAACTGGGAGAGAGGAGCTACTGGCAACTAGCACATGGAGACCAGGGGTGCCGCTAAACATCCTGCAGTGACACACAGGGCAGCTCCCACAATAAAGAATCATCCAAATGTCCACAGTCTGTGACTGAGAAATCCTGGTCTATACTTCAGACTGTCTGAATGTTACTACCACTCCAACATCTCCTGGATCCCCAAATTGACAGCCTTTCCTTTATTTAAGGTACTTAATCAAGAACAAGAGAACCTTTCTGGTTTGTATTGGCTTGGGAGGACCAGAACTAATTAATAACCTGACCATAAACTATGACCACTAACAGTAGTTATCATTTGTTGAACAACTACTATGTATTAAGCTCCACATAGTGCTATCAAGTGTGGTAAGGACATTTGCTAAATGTCCCAATGCCAGTTATAAATAAAACCAGTGGGTACCGCTCAGCATACGCCTTGTTTTGACATCGCCTGCATAAAAAAAAAACACACAAAAAAAAACACCCTGAGCCTGGCCAGCGTGGCTCAGTGGTTGAACGTCGACCTATGAACCAGGAGGTCATGGTTCGATTCCCAGTCAAGGTACATGCCTGGGTTGTGGGCTCAATCCCCAGTGCGGGGGGTGCAAAAGGCAGCCAACCAGTGATTCTCTCTCATCTTTGAAGTTTCTATCTCTCTTCCTCTCTGTAATCAATAAAAGTACACATTATAAAAAAAAATAAAAAGAAGAAGAAAACCTCCGAGCCATTTACCTGCCAAACAATTGCCAGGCCAACCTATATATAAATCATCTGAGGCTCAGCTACTTATCAACACGAAATTTCAAACAATGGAGAAGTCGGAGAAACCAAGATGGCGGCATAGGTAGGCACCTAAACTGCTGCCTCGCACAACAATTTCAAAACTACAACTAAACGGACACCATCCAGAACCACAGGAAAGCTGGCTGAGTGAAAATAATACAACTAGAAGGAAAGAGAAAAGCTCACAGAGAATTGGAGGTACGGCAAAGGGTCTTTGTGCGCGCAGAGAGGAAGGGCGGCTGAGAGCCTGGCTGACTTTCTCTGGCGGAAGGGGGAAGGAAGCCCCCGACGCACTGAACCCCGGTTCTGACTGCACTGAACCCCAGTTCCAGGCAAGCCCCTGGGGACCCACGCTCTTAAGGGGGGAGTCTGGACTCTTGGGCGGAGACTCAGGAGCTGGGAAAGGCAGAAGTCTAAAGGCGTGCGAGTGCCAGCGCGCATAAAGGCTGCGGAGGTTGCCACAGGCTTTCCCTAGTGGAAGGGAGTCGGAGGCTCCTGACTGCACTGAACCCCAGTTCTGACTGCACTGAACCCCGGTTCCAGGCGAGCCCCTGGGGACCCACGCTCTTGTGGGGGGAATCTGGACTCTCGGGCGGAGACTCGGGAGCCGGGAAGGCAGAGGTCTGAAGGCGTGCACGTGCACGCAAGGGCAAGGCTGCTGGGAAGCCAAGACTAAGACTCCACCCCTCCATCCAAGCTGAGCACAGAGGCTATTGCAATTTGGCAAGTCTAATCCTATAAGGCTGTCTCCAGCACCGAACTTCTCCCAGCATAGACACAGCTGATCCTTACAGCCAACTGGCCTGGAGGTCAATTCTTCCCAGTGATACCAAAAACAATAAAGACTTAATTACAACAAGGCTGTACACACAGTCCACAAAGGGGTGCACCAAGAGTGTCTACCTCAGGTTAACTGGGGAGGCAGACCCACTGGGCCATATTGGAAACCTAGCACACAAATCTACCTTACCAACTCAGGGAAGCAGTGAAAATGCGGCGTCAAAGAATCAGATCACAAACGAAAGAAATGGAGGAAAACGAACGACTGGATATAGAATTCAAAACCACGGTTATAAGGCTTTTTAAGAATATCCTAGAAAAGGCCGATAAATATAACGAGACCCTCGAAGATATGAAAAAGGACCAACTAGAAATTAAACATACACTGACTGAAATAAAAAATATTATACAGAGACCCAAAAACAGACAAGAGGAACACAAAAATCAAGTCAAAGAATTGAATTACAAAGAAGCAAAAAACACTCAACCGAAAAAGCAAAAAGCAAAAAAAAAAAAATCCAAAAAGTTGAAGATAGTGTAAGAAGACTCTGGGACAACTTCAAGCGTACCAACATCAGAATTATGGGGGTGCCAGAAGAAGAGAGAGAGCAAGATACTGAAAACCTATTTGAAGAAATAATGACCGAAAACTTCCCCCACCTGGTGAAAGAAATAGACTTACAAGTCCAGGAAGCGCACAGAACCCCAAACAAAAGGAATCCAAAGAGGACCACACCAAGACACATCATAATTAAAATGCCAAGAGCAAAAGACAAAGAGAGAATATTAAAAGCAGCAAGAGAAAAACAGTTAGTTACCTACAAGGGAGCACCCATACGACTGTCAGCTGACTTCTCAACAGAAACTATGCAGGCCAGACGGGAGTGGCAAGAAATTTTCAATGTGATGAATAGCAAGAACCTACAACCAAGATTACTCTACCCAGCAAAGCTATCATTCAGAATTGAAGGGCAGATAAAGAGCTTCACAGATAAGAAAAAGCTAAAGGAGTTCATCACCACCAAACCAGTATTATATGAAATGCTGAAAGGTATTCTTAAAGAAGAGGAAGAAGAAAAAAGTAAAGAGAAAAATTATGAACAACAAATACATATCTATCAACAAGTGAACCTAAAAATCAAGTGAATTAAAAACCTGAGGAACAGAATAATCTGGTGAATATAATAGAATCAGGGGCACAGAAAGGGAGTGGACTGATAATTCTCAGGGGGAAAGGGGTATGGGGGGTTCATGAAGAGAATGGACAAAAATCATACACCTATGGATGAGGACAGTGGGGGGGAGGTAAGGGCAGAAGGTGGGGTGGGAACTGGGTGGAGGGGAGCTATGGCGGGATAAAGGAGAAATAATTGTAATAATCTGAATAAAGATTTATTTAAAAAAAAAGAAATTTCAAACAATGTTTATCTGGTTTTCTGACTTAAGCTCTGCAGTAAAATCTTCTTTACACTGAAAAGCACTTGTGTTAAAAAATCATTTTTATGCAGCCTGTCACCGAAACAATCCACAACAGTCCAGAGGCCTTTGTCCACTGCCAGCACAGTGCTAAATGTTTAGGCAAGCATCCCTGGATGTTCTGTTCCTTTTGTTCTCATTCATGTTATGGCCATAAAATAAATCCCCTGGGTTTTAAATACGTTATACACAGAGTGCATTTCTTCAAAGTGGAAGGTGGGATACGTCACCCTGGAACATTCCGGAGGCAAGAATGTGAACAGCGTCAGTAAGAGAAGAACTAGGGAGCAGCTTCGGAATGTATCCTTAAGTAACTGAAGAGTGATAGCGTGGGGTAGCCAGGAACTCCTGGCCAATCCCTCCAGGCACCATCTGTCCTGCTCTAGTCTGCCTTCTCCTGGGCCAGCAGCAACAAGGATCCTACCTTCAGGGCTGAGGGATTTGGAAAAGGAGTTACTGCCACTCCTCAGGCACATTCCAGTAAGAAAGCAAAGCTGCCAGGAGCAGTGAAGTGTCCCTGACTGTAGGTCAGTGGAAATTTTTTGTGAGGCAAGGGGTTAGTCAGCAGTCCCACTGACCACTAGTTTGAGCTCTGAAAAGGCCTCTCCCAACCCCCAGCGAGTTTTAGAAGACATTGTCATTCCCACCTGATCCTCAGGGAGACCTACAAGGTGATTTCCCTGGCAGAGAGGCGGGAATCTCAGAGAAGCTGACACTCATCAAGGTCAGAAGACAGCACCAGGGTGAGCTCAGAACAGGAGATTGACTCCTGGTCACAGATGGCTTCTGCTTGAGCCCTTCCAGAAAGAAGACCTTGCTAGCTCCCAAGGCAGAAGATTTCTGTTCTTACTTTCTGTCTGTAACATGTGCCTTCCATCCACTGAGCTGTGTCTTCCAGACCAAAAAATGTCTTCCTCTTTGCTCCATGAGACAAGCCTTCAAATGTTTGAAGATGTCACTCAACCCTGATCACCACTTCACTTCTTTGGGGCACTGTAGCTAGTCCCCAGACACCATGGCCGGCAGGTCTCCACCAGCAGTCTGAAATGTGGTGCCTGGGACAAGACTCGGGGGGTTGGGGTGTGGTCTGACAAATGTACTGTGATGGTTAATTTTACATGTCAATTTGACTGGGCCATAGGGTGCCCAGATATTCGGTCAAACACTCTTCTGAGCATTCCTGTGAGGGTGTTTTGGGATGAGATTAACATTTAAACTGGCAAGTAAGTAAAACAGATAACCCTTATCCTAATGTGTGTGGGCCTCATCCAATCACATCAAGGCCTGAACAGAACAAAAGGCTGGCCCTTCCCCCAGTAAGAGAATTCCCCTGCCCAGCAGCTCTTCCTGTCCTACAGCAGCTTGCTGGCCCTAGACCTCAAACTGGAACCTCAGCTCTGCAGATTTTGGACTTGCTGGCCAATTCCTGACATAAATCTTTCTATATAATGGGGACACTGCATAAGGCCCATGATTGCATCAGGCTCAACATCACATTAGCTTTTATATCAGCTGAACCCTGCTATTATCACATGTTCATTATTTTATGCTTTAAATATACACCCAACAAATATTTATTGAGTGCCCACCTACTCTGTGCCAGGCGCTGTTCTAGGTGTTGGGGATATAACAGAGAAGGCGAAAGACAAAGACTCCCGCTCCTTGTGGAGCTCCCAGTCCAGTAAGGAAGCCAGAGGAACAAAATGAGTACAATATTTAACCATCAGTGCTACGGCTAAATAAACTGAGGACTAGGAGAGGGCACTCCACTTTCAAAGGCTGTGCTGGGGGAAGTCTAACTGAGGAAGAGAGGCAATCCACTTTCAAAGGCTGTGCTGGGGGAAGTCTAACTGAGGAAGAGGAGAGGCACTCTACTTTCAAAGGCTGTGCTGGGGGAAGTCTAACTGAGAAAGTCCCTGACAGTCAGAGACCTGAAGGAAATAAAAGAGCAAACCATGAAGCCCTGAGCAGTGTGTCTCAGTGGGCTGAGCATCATCCCTTGCACCAAAAGGCCACCAGCTTGATTCCCGATTGGGCCACGTGTCCGGGTTGCAGGTGCTCCCCCAACTGATCAACGTTTCTCTCTCTCCCTCTCTAAAATCAATAAAAACACAGTTAATCGAAAAAAAAAAAAAGAGAGAGAGAAAATACTATTTGAAGAAAGAAAGAAAGCAATCCACGCTGATGTCAAGGGAAGAGCTCTCATGATCAAGACAGCAGCAAGTGTAAAGGTTTGGCGCGGGGAGGGAAGAGCAAGGAGGCCAGAGGGGCTGCGGCTCAGGCGCGAGGAGGAGACGGGCAGGAGGAAAGGTCAGAGAGCTCAAAGAGGACACCAGCGCGCCCAGCTGGACCTGGCAGACCCTTGTTAAGGACTGGGGGATGTAGTGCAGGTGCAATGGGCCACCACTGAGCGTTCATCAAAACACTTAACAAATGTTTTAACAAGATCCCTCTGGCTGCCATGTCCAGGCTACACTGGAGAGAGACAAGGAGCAGGAAAGCAGTGGCAGACTCCTGGAATCCACCAGGGAGAAAGAGTGGCAGCTCACACCATGGAGGTGGTGGTGGTGATGATGTACCTAAATCCTTAGGTCTTTATTAGATCAAGCCTCTTCACGTCCTCCCCTTACACTATTAATTCCTTTAACATAAAAACAAAGACCTCTATTTATTCTTTAAATCCATATTTCAAGCCCTTAGAGACCCCATAAAAATCCTTATTTTGCTAGCTGTCAATTTCTCTAAATTTTACACGTGTACCTTCTACACGTTCATCTACATCCCTGAGGAGCTGAACAAAACAGGCTCAGTTCTATGACTTACCCTCCTCCCACACTGACCCACGCATATTAAACAGCACTTGATGGGGTCCCATGTTATTCGCCAACTACGGGGTGACCCCACACACTGTCCTCCTCTTGTCTGTGAAAGAAGCATGCTAGAATCTGTCAAGAGCCCTACTGAGTGAAATAAAGACACGCTATGTCAATGCCATTACTCTTCCAGTCAAAGCTCTAGTCCTGCCTCATCTTCATGGTACCCTTATTAGATTCTGGCTTAGGTTAGCGTTAAGAACACAGTTGTAAAGAAATTAGCAAAAAACAGAGAGGGAAAATATTTTTCTAATATGAGGAAGGGTTATAATCGCCATTGCAAGGAAAAGAACTACATGAGAGAATACGAAACCGTTTAAAAATGTTAAGAGCAAGAATTTCCAGGGCTGTTTATTCTGTCCATCATCCTCTACCTTATTTGTAGGTCCTTGCTATGCTACTACCTCATTTCTGGCCCTGACATCTCAACCAACTGTTACAGTAACCTCCTACTCGCCAAGCTGCCAGCTCTGTCTCCTTCCATCCCTCCTCCACACTGTCAGCTGGCAGACCTCTCCAAAAGTAAACTCAGGATGATGCAGGAGTGCACCTCAGCATCTTAACGGGTACATGACCAGAGAGGGACTCTGCCCACCTTGCTTCCCACCACTCACCCACGTACTCAGGACTTGCAGGTGGAGTCACTCGCGGTGCCAGAACAGATCATGCTGTTTCAGGCTCCCAGGTCTTTTTACAGCCTGCTCCCTGCCTGGACCACTCTCCCCCGCCCTGCACGCCTGGTAACAGCTCCTGGTCCTCCCACAGCTATCACCTTCTCTGTGAAACCACCCAGGCTCCCTTTCTCTCCTCAGGACGGAGCCACCCACTGTGCCTTGCACACACCTCACATGAACTGCACTATTTATCAGCAAACCTGCCGCCCTCAATTGACAAAGAACACCTCGAGGGCCAAGGAAGCACCCGTTCATTCTGAATTTCCTGGGCCTGGCACACTGCTTGGCACAAAGCAGGGCTCAATAATTTCTTGTTGAATGAAAGCTCAATGCTGTTCCAGGAAAGATTATGCCAAAACTTCTTCATCCCGTAACCCTTACTTCCCTCGCTGCCCAGGAAATGATCATTCATTCAGGGTCTAAAGCTACTACATGATTTGATTTTTCACCCAATAACTCCCCCTAAAAACCAATTATTAAATCATTCAGTAGTTCCTTATCTTCCCCCAGAACCCACTGAACTTTCCTCCTGCTTGCTAATTAAAACCGAATCCTCCGACATTCCCTGACATGACAAACGTCTTCCTGTGGGACTGAAGAGAGCACTGAGCTCCAAGAATCCTGATTCTTAGCAAGCATCTGTGGAAGGGGCAAGCGTGAGGCGAGGCCCTGTCCAACTAATCCCAGGCTGCTGAGATCCACACCGAGCCACCTCCCCTCCTGAACACTTCCTACTTAAACCGCACGACATTCACATTTTAAATTCTAGTTATGCTACCAGAGTTTTTTAGAGAGCAGCACATTACTCTATCTGCCAGTGCTGGAAGTTTTATTGCAAGAACTTACGGCTAGGCAATGAGAGCCAAGTTTATTATTTTTTCTGGATCAGATTCAACAACCTCATCCAAAAGAACAAGAAAAAAGCAAAAGGAAAGAAAAAAAGCCAAATAGGCAACCGGCCTTTTTGTTTCCACACCTGTATTTAAGCTTTAACTCTTAAAGTCCTAAGCGGATGCACTGGAGCCTCAAGAGAAAGCTGCCAAGCTGAGGGCAGGGAACAAATCCTGGCTCGTGGGTGCAGTCACCACTTTCCTGGAACTGAGGTTCTTGGTTTTAGCACTTATCTCAGCACGTCAGCTGACTCAGAGGCCTGGCACTTGCATCCGTGTCTCTCTCTCTCTCTCTCTCTCTCTGAGCTCCCCTCACATTGTTTTTCTCGTCAGTGAGGACAGTGCCATACTCTAAGGCCTCACTTAGTCCTATCCCTCTCTTCCCTCTTTCTTGACCCGACCCCTAAAGGAATGTACCCCCAGGAAAAGTCCTGATGAGAATACAGGCCATGCTGGCCAGTGTGGCTCAGTGGTTGAGCATCAACCTATGAACCAGGAGGTCACGGTTTGATTCCCAGTCAGGGCACATGCCCAGGTTGTGGGCTGGATCCCCAGTGCGGGACATGCAGGAGGCAGCCAATCAATGATTCTCTCTCATCATTGATGTTTCTATCTCTTCCTTCTTCTCTGAAATCAATGAAAATATTAAAAATAAAACAACCAAAAAAAACCCAAAGAAAATATGTACAGGTCACACTAGATCATGGGTGGTAATTAAGTCTGATCTAAAAGTTTCACCTCACTTCCTTTAAGTTCACTCACATGTTACCTTCTCAATAGGGTCTATTTAAAATGACAATCCCACCACCCAGCAGCCCCTACTCTAGCAATCTTGATGCCTCCCAAACCTGCTTTACATGTTCTAATTCCTATGGTATGGTCTAGCATGGTCACCTTCCCAACTACCATATAATTTTCTTATGTATATGCTTATTACCCATTGCCTCCCACCACATGTGAGCTCCTTCAAAGGCTGGGGTCTTAATCTGCTCTGCTCATGTCCCAGGCACCTAGAACAGTGCTGTGTACAGCAAAGACACTCAATAAGTATTTGTCTAATGAGTGAATAAATCTTAAGGTCAAATTAACTGGCAGTGCCTGCCTAATGTTCTTGCTGAGCAGGATCTGGAGGTTCTAGTCGGGAGTAGTGGAGAAACGAGAATGGGTGCCTGTGTCTGTCGCTGCTTTGCAGCTATCCAATGTAGCAGTCACGAGCTGTGGGCCCCCACTCAGCACTGGAAATGTTGCCAGTTAAACTGACCTGTGCTGTAAATGTAAAATACTTACCAGACTTCGTAGTGTCTTATAGTTAAAAAAATAGGGGGGGGGGATCTCTACTTTTTTATTGATTACATGTTAAATATTATTCTGGATATATTGGTCAAATAACACATGCTATTATAAGTAATTTCACTTGTTTCCTTTACTTTTTAAATTCACTAATAGAAGATTTTAAATCATCTGTGTGGTTTCTATTGGACAGCACTGCTCTAGAGCCTCCAGTATGTCCCTACGGAAGGATGACATCCATCCATCCATCCATCCATCTGCTCTTTGGTCTCGTCTCAGAATATAAATCAATGTCAAGAAGACATTTCAAGCCCAGTGCTTCCCAAAGTGTGATCCTTGGACCAGGACATCACAGACAGAAGTATGTTAAAACGTAGATTTTAGGTGAAGTAGGAATGTGGGGTCCAGAAAACTGCATTATAATCTTCATGTACCTCCCCCCGAGATACCAATGCACACTTCAGGGTCACTGCTCTCTAGGCCATAGATAGGAATATTATTTAAACTCCAAATAATCTTTGCAAACCATGCAGGATTACTTGAAAACAGGCAAGAATATTTTCCCCTTGCATTGGAGGGTAGGGGGTGGGGGGGAGGGAGAAGGGGGAGAGTAAAGCCAAGTCATGAATGGAGTCATCTTCTTGCACATCTAAAAAGAAAGAAATGAGCCTTGTGAAATAAGAGGAGCCATGACTCCCCAATGATACTGAAAAACCTGCTGAGATCTCAGAGGAAAACCTGTTCCAGGAATCCATCTCTTGAGAGAGAGAGAGAGAGAGAGAGAGAGAGAGAGAGAGAGAGAGAGAGAGAGAGCGCGCGCGCTCAGCTGTGGTCCATTTAGAGCTTCAGTTATCAGTTGGGTAAGTGCCTGCTATTCAGGTTACAGCTCCATGGGGCTGCTCGAACTCACATACCCAACTTCTCACCTTTACCTGACAGACATTGGTGAAAGTTCAGCACTTGCACAATAAGAACTAGCTCCTCTCCCTCCTTTGTCCTGCCCTACAGTTGACTTCTACCATTCCTATTCCTTTTTCCTGACTTCTGCATATAGACAAATCTCGTTTTTGATACTAAGAATAATATTTATTGCAGTGTCCTCTTTATTAGTAAACATGAGTAAAATTTATTTTTTAATGTTTTAATTTATTTTTATTTGTTAATTACAGTTGACTTTCAATATTATTTTATATTAATTTCAGGTATACAGTATAGTGGTCAGACATTCATATAATTTACAAAATGACCCCCCATAAGTCTAGTACCCAAATGGCACCATACATAGTTACTACATTATTGACTATATTCCCTCTGCTGTATTTTATACCCCTTAGACAAGTCCCTTCTTGGAGTTGTCTGCTTAGGAAAATAGAGCAAAACAAGGAAAACAAATGAGGCAAGGAAAAACACTGACATTTCAGAAGCACCTGCCATGCCAAGTATTTGCTAGTTCAATTCTAGGGGGAAAAGACAAATGGTGAAGTAGAACAGGCATTTCTCCAGAATTCAGGTCTATGTATAAGTAGGATCTATGCAGGCTGCTCCTAGAACGCCTAACAGTGCCCACATAGAAAGACACTAAGGAGATGACGTTTTGATGTATTTTGTGCACAAAGTCCGGCAAAAACAAACTTACATCTAGTACTGGAACAGTGTTGAAACCTTTACCTCCCAAATGAGGACTGAACCCTACATCCTGAGAGGCAGTCACACGTTCTCCCCACCCAATTTCTGGGACGGCTGTGCTTGCCTATTTCCTCCAAAGCCGTGTGATGGGAGACGTAATCTGAAACATGTCTTCTATTAACCGTATATCATGACTCAATTTTTTTTTAAGTTTGTTTTAAAGAAATAATAACTTCCATGGCCAGAAACCTACAGTCATAATTTGCAAAGCTACATATTCATGAGCCATGTCCAATGGTACCTGCCAATGGTGCATTCAGAACACAGATCCACACAACCACTGAGAAACTCTCAGGTGTTTTTATTTTGTATCCACAACCAGAATACTTCCTTTCAAAAACAAGACTTAAAACATATTCAACAACTTTTCTCAAAACACTCATGATGTTCATCCTCTGCTTTTAATTTTTATTTTTGCTGAAATACAAAGAACTAAAGGATTGAAACTGCTCTCTGTTCTTAACACCCTACATGTTTCCACATGTCCCAGAGGGAAGTTCTGAGATGCTGCCCTCCGAATATAAACATACACAAACTTGAATGTGAGTCAGTAAAAAAGCAATACTCTCATCTCTCATGGAAGTGTTACAAAAACGATAGCCTATGTGAATATGTATATATACAGAGAGAAACAGAATCTCTCACTCCATCTGAAAGACAGACTTAGTCCCCACAGCATAACAAATGAATGAAGTGTGAGCTGCTTTGTAATGTAGAGTTTTTCAGTGTAGAGTCCCAAGCCGCAAAGGGATCCTTGCTGGCCCTACAAAATAACCTCTCCAGACTCCCAAATTTACCCTTTCGCATCTTCCAATGTTAGCATGTTAGGAGGAGCTTGACCCAAAATTTAAAGTGCATTTGCCATCCAAAGGGTGTTTTTCAGAAAAAAATAAAATGTTGGCATCATTACTATTACTTGCCATGATCCTCAGCCTATTTTTGCCTTCCAAATGTGCTTCTGGGAAATCCCTCACTGGGGAGCATTGTTTTATTTTTCTTTTAAATTACATCTAATCTGCCAATCCTGGTTCAAGGGCACAAACTGAATTTTACAAAACACTTAGCTCCAAATAGGTTCCTAGAATTCTCTTTACAGAGAGTTCCTCTTCATCAAGACTGATAATCTACATTCCATTTTACAGAGAAGGAAATTAAGGTTCAGAGAAGCTAAAGAATCTGCCAGGATCACCGAGCTGGTAGAAAGCAGGGTGGCCAACAGAACCAGAGACTTCATTTCTTAAGCTACAGCGCTTTCTACTCCATCACCCCAAATCAAGAAGTCAGCAGTGTTGGGTAGACAGAACTCCTCTTGGCCCCTACTAATAGGAACAAACACTGGGAGGTAATCGCCATGAAGGCTCTTCCTGATCACTGACTGAGTTTCATAGATTCTGAATCCGCACGTCTGACAATTGAAGACACTGGGGCTCTGAGAGGTTAGGTGACTTTGCTTAAGCAAGGAAACACGTGCAGATCCAAACTATGTCTGCTGGACTCCCAAACTAGGCCATAACAAAGCCAGGCTTTTAAGAGAGTGAAAGGGAAAGCAGTGAGGCAGAGCAGGGGTCATGCCTGTCCCTGCCTCTTACACAGAAATTCTCCCCATTGGGTTGTTTCCTTCTCTTTCTCCCCTTCCCAGGGGGGCTGGCTGAGGAGCTGAGCTGGTGAAAGTGGAGGAGAAAGGGAATGAAGGGGCAGACAGAGAGGAATGACTGTTATGGAAACAAAATAATTGCTTGGTTGGAAGAAGGGAGATCTCTAATAACAAACAAGGACAACAAAACCTGCCCAAGGCTCTGGGAGTGACAGAGTAGAAACTATGGCAGATATAGCACAGCACGAATATCTGATTGTATAGATTTAAGATATAAACGCCTCTGCGATGGTCGGTTTTATATGTTAACTTGGTTTGGCTACCTATTGCCGCTATTCAATCAAACACTAACCTAGATTTGGCTGTGAAGGTATTTTGTTGATGTGATTCAAATCCATAATCGGGTGCTCTTAAGTGATGGAGATTATCCTAGATAATCTGCATGGGCCTGATTAAGGCCTTAAGAGCAGGGCTGAGGCTGGGCTCACACCTGAGAGGTCAGCTGCCTCTCCTGACCTCTGACCCTGCCGATTTCTGACTTGCCTTGCCTGACCCCACAATGGCGTAAGCCAATTCCTTGCAATAAATCTCTTCATATATATCCCTACTGGTTCTCTTTCTCTGGATCATCCCTGACGGACACAGCTTCTGTGAATTGCTGATGCAAGCCCCAAAAGGAATGGGAGTACATATTCTGGCTCAGCAACCACAGGCCTCCTAACAGTGCTGTTGTTTTGTGGGGAGGGAGCGGGGGAGGATGGGGTTCTAAAGAACATTTCCTTGGGCATGGGGGTGGGGGTGGGGTAGGATGGAGGTGGGAACTTCAGCTCCAAAACTGGATGCTTTCAACCAAAGACAGGCTATGTTCCTATACTCACCCCCATTTCCCAGTCTACACTGAACAGTCCCCGGCGAGGACCAAGGTGATTCCTATGCCACAGCGAAGAAGCTTGAACTGAACACATTTAATATCTCTGAAGAAAGGATCCCCAGACTGCCAAGGGCGATGCAGATATTGAGCAGGGAACCCTAGTGTAGCCGATCCAGAGATGGGCCGGCCAGAACCAGAACATGCTGCTGGGAAACGGGTCAAGAAGCAGTTTTAAAACGTTTCCCTTAATGAAATACTGGTGTGACCTAGATCTCAGTACTTAAGCCATTCACAATACACTTTGCTGGAATGAAACCGGATAGGAGAGTCCACGCTACCTCCTCACTGGTCAGTGAGTGATGCCTTGATGTAGCTTGAGTTCAGTTGTGTGTTTTTTAAATATATTTTTATTGATTTCAGAGAGGAAGGAAGAGTTAGAGAGAGATAGACATATCAAGGATGAGAAAGAATCATTGATCGGCTGCCGCCTGCATGCCCCCCACTTTGGGATTGAGTCTGCAACCTGGGCATGTGCCCTGACCAGGAA
Organism: Plecotus auritus; assembly: GCF_963455305.1. Lineage (NCBI taxonomy): Eukaryota > Metazoa > Chordata > Mammalia > Chiroptera > Vespertilionidae > Plecotus > Plecotus auritus. Next base: position 72,419,000 of record NC_137771.1, read on the forward strand.
TCGAACCGTGACCTCCTGGTTCATAGGGTCAACATGCAACCACTGAGCCACACCGGCTGTGCACAAGTTCAGTTCTAAAGTCCTGCTTGTGAAAAAGTCATTAGTGGCTCCATGCTGGAGATGATATCACAGTCACACCCCTGAGTCAGGCGGTGTGTGAACGTCCCAATGAGGTCTCCATTTACCCTTCTGGAAAGTACGGGGCACCTGCATCATAATCTGTTTCTCAAGAGGTCACCCAATTACCTTCCCTACATTATCTGTGACTGGGGAATAATGATAGAGGCTCCAAGCAAAGGGGGGAAAAATCAGGAAAAAATGGACTTCAAACACCTGGGAAGTTTCATCAGTTTTAGAATGCTAAGCTATTTTTAAGGTGGCAGCCACATGGCTAACTTCCAGCCATTGGTAAAGCAGCTGCTGACACTCTTTCTGAAGCTTCACATGGTGTCTAGGAATACTGTGGTTATCTACAGTCAGATGTGCTCAGGACCACCTCCCACATCTGGACCTCGGGGGAAATCACTTCACTTAAGCATTTTCCTTTGCAAAAGGAGAACCCTCCCAGGACACAGTGGACAATTAAAATCCAACATCCCTGGCTACACCTACTTGCTCAAATGATCAAAGCATAACTTCATTCAATCCCAGGATCAAAATCTGGGATATGTGATGTAAAGAAAGTAGGAGAAATCTAGCCCAAACTACTAATCCCCATCATTTAAAAACTATTCGTTTTCACTATTGCTAACATTTATGATGATATTGAGCACTTACAATGTGCCAGAGACTATTCTAAGCCATGGATTACAGCCACCGCTTACTAGCTGTGTGACCATGCACAAGTTAACCTCTCTGTGAGTCAGTTTCATCTTAAAGTGAGGATAATAAAAGTACCTACTTCACAGCCTTCTTATGAAGATTAAATAAGGTAATATATGTAATGTGCTTAGAAGAGTGCCAGCACATGGCGCATGCTGTGTTTGTTAAATGTACACATACAGGTATACACATCCACACCACGGGTCACAAGAGTTGTCTGACAGATCAGGGTGGACAGGCCCCAATTCATTCCTCGCGGTGGCAGGCCCATAACCTTCTTGTCCCAACTGCTAGGAAAGGATATACGAACCACTTCCAAGGGTTAGAGCAGTGTTGGCTCCAAGCAGCAGCTCTGAATCATCCAGAAACTACAGGTGCTCCAGAAGAGCTCCCCGTGATACAGATGGAGGGGCTACAGATCAAATGGGCAGTGAGCACTGTGGGCTTTTGCCAAAGATGGCAGGTGGATAAGCCCCTGGCTTCCAGGCACACCCTGGGTCCCAACTGTGCCATTCACCACCCAAATGGGACAAATCAGAAGCAGACCAATGATGACTACCTGGCCCAGTGACATGAAGAGCCCACATTTGCAACAAAGACCCCAGGCCATTTGGGGATAGGATGTGAGGACTAAGGGCAAAAGCAGATCTTGGCATAAAATTGTAACCTGGACAGAGAGACACAAAAAGCTAAAGGGGCTCCTTCCTGGCCAGCAGAAATCTGCTTCCAAGCCAGGGAGCGAGGTGATAGAGGGCTGGAGTGCCAGACCTGGGTGGCCTCAAACACCCAATGACTGCACCTAGGAAGGAGTCGGCCCATCCTGCAGTCCCTTGCAGAGATGGGAGCTGTGGGCTCCCTTTGGGGACGCTTACCCAGGGCCTCACTGTCTGCAGGTTATGAGAGGCCCAAGGCAGAGCCGTGAGCCTGCAGGTCAGCCCCACCAGGATCTCCCAAGAGACAGATTTTTTTTTTCCTCCCTCTCATGACATGAAAAAATATTCTGCAACCTCCCTTAACAAAACACTTGCTTTTCCTACCAAACAGCTCTCTGGCGGCTGCCCACCACGCTAACCAAGGGCACCAGAGATTTTAACATTTGATACAACTGCCCAACCCTTGGAAAGGGCAGCAGCGTCAGATCACCAGATCAGCCTTAGACAGTAAAACCTTAAAGGACGTCATGGGATTCTACACGCAGAAACACCAATCTTGCCCCCTCAGGGAAATCGGGTTTATTTAACCTCAATTTGTTGTATGAAAGCAAAGCCTTCACAGGGCTGAGGCCCCTGCCTGCACACAGACATGACACACAGCTGGTCCAGCAGAGCCAGGAAAAGTCTACGCCTGCCCGAACCTCCAGGGCAGGATGTCGTGATCAGGAAGAATCCACCCAGGCAAACCTCCGGAGGCCAGGGCCATGCATGGGCTCGCTGGCAGCACCTCCAGCCTGAACCCAGGAATCAGGAGACATCCCATCAAGTCTTTCCAAAGGTCTTTCTGAACCAGGACTCCCAGATGAAACTGGTCTCTTTCCATAGCTCTGGTTGCCATGGTGACATTTAGGAAGAGCTCTCACCACAAAAGGGCCAGAAATGGTTCCTAGGAAATAGGGTAGTTGACTGAGCCTAGTTCAGTGGTCGGCAAACTCGTTAGTCAACAAAGTGGCAAACCGCGGCTCGCGAGCCGCAAGTCGCTCGAGAGCCGCAGTTTGCCGACCACTGGCCTAGTTCATGAGAGGCTCAAGCCCCTTATAATTAGAGCTCTCCGAGACAAGCCACAAAACCAACAGATAAGCAGCCTCTGCAACAAAAATGCACAGGACTCAACCACTTGGACTACCCCACAGGACACAGTGACTCATTCCACAAGAGACACTTAAAAAAAAGAAAAAAGAAACAAATCTTGAAACAGTCAGTTGTGTAATCTGCCTTTAAAAGAAAACTCAGTTGGGGAAAGACCTCACTTGGAAATACAAAATGGTATATCCAGACCCCTAGTCTAGAGGGGTGATACTTCGGGTTAGCAAAAAGGCTGTGCTCGTGTCTGCAAGCCCGACCCATCTGCCACACGCTGCGGCTCAGGCAGCCTCACAGAGGGAAGGGGGCTGCCTTCATTGTACTTGGAATGCAAGCTTTCTCATTTTCTCCAATTTCCAGGACCCAACTTCATTGCAATGAATTGTAATTCCTGATCTCTTAACCATCTCCCCCATGAAATGGAGGGCTCCATGAGGACAGGCAATGCACCACATTTCTCTCTGATCCCCCACACGTGGCACAGGTCCCCGCCTCCTGCAAGCACTAAAAACGGGGTGTCAAATGAATGAACAAGTAGTACATAAACCGTCATACCAGGTATGCTAATGTCATGTTTTTCTAAAGATGGGAAGAAATTACCAAACAAGGAAAGGAGAAAAGTAGAAAATTAAAAAAAAAAAAAAATACATTTCTAGATTTCTTGAATGCAACACAGTAGAGAATACAGAACTTTTTTTAAAGTTCCCTCCTGCGCAAGCAAACTTGAATGTCTGAGTTATTTGTAGGGCCTGTTTGGACACCACAGCCCTCAATTACACATCTCCTGGATTCATGAAGAGAAGGACTGGACATGCGCTGTGGTGCGGGCTGGGCCGGCCCCTTCCTAGAGCACAGCTAAGCACACATCTGGGGCTATTTAACAACTGATTGGAAATTTTGCCTTCTGATTTCCAGTTAAACACTGGGCACAGGAAAACAAATAGCACTTGTTTTTCCCTGAGTCTTGTCAGCCATCCAACTGCAGTGCAGAGCAGAGAACTGCCTGTGGTTTGGTGGCAGAGGCCCAAGATATTTGGGACCTTCCTCCCGCCTGCCCCCAAGTTTAAGTGAAAGGAATAAACCAGATTTTGGCTTCAGCTTCTTCACCCATTCCTCCCCCCTTCTCAGAAACACAAAACTAGGTTTTAAATATTAAGCATGGTCCTGGTATTAATTTACATTTTTCATTAGGATTAAATTTTTATTTGTTTTTAATCCAAAGCCAATAGCATCAAATTTGGTTTCTCTCGGTATTTCAACTGCCCTGCCCTGATATTTACTTGGATTTGCTGAAGAGGCAATGTTCAGATTACCATTTTCTGTTTCTAATTAAACTGGGATATAACATCTAACGGTTGTATTATCACAAAATCAGAGTTGGAAAGCTGGGAGGGACTTTAGAGATCAGCTAGTACCACCTCCTCACTTTGGAGAAGAAGAAATTAAGGCCCGCCCAGCCAGCGAGACTCAGTGGTTAAGCATCAACCTATGAAACAGGAGGTCACAGTTTGATGCCTGGTCAGGGCATATGCTGGGGTTGCAGGCTTGATCCCCAGTACAGGTCGTGCAGGAGGCAGCTGATCAATGATTCTCTCTCATCATTGATGTCTCTCTCTCTCTCTCTCTCTCTCTCTCTCTCTCTCTCTCTCTCCCTCTCCCTCTCCCTCTCCCTCTCCCTCTCCCTCTCCCTCTCCCTTCCTCTCTGAAATCAGTAAAAATGTATTTTAAAAAAACAAACTAAGGCCTGAGTAGTTAAGTGATTTTGTCTAGTTAGTGGCAGAGCGAAGACTAGTCCCCAGACCTCCTGATACCCAAGCTAGGGTGTTATCTAGAAACAAAAGCCTGAGTTACTTCTGAGTAGAGATGCCAGATAAAATACAGGACACTTTATTATATTTGAATTTCAGATAAACAACAAATACTTTTTCAGTAAAAGTCTTCCCCAAATATCACATGGACATACTAAAAAATTATTTGTTGTTTATCTGAAATTCAAATTTAATTGGTCACTCTTTATCTTTGTTAAATCTGGAAACCCTACCTTGGAGACCAATATCCCCTACCTCTCCATACCTCCAATCAAACACACACATTTCTTTCCTGATTTTAATGATAAATGGCTAGAAAAACTAACCACAGCACAGTAATCCCAAGAGTAAATGAGGTTGGAAGTTCCTGCTTATTTCTTGAAACTTTCCTAATCTTTAGACACCTTTTCTCCTTATGAGCAATTAAAGCAACTAACCCTGACACTAAGAGGCTGGCCAAGACCTCTGGACTTGGCATGTCATGTTATTAGAAGCGAGGCATTAGGGTCTCATCTTGAAAACTGCTGCTTGTCATAGGACTTCAAGGCTGCAGACCTTGCAAGAGACAGGGTTCATGTTCATGTTTGGAACACACACAAAAAAGAAGGTTTTTTTCTTTAAAAAAAAAAAAATCTATAGGTACACAGAATAAAGTAAAAAGATTTTAGCCTGGCCGGTGTGGCTCAGAGGTTGAGCACTGACCTATGAACCAGGAGGTCATGGTTTGATTCCCAGTCTGGACTGCAGGCTCAATCAGTGGGGGGCTTGCAGGAGGCAGCCAATTAATGATTCTCTCTCATCATTGATGTTTCTATCCTTCTCCCTCTCCCTCCCTCTTCCTCTCTGAAATTAATAAATATATATATCCCTTAAAGTAAAAAGATTGTAAAATTTAGTTCATTAATTTTAAAACTATCCCTTTTAAAAAGTTTGCTGTGGCAAGGTTTTCTCTAACAGCTTTATTGAAATATAATTCACCCTTATTGTAATTACATAAATTACATAAACATAAAAATATAATTATAATTCACCCTTACTATTCACTTTATTGAAATGTCATAATATTCACCCTTTTAAATTGTACAATGGTGTTTTTGGTATATTTATAATTGTGGTAATATTCACCACTATCTAATTCCAGACATTTTTTTCACCCCCAAAAGAAACTCGATGCCATTAGTGGTCATTCCCCGTTCTCCCCACCCACCAGCCCTGAGCAACTACTGATCTATTTTCTGTCTCTATGGATTTGACTATTTGGGACATTTTGTGTAAATGGAATCATACAACATGTGGTCTTTTGTGTCTGGCTTCTTTCATTTGCAGTGTTTTCAAGGTTCATCCATGTTGTAATATGTATCACTTACTTCCTTCTTTTAACGGCCAAATAATATTCCATTGTATGAGTATACCACCTTTCTTATCCATTGAATCAATTGATAGACATTTTGGCTTGTTTGCATTTTTTTATTATTATGAACTAGAGGCCCGATGCATGAAGATTCGTGCAATAGGCCTTCCTTCCCCTGGCTGCTGGCACCGGTTTTCCTCCAGCACCCAGGACCCAGGCCTTCGCTCTGGCTGCCGCCTTCCACCTTTGCTCCAGTTGGAGCGCCGCTTCTGTCGCTCCCTCCGCCCCCGCCCTTCCCCACATAGCAGGCATCCTGCCCTGCCTGGCCGCTCTGTGCCTGCATGCATGCTGTCCAGAGGCCCAGAGTGGCTGGGAGGCGGGGCTGCTGCCATCTTTGTCGGGTTAATTTGCATACTCACTCCTGATTGGCTGGTGGGCGTTGTGAAGTGATGGCCAATTTGCATATTTCTCTTTTATTAGTGTGGATAACTAGAGGCCTGGTGCATGAAAATTCGTGCACAGGGTGTGGTCCGTCAGCCCGGCCTGCCCCCTCTCACAGTCCAGGAGCCCTCAGGGGATGTCCTACTGACGGCTTAGGCCTGCTCCCCCTAGGGAGCTGGCCTAAGCTGCAGTCTGGCCTCCCTCTGTGGGAGGCGACTGGGTCGATCAGGGGAAGGCACTGCTCCCATCACCCCGCTGCTGCTGCCACTGCTGGCCTCCATGGCTGCCTGCCCTCGGCCCTCACAGCTGCTGCAGCTTTGTTCGGAAGGACGTCTGGTCTATCCGGTCTAATTAGCATATTACCCTTTTATTAGTATAGATGCTGCTATGAACATTTGTGGACAAGTTTTGCTGTGGACATAATGTTTTGTCCAACTGTTTTCCAAAGTACCATTTTATATTTCCACCAGCAATGTATGTGGGTTCCAATTTCCCACATCTTCAACACTTGTTATTATCTGCCTTTCTTATTACAGCCATCCTAGTGGGTGTGAAGAGGCATCTCATTGCGGTTTTAAATTTGCATTTTCCTGATGACTAATGATATTGAGCATCTTTTTATGTGTGTGTTTTTTGTGTTGGTTTTTTTTTTTTTTTTTTTTTTTTTTGGTCGTTTGTGCTTTCATTTTGGAGAAATTCAAATTGTAGCATATTTTTTAAGAAAGCCTAGCCAAAACCGGTTTGGCTCAGTGGATAGAGCGTCGGCCTGCGGACTGAAGGGTCCCAGGTTCGATTCCGGTAAGGGCATGTACCTTGGTTGCGGGCACATCCCCAGTGGGAGGTGTGCAGGAGGCAGCTGATCGATGTTTCTCTCTCATCGATGTTTCTAGCTCTCTATCCCTCTCCCTTCCTCTCTCTGTAAAATATCAATAAAATATATTTTTCAGAAAAAAAAAAGAAAGCCTAGTATTGTAGCTCTTCTCAATCTTTTCTGGCAAACTCAGATTGAAAGTTCAGACATCTATTGCCCAGTTGACCTACCCTACTTTTTCTTCAATGTAGAAATGATTACATACATAAAAATAAGCTTAGATGATTCTTCTAAGAGAGTTTTACTTGTAGTTTCAACATGACAGACTGATAGGGTAGGATTATTTTTATTTCTGATTGCACTGAGGAACAACTCTAACCTACCCAATATTCTCTGGGTCACCCATGTACCCTGCAAAGAAAAACTATAAGGCTATGTATGACAACTTCATCATGTGTTTGTGTGTGTGCGACTATTTGAGACTCAGCCTGAAACAATTCCACTTCTGGCCACTCCCATTTCCTAGGTAACCAGAAGAACCAGATAAAGGAACTACACGTGCAGAGGAAACTCAATCCCACTTTCTCCCTGCCTGGCACGCTCCCTCTTGCCTGCACTGTGGAATCACGAGGAGAACTGGAATGATTTGACAAAAAAAAAAAAAAAAAAAAACCAAAAAGAAGCACCTTTATTAGACAGTAAATCCTCCTTCATGTTGTTGATGATTTTTGAGAACAGAGACTTTAGGCAAAACAATGTATAATGAAACCAATTTTACCATAGGCTAACTGATATAAACAAGAATTAAGTTCCTATGGCATATCTCTGGTCACATAAACATCAACAAACTTCTAATAGTAATCACTGAAATAAATGGGAGCTACACATACATTTAAGGAAGATGAATAAAAACAAGGAGGGAAAGTCATTTCCTACTTACTTATGTCTGATCACTGTGGAGGGTGGCCAGAGCCTATGCTGGCAGCTCAGGGTGCAAGCTGGGAACCCACCCTGAAAAGAGTGCCCTTCCCTCGCAGGGCCACTCTTACCCACACTCACTCCGACTGGGACCAGTTAGATGTGCCAATGAGACCAGCGTGCACATCTCTGGGACGTGGGAGGAAGCGGGAGTCCCCAGAGAAAACCCACGCAGATATGGGGAGAATGTGCAAACTCCACACAGACAAGGCCCTGGCTGGGAATTGATTTTTCCCCCTTTTCAACAGTTAAAACAAAATGATGTTGAAGGAAACAACGTTGTTTGAGGACCTGCTCTGTGATGTTTTTAGTCACCCTCGGGGGTGGCTGAGGCATTCTGAGTAACACAAGGCCCTGCTAACTCATTATGAAAGGTTTCCTTTTCTAATTTGGGTAGTTAAATAATGCAGACATTCGACTTAAATTAAAAGGTCACCCTGATGGATGAGTAGATGCCATTATTTGAACTTTTCTCACCACCCTACTTAAAAAAAAAAAAAAAAATCTGTTCAAGTATTATAACTCTACCTAGAAAGTAAAGACAGCTTTAAGGCAGCAATGCGAATCCTTCAGCAGCACATCAGGAAGGAAGCAAGGGCCTCCGCGTCTTAAACTCAGAGTCAAGAGAACCAGCATCCCTCCTCAGCTCCTCTAAGGTCTCTAACCTTGGAGAGGACAGTGATGGAAATAGCTAAATTTCCAAAGAGACCATGGGCCTTCTGAAGTGTTTGGACAAAACACTGTATGCAAAATAATTTAGTTATCTCCAAACTGTTACTCGACTACTATGAACAGAACACACAGTGATTCTCTATCCAGCAGCTGATGCCTCTGTTGCTGTGGCTGCCCTGTAGAAGAGTAGGCCCTGAAATTCCCTTCAGGCTACGAGAGCCCCGCCTTCTTCACTTAGCACACTCTCAGGGGAGCTGCCCAATGATATTTCAGATAAGGGTTTAATCTCCAAAATTTACAGAGAACTCATACAACTTAACAAAAGGAAGATAAACGATCCAATCAAAAAAATGGGCAAAGGACCTAAATAGACACTTTTTGAAAGAGGACATACAGAAGGCCGAGAGACATATGAAAACATGCTCAAAGTCACTAATCATCCGAGAGATGCAAATCAAAACAACAATGCGGTACCATCTCACACCTGTCAGAATGGCTATCATCAACAAATCAACAAACGACAAGTGCTGGTGAGGATGCGGAGAAAAAGGAACCCTAGTGCACTGCTGGTGGGAATGCAGACTGGTGCAGCCCTGTGGAAGACAGTATGGAGTTTCCTCAAAAAGTTAAAAATGGAACTCCCATTTGACCCAGTGATCCCACTTCTAGGACTATATCCCAAGAAATCAGAAACACCAATCAGAAAGGATATATGCACCCCTATGTTCATAGCAGCACAATTTACAATAGCTAAGATTTGGAAACAGCCTAAGTGCCCATCAGCAGATGAGTGGATTAAAAAACTGTGGTACATCTACACAATGGAATACGATGCTGCTATAAAAAAGAAGAAATTTTACCATTTGCAACAGCATGGATGGAACTGGAGAGCATTATGCTAAGCGAAATAAGCCAGTCAGAGAAAGATAAATATCACATGATCTCACTCACATGTGAGAATATAATGATCAACATAATTTGATGAACAAAAATAGATGCAGAGACAAATGGCAAGGAAGGAGGGGGGTTAGATATCAACCAAAGGACTTGTATGCATGCATATTAGCATAACCAATGGACACAGACACTGGGGCGGTGGGGGCTTGCCCTTGGAGGTGGGAGTGGAGGGGGGGGGGGCGTTAATCGGGGGGAAAAAAGAGATATATGTAAAACTTTAAACAATAACAACAACCACAACAAACATACAGAAGGGAGAGAAAACCGTTCTCCCTAAAGAAAGCCTTCTGGACAACAAGGCAGGGTTCAGATGTCCCAGAATTTAAATCCTTGATTTCTCCCATGATGGTACTTTTAGATTCATCCCTTGATCTGCAATCTCCTTACAAGGGATTAACTCCCAACAGGGATGATGTTCAATTGTTTACAAAAACTGTCTCTCTTTTTTTGCCCCATTGTTAGTGTGCCTTAAACCAATGTCCAAGAGGCAGTTCTTAATAGATCTTAAACAAAATTAAAGCAGATAAGTAATAATTAAGAGTAAGATGCTTTCCCTCAGAACCCATGGAGGGGCAGGTTGAAGAAGGAATCCAGAAAGTGACCCGTACAATGATGATATAGGTGGCCTACATATTTTCTCTGGACCCACAGCCCAGAGAAACTGGAACTCCTTTCAATGTGGGGCTGGCTAACCTAGATGCTTCATGATTATAAATGTAAATTCAGCATCCTTCCCAAGTGTTCTTTACTATCACAAATAATAAATAGCAACAGAAAGGGCAGGTGATGTCTCTGAAATTACTGGTGCCAAACTCTGCAGTAAACATTTTATATCTAATCTCATTTAATCAAGATAGTAACCCCACAATGTAGGGACTATTATCATTCCTACTAGTATATTACAACCAAGGAAAGTCAGGATTAGATTAATTAAATAATTTGCCCCAGGTTACTGCTTGGATTCAAACCAGGATAGGTAAAGCCTTTACTCATAACCTCTTCATTCCTTGCCCAACGTGTAGGCTCTAGCGTCACGTAGTTACTGAGCACCTGAAATGTGGCTCATGTGCCTAGAAACCATACTGCTGATTTTAGTTTACATTTAAATAGCCACACTGTATTGGATAGCATAGTTTTGGATTATAAGGGCTAAATGGGACCTTATGATCACGGTCCTTAGTCTCCTATCACAAATACCTTTAATTATAGGAGACTGACAATGAATATGAAGGGAGCCAATTTACCATTAGGTTTTTGTAGACTGAGTCCTATCTGGGTTGAGTCCCTACTTAACCTCTCTAAGTCTCAGTTCCTCCTCTGCGAATGCATCTGTTAAATGAGGTAACACCCACATCATCACAGGGTTATTGTGAGAATTAAATGAGACAAAGTGTCAGAGGGCTTACTGTAAAACCAAGACCTAAATAAAATGCTAGTGATAGCAACAACAACTCTGACCTTTGGCCTTTTTAATTTATAAGTGATGAGAGTTTTAATTCCCAAAAAGGCTACAATTTAAGTTATTAGTAAGTAATTCCTACCTTGTAAATGTACTTTTGAGCTAAAATTATTTTATTGTGAAATAGTCACATTTACAAAATTGCAAATATTGTACAAGAACTCTTATGTACCCTAAAGCTAGATCCTCCAGTTTTCAACATGTTGCCATATTTGCTTTATTCGTCTATCTATACATCAGATGTTTTTCTGAATTATTTGGCCCTTTATCCCTTAATACTTAAGTGTGTTATGTTTCCTAAGAAAGACAACCTCTTACATAATAATAGTTCAATTATTAAATTCAAGAAATGTAAGACTGATACAATACTTCAATCTATAAGCCCAAATCCAGCTTTGCCTGTTATCCCAATAATGTCCTTTAGAGCAGTGGTCGCCAACCTTTCAGACATCACGGACCACCTGTTGATGACTGCTACTTTAGGGCAATGGCCCCTTCCCTTCCCAAGAGGATCGCCTGTGTCTTCTCAGTCTCTTTCGATCTGGAATGGCACCTGAGCCTCTCTTTGACTTTCATGACGCACATTTTTTAAGAGCACAGGCCAGTTATTTTGTAGAATGCTACTCAATCTGTTCTTCTGCAACATTTCCTCCTGATTAGGTTCAATGCTACACAAGTGATGTTGTGTTGGTTGTTATCACATCTGGAGGTGCACAACGCCCATCTGCACCATGCTGATGTAATTTTGATCCCTTGGTTAAGGCATTGCTGGGTATCTCCACTACATTTAGTTACCATTAATTCACTTATCCTATCTAATAAAAGAGTAATATGCAAATTGACTGTACCTCTGCTACACTCAAAAGCCACGCCCACCAGCCAATCAGGAGCGAGTATGCAAATTAACCCAACCAAGATGGCTGTGGCTACGGAACAAGCAGGAGGCTTGGGTTTCCCCGGCAATGGAGGAAGCCAAGCTTTCTGCACACCCTGGCCGGCCCTGGACTCCACTCAAGGCTACAAAGTTTCAATTAGAGAAAATAAATAAATCCCAACAAAAATGGTGGCAGCCACGGAGCTGGAGAGAGCAGGAGGCTTGAGTTGCCCCCGGCGATGGAGGAAGCCAAGCTTCTGCAGCCCTGGCCTGCCTTGGCCTCTGCTCAAGGTTACAAAGTTTCAATTATAGAAGATAAATAAATCCCAACAAAAATGGCTGTGGCCACAGAGCAAGCAGGAGGCTTGGCTCCTCTCAAGGCTACAAAGTTTCAATTATAGAAGATAAATAAATCCCAGATACCAGATCTTCCACTTGGGTCGCTGGGGGGCATGGCCAGCCTGCAAACCACCACAGGCCCCTCGCCCAGGCTGCCCCACGCCCCAAGGGAACCCCCACCCTGATCCAGGACACCCTTCAGGGCAAACCAGCTGGCCCCCACCCATGCACCAGGCCTCTATCCTATCTAATCCTATCCAATAAAAGAATAATATGCAAATTGACCATCACTCCAACACACAAGATGGCTGCCCCCATGTGGTCAAAGATCCTGCCCCCCTGTGGACACAAGATGGCCGCCACAAGATGGCCAGCAGGGGAGGGCAGTTGGGAGGGATCAGGCCTGCAAGGGTGGGCAGTTGGGGGCGATCAAGCCTGCAGGGGAGGGCAGTTAGGGATGACCAGGCCGGCAGAGGAGGGAAGTTGGGGGCAACCGGGCCTACAGGGAAGGGCAGTTAGGGGGGACCCAGGCCTGCAGGAGAGGGAAGTTAGGGGTGACCAGGCCTGCAGGGGAGGGCAGTTAGGGGCAATCAGGCTGGCAGGGGAGCAGTTAGGCATCAATCAGGCTGACAGAGGAGTGGTTGGGGGTGATCAGGCTGGCAGGCAGAAGCGGTTAGGAGAAATCAGGAAGGCAGGCAGGCGAGCAGTTGGGAGCCAGCAGTCCTGGATTGTGAGAGGGATCCCAGATTGGAGAGGGTGCAGGCTGGGCTGAGGGACACACACCCCCGTGCACGAATTTTGTGCACCGGGCTTCTAGTTATTAATAAGTCCTTTCATTTGCTATTAATAAGACTATGCAAATATACTGTCCCATACATTCCCTCCACCTCCACTGACTTAGCTTGTCTTGATGACTCTTGCATAAACAACTTTTACTATGATGGTTGCAAAATGATGGTTTTCTAACTCCATCATTCCTTCTACATTTATTGATAAGCATCCTATTATAAAAAGGATCTTTCTCCTTTTACTCATCTATTTATCTACTTATTAACTGCATTGATTATGGATTTTTCCTTTATTTAATGGGTACCACTGGATTTTTAAAAGTACTCTTCAAATACAAGTGACAAAAAACTACAGATCTGGATTAAGAGTAATTAATTAGGAAAGATGTATCCATAATGCAAGAGAAACACTATTAACTGAGGCCTCTTACTATTCTGAATGCTTGTGGGCGAGAGAGGTATAAAAAGCCAAAGGCTCTGTACTTGAGGACATTAGCATGTAGCTCTAGCAATAGACAATGTGAGCTATCACTGTGAAGTGCAGTGTTGCTCATCATCAGACATGATATCATACCCCAAAAATCCATCCAAACAACCCATCAGTTTCTCCACAACTAGCAAACTTGAATGTTCTGGCAAACTCAAAAGGACATGATTTACAAATAGTAGGTAATATTTGGATCTTTCCACAAGAGCTGGGTTCCAGCTTTTTTATAAAATACAAATGTTTTCATTTTGGAGCTCACTGTGTCACTTTCTCAACAAACAGAACCTCGTATCAGAAATGAGGCCCGTGTTATATATACAAATAGAACGTGTTTGCGCGTATTTGGTTTGTGGTCAGAGACCACACACCTAGTGGCTATTTACAATATTTACATCGCTCACGATGCCACGAGGGGAGTCTCAGAGCTGAGACCAAAGCTCGGGCCACCCAGAGTATGCCCACGGGTCCCGCTCTAACGTGCAGACGAGACTTGACTCTCCATCCGCAGAGAAGCATGTGAGTGGTGTTTGTTTTCTGTGAAGCTTATCTATGTCATCCACGTATCACCAAGAGCATACTCCAAATTTAACACACACACTATTTCTGGTATTACTTCAATGAGAAAGCCTTGCAAAGTTTTAGTGTCATTATATCCTTGTGCTAAGGATCTCTGTGGGGAGGCTTCAAACACTTACCAAAAAAAGTCTGGAGACACCAACGGCAAGCCGCTCTGTCTTCAGATGCCAGACAAGAGGCTGTGGAGAGTTGAGCAGGAACACGACAGGCTTGTGGTGAATGTGCACTGAGGAGATGGGATTCAGGTGCAGAGTGACCTAGGAAGCAAGAGAAAGAGGACTCTTAGTACTGACTTTCCACTAAAATCACTTAGGATAGCTGTAGCTCAGTGGTCGGCAAACTCATTAGTCATCAGAGCGGCAAACCGCGGCTCGCGAGCCGCATGTAGCTCACGAGCCGCAGTTTGCCAACCATTGCTCTAGCTGGTTTGGCTTAGTGGATAGAGCGTCGGCCTGTGGACTGAAGGGTCCTGGTTCGATTTCGGTCAAGGGCACAAGCCTGGGTTGCAGGCTCGGTCCCCAGTGGGGGGCGTGCAGGAGGCAGCCAATCAATGATTCCCTCTCAACACTGATGTTTCTCTCTCTCTCTTCCTCTCCCTTCTGCTCTGAAATCAATAAAAATCTATTTTTTAAAAAATAAAATCACTTAGGATAGCATCTGCAATACTTTTCCAAAGCTCAGCATTAAGAGAAGCAAGCTATAAGTTAGTTCAGATTCATGTCCATAGATAAGACATATTGAAGCAGATGATTTTTGCCAATACTTGACTATTTTTCACTACAAAAATGACTATATCATATGATTCAACCCACACTAATCTCAACTAAAACATGATTCAGCTCCCAGTAATAGTGGAACACAAATAAACAGAACACATTGTTTCCAAAGTTGGCAACGGCGGAGTAAGTTACCTTGCCTCAGGACTGCCTCATCCTGCAAGTCAAATGACTAAGCTGACCACTGGATCCCAGAACCCCCCGAGGGTGGGTCATCCCTCTGGACTGACTGTCAGAGAAACGACTTTCTTCTCTTCCAGGTAAGCTCCAACCTCTCTAAAGCTGAGTTCTGCCAAAGGAAAGTGTCGAAAGCTAAGGGGAAGGGGCTGCCAAGAGGAGCTGCCAGTGCTTTCATCATCCCAGCTATTAGCTCGAAGGGGTTTTCCAAAGAAATGAAGCACAGAGAACACATAGAATAAAAACTGATTGTATACAGCCCCAGTTAAAAAGAAAGAAAAGGAAAGCAGGGAAGAAAACCACGCGCCTGGATAGGAAAACTATGGCCGCTTTGACAGCAGATCCAGGACTGCTGTAGGTTAGCAGCATCAGAAAACACCTGTGAGGAGAGTAGGACCCAGTCAGTTCAACAACATCCTCCTGGAGCACAAGGCCAAGCAACATGAACATAGGAAAGCAAAGTGCACCAAACATGATAAGGAAGAGAAAAGACAAAAAAGGAACTTCAGCTGGAAAGACACAGACTGAGTGATACACCGGAAATGACCACATCTCAGTCGTAATCCTGGTGAGGTCTATGCTTGGGGTCTATACAATCATCAGGGACACAGCACTCGAAGCTGGGCCACTTTACACCTCCCAGCGGCTGCCGGCCACTGTGACCCGAGGTTTCTTTACCTTTTATCATGGGGATGGCCTTCCAGTGTCACTTACCACAGCATACACTCAGGTTACTGGTAACAAGGCGCTAAACTTTACTTAATTTTCAATACCAGTACTAAGCAAAGGGTGGCCACTCAGAAAATGACAGCTGAATATTTAATTTTCTAATTTCCAATGACACAAAAAGTGTTTTATTTTATGAATGATATGCACTATAGTATATCATGCCATCTCATTCACTAACTGTTGAGTGTGTGTGCCCTAATCTCTGAAATAGACTATAAACACTCTGTAGGCAAAAGACATCTTATATTTAATACTGTGCTTAACACATAGATCATTTTAAGTGATTTATTTATAACAGAAAATTCATAAATGTATGTTACCTAAAAGGTTTTTTAAAAAGGTTAAATGTATTAATAGGTACAAATAGCTAACTTACAGAAAAGTAAAAAAATCTTTTAAAAAATATGAGCAATACTGAAACTATTTCTGCAAGACAACTAGGATCATTAGGATCATTTTTATATTTGGCATGAGGAAAAGTACTAAAAGTACTAAGAGCAGACTACTAATGAACAGTACATCAAGTATAGCCACAGCAAAATAAAATTTTCCTTGGTTGTTCTGACTCTACTTCACAGCATTTGGAGATGCTATCTGGATCCTATCTAATAAAGAGGGAATATGCTAATTGACTGCCATGCCCTCACAAGATGGTGGCGCCCACAGCCAATAAAGAGGGAATATGCTAATTGACTGCCACACCCTCACAAGATGGTGGCGCCCACAGCCATAAGATGGCGGCACCCAGTCCCCTCACCCCTGCCTCATTCAGCCTCAGTCCGCCAGTCCCCTCAGCCCCACCTCACCCAGTCCCCGCGGCACCCAGCCTCATCCAGCCTCAGTCCCCCAGTTCCCTCAGCCCCACCTCATCCAGCCAGAGTCTCCCAGTTCCCTTAGCCCCACAGGGGAAGGCAATTGAGGGCGACTGGGCTGGCAGGGGAGAGCAGTTGGAGGTGATCAGGCAGCAGGGGAGGGCAGTTGGGGACGATCATGCCAGCAGGGGAGCAGTCAGGCATCAATCAGGCCAGCAGGGGAGCAGTTAGGGGGCTATCAGGCTGGCAGGCAGAGTGGTTAGGGGCAATCAGGCTGGCAGGCAGGCAAGTAGTTAGGAGCCAAGCAGTCCCGGATTGTGAGAGGGATGTCCCAGATTGGAGAGCGTGCAGGCTGGGCTGGGGACACACCACCCCCCCCCCCCGCCCCGTGCACAAATTTCGTGCACCGGGCCTCTAGTCTAGTAATAAGCACATTGATCACCACTATAAACAACAGAGGCTGTGGAAACAGAGTGGGGGCATTAACTGTAGCATCAAATAAACAGAGATGCACACTACAGAAAGCACACAGTAGGGAGAGTGAAGAAAGGAGAGATAAAACCATTACTTATCCAAGAGTACCTGAAAAAAGAAACACTCTGCCACTAATAGTACATCAGTAAAAAGTTTTCAGACTTATTCCTTCTAAAACTGTTCATTGAGCATCATCATGGCACAAAGAATAACAATGTATGCCCACAGAGGGGACGTAAACTCTTTTCCTGATGAATTTCTTTGCAGCCCTCAGGCATACATTTCTTTTTGGACTACGTATTTAAAATAGTAGTAAATATATAACTCAAATGAAAAAGAATTCTTCTTAAAATTTAGGAAACGAAAAGAAAAATAGGTATGAGACAGATATTGGCGCTTGGGTCCAAAGTTTTCCAGATGGTCAAAAGTGTCAAGGCCTGGCTCACACAATCAAGGAAAGATTTCTAGGAGCCCCAGTTCTGGGAGCTTTCCTGGAAACGGCTCCCTCTCAATATGTGGCAATGTCTGGCCAAGATGAATCCTCGACTCTAGCACATGGGGCTTAGGCAAAGCCCCAAAATCCATTTGGCAAAGAAGAATTCACACTATGATTGGGAAATTAAAAGAAAAATATTCCATACTTTTTTAGAAAAGATCATGTGGCAGGAACAGAAAGTCCCCCTAGCACCCGCTCATCTAATCCCTCAGAAACCTTCCTCTTCTAGCCTTGCTCCACTTGAATAAATCTTGCTGAAGGGAAGATAAAGGACAACCAGAAACAACCAACAAAAGAATGAAGGTAGAGAAGCTCCTGAAATATCTCTTAAAGAATTCCTGCCTAAGGTATCTAATTTCTATCAGGCAGAAAAAAACAAAAAGGATGAAGGAAAAAGAACTTTCTCTTAAGAACCAATTATATAGCTCAGGATAGATTACAGTTATGAAGACAAGAATGTACTGCTGCCCAGCTAGTGTGGCTCAGTGGTTGAGTGTCAACCCATGACTAAGAGGTCAATGGTTTGATTCTCCGTCAGACCCCTCCAGTAGAGGGTATGCAGGAAGCAGCTGGTCAATGTTTGATGTTTCTATTTCTCTCTCCCTCTCTCTTCCTTTCTCTCTAAAATAAATAAAAACATTAAAAAAATAATGATATACTGCTGAAGATTTTCATGGGTAGATTATTGTCAGGTGATCATTGTCTAAAGACCAGAGCTGAAGCAGAGTGCAACACAGGAATAGCCAACGGAGAAATGATACAAATGGTATCCAATAATTTACAGCTTGAAAATCCACACAGTAACTTAAAGAGTTGACTCTCAATCCTATGTCAAATTTGCATAACAATAAAGGCTATCAGTTATCCATGGGCTTCATAAGGAATAGAGAACTGAGCCTAGGGGCCATGTGACTCAAGGCTCAGGGGGCAAAGTGGGCTGCACCCTAAATGAGGGAACAATGATTAGTCTCTAAATTAGTAGCCTTTTTGTTAATCTTTGGGAGTCACAGAGCACTTGACTTGAAAACTTAATGTAAAATATGAATCCCCTCCACAAACACACTCACACACATACAAAACCCATATGCCCACCAAATTCTGTAGACAATGTCAAGAAAATACATCCATCACAGAACCCATGAACTCCATATTAAATACCCATTGTAGAAAAGCAGGAAAATCTAATGGCAGAAACGGAAACAAAACAAAAAGACTTCATCTAATTAAACCAGAAATTACACATCTGGTCTGCAAATGCCATCCTCTCAGAGAAACAACTTAATAGATGACAACTCAAAACTAAAAAACTTTCACACACAGTGACCTCTTTTTAACATATTTTGACCACACAGTTGCCAATAAAGCCTAATCCAAAAGTTCCTGCTCTAATTAGGTTTGTCTCAAACAGTGCTAAATTTCAATCTTCCTAATGGCGTGAGAAAATGCAAGTAAATCTGATCTGTCACATTCCATATGTAGACACTGCCCCCTCAGACCAGTGGTCTGCAATCCGCGGCTCACAAGCCACATTTGGCTCTTTGGCCCCTTGAGTGTGGCTCTTCCACAAAATACCACAGCCTGGACGAGTCTATTTTGAAGAAGTGGCGTTAGAAGAAGTTTAAGTTTAAAAAAAATTGGCTCTCAAAAGAAATTTCAATCGTTGTACTGTTGATATTTGGCTCTGTTGGCTAATGAGTTTGCCGACCACTTCCTCAGACAATTCCAATCCTTCCTCAAAATGAAAGAAAGCTAATTGGTCTAATCTGTCCTATAACATCTATTTATATTAGGTCTTATGAGGTTATCTGTGCACTTCAACAAACTACTAGATGTAATTAATGCATTTCTCCTATTTTATAAAGAAATTTAAAGTAAAACTTTTCTGAGTACTTTTCTGGGGAATCTGAACACAATTTTGAACAAAGTCATGGCCAAACCTAAGGAGCGTAAAGCCTCTAAGATAACCTTCCTTTTTCCCACTTAGGAAACATGTTCGTTCTTCCTTGCCCATGTTATCACCAGAATACAACAAGGATGATTTTTCTCTGGACCTTGTTAGGGTGAAGACCTTAATTCTCATAGATTATCTTTGTTAAGCAAAACCTATATATTGTCCCAACATCTATAAATCATGTTATGAACATGAACTGTGTACTACCTTATAGGAAAAAGAAAAACAAACAAACACCTACTCTCTTTATGGAAAGATGCCATATAGAAATGGTTTTGAATTTCCCAAGATTCATAGTAGAGAGGCAAGACATTCTACTATAGTGATTTCAAAAACATCTTATTAGACCTCCTACTTCTGGGGTTTGTTACAACAAACAAAAGCAAATTGAGTGAAACAACTGATAAGAGAACCTAACAGTTGTCCAATTTTGCTAATGCATCAGTGAGGCTCTATTTCAACATTTCTGACTGTTCTAACAGCCCCTATGGACCTGTGAAACAATGAAGTCATCCACAGCCCTACCAGAGGGACTCCGGTTCTCTAAAACCAGACCAAACAATGCTCTGAAATGGATGATCCAATCATCAGTTTACACAGAGATAGATAAGAACCCTAGCAGCGTGTCTATAACCAAGACCCATAAAATCACACCCTGGGCAGTACGTAGCCGCCATCTATCCCCTCTTCAGAGATAAAAGGATACCCACTTAGCAACAGTGTTGGTAATAATTGAAAACACCCTGAATTTGGGTCCTGTAGCACTTTACACAGACGGACAGTGAGACACAAATCTATTTCAGGACACAAGGGCACCATGGCTGAATTCAAATTTTACTTACATTTAGACAATATGACTTTTAGGAATGCAAATCTGACCCCAGATGCATCAGAAATGTGCAACCAATTGCTGGGAGTGGGGAACAGTAGTTAGTGGCTGCTATAGTGTTTTAAGATGTATTCCAGTCTGAGGAACCCTTAAAGCTGACAATTTGCCATTGCTTGTCTTTCACCATTTGCAAATTTACTAGTATATCAAAAAGTTTCCTTAAAATTTTCTTGGAGAGGTGGATTTGGAGCTTTTAAAAATTTCCTTATTCGTTTACATTTCTCTGAATTCCTATAGGCATGTCAATCAATTGGTGCTGAATTCAAGGAATCCTAACCCCCTTAGTGCCTCTATCCCTACCAGGAGAGACAACTGACCATTCTCCCTGGTCCCAACAGTACTTGGGTCAAAGATTTCATCCTATATCCTTTATTAACTTTTGGTCGAGGATATGTTTGTATATTTTCAGAAAACAACTCCAAGACCATGTGGATTCCTGCAACAGAAAGGAATTGACAGGTCTGCTCCAACCACGAAGACAAGAGGAGAAACAGTCCAGAGGTGGAAGACGCTGACAACGCCTTGCCACGCTAGCAGTCAGCAGCTGTGCGACGCAGCAGGTTGCCTAGGACCAAACCAGAGAGGGTCGGACCTGTATTGCCACCATGTGCCCACCATCCAGATATCACTGCTGACATGTACACATAAGGAACTGTTTGACATTGAAACGGGGACTCAGAACTGTTGGACATTGAAATTGGGACTCAAACATTTTTTGTTATTATATGTTTATTTCTAGTCTGTAGAGGCAAGATTTTTTTAAAGGAAAGAAATGGGGGAAAAAATAGATACAGAAGCAAAGAAGCATTGAACAGACTATCAAACTACAGCGGGAAGGCAGGGGAGGTTGCGGGGTGGGGGGGAGGAGTGGGGCTGTAAGAGATCAACCGAAGGACTTGTACGCATGCATAGAAGCATAACCAATGGATAAAAGACACTGCGGGGGGGGGGGCCGCAGGTAAAGGCATGTACTGGGGGGTAGGGGAGGCCGGGGGAGGTCAATGGGGGGAAAAAAAAGGAGACATATGTACTACTATTTGTAATACTTCAAACAATTAATAAATAAATAAATAAATAAATAAATAAATAAATAAATAAATAAATAAATAAAAGATTTCGTCCTATAATAAATGATACCAAAATGACTTCACCTTGCTATCCCAAATGGCATAAAAAAGACTTCACACTGCTGTGGCAAGTGACATCAAGCTCCTTCCTAAATAGTTTTGTCTTGAAACTCTTTAACATGATAACAGGAACACAGACCATCAATTCCAAAACGAATTCCTACTCCTCCCAACAAGGACAAGATTCAGGATTGCCTGGGAGCCTCTGAATATAATCTAATATGACCACAGTGGGGGTGGGGGGGAAAGGACCTAATGTGATGCAAAAATAAGTCTGCCCTCTCTGCTCTCTATTTTGAACTAGAGGCCCGATGCACAAAATCCGTGCAAGGGGCTCGGCCCTTGCAGCCCCGGCTGCCTCGTGGCCCCGCAGCCCCGCCCACTTGTCATTCTGGAAGGTCGTTCTGGAAGTTTGTTCTGCAGTCTGGTCTAATTAGCATATTAGCTCTTTATTATATAGGATGCCCTGGAAAAATAATCAGGACTAAATTTGGGTTGGGGGTTGAGGCACAAGGACCCATATAAAACAGAAGAATATTTCTGAAACAACAGGCCATGATCCTCTAAAGGGGTTCTGGGAGAGTTGTAAGGGGATTCCAGAGACCCTGGCCCTTCCTTCCCAGAGTAGCCCACAGCTCGCTCACTAAGGGGAAGAGAGGCAGAGAAAGGGAGGCACTGGGCGTGATGTGCTCTGGGGTAAGAACCTGCTGCTGGAGCCCTCAGCAGGCTGTTGCTGACTCACAGGCACTTTCCCACTGTCCTTCATACTGTATGTTACTAACACACCATGACCTTCCAGGATCCTAGTCTGCAGCACCCTCCCACCAGCTCAAGATGCAATTTCCAGTAACTCTTTCCCCATCCTGCAGGCAGAGCTGGAGCTCAGCAATGCTCCCACAGACCACACTCTTGTGTCTACTTCCACATGGCACTGTAATAATCTGTTTAGCTGTCCGTCATTTACTTCCCACCCCTTACACTGTGAAATTCTCAGGGCATTCTTCAAGGGCAGAAAC
Source organism: Plecotus auritus (assembly GCF_963455305.1). Taxonomy (NCBI): domain Eukaryota; kingdom Metazoa; phylum Chordata; class Mammalia; order Chiroptera; family Vespertilionidae; genus Plecotus; species Plecotus auritus. The sequence goes on from NC_137771.1 coordinate 72,441,606, forward strand.
TGAGTCACACTCATTTCTGCATCCTTGGGCCTAGCACAGGGCTGCACAGTTAGTAAGCAGACAACAAGTTTTCTGGAAGATTCTATAAAAGTTATTCATGAAATGTGGTTCAAGTAATTATTACAGAGTTATACTGTCAAGTCTTTCTGGCCAAAAAGGGGTGGGAGAGGGTGCATCTAGTAAGGAGAACATTAACTTCATATCAAGTTTGACTTATAAAAGAGTCAAAAAAAGCAGATTCCAACTCAGGCTACCAAAATGAATGACAGAGGCTGCCTAGGATGCCTGTTGGAGAGGAATCGGGGCCACATCCAGGCTCTGGGGGAATCAACACCCAGACATTCTTGACTGCAGAGCAGTACCTATGCCATGTATGGGAACCACACTAGGCAAAAGAAGAAAACAGATTTTTAAAAATATTTAATAGTTATGCAAACACAAATATGTAAAATGGGGAAAAAAACCTTTGGAAAATGTTTTCCTTTCCAGGGATAGATAACAAAGATAAAAAATTTTGACCAAATGTTCTACTAGCTTTTAGAACAGTGATTTTCAACTAGTGTACCCCAAGAATTTTTAAAATACGCAATACCTATTTAGTCAGGGTCACTGACCTCTTTTCCCTTAGATTGTCAAATGAAAAAACGACAACAAGCAACACAACAATAGTCGTCTGGTGTGAATGATTCAAAATTATACCAATTTTTTTTGTCAGATCATAAAAAAATACATTTTTGGCGTGCCGCATAATTTTAGTAATTAGTCTATGTGTGCTATGAGATAAAAAATGGTTGAAAATAATTGTTTTAGAGGCTTAGAATTTTAAATGCTTTTCATTCAGGCAATAAAGTGTGTTAGAACATATAATACCTTAATAAAAAAATTAAAAAATTTTTTAATAAATAAATAAACTGTATCCTTCCTAAAAAAAAAAATTAAAATTCTAGACAAATTGAAGGGACTCAATATTTGCACATTGATTAATGTGAAAAGAAGTTTTATTTTTTTATATTCCTTGTCTCACTTAATAGATTCATTCCGAACACTTCATTATTGTTTTCTAACTCTAATATATAACCAACACTCCATATGACTATGTACTATGTAAATTTATTTCCTCTCAACTTCTACTTTTTACAGTGAACTTAAATTTTTTCTACTTAAACAGTATTTTGACATGCATATGTCTATAATTACAGGACCTCAGGATGGTCTGTGTGTCAGTACTGTGGTGAACAACAGAACTGCATAATAAAGAGAATCGCTGGGGTGACCAGTGGAAGCTGATTTCAAAAGTAGGCATAGCAAGAACCTGATTCCTACATGACCTGAATACTGAATTAATCATTTCCATCTGCCAACTGCAGTCACAGGTCTCGATAAAGATTGCTGCTCAAGCACCATCCTAAAGTTAGTAAATTTGTGAAGGCAAAAGGCTCCATACAAAGTACACTGGTATTCAGGTAGTAATTTAAGATACTTCAAGCATGAAAGACTGGCATTTGAATTCCCCTGAGCTAGTGTATTAACCTGAAGCTGATAAGGAATTCTAAATGGGCATACAGTGTCAGCTTTCCAGCACAAAAGAGAAGTCTGGAGAGGAGTAATTACTAAGATACAGATGTTCAAAGAGTCTACACCTGAGTCACTGTAGTGAGTAAGAATAGTGGTGGCAACAGTAGTGACAGCCACCATTATTTTCTTCCCACAAAAGACAAGAGGCAGGCCCAGGGTGCTTCTGTTGGGTTAAGACTTACTGCTCTCATCAGAAAAAGGTGCTTTGAATAATTACCGACTTATTCCCAATTTAAAGGTGAAGAAATTGGTGCCTAAAGAGAAGTAATTTTTCCAAAGTCATACTGCTAGAAAGTGGCAGTGCTAGGAGAAGAAATGTCTCTCACCACCTGTTCTCTCTTGTTTTGTCTCCCTACCTTCCTAACCCACCCTTAATTTTGGGTATTGGCCTTGAGGCATAGGAGAAGACAGGGAGCTACTCTATAGAAGTAAGAGGCAGGAACTATGTTGCTTCTGGAAAAGGAAAGATAAGGAAGAAAAGAGGGGGGACTGAGCTGTGAGCAAGACGGCTGGGAGCTAGCACAACTGAGAGGTCGTGAAACTCCACAGGGATGGGCCAACCAGTACTCCGGGAACAGTGCTGTCTGCAGTGTCAGCTAAACCTGTTTGAATTGCTCTGATGCAAACAGTCCTCTATCACCTCTACAAAAGCTTTAATAACGCTTGCTGTTCCCATGAACGAATGCTCTATGGGACTCAAAATGGTGTTGGTTATGTTTCAAATCCAAAGTGAGTCAAGTGTACCCCTCAGACACATCCCATGTAGAATTATAAACCCGGGCAAGTGGAGATGGCCCTGGGAACTCTAAGGCTCTGACCATCTGCAGAAATAGACCTTCCTCTGGATTTCTAGAGGCCACGGAATTAACAGAGGTGCAAGCCAATCACACCCTGAGCTCCAGGGGCTCCCAGTTGAATATGTGGATGAGACCAAATTACTCTCCAAGGAAATGGAATTCTGGTCAGGGTAGGAAAAGCTTGGGAATTCTATGAAGTCTGCTTTCCTTTGAAAGCTCTAACAAAACAACTCCTGAAGTTCTCAGTATCTTCCCCCCGCTCCCTCACCCAACTCCCACCCCAAGGCTATTCTGGTCTCATCCATCAGGTTATGATGTTAAGTAGAAATGTTTTTAGAGAAGCTTTCATTTCAGTGTTACATGGCCTATCTTGATAGAGGGAGAAACAACTCAGAAGTCAAAGCCACGTGGAGAACACATTATCATTCTGTGTTTTGGGAGACTTTTTCCTGAAAAAGTATTGTTTCTTTGATCAAATGTTCCACTTTTAGATGCATGGAATTTTAAATGCTTTTAATTTAGGCAGTGAGCTGTGTCAGAACAGCCTAACACACAATAGAGCACATGCACTTTGTAGTGTTTATATTAGAGTTCAGTACTTTTGCCCCTTTTGCTCCTCAGAATCAGTTTTCCTTGAGCCCTGAAGTGAGTTTTCAGGGTAAGAACTATGATCACAGAAAGCAGAGGGAAAGTTGCCAGAATATGCACACAGAACGTGGCATGCTGTAATTGTTAAGCGCCTAAGATGGGACAGTATCTTCTTAAAGCCAGTACTAAAGGGCTTATGAGGCAGCATTAAAAGTATTTCAGCCCAAGCCAGTTTGGCTCAAGTGTATAGAGCGTCGGCCTGCAGACTGAAAGGTCCTAGGTTCAATTCCAGTCAAGGGCACAGTCAAGGGCACGTAGCTTGGTTGCAGGCTGGATCCCCGGCCCTGGTTGAAGTGCATGTGGGAGCAACCAGTCTATGTGTCTCTCTCAGATCAATGTTTCTCTCTATCTCTCCCCCTCCCTTCCACTCTCTCTAAAAAATCAATGGAAGAATATCCTCAGGTGAGGATTAGCAACAACAACAACAAAAGTAGTTCAATACATTTGTTCTAACTGGAAAGGGACAAAACTAAAATAAGGAATATGATACCTGGTAACAAATTGAGTGTAGTAACTAAATATCCTTAAAATCCTTTAAGCAGTTATTAATAACCGGGAGGGAAAAGGAAAATAAAAAGTAACAGAAAGAAAGAAGCAAAAGACCTAAATTGTAGGCAGTCTAAACAAGGTTCCTTATTTAGATCCAGAAATCCTGTTGACATTATTTATAGGTAAATCAGAATTGAGTGTCATAGCAGGGACTAGGAATGCATTTTACCTCAGAATGTAACAAGTGCAAATTTTAACATAAATTATTTGATACTGAAGTTGTATAACTAATACTGTACCAGTAATTCATTTCCCAGTAATGAAGAGACTGTAATCCTGTCAAAACCATACACATAGTCCTCAAATTTAAACCCTGATAAATCAGTATTATTGAGAATTCATAAATGTATAGAGCAATAGGGAAAAAAGGGGAAAAAGCAATTCATTTCCAAGTGAATAATTAAAATTGCTTCCCCTACATGACACAAGGAAATGTAAGGTTCTTCCTTAATATTTGGAAATGCTAATTGTGTCTTAACTTTATATACACAGTCTCCTTTTTTATGCTTATCATGAGAAAATATAAGCATCTAATCTCTGAATTTTGCTCTGTCTGTTAAACATGGAAGGCATGCGTACAGCTGGAACACCTGTATTTAGAAAGAGTTTGAAAGCATTATAAAGGCAAATGGAGAAGGTCCATTCTCATAACATATCTCTAAAGAACTTTCTCATTCTGAAATCAGAATCTAGAAGGTACCTAAAAGTACCAAGATCAAACAACAAAGCTGGTTTATAATTCAGTCACATTCCAAATGCCTATTAAGTCAGCAGCTGCTAGTCTTCTACTTCTCATTTTCAGCAAAACTACTATAGTCTACCATTCTGTCTCTGACTCATCCTTTGAAAATACCACTAATAAGCAGTAAGTAGAACCAAAATGGGAAAAGTAGAATGGAGTGAGGGGGGAGGCATTACAAAACATTCAGGCTTAGATTATAAAGTTAAATATACCAAAATTACCAATATCTTGTAGAAAAAAATTAAGATTCTTTGGCATTCATAATGTTCTGATAGAAATAAGAAATTTGACTCATGACCAATCTCTCTATAAAAACATGATTTGAAATAAGCAAAATGTGGTATATCCATTTAATAGAATATTATTCTGCCATAAAAAGATGTAAGTACTGATACATATCACAACATGGATGAACCTTGAAAACATTATGTGAAGTGAAAGAAGCCAGATACAAAAGGCCACATATTGTGTGATTACATGAGAAGTCCAGAGCAGGCAAATCCACAAAGCGTAGTGCCAGGGTCTGGGGCTAGGGGAGAATGGAAGCGACTGCTAATTGGTACGGAGTTTCTTTGTGGGATGATGAAAATGTTCTGCAGTGAGATAGTGGTGATGGTTGCACTCCACTGTAAATGTACAAATGCCACAGAACTGAACACTTTAACATGGGTGAAATGGTAAATTTTACCTTCTGTGTTTTTAACACACCCCAAGAAGTTGTGACTTGAACTTCCATATGCCACGGACCAGACCAAGTCTTGTTTCACATCTCATCCGGAAAGACCTTCGTGTGATTACAAGGAACACAGCCTCTCAGGAGGCTGAAAGGTCACACCAGGCCTCAGCACTTCAGGTCGAAGGCAGTCAACGCTGAGCCACACACTAAGTAGCTTGTGTTTCCTATGCATCTTCTTTTCATTTATTCAAATAGCATTAGTCAAGTACCTACGACATGCCAGCCTATCTTTCCCAAATTTGCTCACAGCCCAGAGGGAGACAGGCACATGAAGAGATTATTATAGCCCTAGCCAGTGCAGTGGGTAGAGTGTCAGCCTGCGGACAGAAGGGTCCCAGGTTCGATTCCAGTCAAGGGCACGTATCTCGGTTGCAGGCTCAATCCCCAGTAGGGACCGTGCAGGAGGCAGCCAATCGATGATGTTCCTCTCTCATCGATATTTCTATCTCTTATTCCCTCTCCCTTACTTTCTTTCTAAAAAATAAATAAAAACATACTTTAAAAAAATAAAATAAAATAAATAGAGATTATAATAATACAGCACCAATGCTGAAATATGGCCAGGTGTGTGGGGAGAGAAGAGGATGTCAAGAGTCAAGAAAGGCAACAAGCAGCTCAGGCTGGGTCCCTAGGCAAAACAAATCGGACCCAAACTTCTCTGTTAAGAAACAGGCAAAATCTGCCAACATGGTAAATTTCTTCTCCCATTCCTTCTTACTTTCCTGAACTACTTGGATTGGCTAGATGACCACTTGTCAGAGGTATTTTAGAAACAAAATTCACAAGCCAAGTATAAGTTGGACTGGATGACCACTAAGACTCCTTCTGACTCTATGAATTCCATGACTTTATTATTGTACTAGAGGCCCGGTACACGAAATTCATGTACGGTGTGTGTGTGTGGGGGAGGGGGGAATCCCCTCAGCCCGGCCTGCACCCTCTCCAATCTGGGACCCCTCAGGGGATGTCCGACTGCCAGGACTGGGCCTAAATCGGCACACAGACATCCCTCTCACAATCCAGGACCGCTGGCTCCTAACCGCTCACCTGCCTGCCTGCCTGATCGCCCCTAACACCTCTGCCTGCCTGCCGGCCTGATCGCCCCTACCTTGCCCTCCTGCCGGTCTGATCGCCCCTACCTTGCCCCCCTGCCAGCCTGATCGCCACTAACCACCTCTGCCTCAGCCTCCAGCCTAAGCCGCAGTCTGGCCTCCCTCTGCCAGAGGCAACCTGGCTGATCAAGAGAAGGCGCCGCCCCCATCACCCTGCTGCTGCTGCCACTGGCGGCCACCATGCCTGCCTGAGTCTTGGGCCGGCCCTGGGCAGTGGCAGCCGCCATCCGTGGCTTGCCTGAGCCTCGGGCCGGCCCTGGGCAGTGGCAGCTGCCATCTGCAGTTTGCCTGAGCCTCAGGCAGCCGCTGAGGCTTTGTCCGGAAGGACGTCTAGATGGTCGTCTGGAAGATGTCCACCCTAATTAGCATATTATCCTTTTATTAGTATACTTTCCTTAAGACTTTCAGAATCACTTTACCCATGTCCTATTTCACTTCTCCTCTACAGAAGTTTGCTAAATTTGTTTTTAAAAGTCCATATATTTAACTAGGGGCCCAGTGCACAAATTTGTGCACCTTGAAAGGAACTGTGGGCCTCGAGGCTGCGGTGGACACAGAGGAGGGTCTTGGCCCATCCTCCACACCCCTGCCTGGCCCCTCCCACCGCGGCCCAGGTCCCCTCTCTGCTGGCAGCCCCGCTCCTGCCGCCAGCCCGCTCCCACGTGCTGATGGCACAGAGTGATTGCGGCCGGCACCAAGAGTGGGTGCAAGCAGGGTCAGTGCTGTCAGTGGGTACGAGTGGTGGCTGCTGCCCTGATCACCCTTCAGAAGCAGGGAGAGGTGGAGAAGCCTTCAGGGGCGATCGGGCCGGCAGCCACTGCTCACACCCACTGACGGTGCCGAGCAATTGGGACCAGCGCCAGGCGCCAGCAGCAGGAGCAAGTGGTGGCTCTGGCGCCAGCTGTGGGTGCAAGCAGGGCTGGCGCTGGCAGCAGGTGCAAGCGGTGGCTCCGGGGCCAGCAGCAAGTGTGAGTGGGGCCAGCGGCAGCAGCAGGTGTGAGTGCCAGGCAGGACCGTGGCACACGGGAGCAAAGAGTTTTCAGTAACCACCAGAGGCTCGCCCCGATGAAGCGACCGGCGCCCCGCCTTGGTCTGGGGCCCCAGTCACCTGCTCCACCATCCCACCGTGGCCAACGCCGGCCATGTTCTGTGCACACCCCCTGGTGGTCAGTGCACATCATAGCGACCGGTTGTTCAGTTGTTTGGTTCTTCTGCCGTTCAGTCTATTTGTATATTAGGGTTTTATATAGAGAGATAAGCAGTACAATAAATTCTTTGAGAGAGTTTTTTAAGAGTAATTATTTCAAAAGAAAATGATACTGGAATACAGCAAGTCTATTAGGGAAGCGATAACAGTTCTTTAGTATTTCATAAAGGTTTAGGATACTGTTGTGGTGGGTTCAGGTCACATCTACCTATGTCTTGGTATATGCAAGTCTGTGCAAGTTTTTTGCCTCTTGTTTATAAGCTCAGATTCTAAAATTAGAAATTAGCTTTGAACAAGCGATTATTCTTCATAAGTTATTAATTAAATCTCCCCAAACCTTGAAAGAGATCAAGCAATCATACAGGATTATTTAAAAGATTAAATAACTTATGTTTATTATAAATATAATTCTCTGTAAACTCTGAAGAGTAAGGAAAATTTTATAACTGTCTCAAAGAACATTGATGAAAAGTTAAATTTGTCCAGACCATTACGGGTGGCAAATATCCTTAAAAAATCTTTGATTTTTATAATAGAGAAACCTGATAGAGTCTAAGTCAGCCGTGGGCAAACTACGGCCCGCAGGCCAGATCCGGCCCGTTCGGCTGTTCTATCCGGCCCGCGGAGCCAAAAGAGCGGAGGGTTCTCTTGCTCTCCCCTCCGCTCCTTTACTTTGAATTTATATTAGTTCACACAAACACTCCATCCATGCTTTTGTTCCGGCCCTCCGGTCCAGTTTAAGAACCTATTGTGGCCCTCGAGTCAAAAAGTTTGCCCACCCCTGGTCTAAGTCATCATCAGATTCCACATCCTTAAGCAATTCCACATTTTAACCAGAGCTAACAAGTGGCAAAACTATATGATTCTTGTGTCTCCTATTAATTTTCCACTCACCATGGAAGGCTCCCAATCTACACTGGGAAATAAAGTATGAACAATGTGCAAAATGGGTATCATCCCTCCTACAACAGTGAATGACCTATTGTTTCATGAGGAGGAGGGATCTTATATTAACCTCAAGCTACTCTAAGAATATCTTAGCACCAAAAACTGCCTTTTGATTGCCACTTTATGGCTTAAAATGGGATGCATAAAGTAAAATATGACTTACCAGCACAGCATAATGATTGAGGGCATGGACACTTGCACCAATCCCCCTGAGTTCAACTCCAATTCCATTAATTCCTTAGCTATGTGACCTTAGGCAAATTGCTTGACCTCTATCCCACTGTTACATCATCTAAAGAACAGGATAATAGTACATACCTTTTAAAGTTATTATAAATAATAAATACTAATAATATTAATACTAGTAAAGCTCTCACATGCTTGCCTCATAGTTAAAAATTATGTATTAGTTACAGACAAGCCTGCAACAGATTTCAGGAATTTTGCACAGTAAAATTAACTGGAGGTTCGTATTTTCACATGGGATCAATTTTGTTCACTTCATGGAGAAAATACCGTGCTTCTAAAGAAGGTTTTGTGTCATCAGTGCCCCCAGAGAAAGAAGAAAGCTCTTCCACTGGATGCTCCTGACCTTTCTCTTACAGGGGCTAGCACCTGCTTCCACGTATTAAGTTAACTTTGTACATGTAAACTATCTGAAGGGAGAGGTTGGGACTTGTCTTTTTATCGCTTTATATACTACCTGGCACTAATTAGGTACTACATAAATATTTAATGATGAGTGAATGGATGAACAAACAAATCAATAAACACATTTTAAAGTGTAATTAAATCTCTTCCAAGTTCTACGTTTTCTCCCAAGTTGGCCAGTGCCTCCTGTAACCCTATCATTTGGGTCACTCTGCCTTCCTTTCTAAATTGCAGGCAATCTGACCTAGTGGTTAAGAGCAGTGACTCAGAGCCGGTTAGAATCTCAGCTCTCCACTTACCCGCCGTAGGACCTTGAGCACATTAAGACTCTAAGGGCATTAGTTTCATCAATTGCAACATGGGGATAATACTCGTGCCTATTCCATCATACGTCAGAGGATTAAACACGTCATATGTGTAAAGAACAGTGACTGGCAACATAATAAAGGCTCTTTAAAAGTTAGCTATCATTACTTTCACCCTCTAAAACCATGGCTATTTTTCCCCATTCCCTTGGTTCCTATGGAAGGAAGATCTTGTTTACAATGTCCTCTGAAGTTTAAAGTCAAAATGGCTTTCCTCACAGTCCTCCAAACACCAAACTGTTGGCATCCTTAGACTCAGCCCACACCCTCTTCCTAAACCAACTTCTCTCTGGGCATACACCAGCCCCATTAGAGCTTCTCCTTCACCATTACTCTCTTCCGCCCCACCTGGTAAGTCTATAAACTTCTTCAGCCATTCTCCTCCCAAAGCTCTTACTCATATCACTATCATGACCAACATCTCCATGGCTCAGTAAACTCTGGCTTCAGCCAGACTTGGAGATACTTCAAAGTCCCATATGACTTGGGAGAAGGAGAAGGGAGCTGTTTGTTTTGAAACACATCATGTTCTGAATGAGATGCCCTGTTCCCACATATTTGTTTACCCGGACACAAACTGACCGATCCAAGGCCTGCTATAAGCTGGGTGAGGACCTCCACCAGATACAACACCAAAAAGGCTGAGACAGCTGCAAAGGTTTCTGTGTCCCTGGAGATGGAGTTTCACGGAAGGCTAAGAATCACCACAGCAACCAGACTACAAAAACAGTCCACGGGCTTCAGCCCCGTAACTCTGGTAAAGCAATTTGTACTCCGTGAAAAGGCTGGGGCATACAAGTTGAAAAATGATCAAAGTAAACACTGCTCTTCAAGCACCATTTTGCTGTGCTGATTTCAAGGCATCAAGTCACAGCATCGAAGTTCTGGTATGAAAGACGCGTATCAAGTGCCAAGGCTCTGCGAGGCTGAACTAACTGCTCGGTGTGAAGGGCTAGAGATAGTTCATAGCACAGTCTCCAAAACAACCATTTCAAATTTGCTCTAAGAGCAGAGCAGGGTGAAAATGTGTGCCATTATATCAAGTTACCTTGCCCATGCTAGAACAGCTGTTGATCCCAATCCTGGATTTAAAAAAGGAGAGAGAGAGAGAGAGAGGTAATTTTTCTGATAAAACCTTAAATAGAATTTATCCTACACCAGTGGTCGGCAAACTCATTAGTCAACAGAGCCAAATATCAACAGTACAACGATTGAAATTTCTTTTGAGAGCCAAAAACCGACTTCTGCGCATGGGCCACGAAGTTTCAATCGCACTGTACGTGCGCGCCCGCACGTGGTATTTTGTGGAAGAGCCACATTCAAGGGGCCAAAGAGCTGCATGTGGCTCGCGAGCCGCAGTTTGCCGACCACTGTCCTATACTGACCTTACATATATTAGTTCCTATATATTCAAGAAAATAAGCCTTATTTAACACTAAGTGAGAAAACAACCTGACCTAGGTTATCTGACCTACTACCCTCAACCTACACTAGAGTTTACATGGCAAATAAGAAAGTATAGTATGTTACTTCCATGCTTTATAGGAGCAGCAATTATGAAGTTTAGAAACAAATTTCTTCGTGGATTTACAAAACCCTTCAATATCTATTAACATGACTAAAGTTAATTAAGTAAGCTAACTATAGCTTAAATATACAGAACACTTTTCTTTTATTTTATTATTTTAAGGAACTCAAAGTGGTGCACCTAAGTAACCTTACAACATCCTCAAAAGTTAGGTTAAAAAAAATATACAATTCCCAACAGCAAGAATTTATAGGAAGAAGATTCTCAGAACTCAACATATATTGGCAGTACTCAAATTACCCTGAACAGAACATTTAGAAATTTGATTAGAACAATGTGATGTGTACACACACTGATAATAATGCAGGTAGTCTATGAATATTGTGAAAACCGTGGAGACATATAAACTTGTATTTGGAAAGCATCCCTTTGTATGAAAGGGCTTCAAACACAAATTAGGTATAAAACTTGCCCTCAAGAAATTCAGTTGCGTGGGGCAAAAGATATACAGATGTAAATGTGTCTGTGGGGAGCAGAGAGGGGGCACTTCTGCTGGACTCTGAGGGTGAAAAGGGCAGGGACAGGCAGAACTAAGGAGACAGGGCAGAGACAACCTTGAAAGAAATGTCAAAGAGGCAGGCAGCGTGCGTAGGTTTAGGGAACATTTAAATTCCAATGAAGTTGAGGAAATATATGAAAGAAAATAGAAAAATAAAGCTGGAAAGGTAGATTGGGGCCAGCTCTAGTGGGCTATGACAGCTAAGCTTAACTAATCAGTAAAGGCCATCGAAAGAATAGCATGTAATGTAATCCACTAAAATATGGCCATGGCTTGCTTCCTGATTAAAAAAATGGGTACATCAACTTCTGGTACATCAAGTGTCACTTTGTTAATTTCATTAACACATTAAACACACTTCACTCGCCTCAATTTTTTGCTCAAATGAAAATCTATAATAATAAAAGCATAATATGCTAATTAGACCAGACGTCCTTCTGGACGATCTTCCAGACAAAGCCGGAGCTGTGAGGGAAGCCTGGGTCCCGGGTGCCAGAGGGAAGTCGGTGCCGGCAGCCTGGGGAAGGAAGGCCCAATCTTGCACTAATTTCGTGCATCGGGCCTCTAGTATATTATAATTTTTTCTTTCAAGAACTGAAAAAAAATCCCAAAATAAATTTATCAAGTTTGTCAGACCAGTGTGAACATGTTTTAGAGAATTTCTTTCCTTTCCTTCCCCTTTTCTTTAATTCTGGGTCAGTGTGTGCCCTGTTGGTTTATATGCTTGGCAGAAGCAAAACAAATGAAATACTCAAAGCTAATCCAAAGGGTAAATTAAGATTCACCATGTCTTTTAAAATAGGTAGTGTTGACAAGATAATAGTCTTAAGACAAGTTAACTTATTTGGTTTTGCTGATTTCTTTTAGATATACTTTTCAATGAGAGAGCTATATGACTTATACTGAATTTCAAGAAGACAAGCAGATTTTTCTATTTTCTATTGAAATATACAGCTGCCAACAAATTTTGATTTAAAAACAAAAGAGTCAACACAAACATTATTACACCATCAGGTTATAAAACCACTATTTCACTATGATAATCCTCCTTAATAAGGACAAAGGCTGCTCTTGATTAAACCATAAATCATGAGGCTGAGAACAAGTCTCAGTCATTACAATCAACTCATTTGGTGACTAGGAATTACTGGAAATTCTTTCAGGGCAGTAAGGTAACTTGTTCGTGAGGCACACTGGTCAGCTCTGGGTCCAAGTGTGAAGTTATGAAGGTCTCTCGTTTTTCCTGTATTGTTTACTTCTTCCTGATTTTTCCCCCCAAATACTTCACTGGCTATTCAAAAGGCAAAGGAATAGGGAAAGGGGTGAAACTGGAACCAGTGGACATGGTTATTGTAATCAGTGCTGATAGAAATCTGAAAGAAGAAGATAAAACCCAAAATAAAAATTCTTGTTGAATAAAAACCACTGACTCTTAGTGATGGAGGAGATTTTAGGAAAATTCAACTCCAGACAGTTGTTGTAGATAGGTAAATTGAAGCCCAAAGAGGTAAGGACATACCCAAGTTCCAAACCTGGCTATGGCATCATTGAAACTAGGACCCAAATACCCATTCCAGTAACCCAGCTTCTTTCAATCTTGCCAGTGGAACTATCCACATGTCTCCTTAGATAACCAACTCTCTGTTACTGGGAAAGAAGGGCTCCCCGAGTCTTCAGAATTCAGGGATAGCCTTTTTTTTTTTTTTAAATGTCTTTTATTGATATTTTACAGAGAGGAAGGAAGAGGGATAGAGAGCTAGAAACATCAATGAGAGAGAAACATCGATCAGCTGCCTCCTGCACACCTCCCACTGGGGATGTGCCCGCAACCAAGGTACATGTCCTTGACCAGAATCGAACCCGGGACCCTTCAGTCCGCAGGCCGACGCTCTATCCACTGAGCCAAACCGGTTTTGGCAGGGATAGCCTTTTAAAACACTGGACAAGAACAGAGAAACATAATAAATGGCAAGGAACAACTTCCCCTACAAAGCACCATATGATCTGACCCTTGACTAATTAATCCCATTCTTCCAAGCTCCTCCTTTATCTATTCCAGCCACACAAGCCTTCTCACTCACCTCCAATAAGCTGCTTCCTAGCTTAGGGCCTTGATATAAGCAAATCCTTTATTTTGCCTGATTTCCCCCTGGATCTGTTCACAGTTCACTCCATTTCATCATTAAGGTCTGTCGTCAAGTGCACCTCCTCACAGAAACCTTTCCTAACCACCCTAACAACTACCCCTCCTGTCACTCAAATACTCGGGTACGTTGTGTTCAAAACCATGTGAGCATCATGAGGGCTAAAATTCTGCCTTATTTGCCATTGTATCTGTAGTCCTAGAACAGTGTCTGCACATGGTAAACACATGTTTAGGATGGATGGATGGATGGATGGATGGATGGATGGATGTGTGAAAGTCAAAGGAAAGATGAACCAACATATGGTTGATTCCACAACATGGTGCCGGGAAATCCTTCCATTATGCTTTTGGTTTTTGGTTTTTTTTTAATTGGAAGGGAAAGAAGGCAGCTGTAGATATAGAAAGCCTCCAGAAAGCTTACTGGCTTCTAGCTAAAGCATATCTCTAAGGTAGTTCTGATAAAAGGTCATTGCCAATAAAACAAAAATAACCAATTTTCAGCCTACTCAAGATATGCAAGAATTCAAAATCAAGTCATAATATATTTCAAAGTTCACCTGATTCTGCCAGCAGGAGGCCTGCAATGCTGAATTTCTGGGCATGTGAATGATACATTGTTTTATTGAAACATTTTCCAAGATTCCTTTCCAAATTCAACTTCATGGGTTTTGTGTGTGTGTGTTTTCCCCCTGAAGGGCAAAACACTAACCTGTTTCCAAGCTATCTGGTAATATTTTGGCACAGATAATCCAGTAAGGAGAGTTGTTTGTATAGAAAAGAGCTATCAGTAACAGGACGCCCCAACCTGCCCCACTTTTTCTAAGCTCTTAACCTATAGATGACAACTCAGTTATTCACATTAATTCTTACCAGATGGCTATTTTATTGCAGCTCAAAGACTTACCTCCAATGTGATTAAAGTAAACAAAACTAAGAGCAATATTTAAGCCCACATTTAAGGAGGGCAAAGAGGTTGAAATCATCTAAATGGGAGCAGGAGCAGGGGGAGAATGTGCTATCCACACATGGTCGCTACCTTTAGCAAATACTCAAGGTTAGGGGTGTCAGAGACTACCAGTGTCTGGCACTATGCCCGACAAATAACAACAGGTGCTGAGTAAATATGGATTTCATGACTGAATAAATGGCTAAACCTTGAGAAAGCCCACCTTGCCCACAGCCACGCAGTGCACATTGACCCCATCTAAAGGAGTTGTATGCCCTAGATTCAAGCTTGAGCTCTAACCATTTCTTCCTAGCTCTTGGCCTTGGGTAGAATATTTAACTCCTTTTAGCCTCAATTTCCATCCCTATCAACTACAGCTAACATCAACTCCCTTGCAGGGTGTTGAGAAAACTGACCAAAATGGCAATTTTCAAAATCCTCTGAGAAAGCAGCTTACCTGTGTTTGTCTTTGGCTCCAGCCAATGTGGCACTATTACCTGAGGCCTGCAGGTTCCTGGATATTTAAACAGGATCATAAACTGACAACAGTTGCATACATGACCCTCAGGCTTCCAGATAAAGAACAGCTTTTCTGCCATTTCCCAGCATCCCCCTCAACCTTTGGATTTGGGTCTCAATAAAGACCAGGCCTGATAGATCAGTGCAGGCAGCAGGAATGCAGACACCTTCACCTCGTGGACTTTCGTCTCCCCTGGTTACTCCTGTTAAGGCAAGGCAACTCTGAGCAGCCTCAAGTCTTGCTCTCCAAGCAATACCACATTCATTCCACATCCGACCCCAACACCACGTCTGCTCTGAGGCCCCAAATATTGGAACAGAAACTCAATCACCTGCCTTTCTGTCCTAGAGTATGGCTTCCAAAGAAACAGGAATACAGGAAGAGCTAAAGCCATGAACTCCTTCCAAGGCAGCTGAAATCACCGGATTATGAGGTAAAGCTAAACGTTTCTCCCAATGTGTGGTGGGAAGTTTGGGGACAAACATGCATCTTTAGAGATAAATTGCCCCTTCCAGTGTTAAAGATTATACCCATTCGTCCAGCGGGGAAGACCTACAGTGGTAGTACAGCTGAGTACCCCTTCTCCCACCATGAACACCAACAGGCAAGGCCATCAGACACCAGTTCTCACGGCTGCCAAGGTACTCATTGTCCTCAACATAGTTCATGCTCCTTACCTCAGTCTATTATTTACCAGCCTCCTCCCCTCGTCTTTAAAAATTCTCCCTCTAGCCTGCAGCCAAACCACATCCCTATTTCAAACCTCTCCCAATTCTCACCTCCGAAAAGCACTGCCAGGCCAGCACACCTGGCTCCAATTACTCCAGCAACACGCCTCCCGGCCCGCGTCCCCCCAACGTGCCTGCTCCCCTAGCACTTCTGTTTACTTCAGCCCAGCTGCAGTTGATTAAGTCTATTTGGTTAAGTTTCTAGCATGTGTGTTTAGGGCAATAATATGTTTCTATGTCTCTGTCCATTCTGTTTACAGGTGTTGTTCTTTGCCCTGGTCCCCACAGGATGGCGAGGTCCTCGGCTGCAGCCGGCGTCGCTCCCACAATGCTTTGCACCGAAGCACAGTCCGTGGAGGCTGCTGCCCAGGGCTGTCCAGCTGCCTGATTCTAATTACGCGGGGCGGGGCCCGTGCTCTGCAAACTGAAATGATTAGTTCCCCTAATCTTCTGTATTTCAATAAATAAAAGACAGAGGGAGAAAGATTCTTTGTATGCACTCTGTTGAAACAGTGAAGCCATTTGGAAATCAGGAAATTTCTACTATGCAAGGCAGTAATATCTAAGCGATGAAACTCAAAAGCATTTTCCCAAGTATTTGGGGGCCAGCTTTGGCCCCACATCTGTAAATCCCACTTAATCCAGGTTAAAAAAAAACACACACATAAGGAGACATCAGATACCCTCCGTTTACATTTCAGCTCTTAGAAGGCTCCTCACCCACTGTCTGCCCAGGGTTTATTTAAGGATACTTTCTAATTTAATAATTTCCAGAAACACTTTCAATTCTGCTTTTCAATTGGTATTTTTTACTAAATGTAAATTATGTTGTTTTTCATATTGGAGGCCTGGACTAAGTACATTTTTAAAATATGCCCAACTTTTGCCGAAACCGGATTGGCTCAGTGGATACAGAGTCGGCCTGTGGAATGAAAGGTCCCAGGTTCGATTCCGGTCAAGGGCATGTACCTTGGTTGCGGGCACATCCCCAGTGAGGGGTGTGCAGGAGGCAGCTGATCAATATTTCTCTCTCATCGATGTTTCTGACTCTCTATCCCTCTCCCTTCCTCTCTGTAAAAAATCAATAAAATATATTTTAAAAAAATATATGCCCAACTTTTAATGTAAACTAAAAAATAAAATAAAATAAAAAACTAAGACAAACCCAGGAGCACTGAAAGAAATATTAAATCTGAATCTTCCCAACATCTTTATATTGACAAATGAAGAAACTGAGACTCCCATGCTCAAATTTAAACAAAAAAAGATCTTGATAAACGAGGGACCAAGTCCATTATTAAGACTCACAATACAGAGCTGTTTTCCACACTTTGAAACTTGGGTTGAGAAACGTTTATGACTGAACTATACACACCAATACCAATAATCAGATTTTCCAAAAGATATAAGAAATTTCCAAATAAAAAAATCTCAAACTCAGTCTGTGTACTAAAGCTAAACTATTACAACATATTCACTTGTTCATTAAAGCGTTTATTTCACATATATATATTGAGAGCTCACTACATGCTGGGTGTATTCGAATTACTGGGGATAGCGCACAAAACAAAATATCTCATGGATATTCTAGTGGAAGGAAAAGACAATAAATACATTTACATAAAAAATACATTTACATATAACTATCAGGTGGTGATATGAGTTATCATAAAAATGTAAAACATTGCAATGATGAACACACAATATACAGATCATGTATTATGGAATTATACCCCTGAAACCCATATAATTATATTAACCAACTAGAGGCCTGGTGCATGAGATTCGTGCACTGGGGGGAAGATGGGGGGAAGGAGGGCTCTTAGCCTGGCCTGCACCCTCTCGCACGCAGTCCAGGGCTCTCACAGTCCAGGTCCCCTCTCTCCTTACCGCCCGCCTGCAGTGGAGGTGGGAGAGGCTCCCACCACCACCACTGTGCTCACCAGCCCTGAGCCGGGTCTCTGGCTGAGCGGTGCTCCCCCTGTGGGAGTACACTGACCACCAGGGGGCAACTCCTGCATTGAGCATATGCCCCCTGGTGGTCAGTGTGCATCATAGCGACCTGTCGTTCTGCCGTTAGATTGATTTGCATATTATGCTTTTATTATATAGGAGGATGTCACCCCAATAAATTCAATTAAAAATTTTACATTAAAAATATAAAACAAAGTTTGGAGACACTAGAAGGGTGTGGCTGTTTGAAACGGAGTGGTCCATGAAGGGCTCTGCAGAGGTAGACTGGGTGGGCCTGGATGGAGGGAGGAACAAGCCTTGTTAATAACGATGCTTCAGGCAATGGGTGGGAGACAGGAGTGCACCTGCTCTGCATCTCTGAAGGGCAGCAGGGCCAACAACTGCAGTGAATATGGTGAGAGTGGTGGGAGAAGGCTGAAAGTTCCGCTGGGGATTAGGGACTTCATTCTAAAGGTAATGGGAAGCCGTTGCAAGAAATTGAGCTGGTAAATTCTGTGATAGGACTTAAGTTTTTTTTTTTTTTTTTAAATATATTTTTATTGATTTCAGAGAGGAAGGAAGAGGGAGAGAGAGATAGGAACATCACTGGTGAGAGTGAATTATTTTTTTTTTTAAGTATATTTTATTGCTTTTTTACAGAGAGGAAGAGAGAGGGATAGAGAGTTAGAAACATCGATGAGAGAGAAACATCGATCAGCTGCCTCCTGCACACCCCCTACTGGGGATGTGCCCGCAACCAAGGTACATGCCCTTGACCGGAATCGAACCCGGGACCCTTGAGTCCGCAGGCCGACGCTCTATCCACTGAGCCAAACCGGTTTCGGCAGGACTTAAGTTTTAAAAGGATCATTCAGGCTGCTATGTGGAGAATACAGCTTAGCGAATTATGATAGTAGCTAACGTTTATTGAGTGCTTATTATTTTCTAAGCACTGTTCCTAGCACTTGTCACAGTTTATTTGTCACAGCAACCTATTAATTAGATACAATATACAGGGTGTGCACCCCAAAAATGTATACACATTTTAACAGCTGATAGCTCAATTTTGAAAATGAAATGTATTTTAGTAAACACTGCCTTTATAATTATTCAAAGTGTGTGTATACGTTTTGGGGGACATCCTATAGATAGCATAACTTGCCCAAAGTCACAGAGCTCCTAAAGAGTGGGACCAACACAGGCACTCTAGCTCCAGATCCTGCCCTCTTAAGGGACCTGGGTTAGGGTCCACTGTGTCTCAAGTAAAGACGTGATGATGGCTCAGACCAAAGGTGGTGGTAGGGACTGAGAGGCAGTGGTAGGGGTGGGGGTAGAGATTAAAGGTGGGTGAATACAGAATATATTTTTATGGTAGAATAAATAGGATTGGATGTGATATCTGAGAAAACATAGAAAATCATGGATAATGCCAATATTGTTGGCCTTAGTTACTAGATGGTAGCATTCTTCACAGAGATGGGGACATAAATAGGGAATAAAATGGGGACAGGAGGCTGCATGGCACTCAAGATAATCTCCCACACTAATGTGAGATAGGGAGTGTATAAGTTTCCTTTGGCTGCTGTGACAAATTACTACAAATGTGGTGACCTAAAACAACAGTAATTTATTCTCTCATAATTCATGAGGCCAGATGTCCAAATTCAGTATCACTGAGCCAAAGTCAAGGTATCAGCAGAGCCGTGTCCTTCCAGAGGCTCTAAGAGAAAATCCATTCTTTGCCTCTTCCAGTTTCTCATAGCTGTCGGTGTTCCTTGTTTTGTGGCTACAATCACTCCAACCTCTGCCTCCATGGTCACATTGCCTTCTCCTCTTCTATGTCAAATCTCAGTCTTGTCAGGACACATGTAATTGCATTTAAAGGCCGGATAATCCAGGAGAATCGCCTCACTTCAAAATCCTTCAATTAATCACATCTGCAAATTTTTTTCTATAGAACATTCATATAGTAACATTTACAGGTTTGGGGGATTAGGAAGTGGGCATTTTTTTTTTGAGAGCCATGATAGAGCTAACTACAGTGAGGAATACAAATAATAATAAGAAAATCCACAGGTGTGAACAGAGTATTAGCAAGATGTATTCCTCTTCTACTTGAGAATTTGATCTTCTGTTAATTCTATTAACTCTGTAACCCTGGTAATTTTGCTTGTAGTTATAATTACCCCTGATTGGTTAATATATTGAGATTGGAAAAATTAAAAATATCTGATAGAGATAATTGGGGGCTTTGCTAAGATCAGTGAGCCTGTAAACTAGGCAAGTCCTTCATAGGCACCATAGAATCTTATAGAGCATAGTTGTCATTAGCTCATGTGAGGTGTGAGACTTCTAAACCAAGGCAACACACACACACACACACACACACACACACACACACACACACACACCCCTACCTCCCGGCATTTGAGCCCTCAATTGGAGAGCTCTGGATGGCTGTGTGAACTGATGTGTAGGCAGCCACAGGTATCCAAAAAAAGAACACTCTGGCGGCCTGCGGACTGAAGGGTCCTGGGTTTGATTCCAGCCAAGGGCACATGCCCAGGTTGCGGGCTCGATCTCCAGTAGGGAGCGTGAAGGAGGCAGCCGATCAATGATTCTCTCTCATCATTGATGTTTCTATCTCTCTCTCCTCTCCCTTCCTCTCTGAAATCAATAAAGAAATATATTTTTAAAAAAATAAAAAGAACATTGCTGCTCTGCTGCAAGCAACGGTCTTTGTCCTATAGCCTTTTGGGGAGAAGCCATCTCTGGCCTGTGACAGTCTCCTGGGTCTAAATAGTTTATGTGAAGCCAAGACGATCCCCAGGATATTGGTTGCCACATGTAATACAAATATCATTTCAGTTTAATTACTTCCATTTCTTCCTCCACCAAACCCTTTAACACAGTGACCAGCAGGGAAAAGTAGTAGAGCATTTGTTCCATCAAGTCACTCTCGGGTGGTCTCACTCGTAAGCAGCAAAATGACTAAAAGGGGCAGAGGGAAAGGGAACCTGGAAAACACAAATTAATTAATTCACAGAAACTGAGGTGACTGCTTCCCCAGGGAGGAGGCAGTGCCCCCAGATGACTATGTCATGCTTCCTGCACTAGGCCTTCAAGAGGCCTATTCTGCAGGATTAAATGTGAAAGTCCCAACCCACATCTCTGCTGGAAATGCACAAGTGGGCTCACCACTCGGAGCCAAGATAAAGGAGAAACCTTTATGAGTACCGTAAGTATGAGTCATAAAAAATAGGAAACACATGTAGGTCATATACACAGTAATAGTACCAAGCCAGGGAAAGTGTTTAGGAAATGTATATAAGAACACATGGCAAAACAGGACAAAAAGTGACCCTCCTACCCTGCTCCAAAACATACCCCAAAACTCACAACACGTCAAGGGGTCATATCACTCTGGTCTCCAATAAACATAGGTCAGTTCCCTATTTGGAAACAGGCAGGCACCTTTTTTTTTTTTTTTTAATGCAAATAGAAGGAGAACTGAATAAAGAAAAAAAAAACTTGGATTAGGCTTTGCAAGGTTTTATGATTTGGGAAATCTGGATGGCTTCCAACTAAAACACTGGGAATTAGATATTAACAGCATTAAAAATGAAAAAAAAATATTTTTCAGAGAAATTCTTGTTGACAATGGTAATATTACCATTTCATGTAGATTCTCACTATTTTAACAACCAGCGGTGATAAGGGAGAAAAGAGTGGAATCTTCAGCCCATAAAAAAGCAGGAAACAAAAATAAATAGCAACACATGCACTACCCACCAACAAAGCAATAAAGGGCCAGCATTAAAAGCATCTAAAGGATGCTGGGCTCAGCAGAAAGAACTCACAGTGGGGAATAGGCCGAGCCCCGTGGCCAGCTGCACCAAATCAAAATCTAGGGGGTGTTTGGAATAGAGGGAGGGTAATTGGCCCCAAAAGATCTCTGCAACCAGATGATGGAGGCAACATGCCCAAGCATGACTCATCATTGGAAATTAAGCTCTCCAGTTGCCTTTGATTTTGGAAGACCCCCAAATCTGAGATTGCGCATGACAAGCAAAGGTGACACCCTAGATGCCCATGTGTCTCACACCCAAGCATGCAAGTCCGTGTCCAGATGGACCTCCGGCTCCCTGGAGCTTCAGCTTGCTCCTTTCTCCTCAGAAACTTCCCAAGGAAAGCATTACCTGCATGTCTATCTACTTGAGGTTGAGAGGTGTGGAAGGATGGGTAAAGTATTGTTTTTAACTTCATTAAGTATTCAATTTACCTAAGATGTCAAGAAAGTCAATGCTTTTTAAGAGCTATTCTGAGGTAGAAATATCAATATAACTTGCACCTCCCAAAAACCCAAATGTAGAGCACTAATGAACAACCCACCCACCCCCACCCCGCCCCATCCCTTGCCCCCAGGAGCATGTCTAAGCTAAGTGGTGTGATAAAACTCATTTTCTCTCCACCTTTGATTTCTCAGTCCTCTTACCAGCTGCCATCTCTCTATTCCTCTCTCGCACAGCACCTGCACTCACTAGGAGTGAGGCCACACTTGTAAGGGGGGGTTGGGGGCTCACCTCTTAAGATATGAATGCAGCCTCCATTCAAAGCAATGCACAGATATTGAGTAGCTACCCTGCGGTAAGCCCAGCGCTGGCCACATAGAACCAACAGCCACGTCACCAACTTGCTGAAGCAAATTCAGAAAGAATCAGGTGAGTGTACTTATGTATCAACAAATAGAAATTAACTTTGAATGTGCACAATGTGGTGTGTGGGCTCCAGGCAAGAGTAGGCTCTTGCACTGATGCTGCCTCCTACAGCTGGCTCTCCCTGGCTCACAGTTAGACCCGGGAACATCTAATCTAGTCCACCTTCAAAAGAAGCCAAATCATACCTGCAACTTGCCTCTTTTCCACCCCCAGGGATGTAAAAATTCTAGATTTGGCCAAAGGACTCTGTGGTTTGGATGAAAGTGCCATAAATATAAAGCACTATTGTAGGGTATCTTGGACTAGAACCCAGATAATGCCAGATGATTGTGGGCAAAGAACCATACCCAGGAGTCCAAAGCATAGCTATTTCAACTTAGTTTTAGTTCTAAATGAGGAGTGTGCTCAGAGCAAAAGCCTCCCGGAACACTAGAAAATATATATGAACTTATAAAAGCCAAAACGTAAACTTTTATTAGTTTAAAAGGACTAGCTAGTATCTGGCCATTGGTATTTTAGCATTTCAGACAAGGCCAAGGGGCTCAGAGAAAGGACTGTTTCAATTACCTGACGGCCGAGGTGCAGGGCCCTGGCCGTCTGGAGAGGAAAGCACAGGGCCCAGAACTGCAGTGGGAGCCAGAGCAGCAGACCCTCCAGACACCCATTCGGATCCCTGTGTCTTTAAGACCAGACCCTCATAAATGGACTGCTTCTGCTGGACACCATGCTCTAAATAAACAGACTCTTCTGGCCGACACACAACTTCCTGTAGGGTTCTGGTGGGTAAGGCTTGGAAAGGCTGCCAAATCCAATGACCAGCAACTTTTGAGCTGACTTAGAAAACAAGCTAGAAAGACTTGGGTCCAGAGTAAACAAAGGAAAAAGCCACATTAAACAGGGAACAAATTACTATACAGGCAGGGATATTTTTAAGTGCTCCTTGAGCAAAGAAACAAAATTTTAAAAATCAAGTTATTAGATATTTAACAATACAAGGCAGAGCAAAATGACCTCTTTCAATTGGAAGAGTCAAGGTTGGCTAATACCAGCCATGTAAAGAATTGGCTGGATGTCATCCCCCTACGCCATGAGGACAAATCCTTCTCAGTGGCCCAACTTCAAACCTGGCTCACATCAAACGCGCCACCCAAGGGAGCAGCATGGAGTCAAAAACCATTTATAGCTTTTTACCCAGCTAAGGGAAACACTAACTAGTTGACCAGCAGATGACTAAAATCTGTCAGAGTAAAGAAAAATGTAGCAAAACTCCAAAACAGGCTGGGGAAAGACTGAAACCGAGATCTGGAGAGTTTAGAGCAGGGGTTCTCAACCTTTCTAAAGCCACGACCCTTTAATACAGTTCCTCATGTTGTGGTGACCCCCAACCATAAAATTATTTTCGTTGCTACTTCATAACTGTAATTTTGCTACTGTTAATGAATCGTAATGTAAATATCTGCGTTTTCCGATGGTCTTAGGCGACCCTGCTAGCGACCCTGTCGCGACCCACAGGTTGAGAATCGCTGCTGTAGAGCCTAAGACCATCGGAAAAGGTTGAGAACCACTGGTTTAGAGTACATTGCAGTAGCATGAGATTTAATTGGGAAAATAAATCGGAGCAGTAATGCAAAATAGAGGATCCCTGCTCAGCCACAGCAGCTAAGAGCAGCCTGGGGACAAAACATCAAGTCCACGGATATAATGCAAGTTAACTAAAGGTGCGCCGCGGAAAAGGGAAGTGATCCTTAAATAACATCCTCGGACTGTGCGAGAACCCACTGCACACAATGCAAAGAAGGCCAAGACTGGGCTCCTGCCCTTCAGAAGGCTGCTCTCCAGCTGGGTGTGCAAGATTGTCATACATGATTCGGCAGCAAATAATGCGAGAAAATATACAATCCCATACTCTGGGGAGGTACAGACGGTGCTGGAATAAGGAGGGGATTCAGATCAAGGTTAAGAAAAGAGGGAGGTAGCCCAGCCAGTGTGGCTCAGTGGTTGAGTGTTGACTTATGAACTAGGAGGTCACGGTTCAGGGCACATGCCCAGGTTATGGGCTCGATCCCTAGTAGGGAGCATGGGGGAGGCAGCCGATCAATGATTCTCTCTCATCATTGATGTTTTTATCTCTCTCTCCCTCTCCTTTCCTCTCTGAAATCAATAAAAATATATTTAAAAAGAAAAAAGAGAGGTGGAGGAGGGTTAAGGAATCAGGAAGCGTTTGCTGAAGAGTTCAGACTTACGCATGGGCTTCTAACATGGTAAGGATTGAGAGAACGAAGAAAGAAGTTCAGGGAGAATTAAGAAAAGAGGTGTGGGGCAATGGATTCAGCTGAAAGGTTAGGAGTGAGGCTCAGGAGTCTGCACTCTCCCATCTCCAAGGGATTCAGACGCAGGGGGTTCATATACCACACACATTTGGAGAAAGACTGATCCACAGGATTAAGTCCAAATCCTTACTCGTGCTGCCATTCTGTTCTCATCTTCCATCTCCTGGCCCCAGCCCACACTACCCTTGTCCTCACCATTGCTGCCATCCTCTTCCAGGGGTTGGCAAGCTGTGTCTGCAAGTGGCCAGATCATAATAAATATTTTAGGCTTTGTAGGCCGTGCAGGCGACACTACTATCACACTACTCAACTCTGCCACTATAATGAGAAAGCAGCCACAGACAATACATAAAGGAAGAGTTGTGAATATGACCCCAGAAAACTTCACTTACCAAACAGGCATCGAATGGATAAACAAAATGTGGTACAGCTATACAATGGAACACTACTTAGGAATAAAAAGGAATGAAATAATTAATACATGGATGAAGCTCAAATGCATTATGAAAGTCTCCCATATTGCATGATTACATTGAAAGAAAATATCCAGAATAGGCAAATCTATAAAGAAGGGAAGTGAATAGTGGTTGCCTAAAGCAGGGGTTGGGAGCCTGTGGAATGGAAAGTGACTGCTAATGGGTACCAAGTTTCCTTTTAGAGTGCTAAAAATGGTCTAAAATTAGACTGTGATGATGGCTGCACAACTCTACAAGTATACGAAAAATCACTGACACATACACTTTGAAACCGGTGAACTTTATGGTATGTAAATAACATACAGGGTGTCCCCCAAAAATGTAATACACACTTGAATAGCTGCTAGCTTAATTTTGAAAATGAAAAATATTTTCATAAACATTGCCTTTATAATTATTCAAAGTGTATGTATACATTTTGGGGGGACACACTATATATACAAAAACAGGCAGCAGGCAGGACTTGGCCCAAAGGCCATAGCTTGCCACTCCCCGATCTGTATGCCAGCCACACGTGTATATGAAAGAACTTTCCTCCACACATAGTTTCTGCTCTTCCCTCTGTGTACATGGAGGCCTCCCTTTTCTTCTGCACAGCAACTTCTACTTAACTTTCAAGCCCTTCATCAATGTTCTCTTCGGGGTATCCTTCCCTCACCTGCACATAAAATTACCACTGCCTCTGTTAGGATCCTACAAAGTTTTATTAATTTTATAATAAATAATGGTCATATTATTTGTCATATTGTATTGAATTTATTCTCTCTTACAGGCCAATAAGTGATGAAGAAATAAAGATGAGTAAGACTCTAATAGCATGTCTACCTAGCACACTGTAGGATCTCAATAAATAATTCATTGAATAAGTCTGTAAATGAATGGACAAGTAAATGAGTTACAGGAGTATTTTTTAGAGAAAATTGGTTTTATGAAGTAGTCCACAAGCCAGACTGAAAGAATCAGGGCCTGAAGGTGCCAGGCCCAGGAGACTGGATAAGGAAGCTTCAGGGCCAGTGGTGAGGAACACGGAGATTCAAGAGCAATTGCAGAGGAAATTGTCAATAAAACCTGGTGACTGATCAAATAGAGGGTTTGAAGGAAATGCGTAAATCCAAGATGACTCAAAAGTCCCAAGACAGATGGTGGCAGTGACATTGACAGTATAGGGATGTTGGACTAATAAACTAGCACTAGGGTAGCAGAGGGCTTAGGAAGATTCTTACATTCCATTTTAGAGATATGAAAAAGGGCTAGCATTTGATTGTGTCCCGTGTCCCAGGAACATATGCCAGCCCTAAGTGGCATAGAAACATCTCTCAAGCCTCAGTGAGCCCTCTAAAGAACGGCTACCATCATCTCATTTGGCAGATGAGGAAATGGAGGCTTCGAGAATTAGATAGCTGAGGTTAACCCACTATCTGACCTGACTGAGAGCCACTCCTCCACAGCATCGCTTAGGGACCTGGGAGTTGGAGGTACATCCTGAGAGGTAAGGTGCTTCAGAGGCCTGACTGGAGCTTCACTGGAGAAGCTTGGAGAGAGGCTGGGGGAGTCTTTGGCATGGAGGTGACACCCAAAATACCAAGAACAGACGAACCAAGCCAGGGCACACAGACAAAGGAAAACAAGACCCGAGGACTGCGCTTCAGCCAAGAACCCCTGAGAAGGAAGAGAAGCTGAGAAACAAACAGAAAAACAGATGGAACGACAGAAAGAGGCCTGGCCAGCGTGGCTCAGCGACTGAGCGTCCACCTATGAGCCATGAGGTCATGATTCGATTCCTGTTCAGGGCACATGCCCAGGTTGCAGGCTTGATCCCCAGTAGGGGGTAAGCAGGGGGCCACAGATCAATGATTCTCTCTCATCATTGATGGTTCTATCTCTCTCTCCCTCTCCCTTCTTCTCTGAAATCAATAAAAATATATATATTTTTTTAAAGATAAAAAGAGAACCAGACTAAGGTAACATCCTAAAACCCAGAGAGAGGTGCCAGAAAAGAGGGTTCAGAAAAGGAGCTGAGAAGAAGGAACAGTGGGGAAAGGCATGTGGTAGAAAGAACTCAGCGACAGGAATCGGGTTCACACCCAGCAATGGCGCCAATTTCTTAATTCCCTGGTCCTGGTCTCCTCTGTAAGGTGGTTAGGACTAGGTGGTCTCCAGGGCACCTCTCCCATCCCAGCATCCCAGGAGTTGGCCAAAAGGGCTTCATCAGGGACTCCCCAGAGATAAGGCAGGAGACCAGCAGTCAGGCTGCAGAGAGGAAAGAAGGGAAGGGCAGGACACACAGACATTCACCCATTAAGAAGTGAGAAAGGCAAGGAAAAGCGAAGTAAGATGGTGTGGAGAGGTGATCAGCAGGACCAAGTTCATACACGGCCCCTCCACTGTGGGAGAAAGAAAAGTAAAACTAATGAAACGTGTGTCTAATTTTCACAGAAATATTTAGAAAACACAGCGGGGGCATGACTGAAAGTAATATTATAAATACTTGTGCAGAGTTTGAGTATTTAAATCAGACATTAGCTGTAAATTTCCTTTTATTCTCAAACAAAATGTCAGGAGGGCTCACCAGCAATGGAAACAAGAACGCACGGGCTGGGTCCCTGGATGTTCTGCACAAGCTGGGCCTCTGTCCAGGCGGCACATCTGCCTCTCAGGCTTGCAGACCTGCTCCTTACTTTGGTTCATTGCTTTTTAAAGTACTCCCCAAAAAGTTCTAAGAGCAAAAAGTCACATTTTCAAATGTGGAGGATGCTCTTGTAGAAACATTTTCTAACAACGTTTTCAGGAAACTATACAATTTTTGAAAAGTCAAGAGAAGTTAGCAGAGCAACAATAGTGTGGGTCAGGGTTGTAACCCCAACTTCCATGAAAGACAAACACACCACGCGGGTTGGAAAACGCTGCTGCTGGACACACTTGAGAAGCGGGCAAGGCAGTCTCCTCCAGACTGGGGAAGAGGCAACAATAAGAGGTCCTTTCAATCGGCCAGCCCCCAGCCAGCAAAGAACTTGACCCAGCGTTACCCCAGGTGAAAGTGGCAGAGTCCAACCAGACCCGGTCCCTCTGTGCCTTCCCAGGGCAATTTTACAGCATCTGGATGTTACTGTGAAGTGACAGGATCTAAGCGTGTGGCCAGCCAGCATCTTGATGAGAACTTGTAACTCCGTTGCTTAGCTTATGTCCTGGCTTGTTGCTAAACCCTGATGTTTACGCTTACCACTCTGATTTCTGCTTTCACTTTTTCTAAAATTCCAAGGCTGGGTTTTTTGGAGAATTCCTACTCGAAAGCTGAGTTTCAGATGGAACATCTTGCCCCAGTGTGTTAGAAACCATCCTTGACTGGCATGGCCAATTCTAACTGGCAGACACTGTCCTCTGCTGAGACAGCAGCCACAGGTCTAGTTGCCTTGCTGTTCCCAACCCTGCTCCTCTGTCCAATCCTGGCACCTCCATACTGCCCGGCAAGGGGTCATCCTTTAAAGTATACTGAAGCCCTAGCTGGTTTGGCTCAGTGGATAGAGCATCGGCCTGTGGACCAAAGGGTCTCGGGTTTGATTCTGGTCAAGGACACGTACCTTGGTCAGGGCTCATGCAGGAGACAACCAATCAATGTGTTTCTCTCACATCGATGTTTCTCTCTGTCTTTCCCTCTCTATTCCACTCTCCCTAAAAATCAGTGGAAAAATACTGAGTGAGGATTAAACAAACAAACAAACAAACAAATAAATAAATAAAACCTTGTTATTGTCAATAAAGTAAGTTTAAAAAAAAATAAAGTGCTTTGAGTATCTTCAAGTGAGTGGGCAATTCTTTTTAAACAAGGTGACTGTCCTATTTATTTAGGGCCTCCAATCCTATGTGAGTCCAATTCAGTTGCCTTTCAAGTTAAGGAAAAAATTTCCATAGCAACACTCAAATGAATGGAGGAAGGGAGGAGGGAGGGAGGGAGAGAAGGAGAGAGGGAGGGAATAGGGGAGGGAAGCCTCTGGGAAATGTGACCCTTGTTGTCAGTGTATCCTTCTGGTCTATCTGCTGTAGGTCTGCAACAAGGTGGCCAGCTCAGAGGTAATCTTACCTTCAGTCTGGGGTGATTTCCAAAACAACCTCCATTTAAAGGAACACCAGGCAGTATTTATATATGGAAGGTATTTGTTTAGTAACTGCATTTCACCACTTTCCATGTCTGTGTTTGAGGGATTCACTTGGATTCTTGCTTAGCATATACTATCTGTAAGATCTCTAAAACATATATAGCCTTGAGTTTGTATTTATTTTATTTTATTTTATTTTATTTTATTTATTTTATTTTATTTATTTTATTTTATTTATTTTATTTTATTTATTTATTTATTTATTTATTTTGTTTATTTTATTTATTTTATTTTATTTTATTTATTTTATTTTATTTTATTATTTTATTTTATTTTATTATTTTATTTTATTTTATTTTATTTTATTTTATTTTATTTTATTTTATTTTATTTTATTTTATTTTATTTTATTTTATTTTATTTTATTTTATTTTATTTTATTTATTTTATTTTATTTTATTTTATTTTATTTTATTTTATTTTATTTTATTTTATTTTTACACAGGACTAGCATTGGGAAGGCATTTGTGAACAACAGTGAAGGAAAAATTGCCCCAGACAGAGAGAGAAAAAATGTGGCTCTCACATATGTACTTTCCAAAAAGCCTGCCTTGAAATTTTGCATTAGTTCTTTTAGTGGTAGTGGGTAAAAAGGTAAGCCACACACCCATTCCCTCCACCCCACACACTGATCTGTCTAAAACTGAGAAGGTAAAAAGAGGGAACATGTCCACCTACTAATATTGTAGAAATAGGGGAAAGACGACATTCCGACAGATAGGTAAGTAGGTTGGTGCAATCCACAAAAATACTGAACCCCCTGAGCTGTTAGATTCCTCAAAGTAAGCAAAAAGTACATCAAATCAGATGGCAAACTCCACATACTGAAGAGCTTGCATTTCGTTCATAGCAGGAAGAGTCCTTTATCAGAGAGTCCAAGCAAGTTTGGTTACAAGAAGTCATGGATTGGAAGCAGAGAACAAGTGAGTTACTTTTGTAAAGGCAGCTGAAAGCCTTTTAGGGGATAATCAACTATGAAAACAATTAGGAGTGGCATTTACTAGTAGTGTTGGTATTAATGGCCACAAAGAGTGCAGGGCTTCTGAGCTAAGTAATAACCTTCTAAACCAGAAAGAAAAAAAGAGACACTGCCACACACAGACCAATCTTAATACTGCCCCAAAGCCACAGCCAGAAAATGAAGAAGGGAACAAAAAGGAACTCCGAGCACTGGAAAAAGCGATTGCATGACTACGTGAGAACCCCAACCCAGGGTAGGAGATCTGCTGGCTCACCCAGCAGGTAGAGTCCACTGAGACTGGACAGGGTAAGAGCTACAGGAAAAGGGGAATGGACTGAAGTGTGGGGAAAGCTTGGACTACTGAGTCCAAAGACATGGCCCAGGGTCCGGGGTTCAACCTCCTCAAGCCTCCCTCCCTTTCAGGCTGATGAGGCCTGGCAGCCAGAACACAAGTGTGGGCAAGTGGCTGGCCCACCGCAGGCACCTCTCCACCCCCTCCATCGTAGCTGGTACTGTTACTTGGTGAGGGGTTGGGGTGGGGAGGGGAGAGAGTGGCAATAAGGGAGCTGTCCAGAGGCAAGCAGAACAGTTAGCATTTTAGATGTGTTTATGTCCTTCTCTTTCTCCCAGTTGTGATCCTTCCTGCCCTCAAAAACAACCAGGAAACAGATGGCTTTATGCCCCAGTCCTCAGAGAAGGTACAAAGTAAAACTGACTTGGAGCCACATGTGTGATTAACTACACATCCCATTCGGTCCCGCCTGCCAAGAAGCTTGGAGCCAAATTTCAAACCCAACCATACCGACCACATTAACCCACATGGCTAACAAACTACACTTTTCTTTTGTCCTCCCTTTGCATTTCTGCTTACACTGTTGGTATGTCTTGTTGTTGTAAGCCCACCCAAATCCTTTTTTGAAATGAGGCAGAGAATAAGCAAATGCATAAAGGGGGGTTCTGGGTTTTCTGACAGTAAAGTTATTAAATCTGGCCCCTTTCCCACGACAATGAAGCCTCCAGATCCTCACCCCAACCCTGCAGCCAGTCACTGGCATGCCGTTAACAGTCGCTCCTTTATGTCAAAACAAATACAGAAATGTAAACGCCCATATCTTTTGCAGGTGCACTTTAGAGGTATCGTGGGTTTGATTCCAGACCACCGCAATAAAGCGAGTTGTAATCCTTTTGCTGATGGAGGGTCTTGCCTTCAATTTGTAAAAAATGCAACATCTGCGAAGCGAAATAAAGCCAAGCGCCCTGAAAGGTCTGTCTGTATGCACATATGTAATGCTAACGAGGGGCTTATCCTCAGCAGCTTTTCCTAATGAGCAAGCAATTAGGTTGGAAATAGAAAAGACACATGCCACATAAAAGCAATAAAAATGAGATGATAGGAAACAAAATTGTGGCCATTCTAGCAACTAATGGAAGTATGTTACTGTAAACAAGCCAGTGGTGGTGCTGTACCCCTTCTCAGAAATCAGGAAACACCCAGAGGGACCAAAACCTGACAGGGGGTGGGGGTGAGGGTGCGTTCTACTTTGAAGTCAAGGAGCACAAGGCGCTGGCTTTTTAGGGTGAGACCCATGACACCCGCCTGCTGATTCTAAAAGACAAAGCTGACATCTCGGGGCTGTTTCCCTCTTCTGCGCTCTGTGGCCAGGGAGTCTTTTTCCAGTTTCCTGTTCCCTTCCGAGGCTGTTGTGTCCCAAACCAAAGGCGACAAATGAGAGGTGTGGTCTCAGATGAAAAATACAGCAATAGGTCTGTGCTGTCCTGATGAGAACCCAGCAGGGAAGCCAATGGCCAAACGGCTTTGCATACACTATTGTGGCAAGTGTGTTTCTGATATAAATTATCTGCTTGACTATAAAACTGTTTATCTAACTTAACAGAAACTGTTTCCCCGAATCTTGTCAACCTGCTGTGGTTCCTGCATCCAGGTAAAGGCTCTGTCCGCTCCTCCACCCAGGAACAGGGGCAGCCTCTCTCAGCTGACGAACAAGGAACAACCGTTAAGTTGCCTGGGAGGTAGGAATGCAGTAAAGTGTTAGGGAGGCGTGATTTATACCAGGTCTTCATGCTGATCACGCACCAACAAGCCGAGGGGAAATAGGGTTGATTTAGTAATTCCCTCACATTTAAGGAGGACATCATGAAAAACAACTATAGCTGTCATCCAACTATGGCTTGGAGCCAGGGTGGCATTCTTTTTGCTAATTTATAAGCAACAACATTTATCACTTCCTTTTGAAAAGTATTTGCCTTTAACATCCGGTAGAGACATGCACCAAGGCTGCCTCTGGTCCTCCCACTACCACCTCCAAAATGGATTGGCTGTGATTTTTAGCACAGACCATGTAATAGTATATCTATAAAAATCAAGTCACCCAGTGAGAATAAGAATTAGGTGAGTTTAGGTTGGAAGAGAAAGCAATCTTGGTTTAAAAAAAACCAAAAAACTGAGTACAGTTAAAGTAAACTTTATGGACTAATTACTGGCAAATCAAATTATTGGTTCTTTTAAACAGCTTTCCTGAGATAAAATTCACATACCATAAAATTCACCTATTTAAAGTACAATTCAATGGGTTTTAGTATATTCACATTTATCAATGGTATTTAGTATATTCATATTCAACTGTGGAACCATCACTAAAATTTAATTTGAGAACGTTTCAGTCCCTCCCCCTTCCCCCCCAAAGAAACCCTGTACTCAGCAGTGGCTCCCATTTCTCCCTTTTACCCTTCAGCCCAAAGCAACCACTAATTTGCTTTCTAGCTCCATAAATTTGTCTATTCTGGACATTTCATATAAATGGAATCATACAATATGTGGTCTTTTATGTCTGTCCTTCTTCTCTTAGCAAAGCATTTCAAGGTTCATCCATGTTGTAGCATGTATCAGTTCTTCATTTTTATTGCTAAATGATATTCCAGTGTATGCATCTACCATATCTTACTAGTATTTGTCCATTCATCAACTGATGGACATTTGGGTTGTTCCCAGTTTTGGGCTATTATCAATTGCTGGAAGCAAATTCTAGCAGGGCATAACAAAATGCAAGAAGTTCATCAAAAGGCTGATGAACCTTGGGGCTTCAGTAGGGCTGAAGATCTGCATATATTATTGCCTGCTGCCAGACAGCTGAAGGCAGTTCCCCCAACCTGATACTACTTTACTGTTTACCAAACCTTACCTTTGATACGTATATCTGCTTTGCCATAGGACAAAATGTGGGAATAAAAAGCCTTGGGCCCGGAGATTTGGGGAACTTAGTTACTAGAACTAAGCCTCTTCTGGCTCCCCCCAAATGCCTTCCAAATTCATATTTCTTCTCTAGCCTCTTTATTAATTTGCGTCGCAGCCCTTTCTCCAGATTCCTGAACCCTAGTAGATGTGGCTAAGACCCCACAATGAATAATGTTGCTATGAACATTTGTGGACAAGTTTTTGTGTAGACATATGTTTTCATTTCTTTTGAGTACGTATGTACTTTGGAGTGAAATTGCTGGATCATATGGTTTAAATGATTTTTTAAAACTGTTGGCATGAGTTCAGTAATGTATCTCCACAGTCCTATATGAAGAAGGTAAGAGAGATTTAACATTTCTCCATCCTCATCTTACCACCCAGGAACAAACCCTTTCACTCTTTCTGTCTTGCCCCCTCTGCTCTGATGTCCTCCACACTACCCCGTACATATCAAACACACAGTCCACCATGTGAGTGCAGCTCTGAGCTGTGAAACTCCCAAAGATCACTCGTCTCATCTTGTTTTCAAACAGGACTGAACTACAACCATATAATTCTTAAAAGTCCCCAAGGAAAGAAAGAACACAATTCCTTTAGTTGCCTAGTTTCAGAAATCTCTTCAAATCACTTACCCAAAACCATACACATACAATAAAAATACTAAAGGAAGACGAAGAATGGTCAGGTTTTTTAAACAAGCTTTAGAGACCACCCCCACAGACGCTTTCTTTACTTCCTCACTGAACACACTGTCCCCTGGCACCATCTAAGTTTATGTATCCTAGGTACTGCTGTAGCCTAAAGTGAATTCTGTGTTGACCTAACATAATAAAGACAAGTGTGGGAGAGCTGCTGTCATTCCTTGAGGTGTTTTTCTTTTGCTTCGATAGTCTTATTTGAACCTGTTTTCAGAGTCAACAACTCTACCAGAATGTTCACCTATTGCTGCTTCTGTAATAACTCGAACTTTCTTTTTTCTTGGTTCCTCTGAGAAGCATATATAAAATGGGTAATTATTGCTGCCAAAGAATCGCTGGAGTCAGCAGCGCTTCTTAGGAACTGCATTTCCTCCTCCCCCCACTCCTCCTCCCACCACCATTTCTCCCGCATAAGTTAAGAATTAAAGACATATTACTGGGATAAAGAAATCTGACCCGAAATATGTGTTGCAGCTACAATGGCAAGCAACCAAGAGCATTAACAATAATTTCCAATGTAGCTGGAAAGGTTAGATGATTTGTCTTTGAAAGGAGCCAACTCCGCACACTTTCATAGGATTAAAATCAGTTTGCTTTTCCTTCTGGACACCTCACCTCTCCTATTTCTACTCCCCCCAAAAGGCGGAGTGGTTGACACGCATAAACAAATGTTTCTGGAAATTAATTTTCTTGACCAGAAGAAAGTTCAAAAATAAATTCTGTTCTACATTAGTTTTCCTACACTTCACTGTGATCAGAATTTTTTGTGGTTTCCCTCTCCCCGGAGAGATAATACTTGAGTGATAACATTTCTGACACACAGAAGCTCAAAAACTGAAAGACTGACAACTGCGTTACCTTTGGCCCACAATCTAGGTCATTTCTGAGCTGCAGGTCATTTCTGAGCCCCTGACCTTGAGCCAGTGAGTTCTCTGTGCACCTGTCTGTCACATGAACAATGAGGACTTCATGGAGTAAATGCAGTAAGTGCTTCAAACAGTGCTGAGGGCAGAGTAAATGTTGAGTCACTAGGAGCTTGGATCATCACCACACCAAGACCACCACCTTCTTTGAAAAGCAGCCTGGACAGCATAAGAAGCAACCCCCCAGGCCTTTCATGCAAGTAGCAAGTGTCGTCATCTTTATTCCAGAGTCTTCCCATTTCCCTGGCTCAGCCACAGGTTCATAAGACAAAGCAAAGAAAGAAGGAAGATAGAGCACAGGAGAAGATGGGAAAGACATTTACAATGACAAAGCAATGGTACCCAACTTCGTTCTTTCATAGCCAAGTTGAAAAGATGAAATTTGTAAGAATATTCTTTCCAACAGGAGGGGCCAGGAAAGTTAGAAAAAATCTCTAGAGAGGCAAGTCCTAGAGTTGACCAGTCCAGAGAGCAATCTGTTATCTGAAATCCTTCTCTCTCAAGTGTGCATTGTATCCTCTTCCCCACGTATGTTCATACATGATCATCCTTGTTAGACTCTGAATGGAAGAAAAGGACCCTTTGCTCATGGGTAGAAACCTGGCGCCTGTACCTACCTCTCTCTGCGGCTGGCCGGGCCCCGGGTCCGGGCCCCGGAGGTTCAGGACATGCACCTCCTGTGGCAGCCCCGTTGTGCCTCTGCTGGCACAGCCCGAGAGGACGGTGAAGCTCTCCATCAAGGCCTGGACAGGATGGGAGGCGTTGACCGGCGACAGTTCACACTGGGCACTGGGCTCTGGACCTGCAGGCGGAATCACAAACACCCGTCAGAAACCGCAATCAATTGTGCCACAATCAAATTGTTCTGGATGGACAAGCCACTGCCAGCCCACCCAAGGAGTCTTTCCAGGTAAGTTGTTTCCAGAACTAAATGGCAAAAAAAGCTAGCCTAGTCTTCTAAAATTCCAATCTCTTAAATTCCTTTTGGATGATTTGATGTGTATTTGATTACTTCAATTCCCTTCTAGATGCAAAAGTCATGAATGTATTCCTTTGGATGAAGGAAACCTCCCATTTGACATCTGTGTTTAATTCTCCCTTCTCCTCTTACAAGAAAACCAGAAATAAATGAAATAAATTGCCTGAAGTTCCAATAATATTATGCATAAATAATATTAAACACCTAAAATTATACCCCAAAAAGTTTAAGTCCCTACCTTTCAAGTGCTTCTGCTACTTAAACGAAGCAAAATAAATGTAAGAATGATACAAAATAAGATGCAATGAATGGAGGCAAACAGCACCAGAGTATAGAATAAAGTCTGGGTCAAAGGTCTGAAAACCCTCTCAAGAGAGGTAGGATATGAGCAGAGCCTGGTCACTATTGGCTGCTGCTTCCTCATTCTCCTCCTTAAATCCTAAATACTTGCATCCCTCTTATCTTTAGCTCCTGTAGCCCTCATTGTCTCTGTCCCAAGACAACACAGATCTTCCTAAAAGGAGCCTCAGGTGTCAAGCTCTCCAAGCCACCTTCTAGACAAGCACTGTCCATCTAACCCAGGGGTGCTCACTCACTGGTTATTCCAAATGCAAATGCAGACCCCTCCCATCTCCCCAGCATGTCCTGCCCCTGGAGAACTGCTGGCCTGTGAATAAAGCCTGAGCTCCTCAACCTGGCACGCAGGCCTTTCTTGATCCAGCCCCTTCCAATCTCTCCAGCCTCACCCCTCCCACTGCAGCAACATCAGCTAGCTTAATGGTCTTTAAACATACCAGGATGTTTCTCAACTCCATGCCATTATTCAAACTTGTACCCTTTACCCAAATCTCTCTTCCAACCCCTCAACAAACATCTCAAACTGAGGGAGGTCCTCTTTCTCTGTCCTCTTATAATCGCTCTGCCCAGCACTGCTGTTTCATTTTCCATACTGTAACCATGAGTGTATACATCTGTCTTTGCAAGTCCAATGTGATCTCCCTGATGGCCGTGGGTGGGTTACTCATCTTTATACCCTCAGCACCCATCACAGTGCCTGGCTCCAAAAATATTTGTTAAATGAATCAATGAACTTAAGAAAAAATGGTCCCTTCTCTGATCAGTGATTAGAGCACCATTCCAGGCCCTTGGATTGGACTTTAAGGCACTGATATGGAAAACAGATTGCTACAGAGATGTGAGTACAACCCGACTCCATTCAGCCTCATTTCACATTGGCTGGATTGATAGGGACATCCAGGAAGAAGAAGGAACCTTCAATACGTATACCTCACACACCTCTGTGAGCTTGGTGTTACCCCATTTCATAGTTGGGGAGACTGGGACAGGGCCCACTAAACCTCAGCCTTCCAAAATAAAAAGCCTGGGTGCGCTCCAATTAGGTCTTCCCAACCTCTACACAATAAGATGCCCTCCAGGACTATAACTCTGGTCCAAAATGCAAATGTAGTTCAGAGCCAGGCAGTCCCACACCCCCACTGCTGTACCCTAAGCAGGCATCCTGCCTGGTGTGCTAAGTCTATTTCAGAACTCCTGGACATGCTGTAGGCTGGTAATAGTTATCGCTTCTGAAATGAAGTATGTACCTTCTCAAATAATCACTCCCACCTTCTGTGCTCCTGTACTGTGTCCAACTGCTTCCTAAGAGGCAGTGAAGAAAGAGGTCACATCAGCAAAGGCAGAAAGTACTGAGTGTACAATTCCCTGAAGTTCCCACACAGTCCAATGGTAGGAGCAGGTGTGCCCCATGCTGCTCCCCTCCTGCCTTCACCAGCCACACTGGGATGTCTGGTGTACTTCATATCCCAGGGCTCCAGAGAGAGAGTCTCCTACTCAGCTCGGGACACACAGCGGCTATGGCTGCTCAAATTGGAAAGCCCTTCCGAACTGGCTTTGTAGCCTCCTACCATGAATTTGCCATTATCACAGATTAAGCGCAAATTAAAAGTACATTTCAGTTCGATTTTTGTATGTACAAAGCTCCAACTGGGCTATAGTTCTACCCAAAACACATCTGCAAGAAGGCTTGCAACCTCCTCCTGATCGTGCTACCATCACCCAGCAGGTTATTCCTTAAATCTCCACACTGCCCATCTCCACATCAGGGTGGAAGCAA
Source organism: Plecotus auritus (assembly GCF_963455305.1). Classification (NCBI taxonomy): domain Eukaryota; kingdom Metazoa; phylum Chordata; class Mammalia; order Chiroptera; family Vespertilionidae; genus Plecotus; species Plecotus auritus. The sequence goes on from NC_137771.1 coordinate 72,479,945, forward strand.
ACACTCACTGGAAATACAACAAGAGGATAAGGTTTTCCACAGAGAGGGAGGGAGCTGGAGAGGGGATGTCCCCAGTGCTGAGGACGAGGATGCCTCACCTAGAGTCTATGCTCTCTGTCCCATCAAGTCCAGGACAGGGCAGACCCCATTTGATGGGCTGCAGTGCCAGCCATGGCTTATAAAAGTCAGTCCAAGGTCAAGGAAAGGGCACTCTGATCAAGTGATGATTTGTTTGATGTCTGCATTCACCCAATGGTTGCAAAAGAACAGCATCCAATCATTTTGCTCATTACTCCATCCCTTATATCAGCATGATGCCTGGCACACAGCATCACTCAAATATCAATGAGGGAAGATGGTAAAGAGGAAAGGGGAAAGAACCACAAGGTGATCCATGGTCAATGGGTTTCCTACCAATAGGAGACTCTATCCTAGAGTTCTTTTACTCTACCTAATAGCTGAAGCTTCAATCTATATATATATATATAAAAGCCTAAGCAACAGTTATGACCAGTTGACCAAACAACCAGTCAACCAGTTGCTATGACGTGCACTGACCACTAGGGAGCAGACACTCAATGCAGGAGCTTCCCCCTGGTGGTCAGTGCATTCTCACAGCCAACCTCCCGTAGCCAGCCAACCTCCCGCAGTCCCTCCCCCTGGCCGGCCCCAATCGGCCCTTATTGGGACTGGGCGAGACAGCCCCCATCGGCCCCTGATTGCTGGCCAGGCTGAGGGACCCCACTTATGCACGAATTTGTGCACCGGGCCTCTACTCTTGTAATAAAGGGAAAAAAATAAATCATGAAATAAAGGAGGTGGCATTTTGGGCCGCTAAGAATCAAGTCCCAGCCCTAGCCGGTTTAGCTCAGTGGATAGAGCATTGGCCTGCAGACTGAAGGGTCCCCAGTTTGATTCTGGCCAAGGGCACATGCCTGGGTTGAGGGCTTGATCCCCGGTTGGGGGGGAAGGGGCGTACAGGAGACAGCCGATCAACGATTCTCTCTCATCATTGATGTTTCTAGCTCTCTCTCCCTCTCTTTCCTCTCTGAAATCAATAAAAAAATATTAAAAAAAAAAATCAAGTTCCAGCTGAGGCTTCCCCACCCTCAAATGTCACGGAAGACAAAAACCCAAACCTGCTTTTGTCCTATTAACCCAGACACTCTCCTGGCAAGGCCCTTTTCTCCCAATCGCACAACAATCCTGTCTTCCCCATCAGCACGCACATCAGGCCCCAGCCTCATCCTGCCACCTCCAGGGTCAGCCCCAAGCCTTCCTGCCCCTCCTCCTGTGGCCCAGCCAACCTCCATGAACTGGTCTCTCCTCCTTTCCCATTTGCCTCATAGTGGTTCCCTCCACAGTCTACCCACACAATGCCAGACCCGCCTCCAGTTAGAAAAACTGCCCCCTGGAAACCAGGTGACCCACCCCCAGCCTCTCCCACAGATGCCGGAGGTGGCAAGGCCACCTTGATTCTTGCTTGACCACCATGGGGCCGAGTGTAGTGCTTCAGCCACAAACATGCTCCGAAACCCCGTCTGACTCATCTGCTCACTTTTGTGGTGACCTGTGAGCTCCGGAGCTGCGAGCTCAGGGTCTCACTGATACCCTCGGAAGGCTGGGAGTTTCTCTTGTGGCCACCGCTGGAAACCCACAGCCCTTCCTTCCCTGCGAAATGTCTACCCCACAGTCGGTAAGCAAGCGAGCCACAGGCCCTGCTGATGATGCTAATCAGCATGGCAGGAGCTCCTTGCCACAGTCAGCACGAACCAGGGCACGGTGATGCAGAAGAAACGCTGGCTGAAAGCAACATCACAGGCATGCTGCTGCTACCCTTGCACCGTGCTTTCTATGCAAAAGGCGTTTTACAGACCCGGTACTGTCTGAGGCCTCCCAGAAATTCTGTGACGTGGGTAGAACAGATTTCCTTACCATTGTAAGTAGATTGTTGCCAGCCACCGAGCTGGGCACACGTTTCATTAAAGTGCTTCCTGGCAGTAACACACCTCCAGAGACAGTCCTCCCTGTTGCTCCCAATCTAGATAGTCCCGTTTCTTCTGGGCATCTAGGACTTGCCCTGCCCGGATTCTTCGGGAGTCATTTCCAAAGCAGCCTAACTTTCTCTTGGTCTCAAAGTCTGAGCTGACTTTATCCTTTCCCACTGCTACTCAGCAACCTGATCTCAAGGTCTTGGCCCGCAGGGGTCCTCAAACTTTTTAAACAGGGGGCCAGTTCACTGTCTCTCAGACCGTTGGAGGGCCAAACTATAGTTTAAAAAAAAAAACTATGAACAAATTCCTATGTGCACTGCGGGCCCGGGACGAGTCGGCTGCTAAGCAGGGCAGGCAGCGGCACCTGGCGGGCCGGATAAATGTCCTCGGCGGGCCGCATGTGGCCCGCGGGCCGTAGTTTGAGAACGCCTGATCTTGGGTATTGTTTTGTTTGACCTGTTCTCCTCCCTCCTAACCTGAAGTCAGACTCCATATTTCCAGCTCAGGACACCCTCCTCGGCCACCAGAGCGGACATACGGCCTCTGTTCACCCACAAGTTGCTGCTTCTATTAACTAAAAGCGTTTACTGACCAAAGACAGCACAGATGCAAGTAAACCCTGTGGTGAGAAACTCAGCAGGTGACCCAAACCAAGCAGCCTCTTTCACAAAGCAGGGCCCTCCATTCAGCAGCTGGGCCCCAGTCCCGCCGTGAAGCAAATGGTGGAACCCATTAGGGTTCCATCCTCCTAATGAGCCAGGGTTTGATTCTTAGTAAGTAAAATGATCATGCTCCTTGTCTGGGCCACACGCTGTGCACATATCATGTCTAATCCTCATAACACCACATAAAACAGTGTTAAAACACCCATTTTGGAGTCGTGAAAACTGAGTCTCAGGGAGGCTAAGTAACTTGCCAAAAATCACATACCACCAATACCTGGCAGAATGGGATTCGAACCCGGTTTCTCAAACTCCGGGGCTAAGCTCTTCCCATGACAAGGCACTGCCTGCTTCTACCATGCCTTTTCCAGTCCTTCACCTGAGGACTTGGTCAACATACTTCTGGGCCAAACATACATATTAACTCATGTCTGATAAAATATAATAAGCTGCTTGGGTCACACTTGCAACCTTTTGGTTGACTTAATAGACTTCATAAACTTAATGAGAAAACATAAGCTCATTTCTCGTTTCACCAAATGTCTTCCTCTTTTTCACTAATTCTTGCTTATCTGCACATGGGAAATGTTTCTAAAATCTGGCTATAACATCAATGTCTAAATTCCCAGTTCCACTTAAAGAAAAAAAATGCAAATAGACTCACCCTTTCATTATGTTCTTTTGCTACAACACAGCATTCCAGTCTCGGTTACAGAACCCCCACATCCACGCTGGCGGCAGGCCAGCCCAGAGACTTGACATAATACAGACAAAGCATTTGGGAACAGATGCATTTGCTGCACACACTTTAAATTTAATCTGTCCCCAAAGAAATTAATATCACACCTCATGCAACAGAGTCAGATATTGGGCGGGGAGGGGTAGTTATTGTTTGCGAGAGGATATAGTAAGTAATTTTCACATTTAATAAATGTGATCCTTAAGCATTCTAAATACCAGTGCATACCACGTTGACACAAACATCTGGTACCTATTCCACATAATTTCCAGCACACTGATTCCCCATATCACCCAGGGTACTAATGAGGAGCGTGTGTTCAGCTGTAATAAAAAAATGGTAAAGATGCAGAGGGAGTCAAGGGGTAACATTATAGCCTGGGACCAAGACATTGCAGTGGGGAGATTTTATTCCAACAACACCATTGGCTAATAAGGGTTTCTGTTATTGTCCCACAGGGAATTCTGCAATGCTGTCAGCTGCAAAGAGGGACAAACTCCCACAGACTGTGGAACCGGGCACTGCAGGATCATTCTGCCCCTGGGCCGAAAATCCCTTCTGCCCCCATGGGGCGCAAGAATCCCTAAGAAAGGGCGTCCGAGATGATTTCCCAGCCAATAGCACAGCCTGGCTCTAACTGAGCTTTATGGGAGGGAATGTGACAAACACTGGGATGTGATGCAGAAGCAAAGCTCCAAGAAAAAACACCTGGAAGGCCCTGGGCTCAGGAGGGCCTGCAGTGTACACAACATGTGCTGATGTTTATACCCTCTCAAATTACAACTCATTGGAGCGACAGCCCCTTGGGAACAGAGCTGCGGAATGTACCGCCATTAAAATCCAAAGCGGGCCCTTCTACCACAGCCCCCACCTGGGTTTTTCAGCAATCAAACTTGGCTTAAGGCTGAAGCGTATCCCTGGTGGGAAAAAGACAAAGCCCTAAAACCTCTATGATAGATTTCTCAAGGGGGTAGCCAGATTTTTCTACAGCACAAACCCTCAGGCATAGCTTATCATAGTTCCTCTCAAGCTCCAAGTGAATATCTAAATCCAAACCTTCCTCTTGACAAACTGACCCTCTTCCAAGAAGTCAACTGCCAGCTTGTTGGGCCAAAAGCCAGTGCATATTTGTATATTGTTGTGTTGAAACCATGGCGCAACCATGTTGGAGAATTTCCTGTTCAAGGGCGTTTTTAAATGTTCAAAGGAAAACAATGGGCAGAGCTTCTTTAAGAATCTAAATTCTCCCAGTGTGGGGAAGTGCCAAGCTCCCAAGGGTGCTCACTCTGCCATCTAAGCAAGACACCTCTATACAGCCAAGAGGTATCAGGAGGGATTTAGGCAGCTCTGTGAGGAAGTGGGGGTGGTTCGTTGTGGAAGCGGGGGCGGGCAGGGTTTATAACCTGAAGAGAAAAGGAGGCAGAGAGGGCATGTTCCAGAAGTTGCCACTGGGTAGGGCAGAGGTAAAGTGCCCGTATTAAAGACACAGTGGCCTAGGAGGAACATGGGACCAGGGGATAGAAGAGCTGCATTTTAGACCCAGACCTGCCCCTTATTAGTTGTCTGACCTGTCTTTAAGCTTCTCATGCTCTCCCTCTCTCTTACTCTATGACAGGCTTGACTTGTAGATCAAATAAGGTACTCGATATACACATTCTTTACAAATTTCAAGTACTATTAGAGACGTACAGTTCCCTGGGGGGGGTGGAGGGGGAACAGGGGAAGGAGAAATGAATGAATGAAAACACTTTCTCCAACTGAAAAAAAAAATGTTTTCTTTATGAGCTTTTAGAATGATTAATAAACTATCTAAGATAGGATGTTCTTATACGACTCCCTAGCCATTACTCCCCAAAAATTATTTCTAAGAGGTTCACTGGGAAGATTTAAAATAAAACTATGTACAGTATTAGAGAAAAAATTCCTGTTATCTGAGCACATTCTGAAAGTGCAACTCCCGAAGGTGAGAAGATATGTTTCTCTCCCTCCCCCGGGAATTACGAAAATCAGGAAAGGGGTCATCTGGCTCCATCGTGGCTGACCTCTTGTTGCTTACTCTCACTCTACAAGAAAGTATACCTGTTCCTGTGCTTTTAAAATATATATTTTTAATTGATTTCAGAGAGGAAGAAAAAAAGGAGAGAAAGATAGAAACATCAATGATGAGAGAGAAGCCCTGATGGGCTGCCTTCTGCATGCCCCCTACTGAGGATCGAGCCCACAACCTGGACATGAACCTCCTGGTTCATAGGTTGACGCTCAACCACTGAACCACACCGGCTGGGCTAAGACCTAAAGGAAGCTGAGAATGAAGGAGACACTGGCCACAGTACTCATTTATGAGGAGACTGGAACTTATGGGATGCTACTGCCTAAATGGCTCAGCACAGAGACCAGCAACATATCTGAAGATTTGGAGAATGAGAGAAAATAGAATCTGTTTTCTCCCACTATGGAGTTTGAGACACACAAAATAATAAAAAGAACATATACTCCTTTATTAAATGGAAAATAATTGATCCAGTTTTAAAATATTATACATAATTTAGACCCATGACTAATAAAAATTATAATTTAATGCCTACAAATGCATTATTCTGTGGCAGGTCTGGACAGCTGCCCCGCATTAATCCTGAGGGATGCCATCACCAAACTCCTTCATCTCTCAGACCTCAACTTATATCCAAGAGAGTGGCTAGTCTAACGTTTTTCATTTTTCTTTACCTCTAGCAAGCTGGTGTCTGATAAGAAGGAAAAGGATGAGAGCCCTCGCTGGTTTGGCTCAGTGGATAGAGTGCCGGCCTGCGGACCAGGTTTGATTCTGGTCAAGGGCACGTACCTTGGTCGTATGCCCCTCTGCAGCCCGGGCTCTGGTTGGGGCCCATGCAGGAGGCAACCAATTGATGTGTTTCTCTCACATTGATGTTTCTCTCTGTCTTTCCCTTTCTCTTCCACTCTCTAAAAGATCAATGGGAAAAATATCCTCAGGTGAGGATTAACCAATAAATAAATAAATAAATAAATAAATAAATAAATAAATAAATAAATAAATAAATAAAAAGATGAGAGAAACAGAGGCAAGCATGTGCACAGAAACGCAGAGGTCTCACACTGCACAGGGCATTTTCTAGGGCTAGTGAGCCCTCGGTGAGGATTGGGGTGCAGGGGCTGGACAAGTGACAAGACAATAAGTTGCAAGTGCGGGGATGGTCAGGAAGGGTGGAAAAGGTAAACCGTAACTGCTGGGAAGTCAAATCACAGCCTGTAACCATTGGTCCTGATTATAGACAGGAGACAAGAGATTAAAAAAGGAAAATCTACCAACTTTGGGTTGGCCATGCAAAATATTACTAATTACAGCCATGTGTACAAACGGGGCCATGAACTGAAAATACGGTTCCTTTAGGATTTTATATATAATCAGGGCACTCAACAATTGAGTTGTTAGAGAAATGAAGGAAATGCTTCACACGAATGCTGAGTTTACCAAGCATCAATAGATACACGGTGAATCCCATTACAAGACTAAACCGCAGTCCTCCCTCCTCAAGCTGGGTAGCTCACTGCTCAGGTGCTTCTTCTTTCAAGAGGCAAAAAGAGAGGACGGTTTGTAGAGAAATCAATGAATAACTAACGTGCTCTTGCTCCCTTCACAGGGCAGCTTACAGGGCTCAGGGGAATCCACGGAGCTTGGGTTTCCAGGTTTTGCATCCGTTGTGGGCAAACCAAGCAGCACATTGATAGGACTCTCAGTGTAGTCCAGGGACTACTGGGCCTCAGGAAGGCAGAAGGGTTGTGCCCAGCTAAGTAAAGCTGATGCAGAGCCACATTTTTATACCTAAGCTCAGAGATTCCGTAAACCTGTTATACCCATTATGCTTTTCCATTATGGCCAATATCAGCTTTTAGTTACAAATCTAGTGTTCATTCATGTGGGCATGTGTTTGTGCATCTTCTGCTTCACTTGAGGGCAAGGGCCATGCTTCTTTTGCTGATCCTGCCTATCCCGGTGCTCAGCACAGCGCCTGCACATGGCAAGTGTTCACAAATACTATAAAATCCTCAGTCAAATAAACAAAACCCTAATTCGCTGTGGACCATGGAACCCTATCTCAGCCCTGCCACACTTCCGCTCTGTAACCTGGGGTAGTTATTTAACCGTTCTGTCTCTCTGCTATAGGGAGGGGGTTATAATAGTATCTGCCCCATAAGACTGTTCTTAGGAGTAACTCATTTATATTATCATACAACTGTACTTACTATTACCATCTCTTCAGCTATGGGATGTGTTCAGAAAAAAAAATACTTTTTAATCTATCTCAACCTCCTTTTGCATTAGGAGTCAGAATATTAGAGCTCAATATCCTCCCTATCACCCAGTAGGTTTTTTATTTTATTTTAAATATATTTGTATTGATTTCAGAGAGGAAGGGAGAGAGAGAGAAAAACATCAATGATGAGAGAGTATCATTGTTTGGCTGCCTCCTGCACGCCCCCTACTGGGGATCGAGCCCACAACCCAGGTATGTGCCCTGACCAGGAATCGACCTCTTGATTCACAGGTCGACGCTCAACGACTGAGCCATGCCAGGCTTTGAGAGACTGTTATAAACTAGTTGATGAAAAGGCCTTCTCTTCCCGTCCTTCCTAGTTTTCAGACAAGTTCTGCCATGGCTTCTGATCCTAAATATGCAAAACTAATGTACCAAGATAGGTCTGACCAGGATCCTCAGTTTTAATGGGCTCTATTAGAAAATTTCATGATCCAACCAAAATGTCATGCTATATATGTCTTCATTATTTATATACTCAACTACTTCTAGAAAGGAAATCGAGGGGCTTTTAATAAAAAATAAACAGAAACAGGCCAGAAAACCCACTTCAGCTGCCAATCAATTAAAAAGTGGCTATGGCCAAAAAAAAAAAAAAGAAAAAAAAGAAAAGAAAAGAAAGAAATCTAATTGAAGCACTTACCTGAAGGAAACTACTTAATTTGAGCATCCAACCTACCTCTGAGCTTCCTGACAGTGAAGGTAAAAGAAAAAGTGATGCTTATGAGATTTCATAAAAAGGAAACAAATCAGCTGTTTGGATAAGAAAAATATCTTTCCTAAGTCTGAATTTAAGAGGCCTATAATAGCGTGAGGATCAGTGATTTCTAAAAAGTCATTTTACAAAACCATAAACATAACTTTTTTATATGGCCTCATGCACAATAGAGGGAATGTACCCTACTATGGATTTCATTCAGGGCTCCAAGCAATTCTCCCTAGTATGCACACAAACATTTCTAGAATTGGAAGATTTTTTAAAACTTTTTAAACCAATAATTTGCATTAATGTGGGTATAAAAGAAAAAAAACACACACACAAAATGACATTAGTTAGCTAAAGGCTTTGGGGGATTTTTTTTATCTTGATTTTTTAAAAACATGCCATGCAAGAAGTCAAAAATTTTGGATTTTGCTGTGTGGATCAACAAGTGATTTTTGAAAGAATAAAATCTAAACAGAGGTATCAGTTTAAGGTTAGATTCGATCAAATTGTATTTGACCTAGAGATACATATAAATAAATTAGTGTACTGTTGCTTCATATACTCTTCCCTAAGACTTAAAACTGGGATAAAGGATACCTGTTCAGCAAAACAACTACTGAGCATGCTCAGGAAAAACTTCACACACAGTAAAGTACTGTCAAACACACATCTGTACCTGACAAAGCAACCTTTCAAAACAGATGGGTCATATGATGTTTCAAAGCTCAACTTTTTTTTTTAAGTTTGTCACATTCAATCAAAGCAATTTTTGTTTTTCTGAAATCTGCGTGTTATTTTGGAGAAAACTTTTCTTCAGTGTTTTTCCACTCTGGATCAACTAGCCCCTCTCTTTTCCTCCCAAGTGAACCTCGGAAACCACGGTGCCAGAGGGAATTCACCTTTTCTCACACAAAGACAAACTCTAATATTTTGAAATGGTCAATTTGAAAATAAGATCCTTTGCATGCCAATTTCTAAAACAAAAAGGACTTTGTTTCATGATTTGCACAGAAAAATGTATCAAAGTTACACCAATCTATAATTTAAAGTAATAATAAAGTCTTTCTCTCATTTTATATCATACTTCCTCTTTTCATCATACTTCAGCTGGCCCAGCTTACCACTAATACAATAAATGCCTCATTTATTCAGCATTGACTAATAATGAGATATCTCACATATGCAGATCTTCCAAATAACTAAGGTTTTACCCCTTTCAAAAAAGGAAGTCATTTTTAAGGTAATTCTACTTAAAACATACTACACATGTAATTATTTCTTGGCCACCTTAAATCATTTTTTTACATATATTTTTTTGTTGATTTCAGAGAGGAAGAGAAAGAGAGAGAAGAGAAGAGAAGAGAAGAGAAGAGAAGAGAAGAGAAGAGAAGAGAAGAGAAGAGAAGAGAAGAGGAGAGAGAAACATCATTGATGAGAGAGAATGATTGACTGGCTGCCTCCTGCACGCCCCACACTGAGGATGGAGCCCACAACCCAGGTATGTACCACGACCAGGAATCTAACCATGACCTCCTGGTTCATAGGTTGACACTCAAAACATTGAACCATGCCAGCCGGGTGCACCTTAAATATTTTGAGCATCCAAAATATCACTTAAAATTTTTGGAGGACCTCTGCCATCATTATAAATACTAATTACAGATTATTAAACTTGGCATTTCAGTGTTTATCTCTACACCAAATGGTCCCATATTTCTATGTTTTATAGTCTGCCTACACTTCCTAAACCTCTGTTTTTCTCAACCCTGGCTACAGGCCAGTGTACGCTCTGCCTCAAGCCCATCTGCCTGTTACCCTCAATTCTAAATTAACAAGCTCTGGATGAGGGCCCTCCCTCCTACAGTAACCTATGGGGTCTTTTGACAGCTCTCCTCCTTATAACCCACCAAACATTTTGGCTACCTTGTGTGCTCCAGATGCACGTACCTGCCAAAAAACTGACACTGTACAATAATATTAGTGACAAAATTAGCAGCAGAGTAGCAGCACTGTCCACACTAATCTAATGTGAATGGCAAGCCATCAAAGAAAGGGGAGCTTACACACTACTGTGAACTGTTGGGAATTTTAAAACTGTGCTAAAAGCCCTACTCTCCCACTGCTCTCGCAAGCATGTCAAACTCACGGCCGGCAAGCCACATGCCTCGAAATTGACATGCTTGCTAGGGCTTTGAGCATTTTAGAAAGTTTACTTTTTTTTTTTTTAATATATTTTATTGATTTTTTTTTACAGAGAGGAAGGAGATGGATAGAGCGTCAGAAACATCGATGGGAGAGAAACATCAATCAGCTGCCTCCTGCACACACCCCCCCCCCCCACACACACACACTGGGGATGTGCCTGCAACCAAGGTACATGCCCTTGACCGGAATCGAACCTGAGACCCCTCAGTCTTCAGGCCGATGCTCTATCCACTGAGCCAAACCAGTTAGGGTGAAAGTTTACCTTTTTCAGAAGAGAATAAAGCAAATATATGAATAGGTTATATATATACTAGAGGCCCAGTGAACAAAAATTCATGCACTGGGTGGGGGGGGTGGTCCCCTCAGCCCAGCCTGCCCCCTCTTGCAGTCTGGGAGCCCTCAGGGGATGTCCTACTGGTGGCTTAGACCCACGGGGAGCGGGTCTAAGCCGCAGTCTGGCCTCCCTCTGTGGGAAGCGACCAGGCTGATCAAGGGAAGGCACCACCCCCACCACCCCACCACTACAGCTGCCACTGCCGGCTGCCACAGCCGCCAAGGTGTTTTCCTCAACATGGAGTCCAGTCCCTTCACCACGAAAAAAATGACAAACTTTAGGCATTTTCAAGATGTGTCTTTCATAGGATATGACATTTCTTTCTTTTTTTTTTTTTCATCCTCACCTGAGGATATTTTCCCATTGATTTTTACAGAGCGTGGAAGAGAGAGGGAAAGACAGAGAAACATCAATGTAAGAGGGACACTTCGATTGGTTGCCTCCTGCATGAGCCCTGACCTGGGCCCCGGCCAGGGAGAAGCCTGCAACCTAGGTACATGCCCTTGACCAGAATCGAACCTGGACCCTGCAGTCCGCAGGCTGAGGCTCTATCCATTGAGCCAAACCGGCTAGGGCAGGACATGACATTTCTTAGCCCCTCCTGCAGCGGACCTTTGTTTTTTCCTCCCGGAGTGAGGTGGAAAAACCCTAGATCACCTTCTTGGATTCTTATTGCCCAAGTTACCAAGAACACTGCGCGTGGCGTACCGGGAACTTAGCCAATGAGCGGACAGAAACGGTGTTTCCTCTGCAGCTCACGTGCAGAGGTGGGACTGCTGGCGCACTGCGGCTGGCAGGCCCTCTTCTCTCCGGACCTGCACCATCCATGGCTTGTCTCACCGCACATGCAATCCCCTCCCACCCACCTGCGTGTGCAGCCTCCTCCTGAGCAGTCATGACGTTACGGCATCCCAGACAATTTGCATATTACCTCTTTACATATATAAGATAGATGCTATATATAAAGTTCTCTTGGTGTCTCCTGTCTTATTTATTTTTCAGGATGAAGAGATTTAACCTGCACATCCCAGATTCATTATAATTTTTGGCATCATTTGTACTTTCTTCCACTGTAGTTCCTCGGCGGAACTTGTAATCCCCATTCCTTCCTGTCTTCACTCTCCCATCAGTGAGAGCAGGCACCATCATGGAAATCAGTGGTCCCTGTTCCCAGTCAGTACAAATGATCCACTGTGTCCAGTACAGTGCAGGGCAGGCTGCAGGCTGGACAGAGAAAACACAGAACAAGGCCGCTCACAAAGCCCCTGTGCAGTACAATGGTACCATCTGCAGCTCTCTGAAGTCAAGTCGGGACATGGAATCCCCGGCCTTCTCTGTCAGAAGAACCAGTCAGTCCAAACTCGGCAAATCACAGTTACGTAAGGAAAGGCACATACTAGTACATAGACTATTGCAGTTCTGCAGACTCAGGGAGATTCACTTTTTAAAACCTCTTTTCTGAAATGAAAGCGTTTCTTTGCCCCAGAGATAACTCATAATTTATCCTAGATTTCAACCTTTTTACTGTAAAAAGTATAGGAAATTGCATGGAAACAATGAATGGAAGTGCACTTTTTTTTTTTTTAATCAAACAAGAACAGGAAACTTTCAGTAGTTTGTGGTAAAAACTACGCATTTGAGCCAAAGAGAAAAATTAAACTACCCTCTTTTAGTGCCTAACTGTTCAGCCTCTCCCATCTCAAACATAACAAGAATATACAGAACTGACATCCAGGAAACAAATCTCAAGATTAAGAAAAAAAGAACTTACAGGCTTCAAAAATATATTTCCCCAAAATTACTTAATGAACCTCTTCAAACAAGCCTACACCTACTTCTTCTATTATTGTATGGCCAAACGAGTCACAATAAAACTTTGGAATATTAAAAACAATAAGTGAGGAAATTCCAGAAAATATAAAATCTATTTCAGGAAGGCAAAACAGGACTCTATTTGTTTTTAATGCATAGGAATGAATAAACCAGCAAAATAACACCAGCAATCACAACAGTAAACATATCTGGCTACAGTTCCATAACATAAAGTCTTCCGAATTTACCACCTCCTTCATGCCAAAGAAATAACTTCCTTAACCTCCAGTACCCTCCTCTAAAAACTTCTAAGATACTGTGACCAATTTAAAAATAGATATTTTTTATTTCCACGTCATCTAACACATCAACTGACACCCAAAACAGGAGGAATCGCTTACTTTTAGTTCTCATTCACTTTATTCTTAGTCCAGCCTTGTCTGGGCAATGGCTCCAATTCCTAATAACATGTCACTTCCCTGAGCGTCAGTTTTCTCACCTTTAAAATGGACATAATACTTGTTCTACCTAATTCCCAGGGTTGTTAGAAAAACAAATGAGATCATACATTAGAAAGGTGATTTTTGTATGTGGTGTTTTGTTGTTGTTGTTAATCCTCATCCGATAATTTTCCATTGATTTTTAGAGAGAATGGAAGGCAGGGGGAGAGACAGAGAGAGAGAAACATTGATGTGAGAGAGACACATCAACTGGCTGTCTCTCTTATGTGTCCTGACCGGGCCCAGGGATCGAGCCTGCAACCAAGGTACGTGCCCTTGACCAGAATCGAACCCGGGATCCTTCAGTCCATGGGGCCGACGCTCTACCCACTGAGCCAAATCGATTAGGGCAGAAAGGTGGTTTTTATATTAAATGGGGAAGCTCTATGCAACTATGAAGATATTACCAATAGATATATGAAAACTCAATAAAAAAGAACCTCCTTTCTCCTCATCCTCCTGCCCTCCCCCTCCAAAAAAAGAAGCTCCAAACCCACAATGCAGACCTTAGAAACTTAGAGGAAAGAAGGGTGAATGTGGCATTAGAAGACCTGGGTTCTAGTCTCAGCTCTGCCACTAACAAGCTGCTTAACCTGAGCCACCTACTTAGCTTCCTCCCCTGTAAACTGGGGCCAATACTACGTGTCATGCCAGAATAAATGGAAGTAATGGATAGCACAGTATTCTATAAGCTTAAAAGTAAGATCTACGTAAGAAATTAATGAATCTATTTGCCTTACAAAAAGTTTGGACTTTTTGTTATAAACGTGATTGACAAGGAAGAAGCCGGCTGTGATCACACCTTCCCAAACACCTGAAGGAAGAAGGCTAAGCAGAGACAGAGTAGAGAAGCCCCCACAGGGGGAACTCACGGATTAACTGCATAAAGAAATGGGGGCTTCAGAAATTGGAACTTAGAGCAAGTAACTGTGGGTTAGAATCCCCTGAGTCCACTTAGACCTGTGAATTGAAATATCAGGTCAGATCTTCTCCATTCCTGGTCAAGACAGAGGCAGGCAAAAGCTAATTCTACACGCGGATGCCCAGCATTCCAGAATCAACAGCAGCTCCTGCAGAAAGCAATAGAAGCAGCGTAAGAGGAGAAAATAGATCAACAAACTACAACAGACCGGTCGCTTAGTAATTAAAAGGAAAAAAAGAAAAGAAAATAACCTCTTTCAAAGTTCAACTCCAGGCTGAATTCCTATCAGAAACCTACTGGAAGCCAAAGCCCACATCTGCGTAATATTTTAAATCTGAGGCTGGTCTTTGAGAAAACATTTGGCAAAGATTATCAAAACACCGATTTCTCATTCTTTCTACTCATTTTTCTCAACATGTTTTATGCCTAATCCTTGAGCTTCACTTACCACTCCTGCTTTCTCAACTGCAGTCAGCAAATACATATCAATGTGGACTCAACAGACACCGTATAACATATTCTTCTGCATGTATTCTTTGTGTGTGTCGATACTTCCCTTTTGTAATTGAGTGAACGGCACACATCCGATGAACAGCCACCAAGATGGGCGGGTGCGGGAGTCACTCCTGACAGCGACTGGGCCGCGGCGGGTTCTGCCTGGACGCCCACACGTTCACTTGAACTGAACACACCGTCCGTGTCAGTGGTGGGTCTCTTCATCTTTACAAGATTGTGTTTTGAAAATCACTAGAGACTGTGGTTCCCGCCTATTGGCCTCACCTGAAACTTCAGACGCATGTGATGTATTAACAGTCAAGTATAACTGGACCGAGTGGCAGCACATCCAACGTAAAATGAAGCATTTAGAAATGAAACGACGTGCATTATCCCATATTCCTTCACATACGCAGGGTAAAAAGTACTTATTTTACTTTTTTTTCCCCCAAAACGAATACAGGATTTTAACTATATTGAGGTATGATTATTTTCAATTAGTCCCATGGAACAGGTATTCCTATTAAAGAAAACACCTTCACGTAACCACATTATGAACTCACCTAACCCCCGAGTACCTTTGCATTAGTCGTCCCTCAACTACACATTTGACAGAATCACACTGTGGCCCCAAGTAATGAGAATGACTGGCCTCCCTAAGAACTCAAGAACCCAGCATACAACAAGAACCCTAGTTGTGTATTTACTTTAAAATAAGAACAGTAACTTTTCACTCTACGCTTTAGACTCTGCCTCTGGCCTGATTTTTTTTTTAAAAAAAGCTACCATGAGACCTAACTCCAGTTAGCATTGGTGTGTTAATGCAAATCAACAGCCATCTGACGGTCTTTTTACAGACAAAGCATCATAAGAACATATGTTTCAGAAGGCCTGGGGATTATGTTTTCAAGGTCCATATTGGACAATCTTTGGGATAGGTCTGCAGATATTAGCTCAGTGTAATAAATGCGACGCAATCTCCTCTTCACGACAAGTCGCTTGCAAAAGAACACTCTGACCTTGGCCAAGTTCTCAAAGGTTTAGACAAATAGGAACTGCAAGAAGTGGTTTTTTTGTTTGTTTGTTTTCAAATACTGCCTTTTTTTAAATCGTCCCCTTGATTTTTAAGCCAGAAAGGATGCAAATGTCTAAATTACTATAGTCACCTTCCTCCCACTGCTTTTAACTGCCTATAAAACAATCTTCAACTGCCTGGCCTTGCCAGGACAAATGTTGGCCCATGTATTCCAGAAAGGCCATGAATATTCTGAAGGTCAAACAAAATACGGATTCTTTCCAACCAGAAAGGAAGTCTGTGCTTTCTGGGAGGTGGCCCCCAGCTCAGCCTTGACTTGGTACGCAACGAAGCAAGTAAACCAAGAGCTGGAACAGCCTTGAGTTTTAATCAGTACTTTCTGAAGGGTGCTACTGATAACGGGGACGGGGTGGGGGCGGAATTTAAATGTAATTGATATTCACATTTCTCTGTCCTGGCTTTTCTCCTCTTACAGATGCATGTACAGATGTGTATGAAATAACACTTCACTAACAAAGCTTTCAATTCAACTACAGTATATCAATTTGGATTCTTGCACCATTCATGAAAAAGCTTGACTCATCACTTGGGGTGTTGTTGTTGTTTTTCCTATTTACCCAAGCAAGTTTCCACAAGTCCTTCTTATAGTAAAAGCATCTTAGTGATAAAGTGATAATGGTGCTAAAATGGGAGGGGGGGGTAAGAAAGAGGGAGGTGGAAAGCTTTTTGCTTCTTTCCATAAAGGGCCAAAAACCTGTTTTCAAAAAGACCAGTGGTAATGTGCATGCCTACACTACAAACACAATAATGCCCTCTTTCTTTCTTTGGCATATCAAAACAAAAGGAGATCACAACTGTGCTGTTTGCAGAGGAGGAAGCTGGGGCCCAGACAAATTTAGGGACACTTTAGCTTGGTGGCCAGCAGTTATCACAACACAGCCCCACGTGCTTCTTCCGGGGCCTGGCCATCCAGAAAGGCCTCGAGCTTCCCCAGCTCTGGCACCTCATCGTCACTCCCTCTGCCGTGCTGAAAGCCCACCCAGACTTCAAAGCCCAGCTCCAGGACCTTCACCGCCTCCATAAAGCCTCTCAGCTACACATACCCTCGCCCTCGCCTCTGAAATCCCTCGGCACCAAGCTGCAAAGCTGAATGTGCTATTCAAGCCAGAGAAGGCGTTTTCTTATGAGCCCTCCTCAGCACCTAGCTAGGATCTCGTACTTACTACGCATCCAACACATATTTCTTAAATGGAACTATCGGATCGGTTAATGAAAAGAGTGGCCTTCCCAAATAAAATCCACGCTCCGTGATGACAGCGTCCAGTTTGCACCACAGGGCCCCGGAACTCCACGGCGGCCTTGCGTGGATGGGTGTGGCGAGGTGTGTGCTGTGCTGTGTGCACACACATGCGAGTCATCACAACCAAGCAAAGAACAGTGGGACTTCTCACCGTGACCTCGATTTTGATTTTTTTGTAAATGTCCCCACAGCCCTAGCTGCTACTTTATACTTTCACTCTTCACTAAGAAAAATTTTAAGTGGGATCATTTCCTGTCCCCCCCCCTCACCCCCCCTCCTTTTTTTGTTTTAAAGAAAGTTTAGGACAGCAAGGAAAAGTGCTGAGCTGAGACAGAAGGAATAGCTGAGTCTGCACATGCCTTATTGTTTTCCATCCTCATTCCAGCACGGCTGTGGCTGGAAACCAGCATTTAGGATTCCCGGTGGACCTGCATCCCTGGTGTTCCAAAATGTCACACTTGACACATTGCTCTGTGAGGTGTGAGTCCATTGAGTATGTTCCCTCATATATATCACATATCTTTAGGGAAGTAACCAA
This sequence comes from Plecotus auritus, assembly GCF_963455305.1. NCBI lineage: Eukaryota > Metazoa > Chordata > Mammalia > Chiroptera > Vespertilionidae > Plecotus > Plecotus auritus. Next base: position 72,497,519 of record NC_137771.1, read on the forward strand.
AATATGTGTTTGGGAAAGGAGAGGGAAAAGGGACCGAGGGAGTACTCAGAGATGTAATTACACCTACACAAGTGGGACCTTTTGTGTGTGTGCTTTGGAGGTGGAAGGTTTAATGTAAACATTAACTTCGTTGGTGCTGCGGGCTTTTATATACACACTGCATCGCCACGCACTTGAGTACACATCTGTTAAAAGTGCTGAGCCACTCACTATGAGAACGCCATTCACCCTGTGGTTTGTGTTCTGCTGCGCTTTGCTTTGTTTTCGGATTTTCTTAGCTTTCTTCCTCAAATGCACTGGTGACTTCATTTTAAATTTTTGATTATTTTATTGCTGGTGAGATCCTCCTGTGATCCAAGGACACAGGTCATTTTGCCAGAGAGGAGAACCGATTCCTCTTTCTAAACTGCTCAGATTCCACCTCTGGGAGGAAAGGCTGCTCACACCAACTTCCGGGACCTACACACACAGGGTCCAGGCAGAGCTGGAAACAACCCTGGAATCCTCACCATCACCCCACTCCACTGTCCCTATGAAAGGGACCACTTCTCAAAGAGCTACCATCCCACGGGCTGAAAGTCATCCTTAGCTGCATATAGACATTAAAACTCAAAGCAAGCTGAGATAATGCATCCACTGAGGGCTGCTCTGCTGGGAGAGGGCCGCCAGGAGTCGGCTGCATCTAAACATACAGCTTTCTTGGCAGTGGTTTCCTTTCCTGAGCTTGCTACAAATCCGCGGCCGACAGCAGCGGGACATTGCTGTCAGAGCACCCAGGGCTCTGTGTTGCCACCATCACAGCCTCCTGAAGTCCTGAATCCCCCCTCCAGCCTGATGACGCTGTCGCTTCAGCAGCCCCAGCCCCCAGTTTGAGGATGCCTGCTCTTCTCCTCTCTACTCAGGCTATGACTCCATTATTTCAAAGGTAGTTTACCTTTTATCGTTTTTCTCAAAGTCCTTAAGAAGAGAATGGGCCAGCTTCAGAACAACGGGGAAAGGACACTGAGCTGGTCATCGCAAAACAAGGGTTCAAGTTCTGAATCGGCATCTTAGAAGCCATGTCACTTTATGCAAATCACAATCTTTCTGACTCTGGGCTTCAGACAAATGACGAACAGTAGCACATGCTTCACAGTATTGTTAAAAGATGTAATGAGCCCTGGCCGGTGTTTCTCAGTGGCTGGCTCATCGGCCTGTGCACCAAAGGGTTGCTGATTCGATCCCTGGCCCCGGCAGTCAGGGTGCGTGCAGGAGGCAACCAATCAATGTTTCTCTCTCATCTCTCTCTCTCTCTCTCTACCCCAACCCCCTTCCCACTCTCCCTGGAAACCAATTGGAAATCAATGGAAAAAATATCCTCGGGTGAGGATGAACAAAGAACAAACAAAAAGATTTAATGAGGTAATACGTAAGAAAGTACCTAGTGCATATTAAGTACTTCCAAGCCTTTTACCTATAAAGCAACCATAATGCTCAATTACTACTTCTCAGAGGGTTTGATCATTCAATAATAAAGACCCATAGGAACATTTTGAGCTTTTTGCAATCTTAACTGGGTTCGGGTAGCAACTGAGGTGCCCCAAGTCTCTGTAAAGGTATTGCACCATAACTGCAATTATGCCATATTGTAATTGGTACAACTGTAAATACACCAACTGCATGACATCATAACTTTACAACATAATTGAAAAGGCACTGCAGTGTTACACACATGGGTGTTAACTGCCATAATATTTACAACAGGGGAATACAAGAAATAACCTAAATGTTCGTGAGGGTACATCTGTACCATGAAATATATATGCTGCAGTTAAAACGGTACTATTTGTACTAGCAGAAAAATCTTAATGACATATTGTTAACCTTCTTTTAAAACTGCAGAATATGAAAGAATGATATAACTCATGAATTCCCCTAAAGCTATGTGTATATATTCACACATATGTAAGTGCAAGGAGAAAGAATTGAATACATAATTCTAACTGTAAATAGTTCTGACCTATGTTGGGGCAGTGCTAAAATGGGTCAGAAAGATGAATGGGAACTGTGACTTTGCTCTCTGCTTGCTACAATATTTAACCCTTTTATCATGCAAATGTACTTCAAATATTACTTGCATCATGAAAACAGTTTTATTGTGTCATTAAAAACTAAAAATGTATACCCTACTTTATCATAAAAATAATTCTGATAAAGCAAATGCTGGGTGATTCATTTTCTGCTCTGGATGTCTTATTTTGGTTCAGCATGACACGGGGTTCCAAAAAAACCCCAAAAAAACCCAGTGACTCTCTAGGCCCTGAGGGCCCAGGTCTACTCTGTTCGCATGACAACAGCCTCTCCTCGCCTGCAAACCTGGGGTCCTGCGGATGCTGCGGTGCAAAGACCTGGCTTTCCCTCCTGGCTCTGCTGTGCGCCATCTGAGGTTTTGCCTCCGTTTCCTGTCTGTACAATAGGGAGGTATCTGCACTTGGCAGGGCTGTCACAGAGGTTATACTACACATACTAAGCCCTCAATAAGTGGCAGCGTTTATCATTGCCATTACTAACCCGGAAATTCTCTGGGTCTCAAGATGAATTCTCATCTGTAAAAGGAGGCTCTATCGTTTGATTATTTCTAAAGCTTCCAGCTCTAATAGTCCATGCGCGTGTGCTGTGGGGGAAAGTGGACAAACACATACTGAAGAGCGCAGCCTGGTGGCTGGGACCAAAGAGATCGACAACCTCCTAGACGGCCCCGGCAACGGTGGGACCCGTGTGACTGTTAGCACAGCATGGGGAAAGAGGGTGAGAGAAGCCTTTTCTCTCCAGCTTAGAAGACTTGCAATTTGGAGGAAATAATAGACAATAGACACAGCATTCCCATTCTTCTACTGGCAAAACAAAATAAAACAAAAACATTTTCAATATCCCCTAGCGCCTGCCTTAGGCTGGGAACAGCAAAGTATCACAAAATAGATGAATTTTAGTGTGTGACCTTCCCAAACACGGCCCTCATTTTCCAGCCTCCTCAATCTTTTGGGACAGAAGTTCTAGTCAAATCCCTTGAGAACCAACGTACAATAATATCTCTGCCACCTAAATCTAACTTTTGGGGCTCAGCTGAAACCCCACCTGCCTATTAACCCTCCCAAATCCTCCCCATTAAAGCCATCTTTTTCTCTCTCTCCCTCTCTCTCTCTCTCTCTCTTTGAATTCCTACAGACTTTGTTCTATAATTCTATCAATTTCTACTTTATACTACATTTATTTGCATGCCTGTTTTACCTCTCTTACAGGACCATAAACTCCCGTATATAAGTCAAAAAATGTCCAATTCAGTCCCGCATTCCCAGGCATTTATTGAGCAGCTACCTAGAGGATGAGTACTATCCAACGTCCTGGGGATACAGAGATAACAGCATTTTCTCCATCTTCAGGGAGCTCACAGTTTAATAGGGAAAGAGAGCAAGTGAACAATTTCAATACTCAAGGTGCTGTGGGAGCGTGGAGCCTCTCTAAGCCACTGCAAGGGAGGGGAAGATGAAGGTGAAAAGCTTCCTAGGCAGGCGATGTCTAATGCATAGAAGTTAGTTGAAGCTACCTAAGCAAAAAAGGATAGGAAAGGACAAATCTGCATGAAATCAATACAGGTGCATCTGCTTTGAAAACTGCATGGCAGTGTCTTATAAAGTAAAGCATGTATTTACCATACATCTGAGCAATTGCTCTGCCAAGTATTCAACCCCCGCCCCCAAAATGAGAACATATGTCTTCAAAAAAGACATGTTTGCAAATATTCATACCATTTTTCATAATATTCAAAGGAAACAACCCAAATGTCAACCAACAGGGACTGAATAAAAAACTGGGGTCTGGCCCTGACGGGTTTGGCTCAGTGGATAGAGCGTCGGCCTGTGGACTCAAGGGTTCCGGGTTCGATTCCCGTCAAGGGCATGTACCTTGGTTGTGGGCACATCCCCAGTAGGGGGCGTGCAGGAGGCAGCTGATTGATGTTTCTCTCTCATCGATGTTTCTAACTCTCTCTCCCTCTCCCTTCCTCTCTGTAAAAAATCAATAAAATATATTTAAAAAAAAAAAAAAAAAACTGGGGCCTGTCCATACCTTGGACATACTCAGCATGGAAAAGGAACAAACTGCTGACACATGCAACACTCTGGCTGTGGACTCAGGTTGTTGACCTGATGGCTGAATCTCAGAAACATGTGGCTGAACAAAAGCAGTCAGATACAAAAGAATGTAAGAAATTCTGAAACAAGCAAAACTACTCTAATAGTGACAGAAAGGAGATCAGCATGTGCCTGGGACCAGAGATTCTGACTGCAAAGGGGCACAAGAGAATTGGGGTGGGCCCTAGCCAGTTTGGCTCAGTGGCTAGAGCATCGGCCTGCGGACCGAAGGGTCCCAGGTTTGATTCTGGTCAAGGGCACATACCTCGGTTGCAGGCTCCTCCCCAGACTGGGCCGTGGTTAGGGCACGTGCAGGAGGCAACCAATCAATGTGTTTCTCTCATATCGATGTTTCTTTCTGTCTATCCCTCTCTCTTCCACTCTCTCTAAAATCAATGGAAAAATATCCTCCAGTGAGGATTTAAAAATAATAATAATAAATAAATGCAGAGAATTGGGGTGGAGGGAGGTGATAGAAAAATATATGTATCTTCTATATCTTAATTATAGTGGTTATTACATAAATATATATTCATTAAAACTCAAACTATGTGCATTTTAATTTATATAAATTATATTTCAATAAACCTGATTTTAAAATAAAAATATAGCACTGTGTTTAAGAACACAGTCTGGTGCCAGACTGCCAGACCTATAATATTATTAGTATTACTACTCATATTCTAGGCAGAGGAAAGAGCACAAGCAAAGATTTAGAGGTAACACGATGGCGTGGAGACTACAAAACAATTTAAAAGGAAAGATGTGAAAGAGATGAGGCCAGAGAGGTGGAGAGGGTCAAAGGTTACCCATCTCAATGTCTTCACATCTACCAGAGAGCTTCTGACACATCCAATTAAATGTTTATTTTTTTAATTGACAAATACACACCACTTGACATCCACCAGGATGGCTATAATCAAAAAGACAGATAAGAACAAGGATTGGCAAGGATGTGGAGACACTAAAGCTCTAATATATAGCTGCTTTGAATGTAAAATGATGCAACCACCTTGGAAAACAGTTTGGCTGATCCTCAAAAGGTTAAACACAGAGTTATCACATAATCCAGCTATTCTACTCCTAGATATACACATAGAGAGAAATAAAAACATATGTCCACACAAAAACCTGTACATGAATGCTCATAGCAGCATCATTCATATTATTTGTAATAGCCCAAAACTGGTAACAATACAAATGTCCATCACCTGATAATGGATTAATAAAATATGGCACATACATACAATGGAATAGTATGTAGTCATAAAAAAGAAATGAAGTACTGATTCATGCTAAAACATGGACCAACATTGAAAACATTATGCTAAGTAAGAGAAGCCAGGTACTAAAGTCACATATTGTATGATCCCATTTATATGGGGTGTCCAGGATAGGCAAACTCACAGAAACACAAAGCAGATTAGTGGTTAGCAGGGGCTGGAGGAAGGGACGAGTGGGGAGTTACTGCTGGTGGATATGGAGTTTCCTTGGAGGTGATGAAAATGTTCTATAACTGATTGTGGTAGTGGTTGCCCAATTCTGTGAACATACTAAAAATCATCAAATTCTGCACTTCAAATGAGTGAATTGTATGGTATGTAAATTATATCTCAATAAAGCTGTTATAAAACACTTAATGAGCAACAGGATGTCAATGGTCCACTTATTTCAAGTAACATTTGATAAAAGTTAAACACAAAGGAAATTGTTTAATTCAATTTGTCCAAACCCACGTTAAGTTCTGACAATGTGCTAGGTATGATGGCCACAAATACTGAGTAAGACAGAGTGCCTTAACCTTAAGAAGCCGTACTCTAGGAGTGAGGAGAGAGGCCAGTTCGCAGTGCAGCGCACATCCGAAGGCCCACAGAAGGCTGTGTAGGGACGAAGGGATCACAACCAAGGGCCAGGACCTCCTCTCCATTACTCTGCCCGTGACCTTTTATCCTTATGCCATGGTCCTACTGGATGTACATTTCTTCTATTGTAAGGTTTACTCACACTTATGTTGGCAGGAGGCCCCTGTGGTGAGCTGTGGGATTGATTCTCAGCTGAGCAGTCTAAGCCAATCATGGCAACTCCATTACTCTCTGCCAGTGACTGGTTCAAGGATGGGCAGGGCTAAGTCAGTTCAGCCAATGAATGCAAAGCGAGGCCTGCTGGGAGTCTGGGGAAAGGTGCTCTCTCACTCCTAAGAAACCTGAAGGCAGCATCATTCTTCTGTGAACTATGAACAAGACCACAGCCCTAGTACCTACTGACAGCCACTCGTACAACCACCAGCAGACCCCTCTTCAGTTAAGATGACTCTATGGCTGGTAATGTGGAGAAACAAAACCACCTACAAATTGAATGAAATTAGGCAAATTCCCGTTTTCTCCTGTCTACCACTAACTTTACAAAGCGCCTGACGGTGTTACCTGATGTTTTCTCTTCCCTCACTGTCAGGAAGCACCTACAGCGCTGAGACTATAAGCTACATCTGTTTCATTTCCCCCTCCGAGTCTAGCACGTTGTCAACCATTGCAAGTCACATGTTCTGGAAGAACAGAAAACAACGGACAGAGTTGTTAGTCTGTTCTCGTTACGCTGAATCCTAAATATTTTTAAAAGCAGAATTTAACAGAAAAAAAAGACATTTAACTAAATAAAGGCTTTCCCTATTCAAACAGACCTAGTTCCCATTATTGATTCCATCAAGGACCATATTTTACGGAGAGAAGGCTCCTGTCCCTTCCCCTCTGCCGCTTCCTGTGGTGCATGTGGGAACAGGCCCTGCACTTCGAAGGCAAGGGGAGCTGCTGGGGTAGGGACCCTGGAGGTGTGATGTAAAGTGCCAGGCAAATGACTGGCATTTGATGTTAAGCACCGTGGCAACAATCACAACAACAGAACCAGTGGGGCGTGTATGGACTGGCGATTACAACATGGAATGGTACTGGTTTCTATTCTCAGCATGTGTCACTGACTTACTGACAAGACAGTTAAACATAAAAAGGGCTCATTATCAGTGGTCACTGGGACAGAGTCCCTGAACTAGAAGGAATAAGAAAACTCCAGCAGAGATTCCCAAACCTCCTATTTCTCAACAGTTTCAATTTCTTTCTCCAAACCTTCCCCAAAACTGCTATTACCAAAGTAAACTAATTTAGATTGACTTCCACCTCCTTTCCCTGGTGTGAAGGCACCAAAGGATGAGCAGAAGAGACACAAAAGACCCCAATCAGCCTCCCCTTCTTAAGGAGGAAGAGCCTGCTGCATGAGACCATTCCGTAACTAAGAATAAGTTACTGGTTGTGATCACACAGCGCCAGGCACACAGCAGGCAGATAAATGTTTACTAAATGACCACAGGAAACGAGGAGAAAACATCTGGGTGCTGGACGGGGAGAAACAAAGCCTCCACTCTCCCAGGTCCACGTTTTGGCCAACCTGTTAACAATAATAACGATGCATGTCCTCAAAAGCTGAAAAGAGCCAGTTTTGCAGCCAAGGCCGCTGTTATTCACTGCTCACCGAATGAATAAACCTATTCAGTTTCTCTGACCCCCGTCCAGAGCGTGAGTGAGTTATGGCCAGTGCAGGCATGGACTCCAAGCTAACTTGCCATTAACCCCACTAACTAACTGGGAATACTGGTAGACACTAGAGAAGCCTGCTTGGCATCAGACTGTCTGGGACATCATTTGGTTCAGGCCTCATCTAGTCCAGGGTAGTGGGCTTCCAGATCACCCTACGGTCTGCTTTTCAAAGCCCAAGAGAACCTGAATGTCATGACCGCTGTAGAATAAACCTGGAAAAGTTTACTTCTTCCCCTGATTACAACTACTCAGAGTGAAGCCCAGGGTTCACCTGCACCAATATTCACGCCCGTGATGAACACCCAAATATCAACGCTTTCAGTACCTTAGCTTCGTTAACCAAGCAGCCAGAGAAAAAAAGACTTTGCCCAATGACCAACTCACACTTCACACAGGTATCTCAGCCACGACAGGATGGAAACATCACCTCCACAGCCCCGTGTATAAATGTTCAGCACTGAGATGAATGGAAACCAACAGGATGCTTGTGGTTATACTTTAACTTAAATCCACAGTTAACGGAAAAACTACTGCTGATTTGGTTTGGTTTATCAACAGGAATGTTCATAAGAATTATCATTAGCAAACAATGGCCGCCAGTCAGTAACAGCACAGGGCGTTAGTGAAGGAGGAGCATGTGAACTCAGCTCCACTCCCTTCCCCTCAGCGAAGGGTCCCTCTGAATGGATCACCCTCAGGGCAGCCGCTATTCCAGCCCCAGAACTTACGGCTGATGTGAGGGAGCAAGAACTGCTGGGCAGAGGCAGACCTGGATTCTCCCAGGAAGGAACTCTGTGACTCTCACTGCAGTCACAACCAGTGGCACCCCCACTCCAGGTCCTTCTCCCCCTTATGCCCAACTCCTTGACATCTGATTAGATCAAGAAGAGCAGGTGGGCCGAAACTGGTTTGGCTCAGTGGATAGAGCGTCGGCCTGCGGACTGAGGGGTCCCGGGTTCGATTCCGGTCAAGGGCATGTACCTGGGTTGTGGGCACATCCCCAGTGGGAGGTGTGCAGGAGGCAGCTGATCGGTGTTTCTCTCTCATCGATGTTTCTAGCTCTCTATCCCTCTCCCTTCCTCTCTGTGAAATATCAATAAAATATATTTAAAAAAAAAAAAAAAAAGAAGAGCAGGTGGGAAACCTTGGGGCCTCCTCCATGCAGTGAATGGGCATTTTAAATATTAAAGCTAAAGCTAACTTACATGGATGTGAAGGAGAATCTTTCTTTGAACATGCCATGTTCCCGGGTATCTCTGTTCTGTAGGCAAATCACCTCTCGATCTCCACAACTCTCCCTCCTCTGGGAGCCCAAGCACACTCTCACAAGGACGAAGCATGGGGTGGGGAAGAGAGCTCTGAGTGAAATCACAAGACCGATGCTCTGGCCCGGCTCTGCCAAACTAGCCAAGTGCCCTATCACCTTGCTTACATATCTTTAAAATACAAGAGTGTGGCCCAGCACGTGTGGCTCAGTGGTTGAGTGTCGACCTATGAACCAGGAGATCAAGGTTCAATTCCCGGTCAGGGCACATGCCCAGGTTTCGGGCTCCATCCCCAGTGGGGGGCGTGCAAAAGGCAGCCGATCAATGGTTCTCTTTCATCATTGATGTTTCTATCTCTCTCTCTTCCTTCCTCTCTGAAATCAATAAAAATATATTAAAAAATAAAACAAACAACTAAAAAATAAATAAAATACAGGAGTGTGGTTTGATGATTGGGCCCTTCCAACTCCAAAATTCTAAGTCTTTGATGTGGACTACAGTTCTATCCATCAGGGCCCCAATGAAGTATCCAGTGATCATCTAAGTGAGGCCAGAGGGCACAGACGCCGAAGAATCCAGCCATGGGATCCTAACCTAAGAATATCAGAAGCACCCAGAACACAGCAGTCTCCTGGCAAGAAGCTCCGGGTTTCAGAGTGTGCTCAACGTTGTCCATGGCTCCCCATTTCCCAAGGGAACCATGACTACCCAGGGTGCTTTGGACACAAAGGACCATCACTGCGGGAGCAAGGACTCAAAGAGGACAAACTCCAAACACAGTTGTTCTAGACAAGGATCCAGTCTTAAGGTTCAGACCCAAACACAGCTTTACCGTTTACATAAAGGCAGAACCTAAAATAAGACTGTCAAAGAGTTAGATCCCTGGTGCCAAACGGTTTCCTTTTAAACCCACAGCTAAGAGTCCAGGCCTGTGCAATACAAGGGTCCATGTAGAAAGCTGCCCATATGGGTACCAGGGTTTCTGACATCACTAAGATAAGCTCCCCCTGGCATAGTTCGGCAACCCAGCCATGGTGCACATCCCATAAGGGCATAACGCTTCCCTGGCTACTCTTGTTTGGTGTGCCTTGTTTTGGTTTAGCCCTGGCAATCTGGCAGGCGATATATTCCAGGGGGACCTCTGTCCATGGTGGAGATGCCCCAGGCTTGAGGTCTTCATTCATTTCCATAAACAGAGCCCAGTTGCCATAGTGACTGGTGCTAGGAGCAGCTGTTAAATAGCAGAGGTCACCCACAGCTTTCTTTGGGTTCTACAGTCTGGGGCTCTCTGTTCCTACGCCTCTGAACAGTGGGGTCAACGGGAGCTGCAGTCACGCCAGCCAGTCCTTCACATGGGAGCTGGGCCCTGAGGAGGAACTGTCAGGCAAGCTGCTAAACACAAATGTGAATTCAGGGGCACCCAGACCCACCTGACAGATTTCAGCCTGGGGGTACAGGGAGAGTAAAGGACAGAGGAGTGGCAACTTCCTCCCTGCAGCTTCCACACTCCCCAGTATGGGGGCGGGGCAGGGCTGGAGCTCAATGCAAAGGGGAGGATCTTGGCACCCTGATTCTAGGCTGGCAGTCCTGGGAGCCTGGGCACCCCGATTCTAGGCTGGCGGTCCTGGGGCCCTGGGCACACCAATTCTAGGCTGGCGGTCCTGGGACCCTTGGCACCCCAAGTCTAGGCTGGCGGTCCTGGGGCCCTGGGCACCCCGATTCTAGGCTGGTAGCCCTGGGACCCTCAGCACCCCGATTCTAGGCTGGCAGTCCTGGTAGGATCCCGGCAGAATGGAGAGAGGCCCAAACCAATGTTTGCTGAGCACAGAAAAGCCCCAAAGCAGAGATAAGCAGGAGGGGAAACCTGAAGACGGGGAGCTCAGTGGAGGTCACCAGCCTCTCTGATCGTCCTGGTTCTGGGCAATGGACCCCAGGTCACCCCTCCCTGCCTGCATTCCAAAGGGCTGGGAGAATGGGTGCCATGGGGTGGGGGGAGAATGGGTGCCATGGGCTGGAGCCACCCTCTGACTAAGCAGGTGTGGCACACTGGGAGGGCCCAGCTCTCACGTGGAACCACCCAGCCCCCACGCTGCTGTGTGGGGTGACCAAGCACCCCAGCTTGCCCAGGATGTTCCTGGTTTGAGCACTGAAAGTCCTGTGTCCCAGGAAATCCCTCCGTCTGGGCAAATGGGGACAGTTGGTCCCCCGAGTGGCCGTGAAAATCTGTGGTAGCCCACGTGGGGGAAGACAGCTCTGACAGCCCCATCGGGCATGACAGGTGGCTGAGGGCAGCTTAGGGGCCCCGAGGATGGAAGATGCCCTTCCAGGCCTTGTGACTGCCTTGTGATGCAGGCATCAGAGCCACCCCACCTGGGAAACTTTTCTGGGGAATCCACACCCATTCTAACCCAACCTCCAGTCACCTGGAGAGGCAGGCAGACCCCACCCACCTGTCGCCAGGACACCAGGAGGCCAGGCGCCCTCTTCCACAGCCTCGTGGTCTTTCTAAAGCAAACCAGCAAACCGCGGTTGCTGGTTCCCCTCCATCTCTCCACACAGACCCGTTTCCCAGGCAGAAGGGCCCTGGGTGTCAATGAGGTGTTGCTGCTGAGGCTCTTAGCACTTAAACTCTTAGGGCAACGGAAGTCCGCTCAGTAGGACAGCCCTGCGTGCACGTGATGGAGCCACGGGCCTTCAGAGAACACGTTTAGGGCGGCTTCTAGGTGGGAAGCCTCGCAGCACTGAGACCTCCCTGGGAAGGGGTGGCCCTGCCTTAGTGGGGGATGGTGCATTGAGGAGAGTTTAGGGACACCAGCCCCCCAAACAGGACAGAATTCAAGTTTACCCCAAACCTGCTGTCCTGGGAACCCTGTAAAGCGGAAATAGCCCTTCTCAGTTGTTTCTCATGATTCAGGTCATCGACATGAACAAGAAATAAAATGGAAAAATCCAACCATGAGGGAAAAGAAAGCGGGGGGGGAGGGGGAGGATCTTGGAAAAGTTGGGCCTGTATAAGCAGAGCAGGTGTGAGGCCCAACCCGTGTCTGGAAACACGTGTGCCCCTGCCCACATCCCTGGTAGACACCTAATGATCAACTATTACTGATCATTTCTAAGATCAATGACAGTTGTCGTGTACTCTGCAAAGCACCGCTTCTGTCCTCAAGGTAGCTGCTTTCAGATACAAACAGCTATTTAAAAAAAGAGAGAGACTACTTGATAAGGCAGCTCCCTTTGGCCCTTACAAAACCAAGTCATCTTGGTTGGGGCCCAAGGCAGCGGTAGAATGGAATTGAACATAAAACTCACTTAACATCTCTCAGACCCATTCCCATGTTAACAATGTGGAAGTAATAAACATTCTTTGGTCACAGAGCCAGTTCCAGAGACAAGTGATCATTTAAAACTTAAACAAAATGAAAGCATACCTTTCCCAGAAACATATGCTTCTGTCTTTATCAACCATGAGCCAATTACACTGCTACAAGGAGAAGAAAATGGGATGAAAAGTTCCCTAATTCGTCAGTGTAACTCAAAGGTAAACCTGACAATTTGGATCAAGCATGCTTTGCAAACAAGACCCAAATGTTTGACACATAGATGTTCTTGCATTAGTCCCACCACTGCAGTTTATTACAGGCCTGAGGAAGCCTAAACAGTTAGGTTTGTCCTTAGGCAAATAGTTCAATAATTTAGACTTCAAAGACTCCATATTAACCTCTGTTTACACAAAAGTAATGTGTTTCCTTTGCCCACTGAACATCAAAATAACTTCACAATTAATTACCTCTATTTAACACACACACACACACACACACACACACACACACAACTAAAGCCTGTTAAATATAATGGCCAATATATTTTAAGGAGGAAAAAAGCATATTCAAAATCTGCTTTACTCTCTACAGAGACAAAGTGATAATTATGACAATATCCATGGAATTTGATTAATGAGGACAATTATTAAAAAAAAAAAAAACACTTTCCCTTCAAAATTGTAATTTATCTATTTTCCCCCACTTGCCTATCAACACTGTGAGTCTACATGGGAACAGAATGGGTTTTTACCCCCTATAGTCAGTCAGTACTTTTCCTCAGAGCATTCCAAGTTTATGATTAATGGAGCACCCCAGAAAACGCCTCACCTCCCACAGGGAAGTGTAAATCAAGCACAGCGAGGGGCCCTGAATGGGGGAAAAAACCTTTGCAAATACTAAGGTCATCATGGGAGACAAAGAATCAATATCCCTTTGAATTTGTATAGGGTTTTTAAATTTGCAAAGTTCTATCTATTTTCCACTGTATTACTCTCAAAACATCCACATTTGACCACAATGTTATACGTTGTGCCAGGGCTCTCTTCTAAGCATTTTACTTATATTTACATATTTATTCCTCAAAACAACCTCGAGATATACTACGATTGTCACAGATGAAAAAGCTGAGGTAGAATGATAAGCAACTCACTCAAAGCAGGAAAGCCATTGACTTCTGAGTTACCGACTTAACTGACTTAAGAGTTAAATGCCTAAGTGGAAGCCAGGCAGCAGGGCGAGATTGGGACCTGGACTAGAAGGCCTTCTGGTTCTAAATTCAAAGAGTTTTTCTTCCTAGAAAAAATGCTGAATCAAGCTATCCCAAGGAATATGCCAGATGAGTGCTGACCTAACTATAGGTCCCCATTCTATGGAAAACTCAGCTACTGGAACGTTAAAGAGGGACACAAACACCAAAGAAAAAAGGAGGCTCAGATGTCCTTACTTAACTGTTGAAGTTCTCAGGTGAAGTCATTTTACTTTTTCATTTATTTCCTGCCACATTAGATAGTCTGTGCAAATTACCTAAGGAAAAAATTAAAAGCCTTCAGAAAAATTAAATTCTGTTTGGACATTGTATGTTGGAATTTTCACTACATTTTTCTCCTACACTGTAATATTTGGATGGCTTTTTACAACTCATGTTTCTGGCAAACTTTTTCTTTAGCACTCACAGTAGAGCTAAGCTCATAGAACATTATCCAGGCTGCAATGGGAAACTGCTATGGAGCCAGGTGGGTTTAAAATCTCAATTCTGATAGCATAGTATACCGCTGTCTTTGACAAAATTAGAAACCTCTCCTTCCTTTCTAGAAAATCCTCACATTTCAAAATGGAAACAATTTTTTTTTTCTGAATGTGTTTGAAAGTTGCAAATAATAATAATAATAATAGAAGATACTTTTTCTGAGACCTCAGTTCTTATTCTCTGATAGGCTTCTCCTTCAGCTCAGGCCCAAAGAACAGGCCATGACCAACACGTGAAAGTGACATTAAATGGAAAACAGTCACATGTGTGTTGAATCTTCAATTCCATCATTTAAATATTGAGCACCTCCTATAGGTGCTCAATAGCTCAAGGTCCTGTAACTGCTAGACTAGAGACTCAGCAGTACACAATATAATCAGTTTCTCGTCTGCTTTCATGAAGCTTCCATTTTATGAGGGAGAAACAGACAATAAATAGTCCAACACAAAGAAGCTCCGCCCTCAGGAAAGGGCACGCACAATGATGCTTGGGGTGTTTCCTGCGAGTGGGGCCTGGCACTGCCCTTCCCCTCGCAGGCTCACAGCCCCACTGTAGGCTCTGCGGGGGAATGTCTATGCCACATGTGTTCCCAACTAGCTCAGGGCAACTCTATCTAGAAAGATAAGCCTTACTTCTTTCACCAACAGGGAGCAAAGTCCTTTGAGCTCCCTCCACTTTGACATACAACATCCAGAATCTATTTACTTCACTGTCACCATTCAGGTGCGTGATTTGTTAGCCAAACCCTGTACAGCTCCACAAGGCAGAACTAGGTCCTGCGAGTGATGGTTACAGCCCGATGGGTTCTGCAGCACAAGAAAGAAGTTCCCAAGCGTCAAAGATATTTTTTTAAATATATTTTATTGATTTTTTACAGAGAGGAAGGGAGAGGGATAGAGAGTCAGAAACATCGATCAGCTGCCTCCTGCACACCTTCTACTGGGGATGTGCCCGCAACCAAGGTACATGCCCTTGACCCGAATCGAACCTGGGACCCTTCAGTCCGCAGGCCGACGCTCTATCCACTGAGCCAAACCAGTTAGGGCTTAAACGTCAAAGATATTTTAAATTCAAGCAAGGCTGGGGGCTCAGTCAACAAAACATTAGAAAGGTGATTTATGTATCAGGCTGAATTGGACCAGATCATCTCTAAGGTTCCTTAAAATACCAACATACCGCACATCTAGAACGCTAGTAGTGTGCCTCATGAATGCAAAGTCTTCCCAAAAGTAATTTATCCTAAAACATTGAAAATAATGTTGCTAATGAGATAAAAATTCACATATCATAAGGAAATCAGCAACCTCAAACACACCACAGGTTAGCTAAGCCATCATTTTTTTTTTTAATATATTTTATTGATTTTTTACAGAGAGGAAGGAAGAGGGATAGAGAGTTAGAAACATCAATGAGAGAGAAACATCGATCAGCTGCCTCCCGCACACCTCCCACTGGGGATGTGCCCGCAACCAAGTTACGTGCCCCTGACCGGAATCGAACCTGGGACCCCCCAGTCCGCAGGCCGACGCTCTATCCACTGAGCCAAACCGGTTTTGGCAAGCCATCATTTTTATCGTACATACACAAATACTAATGGCTGCAGCTTAGCAGTGCCCAGGTGCCAGCAGCTTCTGAGCACATGAAGCTGGCATCTCATTAAATCTTCAGGACAACCCAGTGAGGTGGGTGCTATCAGCAGCTCCGTTTTATACAAGCAGACGCTGAAGCAGACAGAGTTGCACAGTTACTTTAGTGGCCGGCCTGGGATTTGCACCCAGGCAGCTGGCTCCGAAGTTGTCTTGTTGGGAGTTGAGGCGTGTTTTCCTCTTAGGCTGAGTTACAGGAATATCCTGAAATAGCTAACTTCTTAAAGGAACTTTTGAAATTTGATGAATGAAACTTTTTTGATATAAGATCATCATACGCTTTTTTTCTAGATACAGTACATACTAAATTTACTTTACTATAATATACTAAACTGTAGATGTGTTCAGAAAGTTAGTTCAGGCTCCAAATCTTATTTCCAAGTAGTAGCTCAAACACTGGAAGAATCTGGCTCAAAATCAATTACAAAATTTTCCTATGACAGTATAACAAACACACTGCGTTAGATATGTATAATTCTGCTAAATATCCGAGATGCCCAAATTGGTGATTATGACAGAGCTGGCCCTCAACTATGGCAGTTTCCATTACAGAATCCACTTTACAGGAATGCGGGATCCTGTTTAAAAACTGATTTAGACTGATACTTAATAGGACAGCCTACTGTTGGCCTCCCCTTCTCCAATGTTTCCTCATTAATGCCATCAAGTCTCCTTCCATTTCAACTGTAAAAGGAAAAAGTAAGTTCCAAATTTGGGGATTCTTAATACCTTATAACTGGCATTTTATGTCTATATTTATAAATATTAATAATGTCTAAAGTCTTACAGTATGGAGTTTCCTCAAAAAGTTAAAAATGGAACTCCCATTTGACCCAGTAATCCCACTTCTATGACTATATCCCAAAAAAAAAACAGAAACACCCATCAGAAAGGATATATGCACCCCCATGTTCATAGCAGCACACTTTACAATAGCTAAGATTTGGAAACAACCTAAATGCCCATCAGCAGATGAGTGGATTAAAAAACTGTGGTACATCCATTACATAATGGAATACTACGCTGCGGTAAAAAAGAAGGAACTTTTACCATTTGCAACATCATGGATGGAACTGGAGAGCATTATGCTAAGCGAAATAAGCCAGTCAGAGAAAGATAAGTATCACATGATCTCACTCATTTATGGAATGTAATGAACAACATAAACTGATGAACAAAAGCAGCCCTAACCAGTTTGGCTCAGTGGATAGAGTGTTGGCCTGTGGACTGAAGGGTCACAGGTTCGATTCCAGTCAAGAGCATGTACCTTGGTTGCAGGCACATCCCCAGTAGGGAGTGTGCAGGAGGCAGCTGAATCGATGTTTCTCTCTCATTGATGTTTCTAACTCTCTATCCCTCTCCCTCTCCATTCCTCTCTGTAAAAAATCAATAAAATATATTTTTTAAAAAAACAGATCCAGAGACAGAGAAGCATCGATCAGACCGTCAAACCTCAGAGGGAAGGTAGGGGAGGGTGGGGGTAAGGGGGAGGGATCAACCAAAGGCTTGTATGCATGCATATTAGCATAACCAATGGACACAGACAACAGGGGGTGAGGGCATGAGTGGAGGCGTGGGGGGCAATGGGGGGATAAGGACACATATGTAACACCTTAATCAATAAAGAAAAAAATACACTAAAAAAATAAAAAATTTTAAAAATAAATACCTTGAAAGAAAAAATAAATAAGTAAATAGATCCAGAGACAAATAGCAGGGGAGGTGGCGAGGGGGGGCGGGGAGAGGATTAAAGAGCAACCAAAGGACTTGTATGCATGCATATTAGCATAACCCAGTGGTTGGCAAATTTCGGCTCAAGAGCCACATGCGGCTCTTTGGCCCCTTGAGTGTGGCTCTTCCACAAAATACCACGGCCTGGGTGAGTCTATTTTGAAGAAGTGGCGTTAGAAGAAGTTTAAGTTTAAAAAATTTGGCTCTCAAAAGAAATTTCAATCGTTGTACTGTTGATATTTGGCTCTGTTTACTAATGAGTTTGCCGACCACTGCCCTAACCAAAAAACACAGACACTGGGGCAGTAGGGGCTTGCCCGGGGTAGGAATGGCTGGGAGCGGGGGCGAGGGGTCAATCAGGGAAAAAGGAGGCATATGTAAATCTTTAAACAATAAATAAAATAAAATAAAAACAATGTTGAAAAAGTAAAAAAAATAATAAAAATAAAGGTCACTCATCCTCCCCCCCAAAAAAAATAATAATGTCTAAAGTCTTACATTTTTTAAAAACCAAGTACTAAAATAACTAATTAACTTCATGAAGATTATGATTATATAATGGATGTTATAACCTGAGCCTGCTTCAATAGAGACATCAGTGGTATATCAAGAACCCATAATAAAAATGATTTATGTAAATATTTCGACATATGCACACAAAAGAAATTTATACAAACACAGAACTTTATATTTTGAGATAATTTTAGACTTACAGAGAGAACATGATAGCAGAAATTTCTAGGAAATCACGCACTTTTTAACTTGTGATATATATATATGCTGACAAAAATTCCAGCAAGAATTTAAAATCCTTCCCTTACTCATTATAGTAAAGTCCAATCATAATTACAACTCAGTTTATTTAAGGGGACAGTGAAATAAATTATTTTACAGGCTCAAAAAGTCAGCACAAGTCCCTGACATCCCTGCCTCACACATACTCCCATGTCATATCCTCTAGAGATGGTCTTCTTCATTAACCCGGCAAATATCACCCTTTAGAAATTACTTGCATTGCTCCATAATGTCCGTACTGCCACAATGGCATCTTTGAAAGCAAGGAATCGTAGAATTTGGGAGCCGAAAGAAATCTGAAATTCCTCAAAACACTCTCTCTTACCTGCCAGGTGAGAAAGCTGACGGAGATGCTGAGTGGCATCCCCAGAACCAAGGCTCCTAGTGAAGCGACTGACTGAATCTTCCTTTAGGTCAGAAGACAAGCTCCACCCTAGGCCCCAAGATACCTCTTCTCTCATTCAGAAAGCAGCAATTTGGAAATGTTTTCGTCTTAGGGTCCCTTTATGCTTTAAAATTACTGAGGACTCCAAAGAGATTCTGTTCAGAAGAGTTCTATCTAGCAGCATTTACTACAATAAAAATTAAAACTGACATTTATAAATTTTTATTAATTCATTTTATATTTTATTTTTATTTTTTGTTGTTAAGCCTCACCTGAGCATATTTTTAGAGAGAGAAGAAGGAAGAGAGACAGAGAGAGGAACATCAATGTGAGAGAGACACATTGATTGGTTGCCTTCACACGCATGGAGCCTGCAATGGAGGTCTGTGCCCTTGATCAGAATCTAACTCAGGACCCATCAGTCCATGGGCTGATGCTCTATCCACTGAGCCAAACCGGCTAGGGCTATTAATTCATTTTAAACCAACAATAACACAAATAGTATCTTTTATGAGATATATTTTCTAAAATAGAACATAATTTATAGAGAGAATAGTGGCTTTGTTTTACATTTTTGCAAATCTCTTTAATTTCTGCCTTAATAGAAGACAGCTGAGTTTTTGGATCTACTTCTGCATTCAATTTGTTGTGATACATTGTTCTGGTTGAAGGATACGAAGAAATCTGGCCTCACACAGATACTTCGTTAAAAGGGGAGGCCAATCTTAATAGTCTTTTCATATGCTTGTCACTGTTTCTTCTTTGCTATTACACCTAAACTCAATAAATAATCATTTCTTAAAGGTCAGTCAGCTGCAATGTGGGAACTGACTCACATAATGAACTTTTCATAGCTTATTATTTTAAATCCATTGCTCTCCCCAAAATACTGAGGGGAAAAGTACTAAGTTACAGCAGAGAATTCTAGCAGACACCACCTTAATCAAGTGATAAAGGTTAACATCACCAGTAATAAGATATATAAATATAATGTAACCTTTATCCTTCCCAAAAATGTGTTGTCTCAATGCACTCATGAGAGAACATCAGATAAGCTCAAGGAGGGAAATTTTCCAAAACAACTTATCAGTACTGTTCAAAAGTGTCAAGGTTACTGAAAGACAGAGATCTGTCACAGATTGGAGACCAAGGAAGCAAGACAATGTGAGATTTAGAGTTGTGTCCTAGAACAGAGAAAGGACATTACTGGGAAAACTGGTGACTCCAAACAAAGTCTATCCTTCAGTGAGTAATAGTGCACTAAGATCAATTTCTTAGTTTTGATGATTGTTCTGTGAACATATAAGATGTTACCATAAGGTGAAGCTGGGTGAAGGGTATATGAGAACTCTCTGTACTATTTATGCAATTCCTCTAAGTCTAAAATTATCTCAAAATATAAAGTTCTTTAAAATCAATTGCTTTTTCTTAGATAATTAAGCTGTGAGATCTTTTACCCACACATGATTTTGTAACATTATGTACTGGTCATCTGGAAAATAATGGTTCACTGAGTTATGCAAATACGCCAAATGTTGACACACTTCTTATACAATATCAAAAAAAATCACATTTGCTAATATCTCCATGGGTCTCATTCGAAAAGTATTTAACTATTAGGAAACTGCCACAGTCATGGTAATGGATAAAAGTTTTCCAAAACTGTAATTTTTGCTTTAAAAATAAAATTTTATCATTGGTAACAAATACTGTCAATTGTTTTCCTTGAAATAACAGGCTCACTTTGTTCTTTTTCAAAAAAATCTCTGCCAAATACTGAAGTCTGGATAACTAGCATTTGTCTGTCAGTCATTCTTTCAAGTAAAATGGTATTTCATGAAAAACAGACTAGTTCAACATGCAATTCAAACAATTGCACACGTGCCTTTTCGCAAGACAGCCAGCGTACTTTGGAATGTAGTATACTTCCCATTTCATCATACAGAATGTGAAAAAGACACATACTTGAGAGTGTTTACTGCTTCATCAAGAACACTGCTAAATGAAACTGGTGTGTGGCACTAGCTGTTTTATCCAATATTTCTTTTACACCATCATTGCAATGTTAACCCAAAGAAAAAGACAACATCTTAGAATTCTTATTAAAATAGTTCTGAACTCACAGACCTCCTGAAAAGATCTCAGATCTATGACCACACTTTGAGAACCACTGGTTTATAGAGTTAACCTTCAGGTCCTCAATGAACTATACCACCAATACTTTAGCCAACTGATAGAGTACTAAAAGAAAGTATTATGCTAAACTTCATATAATGTTTTCCAAGAAGCAATAGCTTGTTGTCAAAGACTCATAAAAATTGAGTGATAGATCCATTACCTGTCTTCAAATCAACCATCACAGGTGGTTTTATCTAAGAATCTGAAAAGACAGTGACCCCTCACCCAGTCTTTATGGGGTAGCCCTCATCCCAACACAGCCTCTTTCCCCCAACACTGAGTACATTAACATTCAATTTTAACATTTTAGCAAAGTGTTTCTCTTTATTGTACTTTATAAATGAGACAGTGTTATAATTGATTTATTCAATAAACTAGAGGCCCAGTGCATGAAATTCATGCACGGGGGGGGGGGAGGGAGTGTCCCTCAGCCCAGCCTGCACCCTCTCCAATCTGGGACCCCTCAAGGGATGTCCGACTGCCCGTTTAGGCCCGATGATACTGGGATCGGGCCTAAACGGGCAGTCGGACATCCCTCTCACAATCCAGGACTGCTGGCTCCCAACTACTCGCCTGCCTGCCTTCCTGATTGCCCCTAACCGCTTCTGCCTGCCAGCCTGATCACCCCCTAACCAGTCCCCTGCCAGCCTGATTGATACCTAACTGCTCCCATGCCAGCCTGTTTGCCCCTAACTGCCCTCCCCTGCAGGCCTGGTCACCCCTAACTGCCCTCCCCTGCAGGCCTGGTCCCACCCAACTGCTCTCCCCTGCAGGCCTGGTCACCTCCAACTTCCCTCCTCTGCCGGCCTGGTCACCCCTAACTGCCCTCCCCTGCTGGCCTGATCGCCCACAACTGCCCTCCCTTGCAGGCCTAGTCCCTCCCAACTGCCCTCCCTTGCTGGCCATCTTCTGGTGGCCATCTTGTGTCCACATGGGGGCAGGATCTTTGACCACATGGGGGCAGCCATCTTGTGTGTTGGAGTGATGGTCAATCTGCATATTACTCTTTTATTAGATAGGATAGAGGCCTGGTGCATGGGTGGGGGCCAGCTGGTTTGCCCTGAAGGGTGTCCCGGATCAGGGTGGGAGTTCTCTTGGGGCATGAGGCGGCCTGGGCAAGGGGCCTGTGGTGGTTTGCAGGCCGGCCACGCCCCCCCGGCAACCCAAGCAGAGGCCCTGGTATCTGGGATTTATTTATCTTCTATAATTGAAACTTTGTAGCCTTGAGCGGAGGCCAGGGCTGCAGAAGCTTGGCTTCCTCCATCGCCAGGGGCAACCCTAGCCTCCTGCTCTCTCCAGCTCCGTGGCTGCTGCCATGTTTGTTGGGTTTTATTTATCTTCTATAATTGAAACTTTGCAGTCTTGAGTGGCGGCCTGGGCCCACCAGGGTGTGTATAAAGCTTGGCTTCCTCCATCGCCAGGGAAACCCAAGCCTCCCTCCTGCTTGGTCCATGGCCGCAGCCATCTTGGTTGGGGTTAATTTGCATACTCGCTCCTGATTGGCTGGTGGGTGTGGCTTTGTGGGTGTAGCAGAGTGATGGTTAATTTGCATGTTACTCTTTTATTAGATAGGATAGTAAGCACCCACTATGTGCTAGAGAGTGGGGATTTATCAGTCAACTGACCCTACCCTCTCCCTCAAAGGACACATTCAAAAAGGGACAAAGAAGATGTGGAAACTCCTCTACTTAAAAATTTTTATATACAGTGTGTCCCCCAAAAAATGTATACACATTTTAACAGCTGATAGCTCATTTTTGAAAATGTATTTTAATAAACACTGCCTTTAAAATTATTCAAAGTGTGTGTATACATTTTGGGGGGATAACCTATTGGTGGAAAAAGCTGCACCAGCGCAAAATCAAACTGACTTGTCTTTTCATGGAACTTACGTTTTAGTGGGGGAGATGAATAAGCAGCATAATAAGTAAATTGTAAACATGTTTTAAGGTGATGAGTGCTCAGAGGACAAAAATAGATCAAGATAAAAAGGAATGGGGCCCTAGCTGGTTTGGCTCAGTGGATAGAGCGTCAGCCTGTGGACTGAAAGGTATGGGTTCAATTCCAGACAAGGGCACATGCTGGGGGCAGGGGGGTGGGGAGGGGACATGCAGGAGGCAGCCGATCAATGATTCTCTCTCATCATTGATGTTTCTATCTCTCTCTTCCTCTCCCTTCCTCTCTGAAATCAATAAAAATATTTTTTCTTAAAGAAAGGAATGGAAATACCAGGGATCGAGAGGGATTACAAATTTAAATAGGATGGTTAGGGTGGAACTGAGCCCAGAGGTACCATACAGATAAGGAAAATTACCAATAGGTGGTCTCACTCCCTTGTTTCTGGGTTTTCCTGTCTCCCCCAGCCCCAGTCCTCAGTGCCACTACATATTTCTTGCTTATCTTCCAATTTCCAGCTAAAGGTCAAGTTATCTGGCTCTAGATTTAACCCTTCATCTGTTAAACTGCTCATTTCAAAGCCACCTGAGCCCTTGCTCAGCTAACAGAAAATAGTCATTTCCCAAAGAAATGCCCTGACTTGGCTTTTCTCTGTTGAAAGCACACAGCTAAACAGCAAACTCATTCTGCCCATCATAAATTTGTTCTAGCTGTTGTTTTTTTTCCCCTAAATATGTGGATCTCTAAATAAAGATTAACTTTTTGAAAACCCACTATACGCCATCAACTGCTGGCTGCTTTACATGTATTTTATTCTTTCAACAACCAACAGAATAAGTATTTTTAGCAGTATTTTATAGATAAGGCAACAGAAGCTCTGAAGATCATAAACATGGAACTCAAATTCAAATCTTCAAAACAAGAAAATAAGAAGAGAGCTTTTTATTCACAAGCTCCTCCCAACTTCATCAGTCCCAGTGTACCCCTTTGGTACTTACCAAGGCACCACGCTGAGCAGAAAATACAGAAAATAAAGGAACTGGGCATTGATAGAGTCTGTCTTATTGGTAGAGTCTACAACAGGATCAGACCTATTTTTGCACCAACAATAGGCCTAAATAATAGACTTTGCAACTTTAAAAACTGAGTAAAATGGGCAACTTACAACCTTTGGTTTCTGACATGCCCCTAACTCTGAACTTTAGGGTAAAGGAAGAAATGCTATGGATACCCTATATTCAATAGCACCAGTTTGAGCCTCAGCTAAAGAAAATATTTCACACTGAGCTCTGACTTCCTACAACCTAGAGCAAACCCAGCCAGGCCAATAACTCACTTTAGCAAGTCGCCTTAATTATTTGTGACTGAGCTCACTCTCCAGATGGTCAGAGGGAATATTAGTTTTCATTATTATTAATGAAGAGTAGTTTGAAGGGTAGAGAATTTTAACTCTAAACTAGACACTCTCAAACCTAATTCTAATAAAATAGACAGGCATGATGAATACCTGGACACTCTATAGTCTTCAAAACAACTACAGACAACTACAAAAGCAGTGCTGAAAGAAAACCAAAATTAATGGGGGTATACTATGTTCATGGATAACAAAACAAATATGTCACACTACAGATTCTGTACACTTTTCATTCTATCAATGGCAAGCCTAACTCCTCTCTCCCCCACTCAAATATATTTAATGTAAGTAACCATGGTTGTTTTAGGGTAACCTTTAATTTTGTTTTATATTTTTTAAGGAAATCATTCTTTAAAGCCATTAATTTAACTATTTGTTGGAACACTGGGATATGCCAGTAAGTACTTGACACTATAGCACAAAATTACTCTCTAAAATAAAAGAGTAATAAGACTGAATAAAATAAAGCAGTGAAAAAAATCATAGTTATTTATTGGAACAAAGACTTTATTCCCAACTGTAAAAATATCTTTCATGGTCCCTCACAGCATGAGATTAGCACACCTATCCACTCCATCAAGTTCCCTGGGGACCATCTGCAGAAAGGGTTAAACGTCCAAAGTTACCACTCCAGACCTGCTGGTCAGAAGGAGGCAGGTTGCCCAGGGAATCGGGATAACCAGCCTCACACAGAGTGAACAGAGGCCACTGCGCACTAAGGAATAAACGCCTCAACCAGCACACACTCTCCTGAGGTTTTTCACATAGGCTTTTTCCAACAGATTCCCAGTTGAGTAATAAACAGAAATAATAGATTTTGTTGGGCCTTCCTTGAGTTCAGGAAGATCTGACAATATAATGAAATAGCTCAACACAGTCCTCTGAAAATTTTCATTAGAATTCTTTTCTCCTGAATCATGTTAATAAGGTACAAATTGGCCCTGGGGTTTGTACGTAACTACTTACTCATTGGCTGCTCCAGCTCAGAGGGACGGGAAAAGACACTGAGGCCTGCCAGGAGGAGGCAGGGCCAGGCCCAGGTTTGGAAGATTTCTGGATGGAAACCCGAGCTAAATACTAATTAGAAAACAGCTCCCTTATATAACACTCGACTGGCTCTGAGGTAAGTCTAGAATACTGTTCTCTACTTTTATCTTTATCTGCTCTCAGAGTCACCAGAACTGGCATTTGACTCAAGAAGCCTCAAGTCACTTCCATCTTTTGTTTTTTTAATACATTTTTATTGATTTCAGTGAGGAAGGAAGAGGGAGAGAGAGACAGAAGCATCAATGATGAAAGAGAATCATCGATTGGCTGCCTCCTACTGGGAATCGAGACCGCAACCCAGGCATGTGCCCTGACCAGGAATCAAACCTTGACCTTCTGATTCATAGGCCGACGCTCAACCACTAAGCCATGCCTGGCCAGGCTTGCTTCCATCTTTCAGGGGTAGCGACTTTATTATTTTTCTACAATTCAGCAGGCTAAGCTAACTCTAGGCATTATTATTCTGTAAGGTATTACAAATATAGCAAAATTATGCAAATCTACCACCCTCTTCATACATACAGCATACCCTGAATGTAAACTGGCATGCACTTGATTTCAAATTGAGATACTTTGAACACTGTTTTCTAAATGCAGTATTTGCTGCCCTAGGCCAGCTAAACAGAGGAAATGAGGAATCTGACTTGTTTTATTTTAAGAAGAAAAAAAAAAAAACACAACACTTTAAGGCCTGTTCCTGGTGCCTTTGAACATTTAACACTTAAAACCTGAATTGTTTCATAACAAACTGGAGCTGCCTTTCCTCTCTCTAAGAAGAGGCCCTTGGGGAGTATTTATTTAGTTAATGAATGTTAAGTAGTTGTGTTTCTCTCACAAAACAAAAAAAAAAAAACCTCTAGAAGATGCCCTTTGGGCTCCCCAGCTCTGCAAGGCCACAAAGCTCCAAGAGCCAAAAGCCAAGAGCCTGGAGCAGTAAACTGGAAATTTAGGGAACAGCATGGCCACAAGCCTTCTACAAAAGGAAAAACAACCCCCTCTTGGCTCAACTCCAAAAGGCAATTGAGCCCGTAATGTCCGGGCTAATCTCTGAACAGCCGCTCTGCCAACTTTCTCCTACAGGCATTAGGTTTTTCAGCATGGGTTTTACAAATAATCTAAAACAATTAATTAGGGCTTTTGAATACATCGGGTACCATTAACGAAACACTGCCAGACAGCCTTTGATAGCATATTTCCAGAGCTAATTAAACGTGGCAAAACGTGGCAAAGAGCACAGATTCCCCAGGCACCCGAGAGGGCCAGGCTGGGTCCCGGCGGGTGACCGTGAAGCCATCCCTGCAGGCCACGCGGGTGACGAAGATGGGGGGCTGCTGGGTCAGGTCCTCCACAATATGCCAGACCCTGCTCTCAAATTCTATAATTATCAGGCTCTTGAAATTGAAACTATTCGTTCACCCTGAAGACATTTTTTTCTTCTAATGAGTAGAAAATCTTAATTTAATACTTAAAAGTTTGGTATTGCTCCTAGTCTATATTTCCATCCCCAAAGAGACTGATTTAAAAAATATTTTTAATGTATAGTTGTTTTTAAAAACTAAATATTAAAATGAATCTCATCCCAAAATTCCCTTCTTTCAGAGTCCTGCATAAACTGAGATTTCCCACTCCCATAACCTCAGTCATGTGGGAAATCTTTCTATTTTTTTCACTATCTAATGCCACACAGAATTCCAGACCGCTCCACATGCATGGCTAGCAAGATAAACACATCTTTAGGAGGCCTAGGCAAAAGCTAGCAGGGGGCAAGAAGTAAAAATGTTGTTGCATTCCTCCGGACTTTTCTGGTGCAACTTCAAAAACAGAACCACCAGCACCTGGGCTTGTGGCAAACTCCAGCGCGGCACTTAGGCCGCTCACTGCCCCTCCTCAGCACCCCCAGGCCAGGGATGAGGTCTGAGAAAGCAAATCAGAAAGCTTATACACTACTCAGCGGTAAAATAAACAAATAAGTGTCATGTTCAAAGACAACTTTGCAGGCCCAGAGGTGAAATCTTCTCAGTGTCTTATCTCAATTTTTAATAAATATGGTGTCAGGGTATTTAATAAATATTAATAACAACTGAGGGAATTTTTTTCCCTTCTAAATTTATATATATATTTTTTTTAAGTTCTAGCCTGGAGTCTGATTATAGGAACGAAGTAGGGATCAGTGGGGAAGCCAGAGTTACAAACTAGAACAGCTCCAGCAGAAGTGAGTTGTGCCTCACTGTTTCACATTACCTTCTTTTAACACTCTTGTCAACCTACCTCACTTTTACCCAGTCAGCTGGTACCACCCCTCAATACCGAGTCTCCTCAGCCACAGCTGCACGTACCAACACCCCCATGCTCACTAAACCAACACAAGTCTCCTACCTTGGTCTACTAAGTCACAAGGCAAGAAATGAGAAAAGGCAGCCCTGGCCGGTGTGGCTCGGTTGGTTGGAACATTGTCCCATGCACCAAAAGGTTGTGGGTTAGATACGTAGTCAGAGTATATATTCAGGTTTTGGGTTAGATCCCCAGTCGGGGTCTGTATGGGAGGCAACTGACTGGTATCTCTCTACCTCTCTCGCTCTCTCCCCCTCCCTCCTTTCCTCTCTCTAAAATCAATTTTTAAAAAAACGTATAAAAAGAAATGGGAAAAGGCAAAAGAGGCACATAAAAGAAAGAACGAGGGGAGAATTCCTTCCTTAACAACTGTCATGATTATGCCAAGGTGTAGCCCCAGCTGGTAAATAATAAAGACACACCTGGTTTCTGCAGGTGTGCCACACTTACAGCTGGGGAGCTAAAAGCATCTGTGGAACTCACCCCCTCAAACCAAGTTCCTCATCAACACGTGGATCCCTCTGACTGGAAGGTTTTCAAGATAGCCATTCAAAGACATGCGAAAGCCAAGCTCCCTTAATTTAATACTTACTGGTAAAAGTATTAAATTATGACAGTAAGAATTTTCTAGGTGTTTGCCAGGTCTGTGTTACAATTTGTGCATTAAGAAAAAAGACTGATAGCCGAAACGGGTTTGGCTCAGTGGAAAGAGCGTCGGCCTGCGGACTGAAGGGTCCCGGGTTCGATTCCGGTCAAGGGCATGTACCTTGGTTGCGGGCACATCTCCAGTGGGAGGTGTGCAGGAGGCAGCTGATCGATGTTTCTCTCTCATCGATGTTTCTAGCTCTCTATCCCTCTCCCTTCCTCTCTGTAAAATATCAATAAAATATATTTTTTTAAAAAAAGAAAAAAAAAAAGACTGATCTACGCTGTCAAACGTGGTCCTCAGACCTGCAGCATCAACATCAGACAGGCCTGTTAAAAAATATACAGTCTGCCCTAGCCGGTTTGGCTCAGTGGATAGAGCATCAGCTGGTGGACTGAAGGGTCGCTAGTTTGATTCTGGTCAAGGGCACAACCTTGGTTGTAGGCTCCATCCCCAGCCCCGGTCAGGGTACTTGCGGGAAGCAACCAATCGATGTGTCTCACATTGATGTTTCTCTCTCTCTGTCTCTCCCCCTCCCTTCCAGTCTCTCTAAAAATCAATGAGAAAATATCCTCAGGTGAGGATTAACAACAAGAACAAAAAATGTACAATCTGTGTCCCACTGAGGCCTCCTAAACAGAATCTGCATGTTAACAAGATCCCCAATATTCGTATGCACATTGAACTTTAGGAAGCACTGGTCCAATGTCTGTTTATAGCTTCCAGTTTCAAAAGCAAGGTGAGTATACCTCACCCTCAGGCAAAACAAATATGAATATCCATATTATAAAACATTTTAAAGTGATTATTTTCTTTACAGAAAAAAAATGTGCTATATGTATCAAGCTCCTTGCTCATACTTAATATGTAGTTTAATTAGTAAAAATGAGTTTATAAACAATACATTTATTTCCTACAGAAACTTAGATGCAACTGTATTTCTCTGAAACACTAGTTTGGCTATGGGAAGCACCTTCGCAAAAGGTGGTAAGAGCCTCAAAATCCATTACCCTGAAAAACAGGCCACCTGGAGAATGAGAAGGACAAGATCAAAATCAGGAGAATAAGTTGTAAAGAGGGGCCCGGGCTTGTAAAACAATGATTTTTCAAGAACAGTCATTCACAATGCAAAGAGTTTTTCTTTAAATGTCTTAGGGGATTGTTCTGTGTTTCAAGATACAGCTTTTACTGTTATGTAGAAGTATTATCTTTACTATTAGGTTATAACATAGTGTTCCACTGACAAGCCTTTATCATCTTTCCTCCCCAAAATAAACAAATTGAAAGAAAATTTTAAAAATCATTATTAATTTCATAACTATAACCCTCCCATAGGTCCTTCCTTCTAATTTCTGCTCCTGGTCACCATCATCTCTTGCCTCAATTATTACAATAACCACAAACCAGTATCCCCAAATGCACCCTCACCCAGCAGTCTATTCTCAACACAGCAGCCCAAGTGCTCCTGGTAAAACATCCTTCAGATCATATCGTTCCACTGCTCAGCTCCTCCAGTGGCTCCATATCAGAGTCAAAACCTCCCAATGGCCTGCGAGGCTTTGCACAGCCTCACACACACATCCCCAATTAACTCTGCCTCTCCACACCAGCAGCCACCGGGCCTACTGACTGTCCCTTGAGCACGTCAGGTAGACTGTCACCTAAGGATCTTTGCACGTTTCCTTCTGCCTGAGATGCTCATTCCCCCAGATACCTACTCACCTCACCTTCCGAGCTTTGCTCAAATCTGCTATAAGCATCTTTCCAGTTGAGGATGTCCCTAATCACCTCACTTTCAATGGTATACTCCCCCACTAATAAGTCCTAGCCCCTTTGCTTTTTCTCCATTGAACCTGGTAACATTTCCATAATTTTTGTTTGTTTCTGGTCTGTTTCTCCCCACTAACATGTAAGCTTCATGAGGACAAGGATTGTTGTCTGCTTTGATCAATGCTCTATCTCCAACACTGGGGAGTAGGCGGGCGGGGGCGGGAAATAGTGTCTAGAATGCTTAACCATGTTATAGAAAGTAGAAAACTCATTGTTTGCACTAACTCCAAAGTCTCCCCTTTCTGTGCCTCAGAAGCTAACAAAGCACCTGAGACTTGGTAGGCTCTCAAAGTCTGCTGACCAGACTACAAGTCCCCATCTAAACAGCAGTTATTTACAAGTTGAAAGAAATGGTGAAATGATAAATGGTTCTTTCCTCCAACTCAAAGAAAGGGGAGGATAGGAGCTGATTGGCATTCTGCTTCACAGGCAGCAGGGAAACAATGGCGCTGGCACGCACAGAGGCGTCCCACCGGAAAAGCTGGTGGCGGCAAACTGCTGCAGCAGCTGGTGGCATCACCAACAGAAACGACAGAGCAGAGCCACCTCCTGGAGCTGATGCTCTGCTCTCCCCTGAGGCCTGTGCTACCTGAGCATCTTTTAGGTTGGGACAGGAGGGGAGGGAGGGAGGGAGGGAGGGAGAGAGGTGTTACTCCTGATGGCTCTAGTCTATGTCTAGGCCAGGACTGTTACCCAGGCACATGAGAATAAAGCAAAGCAACACAAAGAACCTAAAGCAGCTTTATTAGAACTTTTCCTTTTGCCGTGACTACCACTTATTACTATATGGGTCCCTTCATTGACAACAGAGAGAATAACTTTAAGGGGAAAAAAAAATCAACATTTCCCTTTGAAAGCAGTAAGATTTTCTACATTCCACTCTAGGCTTTTTTTGTTTTGTTTTGTTTTGTTTTTAAGATTTCTAAGAGTTGGTAGGATAGGGCAGGGCAGGAGAGAAGCTGGGCCTTGGTCCTCGGAGCACCTGCTGTCTCCTCCTTGGAAGGGACATTCTGAGAGCAAGTGCGTTGTTTAGCCCTCTAGAATTCCACCTGATTTGCAGTCTCCTCTCGGAGAACAAAAATGTAACTATAGTGGACTTCAAGATAAATCTTTCCTAGGCCACTCTGGCAGAGGATGTTTTAAAGGAAAGGCAGTGGCTCGCATGGCTGCAGAGCAGGCCCAAGAGGAAGCCCCTCGATGCCCCGATGCCCACGTGCAGGCCGGTCCTGAGGGAGGGCCTCACACTGAAACACTTTCCAGGATACTCCCTGCTCCTGCAACACTTCCAAACACCAGCACCAGGAGCTCGGAGCTCTAGCCATGATTCAAGGTGACCTCAGAGTATGAGGAATTAGTTATCAAAGCAAACTAGCTGTAAAAAAGCCCAATTTTCTATATATACAATGTGTGAAGGTATAAGCTCTGAGCAATTAAACAGCTGTGTGGGCACATACAGCTCTGTCCTGATGAAAATATTGATCAGTATTTATAACATCGACCAATATTGGTGTCATGAATTAAATCAGGAATCTAGAAAGCAGGGTAGCAATTATACAGTCTAGGATAAGGACACAAAGGAGAGAGAAACCTGATGATTTGTCTGAATGCAAATATATGTATATTACATTCTTGGTGTCTTTCTTACACTATATGCACATCTGGTTACCCAATTATATGTTAGTAAACTCTCTTTGCAAATGAAAAAAGTGGGGGGGGCTTTAATTAGATATATTATTACACACACATCCAGGGTAAGGGAATCTTTGAGAAATAAACTGATCTTTTTCCGGACTAGTGCTAACTGCCCCAGCTCTGTGTGTGGTGTGCTGTGGTACGGTATATGTGTGCATGTGTTTACTGTTTCTGTGCAAAAGCATAAACAGGAAGGGACCTCATCATGCTTGGGTGCTCCCAAGGAAAACACGACTTAAATGCAGGCCACTTTATCTACTCTGGGCTTGTTTTCGTTTTTTAATTTATTGATTTGAGAGAGGAAGAGATATATACAATGTGTGATAGAG
Organism: Plecotus auritus; assembly: GCF_963455305.1. Taxonomy (NCBI): domain Eukaryota; kingdom Metazoa; phylum Chordata; class Mammalia; order Chiroptera; family Vespertilionidae; genus Plecotus; species Plecotus auritus. The sequence goes on from NC_137771.1 coordinate 72,529,524, forward strand.
AAAGAGATAGTGACAAAGATAGAAACAGACAAATAGACAGAGAGAGAGAAACATCGATTTGTTGTTCCACTTATTTATGCATTCATTCATTGGTTGCTTCTTGTATGTGCCCTAACTAGAGACCAAACCCACAACCTTGGCGTATTGGCATGAAGCTCTAACCAACTGAGCTACCCAACCATGGCCTACTTTGGATTTTTTTTTTTTAATGTAGTTTTTCGCTCTTTAAAATAAATAGAAAGTAGGCACTCTGGTGATAGCTGGCATTACAACTGATGTAACTTTTCCTTAAGTATCCAAAAGTGGAATTAAACACAAAAGTGGTTGTAATCACCACCTAAAATCAATAATAATCACAGACCAAATCAATAGCTGTGCCCCAGGGATTTAGGGGTTGGCGAGAGAAGGCCTTGTGGAATTTGCTTTGAACCTCCAAGCCTGTCCCTCCTCTGCCCTTTCCATTCCCTGGTGGCAGCCCTCACCCGCACTCTCGCCACCGTCCTGCCATTATGAGTTGCAGCCTCCGATCACTCAATTGGCAGAAGGAAGAAGCTATGGCAGAACCAGGCCGTTAATCTCGAGTCCAAGAGAAAGAACACCAGCTCCTTTGGGGAGCGTAATAGAAAAAGTATGAGCTCCACAGTTGCTTCCACCCTGCCAGTGACTAGTTTTATGGCTGTGCATAAATAACCACTTTAACTTTTTAAAAAATTGATTTCTCTCATTATATATTACATCTTTCTCCTCTAATGGTAAAATAAGTCTAATAACAGTAGTGGGAGTGGTGGCAGTGGTAACAATGACAAAAACAGTGATGATGATAAATGCCTACCTCGCTGGGTTTCTGTAAGGATTAAATGAATCAATACGTGTAAGGTGCCCCTGGGTCCTGGCGGGTGCTGTTCCCAGAGGTGCTAAGGCCAGCAGACCTGTCAGTCAGGACCACCTGTCTGCAGAAGTGTGTTGAGTTCTGGTTTGACCGAGAGTTGAACCATCTTTCTAAATTGCTTTCCCTAAGTCTCATTATGTTCTTTCTAGAAATGAAAAAAACAATACCTGCCACCCCAGGGACTGCTATGAGAATAAAATGAAATACTAGGTATAAAAGAGTGTTTTGGAAACTATAAATATAAAATGATATTGCAGGCATACCTCAGAAATATTACAGGCTGGGCTCCAGACCACCACAATAAAGCGACTTGTCATCTTTTTGCTCGTGGAGGGTCTTGCCTTCAATATGTAAAAAAAAGCAACATCACCCGGCCATCGTGGCTCAGTGGTTGAGTGTCGACCTATGAACCAGGAAGTACCGGTTCGATTCCCAGTCAGGGCACATGCCCAGGTTGCAGGCTCAGTCCCCAGTAGGGGATGTACAGGAGGCAGCCAATCGATGAGTCTCCATCATTGATGCTTCAATCTCTCTCTCCCTCTCCCTTCCGCTGTGAAATCAATAAAAAAATATTTTTTAAAAATCGCAACATCTATGAAGCACAATAAAGTGATGTATGCCGGTGCTGTTATTAGCTTAGCCTCCCCCAAGGCTGCCAGCCTGTCCCCTTCTAAACCAAGTATTAGCCAGCTGGCATTTCTACTTGCTGCCCCACGGACACAAACAGCTCAGAGCTTTCTTAGCAGGAAAATAGCTCCAACTAAAAACGTCTCTATTTTCCTGTGGACTATACCTGGAATTCCAGGTACATCTAGGACAGAGAAAAAGAAATGTGCTCACTCAATAGAAATGTGTGTGCACGTTGTGGGCAAGCCTCCAAAAGGATGCGTCTGCACCCAATTGAAACAGTGGAATGAGGGAAACAGCCATCCATCAACACCGGCAGGCACCGAGGCCAACCCCATTTCTGCAGAGTTCACCTCAGCGGCACCCCTTCGACCTGGCACAAGAGGCCAGTGGAGTGGAGACAAGTCCATCCCTTCCACCCAAACCAATTTCCCTGAATTCCGTCTGTGCCTCTTTTTCTCGTTATTAAGGTTCCTGGGATCACAGCCCTGTGTAACTCTGGCAAGCCTCAGAGGCAGCAGTTTAATATTTTTTAAAGATGTGTAGCACAACAGTTTTTAAAGTGAAAACGTAGTGAGCCTTAAACCCATAAAAGCAAGCATTTATTTTTTAAACTTCCCACTTTTCTTAAGAGAGATGACAGGATCGAAGGTAAGGTGCCAAAACCTAAGGTAGTTTCTAAATCAGAGGCCTTCTGGTCCCTTCACAGCTCCTGTTCGCTGGTGTGGCCCTCCCGCCCCACAATACTGTGCAGTAACCACGGAACAAGGGAGGGAGGAAAGTGTGAATGTTGTCAAAGCAACCACTGACCGTGGGACGTGTCTTGCTGCCCCGTGCCTCCTTCACCCTCAGCCTCAAGCAGAGAAGGAAAAGCCCAGGCCAATCCATAGGGATGGAAAAGCAGCCTCCTCCTGTTCTAACTTGAGCTCATTTTATGCGCTGCACTCCATCCCGTCCTGGGCACGAATCTAAAGGAGGCCTTTTACAGCCTTCACCCCTTCTGCTGCCAAGAACCTGCAACAGAGCTTCATGGCCGTGTCAGGGAAGTACGAATGCAAATGCAGAAGGCCCATTACTTGGTGTGCCTTCGGTTCTGATGACTTGCATATGTCTCTTCTGAGGCCAAAGGGGTTTAATCTTGGTTCCAGGATGTCTCATTGGGGCTCCTCAATCAAACCCAGAGGTTCACTCATTCCACACTCAGGTTCTCCTCCACGGAGGCTGCGCTGGAGTGGCTGATGGGCTGGACTTGAGAGCCAACTGCCAGGGTTCAAGTCTCAGCTCTGGGACTTTATACACATTATTAACCAAATTGAGCCTCGCCGAAACCGGTTTGGCTCAGTGGATAGAGCATCGGCTTGCGGACTGAAAGGTCCCGGGTTCGATTCCGGTCAAGGGCATGTACCTTGGTTGCGGGCACATCCCCAGTGGGAGGTGTGCAGGAGGCAGCTGATCGATGTTTCTCTCTCATCGATGTTTCTAGCTCTCTATCCCTCTCCCTTCCTCTCTGTGAAATATCAATAAAATATATTAAAAAAAAAAAGTTTAAAAAAAAAAAGACAAATTGAGCCTCATGTTACTTGTCTGTACAATGCAGATAATGATGATAAAACTGATACCTACCTCACAGTTTATCTTCTAAGGACAAAATAAATGAGCTGGCAGAAAGCAAGCCCTTGGTAAATGGCAGCCTATGTGCCAGGCACTCCTGTCTTTGAAGCTAATGAGGCCATGTTCTCAGCCTCACTTTGTTTTTTGTTTGTTTGTTTGTTTGTTTGTTTATATATATTATTGATTTTTTACAGAGAGGAAGGGAGAGAGATAGACAGTCAGAAACATCGATGAGAGAGAAACATCGATCAGCTGCCTCCTGCACACCCCCTACTGGGGATGTGCCCGCAACCAAGGTACATGCCCTTGACCGGAATCGAACCCGGGACCCTTCAGGCTGCAGGCAGACACCAAACCGGCCAGGGCTCAGCCTCACTTTGTAAGTCCACAGTTTGAATTCTCCGATTAACAGTGTTTGCCTTTTTGGCTACAAGGGAATGGAAGAAGAGAGAATCCAAACCTCAAAATGATACCCACAAGCCTCACTGACATTTAAGGTCCTACACAATCTAGTCCCCTCCTTCCTTCCAAACAGACCTCTTGCTACATTTCCATACCAGTTGTCCAGGTTGTCCATTCTTTAAAAAACATCAAGCACCTACATGCCATGTTCCGTGCTAGCCACGTTCTCCCATGTGGTCAACACGATGCCTCCCTCTTTCTAGATTCCGCCTGACCTGCAAAGCAGACTCACACCTAGTGCTTCCACACAGCTGTCCCCAGCTGCTCTTACCCAGCAGAGCTTCCCCTCCTGATCCCTCAGAGGTCTTGTGGCTTTTACTGGGCATTCATCATACATGGGTCATTTAGCTATATGGTTATACTTCATATGCCATGTAACAAAGGGATAGACCTTACATTTGTTTATCTAGCCCTAAGCGGCTAGTTCTTTACACTTAGCAGGGACTCAGTAACTGATTTACTAGATGTTTCAAGATGGCACAGAGCAAACCCATTATCATTCTTTTTCAACAAACACCTTCTGATCAATACTCCCTCTAGCATTGAGACCTCAAGGCTCAATCTACAGACCCAGACCAAGTAGGTTTATGGTTAAATCTGCCACTTGGATGTGTGACCTCGAGGAAGTCACCTCCCCGGTCTGTGCTTCAGTCTCCTCATCTGTAATTGCAGATAAACGAAGTACCTACACTTTCCAAGGCAGTTATGAGAATGAAATTGAGATAACACTTTGAACAGGGCCTGGCACACAGTAATTAATTAATTACTCTGTAAATATTCAGTATTATTATCATTACTATGTTCAACTTACCTACAATGTCCCAAAAAGCATTTTGTAAAGTATGCTAGGCCTATGCAGAAAGCTACTAGGTATCAGCACATACAAAACATTTCTCCCTTCTTCATTCATACGCTGTTCAAAAGGCTTCTCCACTGCGGTACTACTGATCAGTTGCCTCATGTTGTTACAGAATCTGTAATTCTCCTGCACCTTCAATTTTACTATACACCTCAGCAAAGCTTTGACTGAGTATACAACTCAAAAAAGTATTTACCATGGCTTGAAAGAGGAAGGAGGGTCTTAGGCAAAACTGATTCACTATCAAATACATCAAAGTCACCACTTTACTATGAGGTACCCTCTTCAGTTATGTTTTCCCATCTGTCCCCAGTGTCAATGAAAGCAGAAAATTCTGCCTCAAACCCATTAAGTTTGATTACACATCTTGTCATCAAAACAGCACATTTTCCATCAAGCCATTTCCCTCTCTCTACTACTACTTTTCAATGAGATTTTAATTAAGATCAGTCTTAATGCACAGGCTAAAAGGCAAATAACTCTTCAATCATGAGACAAAATGAAACCGCTGACAGAGAGAAGGGGCAGTTCAAATTCACATGCTGCCATTTAAAAAAAACAAAAAACTAGCAACTTTCTTTCAAGATATTTGCAACGAGGAAGACATCCTGCAGTTAACTGGCTTTTACTCAGTCTGTGCCACTATATGACTACTATTCTGAGTCTACTGGAGCCCCAATTGGTGGTCTGGCTTCTTCATTATAGCACAGAGGTTAAGAGCATAGATGTAAAACTTGGCTCCTCCACTTCCCAGCTACATGACACTGCAAGTTATCTAATCTCTCCATATCTCATTTCATCATCTGTGAAAGGAGAAAATAATCAAACCTACCTCAGAGTTGTGATGAACGGAGCTCATGAAATAAGAATATGCTATTCATTGTTATATGCCAGTGCCTGGCTGTAGTGCACACTCAATAAATGGTAATTATCATTGTTATCATCTCAACTGTATGTGAATTCAATAGCCAAAACCAAGAGGCTAATCATTTGTCAAGTCAACCAGTTTCAAGGACTGGTCCAACAAAACCATTTTATGTAGTCCATTATAGAACAGACAAAAAGCAAATGACAACAAAACAGAGCAAATTAAGCTTCCAAGTGTGTGAAGTAACCCTGAGTGCAACACTAAGACATTGATATGGAGGATCTGATATTCTTATTTAAGCAACAATGTTCCAACCAAGTCATTTGTTTCTTCTCATCTCCAATCATCAGATGTAAATTTCAGTACCTTTTAAAAAGTTAAAGATTTAAATATCTGAAATAGACAAAATTAAATACCTTCTAAGCAGCCTATGCCAAATGTGTCTCTTCCATTTAGAAGATCTATTTATTTTGTAATAAAGAAGAAAAAGGCCTTCTTGAAATTCTTATTTAGGATAAGAAAGTAAATGTAATCTATGCATGTAATAAAATTAAGTGGGCTTAAACCCTAGCTTATTGGTTCTCTACCTACCTCAACACTGAAGGTTAGTTAGGTATCCGAATCACCGACATTAGAATGTTTAGCACCAGGCTATCAAAATGTAACAGGCAAATAAACTATGTGTCTGAATACAAATCAAATATTTTATTTCCCTGAAGAACATAAATACTCAAGTTTTGCATAAATGTCACATGCCCTAAATTTTCCTAAACTGAGGAAACATATATCCAAAAGAATATAATAAACATGCAATTTAGATTATGCATCTTACCTGCTGTAGCTAAACAGGAACTCATTAGGGCAAACATGGCAATCACATAATGAGGAGTCATTTTCATTTCTCCAAAAGTGTGTCCCATCCAGTCACCTCCGCCGGCAGTTCTTCAGATCGAAATCTTTGCAAATCAGATGTGGCCTTAAAATCCTTCTTTCCAAGTGTCAAGTTGTCTGTAAAAATAAACATATTTCAAGAAGAAAACTTAATGCAGGAACTTCTTTTCATAAACACAGATTAGGGTGAAATGAAGAACTTCTAAAGAGGTTAAGATAAATTTATCTTAAAAGATGCCAAAACAGCACTCAAGCAAACTGAGATGGGGTGATAATTACTTACTAAAGGTTTTTATAGCAAATACTTTTGCAAAACCACATTTAGTTTTGACATTTTTTCTAATTTTTTTGTTGTTGTTGTTAACCCTCACCCGAGGATAGTTTTCCTTTTTGGAAGGGAAGGGGAGAGTCAGAGAGAGAGAAACATCGATGTGAGAGAGACACATCAATTAGTTGCCTCCCACATGCACTCCAACCAAGGCCGGGGATCGAGCCTGCAACTGAGGTATGTGTCCTTAACCAGAATCAAACCCGGGACCATTTCTTTAGTGTGAGGGCTGACACTCTTATCCACTGAGCCAGACTGGGTAGGACTATTGACATTTTAAGTCTTTAGTTTCATATAAAATTGTCAGGACCACAGAAGAAAAGCAAGGTGCACCTATGATATAACATACCAGTTATGTTGTGGCACTAAAGCAATCAGTGACACTTGATTCATGAATTCCCTAGTGCTAGCAAGAAAACACAGCCCAGCCATTGTGGCTCAGTGGTCGAGTATCAACCCATGGACCAGGAGGTCATAGTTTGATTCCCAGTCAGGGAGGCGTGCAGGAGACAGCTGATCAATGATTCTCTTTCATCATTGATGTTTCCATCTCTATCCCTCTCCCTTCCTCTCTCGGAAATCAATAAAAACCTTTTTTATAAAGAAGAAAATACAAATAGCTCTGACTAGAGACTCAATCTAATGTTAAAATGACAGTTATCACAGGGATCAAATTAAAAAAGATTTAGAATCAATTTGGAAAATAAAGAACCATTAAAAGGCAAGATTCTTATTTCAACTGTTTGCCAACCTTCTAGCAGGAAAAAAGTCTTCCCTGTCTCTTAGCCCCATCTGAGACTACCTGGTTCCTGGACTAGAGGGTCCAGAGGTCCTTTCGAACATTTTCCAATCCATAGAACCTTGAATGGCAAGTTTTGTGGTAGTTTGCTTAACTTGACTCTCCTCCCTATGGCCCTAAAGGTTACCTCATTTAGTTATTTCCAGTCTTGTATCCCTGAGCCTGGCACAACCCACAAAAGCTGTCCAATTCAACAAACATTTATTGAGCACCTACTATGCTCCAAGCATTGTTTAAGACAGGGGTGAGGAAATCATTTGGTCTGGCCCTGCCAAGGCAACCACAGGCAGGTCTCGAAATTCAATAAATCTAGGAGCTTTTTTCATAGCAATATAAGCGTATATTAAGTGAATTATATCAAACAAATGATGTTATAAATAGCCAAATGGCCCTTGGCAGAAAAAAGGTTCCCCACCCCAGGTTTAAGGACATGATTCCTTCTCATCAAGAATAAAAGTTAGCTAACACCTAGATAAAAGCTCAAACACCCTGCCTGATCTAAGGCCTGGGCAAGGCCAGATCAAGGTGTTTCCAGGAACCATCTCAGATAGCTGGGGATTGCAGCCTTGTTACCTTCAGCCGGGAGATAGCACCACAGAACCAGCTTGCTACCTTCAGGGACAAAGCCAGCTTGGGCACTTGTAAGATACAGAACAAAAATATAAAGACAATGGCAAATTGAGTGTTCTTAGTTCACTGCTATCAGTGTTAAGAGAAAGATATTTAAAATGGCTCTTTACAGTAGTAATGCTAATTTCCTATGAGGAACAGGGAAAGCAACAGGGTGGTTGTGTTTGCATGGGTAGCTAGTTAGGTATTAACAAAGGGAAGGGTTGAGCTAAAATGGCTAAGCCTGTTGACTAATGAGTTTGCCGACCACTGGGACAGGATAAGAGCACAGAACCCAGAAAATCCAGGAAAGGGATTCGATAGGGGGAAGGCCCAGCACAAGCCCATGAAAGAATTAGGACGGAGGTTGGTTAGTTTGAAAGAAAGCTAACCCCTTCCCAAACCCAAGGAGATATAATCAAAGTTTAACAAAGACTCCGGGTAGCATATTCTCTCTCCTTAGAAGCCCCAGTCCAAGCACAGTGCCTAAAGTACCCTTCTAATAAATCTTTCCACCACACCTCAAATCCTCTATGCATGTATCCTTAAAATGCATTTTCTGCGATACTGTGTAAGAATCCTATTTCCAGCCCTGGCTCAGTTGGTTGAGCATTGTCTTGTGCACCGAAGGGTCACTGGTTTGATTCCCAGTCAGGGCATTTATCCAGGTTGTGGGTCCAATCCCCGGTCAGGGCACATACAGGAGGCAACCGATCAATGTTTTTCTCTCATACATCAATGTTTCTCTCTCCTCACTCTCTCCCTCCCTCCCTCCCTCCCTTCCTCCTTTCCTCTCTCCTTTCTTTTCTCTCTAAAAAAAGTCAATTTAAAAAAATAAAAAGAATCCTATTTCCAGACCTTGCCCAGGGCAGACCCACCTTGGTCCCAATCCACCTACTGAAACAGTTGAAGGGCAGTGATGGGAGGGGAGAGGAGCCTTTTCACTGAATTGCCATTTGAGTTTTATACCATTTGAGTTTTGAAAGTATTTCCTATGCAGAAATAGTAACAATAAAGTTCTAATTTCTAAAGGAATTTCTTAGACACATCTTGAAACTAAATTACATGTGCAAGAGGCACTTTGGTTCAATCTTAGTATATGAAAGTAATTAAAAGCCTACTAGAGGATCCAAGATGGCGGCGTAGGTAAACACCTAAACTGCTGCCTCGCACAACAATTTCAAAACTACAACTAAAAGACAAAACGTCTATCACCCAGAACCATGGGAAAGCTGGCTGAGTGCAAGTTCTACAACTAGAAGGAAAGAGAAAAGAGCAGTGAGACGTGCACAAGCGCTGAAAAGCTGAGGTACGAAGGCGCGCTTATCGGGCTGGTGGTGAGCGACTGGGAGCGCTACTTTTTTCAACCCAAAGGGAGACAAGCTCCCAATTACTCCAAACTCCAGTTTCTGGGGAGACGCGGGGGACCCAAACTCCTACAGGGAGAAGCTGGACTGTCTGCCATCGGGTCGGAAAGTGAGAGTGGCTTGCTTGCAGAGCTGCGCACAGGATTAATTGTTTACTGTGCTGGGGCGCAAGACGCAGGGACACGGTAGGAGACACAGAGCCAGCTAACTGGCAGCCATCGCTGTTTGCCACGCCCTAGCCTAGTCACGCCCTGAGACCCCGCTCCGCACAACCTACAAACCCACCCAAGCTCCCAGCAGCGGCTTGAGCATATGAATGGCCTGCCCTATCGCAGCTTAACCTAGCAAACTTGCAGCCCAGGACAGATAGCTCCAAAACCTCCAAAACCCAAGCAAAGAGGAGAAAACTGTAGCTCTCGCTGTAGCGCCTGCTGGGTGGCCTCAGACAGTAGCTGACCTGCACCCCATTGGAGATCCAGAAGCCAGTGTACCTAGTGGTCAGTGTGAGACACCAGATTTCAACTCCTCACATCCATAAGTGACACATTCAAGATGAAGACTCAGTGAGCACCAAAGCCCCACTGAAACAAGTCCTGCACCATAAGCTTGTCTCCAGCGCAGCAGTTCTTCCATTATAGACACAGCGGGTCCTAACAGCCAATTGGGCTGGAGGTCAATTCTTCCCAGTGTACCAACAGCAATCAAGGCTTAACTACACCAAGACTTTGCACTCAGCCCACAACGGGGTGTACCAAGAGCGTCCTCCTCAGGTGATTGGGGAGGCTGAGCTACTGGCCCCTATAGGTCACCTACCACACAAAGCCACTCCATCAACACAGGGAAGCAGCCAAAATGTGGAGACAAAGAAACAAGTCACGAATGAAAGAAATGGAGGAAAGCAAACTACTGGATGACATAGAGTTCAGAACCACATTTATAAGGTTACTCAAGAATCTTCTAAAAACCATTGAGGAACTTAGTGAGACCTTTAAGGATCTTAATGAGAATGCCAAAAAAATGGAAAAGGACCAGTCAGAAATTAATCATACACTGTCTGAAATAAAGAATATACAGAAATTCAACTGTAGATCAAAGGACCCCAAGAATCAAACCAAAGATCTGAAATATGAGGAAACAAAAAACACCCAACCAGAAAAACAAAAAGAAAAAAGAATCCAAAAATATGAAGATAGTGTAAAGGAGCCTCTGGGACAACTTTAAGCGTACCAACATCTGAATTTTTGGGGTGCCAGAAGAAGAGAGAGAGCAAAATATTGAAAACCTATTAGAAGAAATAATGACAGAAAACTTTCCCTACCTGGTGAAAGAAATAGACTTACAAGTTCAGGAAGCACACAGAACCCCATACAAGAGGAATCCAAAGAGGACCACACCAAGACACATCATAATTAAAATGCCAAGGGCAAAAGACAAAGAGAGAATCTTGAAAGCAGCAAGAGAAAAACGGTTAGTTACCTACAAGGGAGCACCCATACGACTGTCAGCTGATTTCTTGGCAGAAACTATGCAGGCCAGAAGGGAGTGGCAAGAAATATTCAGAGTGATGAACAGCAAGAACCTACAACCAAGATTACTCTACCCAGCAAAGCTATCATTCAGAGTTGAAGGTCAGATAAAGAGCTTCACAGACAAGAAAAAGCTAAAGGAGTTCATCACCACCAAACCAGGATTACATTAAATGCTGAAGAGTATTCTTTAAGAAGAGGAAGAAGAAAAAGGTAAAGATAAAAATTATGAACAACAAAATGACATCAAATACATACCTACCAACAAGTGAATCTAAAAATCAAGTGAATAAAAAATCTGAAGAACAGAATGGACTGGTGAATATAATAGAATCAGGGACATAGAAAGGGAGTGGACTGACAATTCTCAGGGGGAAGGGGGAGTGAGGGGTGCGGGAAGAGATTGGACAAAAATCTTACACCTATGGATGAAGACAGTGGCGGGGGATAAGAACATGGGGTGGGGTTGGGAATCAGGTGGAGGGGAGCTATGGGGGAAAAAGAAGAGGAACACCTGTAATAATCTGAACAATAAAGATTAAAAAAAAAAAAAAAGCCAGCTGGTGTGGCTAAGTGGATTGAGTGTCGTCCTATGCACCAAGAGGTCACCAATTCGATTCCCAGTCAGGGCACATGCCCAGGTTGCAGGCTGGATCACCAATAGGAGGTGTGCAGGAGGCAGCCGATTGATGTTTCTCTCTCATGGATGTTTCTATTTCTCTCTCCCTTAAACATTTTTTTAATCCTACTATGAACAGAATATGGATGGCAGTTAAAAGCCTGCCTAGGTTTGAGTCCACTCTGTCACCTACCAAACAGGTGCTGTTGGGCCGATTGTTCTCCATACATGAACCTATCCTGTGTATTAATTTGAAGATGCAGTGCACACACACAGCTCATTAATATATATTAATTCTTAGAGTAGTACCAAACACATAGTAAGCAATCAGTAAGTATTAGCTATTACATCATTATTTGGCCATTCTTTGTGAGGTATACAGGGTGAGCAAAAGTAGATTTATAGTTGTGAATATGTGAAACACGGGTTTAGGCTTGTATTATTATTTATTATTGTATTATTTTCCATACGAACAACTGCAAACCTACTTTTGCCCCACCCTGTATTTATGCCAACAAAGTAAACAACTGGGATGTGGTTATTTATATAATTCTTAGCCAGTGTATAAGCAGTTCAAATCTTTTGTTTATTGAAAAATAAACATTTCAACAGACCCTAAAAGGAGATAAGCTAAAGAATAGAATCACTAAAATAAAATTGCCAGTTAAGTTGAGGCACAAATCACTGGTGCCAGAATGAACCTGTCTCGAAAACTGACTAAATTATAAAGATAAAGTTAGAGGTCGTGAAATGTTGGATTTCAATCATCCCTTGAAATCCAACATTTCTGTCACTGTAACTCCACATCACCTCAGATGAAATGGAAGTCTATTCTGTTACCTTAACCAACCAACAATTGCAAAGAGAATTTGTCCTTATTTTTTACCATCAAAAAATTAGATTTCCTGACTAAACTGGTAAGAAAAACTGTCTCTAAAAAAAAATACACAAATGCTAAAGGCAATTTTCATAAAGCACAACTCCATAAAGAGATCTCAGAAGAAGATGGCTTCCCAGAGGATGTTTATGGAACACATAAACTATACCCAGCACGAGGCTTGTGGGAATAGTTAATGAGCTCATGTCACCCCCTGCCCGCAGCTGCAGAGGGTCTGTGGGCCGGTGCTCGTTAGTCCCGGGGTTTAAACCAGGTCTGAATAAACCTGTGGAAAAGAGAGGCAAACGGTTCTATTAAAAATATAGGCTGCAAATTGCTGACAAGAATATTGGGCAATTATTAAAATGCAGCAATTACAGATATAATAGAGCCAAGCTAAACAGTTTTGATGCCCAAAGGCAAACCACAGCAAGTTTACACCGGATCTTAAAACATCTCTGAGGAAATCCAGGACAAGTTGAAACTACACGCTGCTGCCTCTAACAAAGAAGGAACTTTTCCTCTTTTAGCTTAAAAGTCTCTCCATAATATAACTTATTCAAAAAGAAAATAAACTGCAGGGAATTTTTGTCTAATCTTCCCAATGTGGTGACAGGATCCTACGGCAGAAGAGAATAAAAAGGGAAGTGTGTCATTCCCATTCGGTGGAACGCCACTTTTGGCCAAGACGTGCACACATCAACGCCTTAGCACACAATTTAGGGGTCAGTTTCCCACCTGGAAGAATGCTGGATGATCGATGGCTTCCAAAAAGTTATAGATTTGAAGTTAAACCAGGGAAACACAAACTCCCCATTCTTCTGTGAGGTTATATCACACCCAATTTGCAGAGAGCAGGGACTCCCCACCTTGGTTTTCCTGACCTCACTGAATCTCCTGGACTTTATGAACTACATGCTTCCTTTAGAAATACAAATAGGGTACTCTGAGATCTTGAAAGAACAATTTAGGGTCTAGTCATTTTTCCTGAATTTCAAATGTGTTCTTTCAAAGGGTACCAGGACTTTTCGTAACCTCAACTGAACAGAAGAACATTCTAAGTGAGTCCTTTCTGGATTTTTTTTTTTTTAATCCTCACCCAAGGATATGTTTGTATTGATTTTTAGAGAGAGAGGAAAGGAGGGAGAAAGAAACATCATCGATGAGAGAGAGAAACATGGGTCGATTGCCCTAGCCAGGTAGCTCAGTTAGAGGCGTTCCGATACACCAAGGTTGTGGGTTTGATCTCCGCCTGGTCAGGGCACATACAAGAAGCAACCAATAAATGTATAAATAAGTGGAACAACAAATTGCTGTTTCTCTCTCTCTCTAATCAATAAAAAAAAAGTTTAAAAAGAAAGAAACATCAATCAATTGCCTCCCCCATGCACCCAGATGGGGGTCCAACCTGAAACCTAGGTGTGTGCCCTGACTGGGAATGGAACCAACTGACCCACTTGACCAGGGCTGGATTTTTTTTTAAGGTGAATGTGATACTAATTCTTCTCATTTAAGTTCCTCTACGTCTATATCTGAGACCATTAAACCGTGCATGCTGTCCCCACATTCCCTGTGGACCCAATAGAGTGCACGGGTGAAGACCAAGAGTAGCTGAAAAACCCCCACCCAAACCAGTCCTGAAAACCATCATGGGTTAAACCAATGTTCAGAAAGAACTGGTTGGGCACAGTATTCCCTGGGTCGGCCATGGTGTTTTCTAAAAGAGCAGATCTTATTCTATGCCAGAGGAAATACATAGCAGAATGATGTCCGGCAGCAAGCTAAAAGCCAGCAATAAAAACTACTAACTTCCCCTAGATGGCTAACACAACTGGCTATATATACATGAGATTATTCAAAATCAAAACTTACAGCCAATCAAGTTCCCAATTGAAAGCATTAGCATGCTAAAGATATATGAGCAGCTTTTAACGCTGGAAGAGGTCAAGAATTTGTCATTGAAGAGGAGCCAATCCTCACAACCAACACTTGCCCAAAATAAAATGGCAGAAAAAAAAATAATAATAATATGGCAGAGTTAGCACTCGAAACCGGGTATGTCCATAACCAGCACTGTACCTCCCAGCTCCAGGTCTGTTGCCACAAACTAGGAACTACTTTCTCCCCCTCAGTATTCAATCTCTGAAACCAGAACGTTTTTCCAAGAGAGAGGGAAAAGCCTGCCATGGCTGCCATCAGACAATGGCATTTCCATGTTGACATATGCGTTCTGCACAAATCATTACTGATCACAAACTGACTTGACTTCAGGACTGTGGGTGGCAGCTTTAAATAATAAACAGTCCTTGGAAATGCTGCACTCCAAGGTCTCTGAAAATCCAAAGGACAAGATGAAGCACAAACCTATGCATTGTACACTAAAATTGTTCATCCCCCCAGCATCACTAAAACTGTTCATACCCCCAGCATCATAATAAAAGGCTAATATGACAATGGTCATCATGCCATCACACTGTCACACCTTAACACCGATCAGCAGGGACCTGAGGCTGCCTGGCACCGGGCCAGGGCGGGGGATCTGAGGCTGTGCCCCCTCCCCGGTGGGGCTTGACAAAGGACCTGAGGCCATGCCCCCCCCCCCCAGAGGGGCTTGATGGGGGACCTGAGGCTGGGGGACCTGAGGCCACACCCCCTGCCCCAGTGCCAGGGCCAGAGGACCTAAGGCCACACCCCCACCCCAGCACCGTGCTGGGAAACCTGAGGCTGTATTCCCCTGAGGCCGCGCCCCCTGCCCCGGCGCTGGGCTGGGGGACTTGAGGCCCACCCCCACCCCGGCGCCCAGGCCGGGAGACCTGAGGCCACACACCCCTGAGGCCGCACCCCCTGAGGCCACGCCCCCTTCCCTGGTGCCATGCTGGGTGACCTGAGGCTGCACCCCCGCCCTGGCACCGGGACCAGGGGACCTGAGGCCGTGCCCCCCACCATCCCAGCGCCAGGCCAGGGGACCTGAGGCCACGCCCCCCGCCCCAGCACCGGGACATGAGGCTGCATCCCCCACCCAGTGGGGCTTGACGGGGGTGGGGCAAGCTGGGTCTTGGTGTCGCCCAATGGAGGTGGGACCAGCTGGACACTTCTATTATAGAAAAAGGGCAAATAGCAATATTAAAGTATTTCCTCTAATTAATTCCCTTTTAATGTGCACGAATTTCATGCACTGGGCCACTAGTCAGGAAAATATTCAACAAATTTAAAGATCTTAAAGAAAGGACATATCCAGTGGAATAAAAACATCAACTCTCCCTAAATTCAAATAGTAAATAACACCTGAGTTTCTCATACCGTAAACATAAAACGGCTTTCCAACAAATCATTAAAATGTTTCTAGTCTGCCATTTCAGTAAATGTTTTGGAGAAAAATATACTGTGAAGTCTGCAAATGGTTAAATAAAAGCTGGTGGAGGAATTGTCCTGATGGCTATTCAACCTGTTATTCAGGGAACTCAGAAAAGAGGCAGGATGGATGACATCAATATCTAGCCTGGCAGATGTAAAAAGGGGTGTAGCACAGGATGTAGAACAGATACTGTTGTTTGTCTGATGACATCTGGATGCCCTTCAGGACCTGTACACAGAGAAAGCAAAGCCACCTCACTGAGTCACAACAGCAACTCTCGGGTTTCTCTACTACACAGAGAAACTGAGTAATTCCAAATCCCCATTTTCAATCAGAGTTGTCACAAGGCAGGGACAGGTCCTGGCTTTAGAGAAGAAATCTCTGGAATCGCATTTAATCACAATCAATATTCAACAAATATGCCTGGCCAGCATAGTTCAGTGGTTGAGCATCAACCTATGAACCAGGAGATCACAGTTCGATTCACGGTCAGGGCACGTGCCCAGGTTGCGCTTGATCCCCAGTGGGGATTGTACAGGAGGCAGCTGATCAATGATTCTCTCATCACTGATGTTTCTATCTCTCTCTCCCTCTCCCTTCCTCTCTGAAATCAATAAAAATATATTTAAAAAAATATATTCAACAAATATTTTTTACTGAGCCAGGCACCATTGAAGATGCCAGGAATAGAACATGGAAAAAAAGGAGCCAAAAATCCTGCCCTCATGGAGCTTATAGTCTAGTAAAAGTAACACCATTTATTACATAAGGCAAGATATTTAATATCCTGCACATAATTTCTTCCTTCAACAAATCGTTATTTATTGCTTACTCCATGCCAGGCAATGGGAATATAATGGCCAAAGAGACATGTTCTTTGTCCTCATGGGCTTAAAGATGGGATAAACAATCACAAATATGTAACTGCATGCTATAAGAACTCTAAAGAAAAAAGATCTGCTAACTGAAAGATAAGAAAAGGGTTAAAAGGTCAGCTAAGGGATGACATTATAGGTAGAGGAACCATTACAGGTCCCTGTTGGGGAGGGAACATGGCTGCAAAGCCAAAAGGACAAGGAATAAGGTTCAAGAAAGGGTTTAAGCAGGGAAGGGATGCAATCCCACTGGGTTTTTTAAAATGTCCCTGGTACAGGGCACTGTGGAAAACAGTACGGAGGTTCCTCAAAAAATTAAAAATAGAACCCCAATATGATCCAGCAATTCCACTTCTGGGTATATGTCCAAAGGGAATGAAATCACGATGCTGAAGAGATATCTACACCTCTGTGCTCACTGCAGCATTATTTACAATAACCAAGACATAGAAACAACCTGCAACCATCAGCAGATGGACAGATAAAGAAAATGTGGTGTTTGTGTATATATAATGGAATACTATTCAGCCATAAAAAAGAAGAGAATCCTGCCATTTGCAAAAACATGAATGGACCTTGTGGGCATTATGCTAAATTAAATCAGACAGACAGAGAAAAAATACTGTATGATCTCACTTATATGTGGAATCTAAAAAACGGAACTCATAGAAACAGAGAGCAGATTGGTGGTTGCCAGAGGTGAGGGGTAGGTAAAGGGGAAATGGTGGAAGTGGCCAAAAGGCACACACTTCCAGTTATAAGGTAAGTAAGTTCTGGGAATAATGACTATCTTTAGCAGTACTGTGTTGTATATTTGCAAGTTGCTAAGAGGGTAAATCTTAAAAGTTCTCATCACAAGGAAAAAAACATTTTCAACTATGTGAGGTGATGGATGTTAACTAAGCTTACTGTGGTATCATTTTGCAATATATACATATATCAAGTCATTACACCGTATCCTTTAAACTTACACATTATGTCAATTATATCTCAATAAAACAGGAAAAAATAAAAATAAATAAAGATTTCCCTGGGTACTGTATGGAGAACACACTGAAGAGAGCCCAAAGTACATAGAAGATCAGTTAAGACTCTTACAGCAGGTCAGACAAAAAAGGAGGTTTAGATCAGAATAGAGCCTCAGTTTCTTCACTTGTAAGACGATAAAAAACTAACCTTACTTACATCACAGGGTGTTGCAAGAATCAAATGAGATTGTAGATGTAACAGTATAAAAGTTATCATTATAATTAGCAGTTATCTCAACCAAACAGATTTTTTTTCCTGAAGCCTAAGATTAATTAAATTCCCAATATTCAGTGGCTGCCAGTGGCAAGGAAAACACAAAAATTACTCTTGAGCCTGGCCAGCATGGCTCAGTGGTTAAGCATCAACCTATGAACCAGGTCATGGTTCGATTCCTGGCCAGAGCACATGTCTGGGTTGTGGCTCAATCCTCAGTAGGGGGTGTGTAGGAGGCAGCCAATCAATGATTCTCTCTCATCATTGATATTTCTACCTCTCACTCCCCTCTCCCTTTCTGAAATCAATAAAAATATATTAAAAGAAAAAAAGATTACTCTTGAACTACCTGTACTTGAGGGATGAAATTCCACATGAACACCCACTGGGTAAGGAGGCAGGAGGCACAGAGGGTCCAGGGTGTGCAGAGAAGCTGGACTCCACGCTACCCTGCACCTCCAGGCCTGTTCCACCCTGGCTCCTGGCTGAGAGTGTGACTAACACATCTCTGGCTGCAACATCCTTAGTTTCATTGGGGCTGACCTTCAATCAGTCCTTAAAAGCCCTCTGTCTACCCCAAGCACAACAGACCTCAGTGCCCAAGCAAAATACAGCACAAAGGGGAGGGTGGGCATGAATACATTTTACAAGGTTGTTTTGTTCAGGTCCACAAATTAGGACAGATTTTTCACTCACCCTTGCAATAGTCCAAGAACCACCTTTCACGTTTAATATTTTTGCATCCAAAGATTTTTGTTACTTATAATTTTAAGCCAGAATTAATAGAGAACTGATTTGAGGGTTCCAACATGGCTTACCCAGATGTGTTACATTGAAGTCATTTAGCCTTCATCACCCCTCATCTGTAAAATGATAATGATATTTTGATTGTAATATGATCTAGAACAGTGGTGGGCAAACTGCGGCTCACGAGCCACATGCAGCTCGCGAGCCGTGGTTTGCCGCTCTGTTGACTAATGAATTTGCCGACCACTGATCTAGAATATGGGTAAGGTACCTAAAACAATACCAGGCCCACACAGTGTTTTTTAAAAATAAGAGTCATTGAAGCTTTTATGGTTAAAATACATCTAGACTTTCAAAAAAACAAGCAAACTACTAATAGTGAGATAATATAGTTAGTTTACATCAAAATTTGCACTAATTTGGGATTTAGACTTTATCCACTAAAATTTCAACAATTCCTTCTATCACCAAAAGATAATGATTCCAAACTCAATACAAGATATGAGTCCTAAAGTTAGTTAGAATATGGAAAAGTTCCTAAAGGGCGATACAGCTCCTGCCTCAGCATCCCTGGTGTAAGTTACAAGGATCGGGCTGCAGGTCCTACTTAGTTCTACCTTATAATTCCCAAATTAGCTTCAGGGGTTTAGTCCGGAGCTGTGGAACCCAGCCTGGCACTACCACCAAACCAGCCAAACTGCCTGGAGTGAGGAATCAGCCATCACCATACGGGCTTATTAAATCATGGAGCTGCAATTATTCCAGCCCAACTCAGCAATCTGAATATTCTCAGGACACCCGTCATCATCCCTTAGGCCCTCACAAGCACCAGGCCATTAAAAAAAGCTTTGGGGAAGCAACATCTCCTAGACCTCCAGTAGACTCTGTACAAATATATAGCAAATTTACTAAAATATATGACTCATGTGTTTATTTATATTCATAGGAATGCTGCAAATTTATGAATTTAGAATAAATGCTCCAACAATAGACTATCTTGCTAATTACCACTAAGTATACTAGTTTTACTTTTATTTATCTCACTGACTTCTAATATAAAATTATTTCTCTTGGGTGGTGGTAATTCCTCAATAGATACATTTCAATTATTTAACAGATATTATTTGGTAAGGAAAGGGCTCAGCAGGCCAAGCATGTGAAACTTTAAGAATTAAAACCCTTCATGTGGCTGCTGGATGTTGCCAACTTCGTCCAACCTCATCCTCCGCATGGTCCAACCACGCTCATCTCCGTTCGGTTCCACCAAAGGCCAAGCACTTGCTTCCAGAAGCAATGTTCACTGTGTTGGACCTCAATGACCCTCCCTGGTCCCCCTAACATGGCCTCTTTCTAACACCTTCAGGTCTCAGGTCTGTGTCCAAGCGTTACCTCTTAAGGAAGCCTCCTCTGGTTCTCTCAGATGAAATTAAACGTGGACACCTGGAATGCCGTGCACGTCAACACTGCAGGTAAATCTTCATGTAATTATTTTCTTCCAGGTATGGCTTTCCCACTCTCTGTTCACTCCAGAAGGAGGGCTCACAGTCTACGAGCTCACGCTTGGTCAGAGCAGACATCTGCTAAAGGTATCATGCTGTGCACTTTACAATGAAAAGTAGTATGGATCGATGCTGAATTGTCAGGACATTTCCCAATAAGTAAAAGATAAACCATCAAATAAGAGCTTTGCCTAAGAAACAACCTATACCCCCAGGCAGCCTCGAAGGAACAGGACAGGTGGGAGTTCTGGCATCCATATGTGTTACAAGCTCAGACAAGTGACTTCATCCTGGGCTTTAATTTCTTCATCTCTAATGTGAAGCGATTAAACAAGAAATCTTTTACCCTGTACCTTATTTGGAATTGCCATTAAATGGGCTATCAACTAATTCTGAGTCCCTCCTATAAAATGAGACTTCAAACTCACTGGTGGGAATTTGAAATGCATACCATGTAATGGCTAGCAGGAACTGGAAAGTATCATTTAAGAAAAACATTCAATTTGACGACACAACTGTGCATAAAATGCAGGCATCCTTGTTTCATCCAGTTCTGCTTTCTTGTGCTTCGCAGGTACAGAGTTTTTCGCAAATTGAACGTTTGTGGTAACCCTGAGTCAAGCAAGCCTATCATTTCTCCAATAGGCTCAGATGACGCTTAGCATTTTTTAGCAATCAAGTATCTTTAAATTAAGGTATGTACATTGTGGTTTTGGACATAATGCTATTCCACACTAAATAGACTACAGTATAGTGTTAACTTTTATATGCACTGGGAAACAAAAAAATTGTGTGACTCATTATTGCAATATTCTCTTTACTGTGGTGGTCTGGAACCAAACCCATAGTACACCAAGGTACTAATACATTAGCTGTTTTTAACACATATTTTATATAAACAAAAGCATTTAAATGAATTATCTTGTGAGTGATGTAAGCACACACAAAACCTGAATCATGTCAGATCTACCCATTTTATCAAAATTGCCATAATTATTCTATTCCTCAAACTCCATGAGTTCTACTTGTTCCACTCATCTCATTCCAAAAGCCAGTTCTGATTTTCCCCATCCCACTGTGAACACTAACTCTTTGCCATTTTATGTATAATTTGTTCCATGTTAAAATCTACTCAACGCCAACTCAGAATGTTAGAATAGATAACATCTACTCCAACCCTTTAATTTTACAGATTAGCAAAACCAAGAATTAGAAAGGCTCAACCAGTGGCCCACGTTCCCCAGCTAGTTAGCAGCACAGCCAAGGCCTATCCACGTGCTGCTTTGTATTATTCTGTGGTTGTTCATGTGTTTACACCACATTCACCTTCCTATTAGAGACTAGCACCTGCTTTTCTCTTCTCACCTCACGCAACACCTAGCTACCATCTACTGAGCACCTACTGTGTTTTTCATAATTTCTCATTTCATCCTCTCAACAACCCAAGGAGAGAGATGTCCTTTACTCCCCTTTGCAGTGAGAAAAGTGAGGCTTTACAATACTAAACAACCCCAAGGTCACCAGCTAACCAGTCCTGGCTCCAGGAGAGAAGCCCAGGCCTGATTCCACAGCCCACGCTCTGAACCTCAAACAGGAAGTCCTCCAACTCTCCACCCAGGCCCTGCACAGACCCTCTGGTGGTGCAGTGTGATCAGATCTAACATGAGGGATGTCATTTCACTTTGAAACCGGGGAGGCAAGGCTCAATCAGCAGTTTTAGTTTCCCTTATTCATTCACTCAACAAACATTTACTAGCACCTATCTTGTTTCTGACACTGTTCCGGGAGCTGGGACACGGGGAACTAAACATGACACTGTTGTCATGGAGTTTACCTTCTGAAGGGGGAGACAGACCACAAATATATAATGTGTCAAATGGTGGTAAGTCCTATGAAGAAAAATAAAGCAGGTTAAGGAGAAAGAGTGATGAGAGGAAGGATGTTGTTTAGATAGAGTGGTCAGGGAAGGGGTGGTAGTGTAATTTACAATAAGAAATACATATTTGGTGGTCCTCCCTACTTCTGGCACAGAGCTGATAAAACCTTTGGAATTTCCTAAGTGATGAGAGGAATAAAGGTGTCTTATGTTACTGAGGTGGCTTCTGAACCCCCACTTAAAGAGGGGGCCAGTTGCCAGGAGAACTAACCACATATATGGAGGAGAATAGAGGGGCTGGAGGATAAATCAATGGCCAATGGGCAATGATTTTATCAATCATTCTTACATGATGAAGCTCCTATAAAAACCTAAAATGGTGAGATTCAGAGAGCTTCTGGGTTGGTGAACACCTGGAGATGCAGGAAGAGTGGTGCTAGGCGAGAGCTGTGGGAAGCTCCATGGCCTTTCCACACACCTTGCCCTACGCGACTCTTCCATCTGGCTGTTCCTGAGTTACATCCTATCTAATAAAAGAGTAATATGCAAATTAACCATCACTCTGCTACACCCATAAGCCACACCCACAAGCCACACCCACCAGCCAATTAGGAGCGAATATGCAAATAAACCCAACCAAGATGGCTATGGCCACAGAGAGCAGGAGGGAGGCTTGGGTTTCCCCATCAATGGAGGAAGCCAAGCTTTCCACCTGCCCTTGCCGGCCTAGGCCTCCACTCAAGGCTACAAAGTTTCAATGATAGAAGATACATAAACCCAAACAGAAATGGCAGCAGCCACAGAGCTGGAAAGAGCAGGAGGCTAGGGTTGCCACGGGCGATGGAGGAAGCCAAGCCTCTGCACAACCTGGCCAGCCCAGGCCTCCGCTTAAGGCTACAAAGTTTCAATTATAGAAGATACATAAATCCCATAGAAATGGCTGCCGCCACAGAGCAAGCAGAAGGCTTGGCTCCACTCCAGGCTACAAAGTTTCAATTGTAGAAGATAAATAAACCTCAGATACCAGGGCCTCTGCTTGGGTCGCCAGGGGGTGTGGCCAGCCTGCAAACCACCACAGGCCCCTCGCCCAGGCTGCCCCACGCCCCAAGGGAACCCCCACCCTGATCCGGGACACCCTTCAGGGCAAACCAGCTGGCCCCCACCCGTGCACCAGGCCTCTATCCTATCTAATAAAAGAGTAATATGCAGATTAACCATCACTCCAACACACAAGATGGCTGCCCCCATGTGGTCAAAGATCCTGCCCCCATGTGGACATAAGATGGCCAGCAGGGGAGGGCAGTTGGGGGGGGACCAGGCCAGCAGGGGAGGGCAGTTGGGGGGACCCAGGCCTGCAAGGGAGGGCAGTTAGGGGAAAACAGGCTGGCAGGGTAGCAGTGAGGCATCAGTCAGGCTGGCAGGGGAGTGGTTAGGGCAGGGGTGGGCAAACTTTTTGACTCAAGGGCCACAATGGGTTCTTAAACTGGACCAGAGGGCTGGAACAAAAGCATGGATGGAGTGTTTGTGTGAACTAATATAAATTCAAAGTAAAGGGGCGGAGGGGAGAGCAAGAGAACCAGATAGAACAGCCGGATCCGGCCCTCGGGCCGTAGTTTGCCCAAGGCTGGGTTAGGGGGTGATCAGGCTGGCAGGCAGAAGCGGTTAGGGGCAATCAGGAAGGCAGGCAGGTGAGCAGTTGGGAGCCAGCAGTCCTGGATTGTGAGAGGGATGTCCGACTGCCCGTTTAGGCCCGATCCCGGTGGGATCGGGCCTAAACGGGCAGTCAGACATCCCTTGAGGGGTCCCAGATTGGAGAGGGTGCAGGCTGGGCTGAGGAACACACACCCCGGTGCACGAATTTTGTGCACTGGGCCTCTAGTCCTTTTATAATAAACCAGTGACCTGGTAGGTAAAATGCTTCTGAGTTCTGTGAGTCACTCTAGCAAATACATCGCTCCTAAGGAGGGGGTAGCTGACCTCCAACCCATAGCCCGCAGGTCAGGAGCACAGGCTTGAACCTGTGTCTGAAGAGGATTGAGCCCTTCAACTGTGGAATCTGAGGCTATCTCCTGGCAGACAGAGATAGTGTCAGAATTGATTTGCGTTCCTGGACGCCCTGATGGTGTCTGAGAATTGCTTGAGGTGTGGGGGGAACACCCCTCCCACACAGTGGAATTGGTGACCAGATACCTTTTTAGAAGGCCTCTCAGATGAGGTGACATTTGAGCAGAGAGGTGAGAGACAGTATCTGATGGAAAAATATCCCAGGCAGTGGGTGGCAAGTACAAAGGCCCCTCAGGGAGAGTACACTTGGTGTGTTCTAGGAGCAGAAAGTGTGGGATGCCACCCCCACCTGACATGGGTTCAAATCCCTGCCTTGCTTCTTCCCAGTGGTGTCACTGTGGGCAACTTCCTAAACACCGCCATGCCTCACCCATGCCTCATCTGTGAAGTGGAGGTAATGATTCTATTTCCCTAATGGGGTTGTTACGAGGATTAAGTTAGTTAATAACATGGGAAAGCACTTAATACCTACTATGGCCTTAGGGTCCAGGAAATAGTAGCTATGATTTTTGACTAGGTCATGGATAACTTAGCGCCAATCAAGGCCATTTATTTTCAATTTGATAGTTTTGAGCCCCAGGATTCCATTATGCTGCCGGCTTTGTACATGGCCAATCGCTTCCTCCTAAGCCTTTGGCTTCCTGGGCTGGGCCTCCTGTCCTGCTGAGGTGGGCTCTCCGGGAACCACACTGATGTTTTCACGAAGAGCAGAAGAGCGGGAAGCACATCACGCTGACATCACTGTTACCCTATATAAGTTAGCTCTGCCTCCACATTAGATGCTGCTTCAAAAGTGTCACTGACTGGGCCTTGGATGTAACACTGGTTGCACAGGTCTGAATCCCAGCAGCGCCTCCTCACTGCAGCTCTGACAGAAGGAAGCAGTCATTTCCTTTGCAAT
The DNA here is from genome assembly GCF_963455305.1 of Plecotus auritus. Lineage (NCBI taxonomy): Eukaryota > Metazoa > Chordata > Mammalia > Chiroptera > Vespertilionidae > Plecotus > Plecotus auritus. The sequence goes on from NC_137771.1 coordinate 72,554,415, forward strand.
CCTCTGTCTTGAGAAGGGTTAAAACCTCTCTTCAAAATTAAGATGGTAATTTAATTTTAAAAAAAAATCCTTTCTCCAATGTCCTTTCCGTCTAAACTTCCCATTTCTTTTCAAAGAAATTAGAACATCAAAGTAAAACTCGAAAGTCATCTGGCCTGGTGGTCTCCAGACCACTCCTTAGAGCACAGCCTTGCGGCAACGCTGGAAGGTCCAGCGAGCTGCCCCGCAGATGGGCCCAGCGCCAGGGGAAGATGTCAGGGCCACAAGGGAAGTCTGCTCCTCTCCCTCAGTTCTTTCCTTTAATGCTGTGTTTACTTTTCATCTTTGCAGCCCCATGGGTTAAAGGGCAAACCACAGGCAGAGAGAAACCACAGCAAGCCGGAGCCTGCTGGAAGTAAAAGGGGAGTCTTCCCAAGCCACTTGGAAGGCTGGGGAGATGGGGAGAGCCCACAGTTGCTGCTTCAAGTCAGACAACTAAAAAGAGGTCAGTGTTCTAGTCTGACAGGCCTCGAACGTGGCTTTTTAAACATCAGATTCTCCTTCTTCCAGACAGACCTGATGGTTTTCCCTTTTTAATATCATAAGTGTACATTTAACTGTAAGAAATCCACAAAATCTTGCTTCTTCTTATTCATGTAGTCATCCAACAGATATTTATCAAGTGCCTGTTCAATGCCAAGACTGTTCTAGGTGTGGGGATTCAACAAGGAATAAAATATATAAAAATCCCTGCCCTCGTGGAGCTTAGTCCGGGTAGATTATAAACAAGATATATAATTGTATATGAGACCGAAATAAATGCTAAGAAAACAAGTAAAGCAGAAAAACAAGGAAAGGACATATTTGAGGGTCTCTGGTTTGGTGTGTTTCTTTGTTTTGAGTAAGGAGCTATCGGAAGTGAACTTGGTAGCTATTTAGGAGAAAAACATTTCAAGCAAAGAAAAGAACACAAGCAAAGGCCCTGAGACAGAATGTGTCTGGCGGGCTAGGAAAATGGCAAGCCGGCCATGGAGCAGAGTGAGTGAGCCAGGGGAGTGCGGTTAAAGTAGCAGGCGAGGGAGTCAGGGACTGGTTATGTACAACTTTACAGATCGATGTAAGGATTTTGATTTTTATTCTGAGTAAGACAGGAACGGTAGAGTGTTTCAAGCAGAAGAATGACAGGATCTGACTTAGGTTTTATCAGGGCCATTCTGGCTATTGGGTGGAGAATATTGCAGAAGGGCAGAGGGAAGCACTCTTTCAGCCATGTGACCTTGGGCAGTCCTCCTAACCTCTCTGAACCTGGTTCTTCTCAGCTTTTGAGCGACTTAAAAAGAGGATATTTCTGAGCCCCACTCTACCCCTAAACTCTGTGACTGTGCATTGATTTCCTTTGTCTTTCCTATGGTTATGACATCTATCCTATCTAATAAAAGAGTAATATGCAGATTGACCATCACTCCAACACACAAGATGGCTGCCCCCATGTGGTCAAAGATCCTGCCCCCATGTGGACACAAGATGGCCACCACAAGATGGCCAGCAGGGGAGGGCAGTTGGGAGGAACCAGGCCTGTAAGGGAGGGCAGTTGTGGGCGATCAGGCTGTAGGGGAGGGCAGTTGGGAGGGACCAGGCCTAAAAGGGAGGGCAGTTGGGGGCGATCAAGCCTGCAGGGGAGGGCAGTTATGGGTGACCAAGCCAGCAGAGGAGGGAAGTTGGGGGTGACTGGGTCTGCAGGGAAGGGCAGTTGGGGGGGACTTAGGCCTGCAGGGGAGAGAAGTTGGGGGTACCAGGCCTGCAGGGGAGGGCAGTTAGGGGTGACCAGGCCTGCAGGGGAGGGCAGTTAGGGGTGACCAGACCTGCAGGGGAGGGAAGTTAGGGGTGACCAGGCCTACAGGGGAGCAGTTAGGCATCAATCAGGCTGGCAGGGGAGTGGTTAGGGGGTGATCAGGCTGGCAGGCAGAAGCAGTTAGGGACAATCAAGAAGGCAGGCAGGTGAGCAGTTGAGAGCCAGCAGTCCTGGATTGTGAGAGGGATGTCCAACTGCCCGTTTAGGCCTGATCCCACCAGTATCGGGCTTAAACGGGCAGTCAGACATCCCTCAAGGGGTCCCAGATTGGAGAGGGTGCAGGCTGGGCTGAGGGATACACACCCCCATGCACGAATTTCGTGCACCGGGCCTCTAGTGTATGTGTGTGTGTGTGTGTGTGTGTGTGTGTGTGTGTGTGTGTATATATATATATATATATATATATATATATATATATATATATATAAAGCTAGCGACCAGAAAGCTATAATGACTAGAACAACAGGTTGCTATGATGCCCACTGCAGCCAGTGAACTAGCCAGATTGGGGTGGGGGGGCCGGCCGGCCAACCTCCCACAGCCTCTCCCCCCCCCCTCCCGGCCACTCCGCCCACTGATCAGCCTGCCCCACCCTGATTGACCCACAGCCCCTCCCCCTGGCCAGCCCCGCCCCTGATCAACCCCCCAACCCCAATAGGGGGTGGAGCCAGCTGGCCAACCTCCTGCAGCCCCTGCCCCCAGCTGGCCCCACCCCCAATGGGCCCCCACCACCCTGATCAGCCCGTGGCCCCTCCACCCAGCCAGCTCCACCCCCAATCGGCTCTCCCACTCTGATTAGAGGCAGGGCCAGCCAGCCCACCACCCACAGCCCCTCCCCATGGCCAGCCCCACCCCTGATCAGCCCCCACCACCCTGACTGGCCTGCAGCCCCTCCCCCCAGCTAGCTCCACCCCCAATCGGCCCCCCATACACCAATCGGGGGTGGGGCTGGCTGGCCAATCTTCCATGGCCCCTCCCCCAGCCACTGACCCCCAATTGTCCCCCACATCCCAGTCAGGGATGGGGCCCGCCAGCCAATTGCCCACAGCCCCTCCCCCCAGCTGGCCCGGCCCTGATTGGGCCCCAATCGGGGTGGGCCAGCTGATCAACCTCCCGCCATCTCCTCCTCCCAACAGGCCCGGCCCCAATCCACCTTGATGGGGGCCAGGCCGTCTGGACCCCACCCATGCACAAATTCGTGCACTGGGCCTCTAGTAATGACTATAAGCTTGCTCTTTCCCCAATGCTTTAACTGACTTGGAAGTGAGTTGAAGAATTCAATTTGACAACAAATATGCCAAGCCCATGCCACACACCCAGGATACAAAGATGGTGAGAATCTTGCTCTAGAGAAGTCCACAGTCTGGCAGAGGAGGAAAATTAGTTCTCACGAGGCTATAGATGTGCTGTAAGAGAAATTAAGGGAGGAAGCAACCAACCCCTGCCAGGAGGAACCTTGTAAAGGGTCCTAGATGAGTAAACTGGGGGCCTCCAGAGAGAAGGGAAAGAAGGTGATGCTAGAGGGGGGACAAGTATGAAAGAAACAGGGCGTGAGAGCACAGGGCATCCTTTGGAAACCCTAAGGAGTCCGGGATGAGCACAGTGAGGTTCACAGAGGAAGTAAAGGAAAAATGGCTGAAAAAGTAGGCTAACGCTGTGTTGTTAATAACTGGACATCCCGTGCCAGGGATAATGGAACAGCAGAGCTTTTTAAAATGTAAGAAACAAAAACAGATCTGTGGCCGAAACCGGTTTGGCTCAGTGGATAGAGCGTCTGCCTGTGGACTGAAGGGTCCCGGGTTCGATTCCAGTCAGGGGCATGTACCTTGGTTGGGGGCACATCCCCAGTAGGGGGTGTGCAGGAGGCGGCTGATGGATGTTTCTCTCATCGATGTTTCTAACTCTCTATCCCTCTCCCTTCCTCTCTGTAAAATATCAATAAAATATATTTTTTTAAAAAAACAGATCTGTATTCTCCAACTATAATGTGTTTATCAACCATAATAAATGCATACTTTGAGACAGAGATGCTCAAGCCAAGAAAACCAACTAGAAGACACCTGTGCAGGTGAGATGATGATTTGCAAATGGAGAAGAAAATGCCAGCTGAGAGCTGCTACAGGTAAGACACCGTGGGGTTAGTGTGATCGGCCGGGAGAAGCAAGGAGGCAGAAAGGAGTTGCTGGCATCGATGTGGCCACTGAGGCACGGAAATATGAGCAACTGAAAAAAGAAGAAGGGAAGGGAAGGGGAAAACTGAACCTTGGAGAATGCCAACACCTGAGGATCAGACGCTGAAAAGGACACCTGAACAGAGATCAGGAAGGTAAGGAGGAACCAGGAGAGGTCGTTTCAGGGAAGCCAAGATGATAAAACATGGGGCAGATAGGAGGATAAAGCAGCGAACGCAGCGGAGAGAGGGCAGGGAAGATGCTGACTGAAACAAGCGCGGAATTTTGCACCTGGCACCTTTTCTAGCGCCCAGAGTCAGGGTGTGGCGGGCGCTAAACACCAGCAGCCCTGACAGATTAGTTGTTATCAAAGATTCTGTATCACCAGGAAAGTTTTATTCAACACTCTGAGGAGGTGTAAGGTGTGAGAAACAGGAACTAAGATCTTCTGGGGGTGATGTCTCTTCGTTAACACCTGGGTCTCACGGGGCCACTAATCCTGAAACTAGCAGCAGGCTTTCAAAAAGGCCATTTGCTTCTGACAAGTGCTGAGGACAATACATTCACCCACACACCATCCACCTTGCAGTCAGGCTTCTCACCTCTGTACTCCTCTCACTCTAGCATCCCTAGTCTTTCTCCCCCAGCAGAATAATGCTAACCAGCAGGACTATATTTCTGTTCAGTGCAGTGCAAAAAGTACAACAACAACAAACACACCATAGCTCCAACTCCCTGGTATGATACTGGGAGCCCATAACCTAGCACCATTCACTCAGGAAACAGCTTTACCAAAACTACCCATCAGTCCCAGAACTCTGCGACCAAACCCCTTAGCGTCAGCAGAAACTGCCTAACTGCTCTTCTATTTGCGCTCCGAGAAACAAAAAGGAGGCGAAGGAGGTGAGAGTGGTTAATTCCAAAATTACTCTTAATTTCCAATATAGAATGCTTGAGAAAAATTTGAAAGCCAACATAAAAGCGAACAGGTTTTTTTTAAGTGCATCAACGATCCTTTCTCCCATACCCTCTATAAAAAAGCAACCCAACCACCAAATGATCATTTTTCTTGGCCTAATTTCCCTATTTTTGTGATATATAATTGGAAACAGACTGCTTTTTCCTGGCTTCAGAGAACAGGATCTTTGGGGTTACAGGAGTTGCCAACTGCAGAACCTCAACCTTAGCAAAATTTCTTTTGCAAACCTCTTACCTATGTACATAACACATTTAAATCCCTTAGGTTTTCTTTTAAAATATATACTTTTTTTAAATTGATTTCAGAGAGGAAGGGAGAGGGAGAGAGAGGTAGAAACATCAATGATGCGAGAGAATCATAGATTGGCTGCCTCCTGCACAGCCCCTACTGGAGATCAAGCCTGCAACCCAGGCATGTACCCTGACTGGCATGGAACTGTGACCTCTGGGTTCATAGGTCAACACTCAACCACTGAGAAACAAGGGTGGGGTAAATACCTTGGGTTTTCAACAGAAAACATTTAAATCCCTTATTATTATGCAAAAGTGATTTTTTTCCTAACAAATTAGACACTCCCCTCCCTTTCCTAACCTCCCTACCTAAGTAGAATCCTGCTTTGTGTTCAGTATCTTCCATTTAAACATTACCAAAGGCCCTACCCAGCACGGTATATAGTATTTGGGATACTTTCTGGAAGCATTTTTAAGAATTTAGCAGAACTGGTTCTATAGGAAACCTCCTTATTAGCCCACACACTGAATTAAAGTAAAACTCTGAATATCTTAAAGAGCAACCACTCTAATAATGAAATAAAGATGTTAGTGCAGAAAACTGTGATTGCATCAAGCCATCCTTCCCCTGGCGCCTGTGTCAGAAGCATGATGCATCCAGTGGCTGTGCAGCAACGATGAGTATGATGAACTCAAAACAGAGAGACAGGTGCGCCTCCACCAAGTGGGTTGTTAGCCAAAGTAATTTTTCATGATTCAGATGGTATACTGTGAACACTCGACAAGTAACAATCTCTACAAAGACACACAAATGAGAAAAGTAAGAGGAATGCCTGCTTAGAAACACTGGCAAAAAGAGACCAGCAATAGTAAACATGCCCACTTAGAAGATCAGAAACTTCTCCCACACACATAGGGAAGACCTTCCACTACACTGATGCAAAATGTTTGCAATGAGTCAGTGGTGCTTTCCCTCAACGTTGAATTCCATTTGCACAAAGTCTATTGTAACAAAATGAGACATTGATTCTTTATGGATACTCATTAGAGTTTTGTGTTTGATTATGTTCTGTCTTAAAGAAAAAATAACAGAAAAGACATAACTCATAACAACACAGGGAATATCATACAAAAGTACTTAGGGTACCCACGTGAACACAGAGCTTTGAGATTTGAATCTACGTATTTTAACTCAAATAATCTCCCAAGTATGAAAAAAGGCCACATTCTGCTCCTGCACTCACCATACAGTTAGTTAATTATGAAATGAAATTGCAAATAGCCAGCAGTGTATTTTTGCATCCAATGACCAATTTCATACTGTCAAAACATGTAAGTCACTAAAAATGCTAACCAAATGATACTCCCAAAAGGGAATCTTCTCGCACAGCAAATGGAATTAAGTAGTCACCAAATTTCCATTAATAAAATGGTATAGTAAGAATTAAAAAAAAAAAATAGAAATCCAACTTCTGCTACGCCCTCCACCAGGTGTTCTTACTATCAATGGTAGGTTGAGTCATCAAGCCTATAAAACTACAGGCCATCTCCCAGGGCAATCTGATCAACAACAAAGCTCAAGGACTAGTATTTGTGAACACTATTTTCTAAAGGTCATTTTTCCAAGGACTAATCCACTTCAATGTGTTTTTACAAATGGTCCATCTGCAATTTCACACACAAACCTGACCTTCAGTGAGAAGCAGGGAAATGAAGTATGCACCTGGAAGGACAGGCAAGCAGGCACATCTTCCTTCTTCAAACCGCACCCAATCTGACGCCCACCTTTCCCAGCATCCAGTGTCCAAGAGGTAGGGAGAGTATATGCTTCTGCATTACTATCCTTTTCCTTAAAGTAAAGACAGAACTAACATTTTAGACTTAACTCTAAATGATTATTGTGGCAGCCCTGGCCAGGTAGCTCAGTTGGTTGAAGAGTCGTCCCAATATGACAAGGTTGCAGGTTCAATCTCCAGTCAGGGCACATACAAGAAGCAACCAATGAATGCATAAATAAGTGGAACAACAAACAGACCTCTCTTTCTCTCTCTCTCCATCAATAAATAAAATTTAAATTAAAAAATAAATTATTATTTTGCAACAATTTAACATTAAATACTAAAATTGAACTTTTCCAGGCTCTACTATGTCTTCTCCCCAGACTTGAAGAAGCTTTCAGCACAAACACCAGATGGTAATCTACCTTAAGCAGGACATATCAGGATGATCTGGGCATGGTTCTGAGGCCCAAGTTTCAGATCTTTAGAGCAATCTCAATTTTAAATATGGCCTCCATCCCTTGTAGGTATACCTGTCGTTGTCAGCCTATTAAGTCTTGATGTTTGGCCTAGAAAACTGAAGAATTTTAAAAAATTGAATAAAGTCAAAATGGGATTGGCCTCACACAAAATTTTTATGACTGTTGCATCAAACACTAACTATTGCGCACATCTTGGTTAAGAGTGAGAATCATTACTCTTTCCGAAGAGAAGAATGCTAGAAATCGGTACTAAATCTGTGCAAGGGCTTTGCAAACAGAGAAAATAAAGCTCAATGTCAGTTAGCAACCAAGTGTGCTATTTCAAAAGATATAAAACCAAAAATCTAGAAATGGGCAGAGCCCAAGAAATGGACCCAGATCCTTCCCTGAAGGCCCTTCGAAGCTGTGTTGATCTCAGCTTGACTAGAATCCTAACACATTGGCAATAGCTTGTGTTTCATGAAATGCTACAGAGACAATGCTATCATTCCAAGTGTTACCCTGAAGATGTGGAACCAGAGAAATGGCTGCCATGGATCTTGCTGCAGTAATATTCTTCCAAAGCCACAAACGCCCTCACTGAAATTATTAGAGGCTGTTATTTGTGAAAGGCTAGCTTTTCATATAACCTAGATTCACGCTTTCACTTCTAACTGTGCATGTTCCTAGAGGCAATACAAGGTTACTTTTACATTAAAGATCCCTAAAAACATTTACCTAACTTGAGTTATGCAAATTTCAGAAAGTAGTTAACATTGTTTAAGTTTTAAAATTTCCAAAGAAGTTTAAAATATAAGGAAAATGCTCCAGCAGACAGACTGAAACAGCAATAATAACATTTTTAAAATAACTTAAGAGAGCCCTGGCCAGGTAGCTCGGTTGGTTAGAGCATTGTCCCACTACCCCAAGATTGTGGGTTCGATCCCCGACCAGAGCACATACAAGAAACAACTAATGAATGCACACATAAGTGGAACAACAAATTGATGTAAAAAAAATAATAGCTTAAGAGAAAAAAAAATTCTCATTAATGAACCTGAGAATTACAATTAGTTTTTGCCCAAGAGCAATGAAAGAAGGCAAAAAAGTTTTTCAAAGTGGACTATCAAGAAGAAGGGTAATTCAAAATTACCACAAAGCAAATTCATCCAGGAGAAATATTACAGCAATGTTAATACTTACCAGTCATCCTTTAAATTCTAACTGTTCAGTCTGTTAAGCTTGAAATGTAAAGTCAGGCCCTAGCCAGTTTGGCTCAGTGGAGAGAGCGTCGGCCTGTGGACTGAAGGGTCCCGGGTTCGGGTTTGATTTCGGTCAGGGACACGTACCTTGGTTGCAGGCTCCTCCCTGGCCTGAGCCCTGGTCGGGGCTCCTGCAAGAGGCAACCAATCGATGTGTTTCTCTCACATCGATATCTCCCTGTCTTTCCCTCGCCTCTCTCTTCCTCTCTTTTTAAAAATCAATGGGAAAATATCCTCAGGTAAGGATTTAAAAAGAGAAGAAATGTAAAGTCAGAACTTAACTACAGATTTCAAACCCAGGAAATCAGTCAACACTTAGTACTAAAGAAGTCAGAGCGATTACCTTCTTAGTACTCACAGGACATCAAGAGACCTTTGGCTGGGCGGGTGTGGCTTGGTCACCCACGCAGGGGCTTCGGGCTCAATCCCCAGCAGTGAGTGTGCAGAAGGCAGCTGATCAATCACATCAATGTTTCTCTCTCTCTGTCTCTCCCTTCCTCTCTCTGAAATCAATAGACTTTTTTTTTAAGAGTCCTTTGGCTCTAGGCACTTAGGCACAGATTCTGTCCTTAGAAAAGCCAGCAGTCACCTGATTTTTACAAGATACAACCAAGTTTGCATGCAAAAGGAAAAGATTAATTCCTTTGAGCCTTGAAAAAGAATGGGACAATACTTTTCTTTAAACAAATCAATTTCGTCATCTATAAAGGCTTTTCACTACAATGGCACCCAGAAGCCTTAAGGCATCTTGGCCCCCTGCTATCAGAGGATTGAAAGAGGACAACTAATTTGCCAAACTCTAAGACCAGGAGCCATAAGCCTATTAGGGAACCGGGGTTTGATAAATGTTTGCTGAATCAGAGTAAACTGGATGAGAGCATGGAAGATTAAATTAAATCCTAAATAAAATGCTACTCCAAAGTGTAAGTGCAATGCTGAGATTTAAAAAGAAGAAACTAAATCTGAAAGTTATTTTAAAATAAAATCCCCTTGATCCTAACTTGGTAAATGAAATAAAGTTAAGTCAATAGTACCTGATGCATAAGAAACAAGAAAGGAAACTGGCCTACAAAACTGCGAAGATCAGAAACCTTTTTTCAGACTTGTATGCATGCATATAAGCCTAACCAATGGACACAGACAACAGGGGGGTGAGGGCATGAGTGGTGGGGGATGGGGGATAATGGTGGAATAAGGACACATATGTAACACCTTAATCAATAAAGAAATTAAAAAAAAATAAAACTTTTTTTTAAAGTCAGGTTGACTGTTACTTCTTTAATATGGTTTATATTATACTTACATGACACTTCTGAACATACTATACTAAAATATAAGCTTCTGAAGAATGCACAGTAATAGAAATGCTGGTACTCAAGCCGAAACCGGTTTGGCTCAGTGGATAGAGCGTCGGCCTGTGGACTGAAGGGTCCCGGGTTCGATTCCGGTCAAGGGCATGTACCTTGGTTGCGGGCACATCCCCAGTGGGAGGTGTGCAGGAGGCAGCTGATCGATGTTTCTCTCTCATCGATGTTTCTAGCTCTCTATCCCTCTCCCTTCCTCTCTCTGTAAAATATCAATAAAATATATTAAAAAAAAAAAAAAAGAAATGCTGGTACTCAAGATAACAATCCCTTATTGTCTTGCACTTGGAAAATGTTAATGAAAAATTATAATGATAGGATTTGGGGTGTACCAACCTCACTGAGAACAAATCCACTACATGCAGCTTTCTACAAAAGACAAATGGAGATCATTACAAAAGATTCACAATGGGTCTCTCTGGACATCCAGTTCTCCTCAATAACTTCAAATATTATTCAGAATACACAAAACTACTTTACAATCACCTCTTAGGAAAACAAATGGAAAAAAATTACATATGTATTTAATATCTGTCCAGCCACCACAGAGTTGACACATATCCAATATATACATGCAGGCCTTGTCCTCAAGGTCATTCTCATTGTCATCAGTTGAAATTAAACCCAGTTCTCCATTGTAAACTCAGAAAGCAACTTGGTTATTTTACTAGATAAATTCAAAACATTTTACACTTCTAAAATGTATGCTTATTACGGTAAAAACTGGTTTACAGGCCTAACAGACATCAATAGTGTGTTATGCTCCCCCTGTTGGCTAATACTCAAAATAACAATGAATTCCCCAGGGGTTGCCTTTGAAGTGCTGGCGTTCAAAAGTAAGTTGGTGACTTTTATATTTAAAAACATGAGCTGGATCAACAGTTGTTAAGCAGAGCTGCCATGTAACGGTCAGATTCCATCAAAACAGGAAAAATTAAAGCTGACAAATGAGAAAGACAAACTGAAGGGCAAAAAATATGCTGAAGCCTTGAAACACTAAACAATGCAGAATTAAAGCCAACAGCAGAGAACACCAAGAAACAGAGCAACATCCTTTAACTGACACAATGGCATGAAATCAATTTCATTTTAATAGCCCTTGAGGGGATAAGAATTATTTCCCTGCCTCTTGTGCCAACCCCAAGCTGTTTCCTAGGGAAGACAAGCAATGCTGACCAACAATGTCTGGAGAATTAATAAAAGAAATTAAGAATAAAGATCCATGTTCATTAACACAGGTCAGAGTTCTATATATAATTACTTGGAGCCAGTTTCAAAGGAGCTGTGATTTGGCACCCCCATAAGTATATCACCTAAATTAACCACAGATACCCTATTTGTGTTTCAAGGGAGATGTGTTCAACTCAGATGGGAAGCTGAACAGTGGGAGAAGAGCCTGGGCTCACTGCATACAAATCCGACTGTACTTGCTGCTCTCTGCTGACTGACTAACTCTGGAGTCAGAACTAATAGAAAGTTGTGTAGGAGCTTGGGCAAGTCACTAACCTCCAGTGTCTTAATCTGTAAAAGGGAACTATTAATGTTTTTACCGAAGAGTAGGTGTGAAGATGAGGTGCAACGGTGTCGGAAAGGCATCTAAGTATCCGGCACAGAGTTTGGGCTCAATAAACGGCAGCTATGGATTATTACTCAAAAGAAATTGCTCGTTTCACACCGAAGTAACTGCTTGCAGGCTTGAAGTACCATTTCAGAAAAACTGAAAGGTCTTGACATGTGCTTTGCTACTTGCAGAGACTTCCATCCTCCCTAAGCCCTCGCTTACTTCTCTGGCGACGGAGTTCAGAAAATACCCGGCTCCCCTTCCCAGTCTGTCTGTCAGTCCCACCGCCCCCTAGCCCCCTCCATCTTCTCTGTCACCTCTGGGCTCAGGACAGGCAGCACGAACACAGCAACTCGATGAGGCCAGGACTCTATTATGATTCCCATTTCACAGCTAAGGGAATGGAGCGATTCTCTTCTCTGAGCTTGTGTTGTAAACCCCACATCCACGAAGTTCTACTCTGCTTCGGTAATTCACGCTTGACAAGCCGGTTCCCTGCACTACGCGATCATGGAAAGTGGGCAAATGCCCTAATAAGAACAAGATTGCAAGCAGTCCGAGATTTCCAAGCTTGTTCTAACCAAATGAGCAAGAAATGCCTTCAACATAAACTGGGGAAGACAGCTAATAAGTTACAGGGGGGAAGGGTGAGGGGACGTTCTCCGCTGGGGCTCCCGGCTGCAGGGCTCCGCGCCGCCCACAACGTGCGCCTGAGGGTGCGGCCGGCGGGGAGCGCAGCGAGGTCCCTCCGGAGCCCGGGTCCCACGGCTGCAGCCTCTGCAGCGGCCACTGAGTGCAAACCCACAACAAACCTTCCCACCGCGCTGTCACGCGCTCAGTGGGAAGTGGCCAGCGCGTCCCGCGGGAGTCCTAAGACACCGCGGAGAAGCGGAATGACGGCAGGCGTGGAGGAGAGGTCTGCCCCTGCACCGCGCATCGCCCGAGCTCTGCCCACCCGGGGCGTCTGCTCCCCACGCGCCGCGGGTCCTGGCTCCTCGGCGCCCGACCAGGGCCACCCTGCCAAGCCCGGGGGTCCGGGCGGCCGGAGCGACGCCGGCCGTGGAGCAGGCACCGAGCCCAGAGCAGCGCCAACAGGCACCGCGCAGCCTGCAGAGCCCGCGGCCGGGGCGGTGCTGCTGGGCTAGCGGCGTGCCCGGGGGTCCCGGCGTGGGCTGCGGAGCCGCGGGCCGGGCTGGCACGTACCTCGGAGGCGGTGTGTCAAGCGGAGATCCACCCGCTGCAAGTTGGAGGAAAGTTCCCCCGCCCAGCACTCGGCGGCGAGCTCCTGCAGCTGCTGCCGCGGCCAAACTACGCCATCCGGACCCGCCGGGACTTTCACCGCCTGCAGGGAGCTCCGGGGACCACGCAGGGAAAGTGGCCGCGCACGACAGCCACCGACTTCCCTCCCTCACTCACTAGGAAGAGGAAAGCGCCGCTCGGCGTCCCCGAAACCCTCGATTACCCCCATCGGGCCGACCAGCGCACTCCCCAGCCTCACACACGCGGGCGGGGACGGGCAGGACGCCACAGCAATCAGCGCGCGGGGGGAAGGGCGCTCCTCCCCCGCCGGCCCCACCGAGGCTCCGGGCCGCAGAGAAACTCCTCCTCCCGCCGCCCGCCTCCTCTCTCCTCCCCCTTTTCCTCCCGGACTGATGGATGAGCACGGAGCGCTGCTCGAGCCTGCGTTTCCCTTCGGACCAAGGAGGGAGGAAGAGAAGGAACACGGGGAGCAGCCGGGCTGCTGCGCGCCCAGGTTGGGGCGACGGGTGGGGGTCCCATTCCTCCAGGAAGATTGGGGTGAGAGGGCACAGCTACTCAGATGCGAGCTGCAGAGATCGCTCCCTCAAGCTGGGTCCCTCAAACTTTCCAGGGCTCTCTGGAGGAGTTGGGTTTTATTTGGTTCCCTCCGTTTTGATGTAAAAATTCTAAAACCTCCAGTAATTTGATCACACCCTTTTGCCCACTCCCTAGCCAACGCCCCCTGCACACATTCATTGTGTCCCTGTTTGTTTTTCCCACCTCCAGTCCTGCTTGTTGTCTCAAAATGCGCCCGTGGGATCCTGCCTCCTGGTCTCTGACAGCTGAGAGCCGGTTGCCCAGCCCGTCCCCAGCTCGCTAAATAAATTAATACAATGAAGGAGCTAGGTCAGCAGCTGGTAACGGACGCTATCCTAAGGTTGGCGCGATATAACCCAGCGGGTCTGCGGCACGTGGGCAGTGAACTACCCTGCAGGAGTTGATGAATGCAGCAACGAGAACACCGCTCTGATACTCTTGTTTACACCCCGTTTTTCTTTTAAAAGAGCGCTTAAGTCACAGGACACTGCCTTGCCCGAGTGGCTCAGTGTTTGAATGACGACCTATGTACCAGGAGGTCACGGTTCGATTCCCGGTCAAGGCACATGCTCTGGCTGCTGGCTCGGGTGTGGGCGATCCCCAGTGCGATGATTCTCATCATTGATGTTTCTCTCTCTCTCTCTCTCTCTCTCTCTCTCTCTCTCTCTCTCTCCCTCTCTGAAATCAATAATAAAAATTTTTTTAAAAAACATACATACGTGCCCTAACTGGTTTGGCTCAGTGGATAGAGCGTCGGCCTGCAGACTGAAGGTTCCCAGGTTCGATTCCGGTCAAGGGCATGTACCTTGGTTGTGTGCACATCCCCAGTAGGGGGTGTGCAGGAGGCGGCTGATCGATGTTTCTCTCTCATCGATGTTTCTAACTCTCTATACCTCTCCCTTCCTCTCTGTAAGAAATCAAGAAAATATATTTTTAAAAAAACAAAAAACAAAAAAAGCATACATACGTGTGCGCGCGCGCGCGCGCGCGCGCGCGCGCGTGTGTGTGTGTGTGTGTGTGTGTGTGTGTGTGTGTATAATCACAGGACACTGTTTTATGAAGAGGCCAGTGAAATTACCATGGCTGATAGGTTATAGAGACAGGCTTCCAGTACTGACTCTGACCTTAGACTAGCTGTGGGACTTTGGACAAAGAGCTTAAACTCTCCAAGTCTCTTTTCTCCTCTGTAATATGAGGAGGTTGGCTTAGGAGACCTCTTCCAGTTTTAAAGTGTTATGACCCAAACCTTTGATATGTTTGCAAGTGGAATAAGGAGGTATCCTATATTATTACCTATATTTTTATTTGGAAAGTTATTGGATTTTCCTACTTTGAGAGAAAAGGAGGGATGTCTCATCCCTTCTGTTTTGTCCCTACTCATAGAGAATAACCCAAATGGAGAAACTTTTCACAAAGGTCAGATCATCGTTGGTCACCTGGATTCACTGCAGAAGCCTTCTCAACAAACCATTCATTCCTTACCCGTGTTTACTGAGCATCTACTGTGAGAGGCTTGAGCTAGGCCTCGGAGACACACATAGGCATAACACCCTGAAGGAACCAACAGTCCAGGTGGAGTTTGCCTCAGCTTTGATATAATCTCTCTAGATTTAAGATGTTAGATTTCCCAAAGACTCAGATTACACATAGTATTCATGCCTCAAATTGTCGTTTTAGTTTCAAGTGCAGACATGAACACTTGAACTGGGTGTGAATATTTAATCCTACATTTAAATGTATCAATCATGTTAAGGCTTTCTAATTTCTAAATAAAATGGCATAGTAGAAGAAGAGAGAGAACAACCAAGTCCTAGAAAATTCAGGAGTGTCCTGTCTTTAAAGAGTGATGAAGTGACTGTTCACAATGGATCCAGGTTCGCAATGGTGTAACCATCAACATCTGCTGAACAGTTAATTCCTCTGTGCCGGGCAGAATCCTAAACACTCTATGCATATGAACAGATTTAATTCTCACAGCCTTATAAGGCTATCCACAAACCTGCACATATACTGAGGCCTGACAACTTGCCAGCATAGTATAGCTAATAAGTGGGAGGACTCAAACCCACACTCATCTAGCTCTGAGCCCAAGTGTTCAACCACCAGGGCATACTACAAAATCTTTACATATTGGCAAAATGAAAGGTTGGGGTCAGGGGGAGGTTGAGGTTGGGATTTTTTAATTTTTTTTTTTTCAAAACATCTTTAAGATTCTGGGCTATTTCATTAGTTTCTGTAAATGATATGGAAGAAAAGAGAATTTGTGTCTGTTTTTACAAAACTAACAAAGTCTACAGAGCCATTTTTCTCTTTAAATCTTTACACTAATAATGTGATATTATTTGCAGAAATCCAGACACCTGAAGCATAGAACAAAGGCTTAAAATAAACTTAAAATTTTAGTTCTTCAGCAAAGTTCTAGAAATAGGGTCCCCCTACTTTTTATTAACCGATTCCTAAGAAGATGAATCCTGTGCTTTCGTTGGTTTCTTAGGAACTAGGACTATGTTCACACGACAGCGTTTGTTACTGTAAGATACAAGCTTCCGTTGGTCCCAGGTGGTGTCTTGGTCATTGTTCCAAATTATTTCAAAAAGAATTCCAAGCTGGAGGGTTAAATAAAGAGGTGTGCTTTATCTCTCTTGTATAAAAACATTTGACAGAAGAGAGTCTCAGTGATTTACTGAGAGTGTGTTTCTCCCCGCCTGTAGGTAGGGACCTGCTCCTTTATGGTGATTCATATTCACTGGCATGCCTCCAGACTCTGCTGATTAGCAGACAACTGAACAAAGTCATAATAACATGTTTCTGTTCCTTACAGAAGCAAACACCTCAAATTTCTGACTATATCACTAGAAAAATCATTCAGTTGTTTTTTTTAACAAGTTCTCAACTAGTACTTAGCATATGCTTTGCTCTTTACAAATTCTAATTTATTAAATCCTTATAACAACTTTATTATCCTCATTTTGTTACCAGGACCCCAATGTAGAGTCTGTCTGCCTGCTCCTGCTGACCCAAAGAAACGCAGGAGCAGGAGTTTGCAGTATAGAAAGAAATATAGTTTGATATTGAATTAGCCAATCCAGAGATAGGAGCTTATGCTCTAAAGACAACTCCTGGTGGTGTGTAGGTCAAAGCTTATATAGGGCAAGATCACAATTCCCTGTGGATTAGGGGTTCAGGGTCCTGCTGGAAGTTGATTGGTCAGAGGTGAGAGAAGGGTGATAAATCATCTCTTCAGATCTTGAGGACAGTTCTGAGGTCTGTTCTTGCATGGGGCTCATGGGAAAGTAGCCTGGGGGTTGTTCCACCCTTAGGCTCAGGAGTGGAAAGATAACTTAGTCAAGATGTTGTCTTTAGCCTTGCCAGGGTTCCAGACCTAGAGACCATTATTCAGGTCTGGGCTATTTTTTATTTTTTTGTTTTAGAGAATGGAAGAGAGAGGGAGGGGGGGGGGGGGGAGAATGATTTCTAGAGCTAGGATTTGAAGCTAAATGTAATCAGTCATAAGGAACTCGTTTCAGTTTGACAGATTAGAAAATGATGTATGGAGAGGTTAAGGAACTTGCCCAAAGTTACACAAGTGGTAGAGCCAGTGCTGGCTCCAGAGTCTACTCTGAACCTCTACTTTGTGCTGTGAACAGGTGAAAGGGAGCCCCTTCCACTCACAGAGAGTCTTACTTTTTAAAAGCTCAATTCTTTAAAAGTTTCAAAAGGTAGAAACCAAAGTTTATTTAGGAGGAATATTACCCACCCCCACCGCCACATAAAATAGATTTTTTTCACCCAGTGAAGAGGGGAGAAGGGATACCAATGTTAAAGTTTGTCTGGAACAGCCAACATCTTGGAGGCAATTGCATAACTACTCTTAAGAATGTGTGACAGAACATGAACCAAATGTTCCAAAATTGTTGTGACAGGATACCAGTCTACAAACTACAGCATGTGCTCCTATTTTCTGCTTGGCTGACCCATTATTACAGACAGATTTACTACTTTATTTCTAAAATTTGCCCATAAAGATTCCAGTTCATGCCTGTAGGTGTTTTATACATCACCGTAATCTAAGGCCATCATCTTAAACCACATTTTCTATATCTATATCCAAGATGAGAATTTGGTTTTCACTGATAAAATCTGCAGCTGGCAAATTTCAAATTAATAAGGAAAAAAAAAAAACTATCAGACAAATCCGTATACAGAGTAGAGCTCCAAACAGACACCTGATTCAGGCCTGGGGGATTCTTCAGAGAACTTGGAAATAAAATCCAAAGCAAATTCCCTTACAGTAACCATGAGTTCCTGCAAACTTGTCATTTCCTGTGCTCCAATGGAGGTTTCCACAATGCACCTTCAATTTCCCTCTCAGCAGGGCTTCTGACAAAGCAGGAAACCTCACACCATTTCAAAGTAACAGCAGAACCCTCCTGAGACCCTCATGGTCTTAGTTCTGGAGGGGGTGTGATGGAACCTCTGCTCTCCTGCCTGGGGAGCAGGGATTCCAGTGGTAAGACTTCTCTCTGACTCCCCCTCTGCCCCCCCACCCCAATAGGGCTGCACTAGAGAGAACTTTTGTTTTGGCCTGGAGAAGAAGAAAAAAATCACAAGATACAGACATGTGGTTTTTGTGTTCAGTGGGACCAAACAAAGGGAGGAGAACATATATTAATATTCAAGAATACTACAAATCTCATTGCCTTCATTTTAACAAACACAAGAAATGCTGAAACTTTACTAAAAACACCGAAATTTAAAAATTATTACTGCTATTATTATTGATCCTCTTGAGCACTTACTCTGTGCAAGACCTTGTTGTAAGTTTGGCCTTTTAAATGTTATTTCCCAACATATTTTGAAAGTGGGTATTTCCATGTATTTGTTATGAAATTACCTGCCTCAACATTTTTTTAGGTCACTCACTGTTGTTTTAACATGTAATCTAAGTGGTGGTGCCAAAATGGCACCAGGTGTTAGGCCGGAGTCAGGACCTTAGTTCAGGAACATTGGTACTTGAGTCCTGGCTAAGGAAACAAGTAACAGAGGCAAAAGGAGCTTAGGAGAAAGAGAGAAGGAAAACTTGCCTGGAGGAAGGGGATGGGGAAATGCAAGGGGGAGAGAGAGAGAGAGAGAGAGAAGGACTGGGTCCTCTATCTTAAAGGTTTTTAAGGGCAAGGATTTTAGGGGAGGATCTCAATAGAGTATTCATCAACTTTCCAGGTGTGTCCTTTACAGGTCCTGGTCTCCACAGATTGATTAGTTCCTGGGCAGGGGATCATTAGTCAATGCATCTGATCCTGATGTCAGCCATGGCATTACTTGTTTGTTTTTCCTGCTTTTCTGGACCTGGAGCTGAAACACAAATGAGGCCTAGATGTTATCCTTAAGAGTCAATGCTTAAAGAGATGGTCATGCAAGGACCCCCATGGGAGTGGAATGAGGCCACTCTTCAGCCCTTTGTTCCTCCACCAAGGGAGTCTGCTGTATGACTAGCCACATGCCAGGGAGGAAAGGTCAGGGGAGGGTCCAAACCACATGATCAGCCATATGAAAGGTCAGGGGGTCTGAACTGCATGACCAGTGATGTGCCAGGGAAGGAAAGGTCAGGGGGAGAATCCAAACCACATGACCAGTCATATGCTAGAGGAGAAAAGGTTACCCTGGGGGTGAGATCCTTGTTTTCCAAGTTTTGTCCCTTGCGAGGTACCCAGGGCCTTCTGCCCTGGTGACCTTCTGTACCTGGCTCATTTTCTTACTCTGCTTAGGCCTATCTAAATGCCTATCTAAGGAGGAGAGTTTCTTAACTGGGTCCTGCACAGGTATGAGGATCTCACATGCCTGTTTCCATCAGTCTCCATACGATGCCAAAGTTTCCTAAATCACTGCTCATCACCTACTCTTGTCATCATATGGCTCTGAATGTCCCCTAACCTAATTCAATCTGTTTCTCAACCTTCCAAACCCTTTCAGTTTGCCCTCTAGAATTTATGACAAATCAACATTTATGTAAATCCCTTGTAAAGTTCACCTCTGGAAAAATCTGGCCTCTCAGTTCCTTGACTTCCTCCCTTCCAGCATCCTGTTCTTCTACCCTACTTTGGTCACCTAGTACAATGATCATGTCCAGATCATCTTCATTAGAAATAACTGCTCCACTTATTTCAAGCATTCCTCTCTGACCACCAATCTCGATTGTTCCAACTCATTGCCTCTAGTCTCTTGATTCCAGCAATTCTTGACTCCACCAGCAATTCTTGACTCTAATCCATTGTCCCTACTGCTTTTTCACTATCCACAACCATAACTAGTCTCACTATAAATGTATGACCACAATCCTCAATGGGCTCTTAGCACTGCTCAGTAATCCTACTGTATTTTCCTTACCAACTCACTCTCTTATTCCCCAACAGGTTAATTTTACTTTTCCTCTTTCCTCAGATCTTCAATACCTTCTACCTCCTACTCAAATTCAACTGATGACCTTGCTTCTTATATTACTTAAAAACATTGAAGCCCTCACCCTCACTGGGTATCTCAATTTGTTAGAGCGTCATAGGTGCAGGTTTGATTCCTAGTCAGGGCAAATACAAGAATCAACCAATGAATGCATAAATGAGTTTCTCTCTCTTTCTTTCTTCCTCTCTTAAAATAATCTTTCTATAGATTGATAAATAGATATGCCCTCAGAAGAAAATATCCTCACTTCCCTACATCTGCCAGTTTATCTGTGTCTATTTTTCTCTGCTCCGATTTCTCTCTTGTTAACCTGGATGAATTGGCCCTGCTCCCTCCATCTGTGCCCTGGATTCCATTTCTTCAACTACAAAAGGACTCTCATCCTGTAGTAATTCCTCACTCACCTACATCCTCAGATTTCTCTTTCTCAGATTATTCCATCAACTTCCAAACATAGTATAACACTTCTCATTTTAGAAATTTTTATGTGACCCCCATATACCCATCTTACTCCCTCTCTACTCCCTTTGTAGTAAAACTCCTTATTTGTTGCCCACACTTCTTCATCCTCCATTTCCTCCTCAATCAGATCCAATCAGACCACACTTGTCAAGGTCACCATGTGGCCAGACCAGTAGCCAACTCAGTTTTTATTACTTACCTACTGGTTTATGACCCTAGCACTCACTCTCTCCTCCTTGAGACATTTTATTTGGCATTTGTGGTTTCCCTCCTACCTCACTGGCTCATCCTTCCAAGTCACCTATGCTGGCTTCACTTCTTGCTCCCAGGATCTAAATGTTGGCTTGACCCAGGGCAGGGTCTTTGGTTCTCTTTCCTACTGTGACTCTCTCTCAGGGTATTATCATCCAGACCCATCTCTTTAAATGTATCTACACATTGCTGATCCTCAAAATTTTATCTCCATCCCAGCCCTCTCCTCTGAACTCCAAACTCATGTATTTAGTCGATATCTCCACTCAGTTTCTTCAATAGGAAAATCACATGTTAGATGTCAAAAATTGAACTCCTGCTTCCCTCACACACACCTCTCCCCTTTCCTCATCTCAGTAAATATCACCACCATTCATCCAGTGGCTCAGGTCAAAACCTATGGGTCTTCATTGCTTCCTTTATGTCTCTCACACTCCATAACAAACCCATCAGCCAGTCCTGTTTGCTCTGCCTTCCAATAACCACTCCTATTTCCATTGCAGAAAAATATCATAATCTCTAACCTTACAATTTTTTTCACCTATACATTTGTGATAGCTCTAGTCTCCCTACTCCTAATCTTTCTTCCCACCAATGAACACAGATGCGTGCACACGTAGTTATTCAGTGCTTTCTATGTACACTTCACATTAGTGAGTAAAACCTGGCCCCTCCTTAGAGTAGGCTTCCTGTGTAAGTTCACCTTAGACTACAAGCACAATGAGGGCAGGGACCGTGGCTATCTTATTCAACATTGTATTCCCAGCTCTTAGCAGAATGTCTTACATCTAACAGTATCCAATAAACATTGAGTTAATGGATGGTTTTATTCCAGAGATAGATACCCACAGTTGAAAGACTGAAAAGAATAGTGACATTTTGTAACAACCATCGAGAGACATTCTCCTCCAGCGGCTCAAAAAGAGACTAACCCCCGGGCTTTGGGTGTTATGAAGGCCAGGACTTGGGAGGCAGCAGAATACACCTGACCTAGGAGAATCGCCACCAATTTGTCCAGACAGGAAGCAAGTATGAACAGCAGGAATGAAGCTTGACCTGGAAGCCAGAGATTCTAGCATGAGGAAGAGGCTTCTTGATCTGTTACAGCCAGACCTGTTACAGCTAAACCGAGCCCCAGACCACCGTACATAAGCCTACTTGCCAAAGTTAGCTGCAAGGAAAGAGTCAGGTGCCACTCACGGTGGAAACAATGTGCAATGTCTTAGATATCACTCTTACTTTGTACTATGTTGACAGGGATAAAAATCATATCGACATTACTAATACCATTGCTGGAAAATGCTGGTCATCTTGAAATGCTAATGGCGCTGATACTAAAGGAGGAAGAAACAGACCTTCAAGGGATTTTGCTATTTCCCAAGTGTGAGGGGAAAGGAAGGAAGCACTCATTAACTTAAAGTTTCCTCCCTTCCCACTCACCTTTTCCCTTTGGGAAACAACAACACAATTCCTCCTTTGCCTCTGGGCCCCTACACTACACAGTCCCACTAGCATCCCCTTCGGTTTTCTCTATGGAATGTTAAAACAACTTCTACTGTGTTTAAAAACCAAGCAAACCAATGGTTCAGGCCCTGTTTAAAAAACAAAAGCTTTGCCCTGACCGGTTTGGCTCAGTGGATAGAGCGTCAGCCTGCGGACTCAAGTGACCCAGGTTCGATTCCAGTCAAGGGCATGTACCTTGGTTGCGGGCACATCCTCAGTGGGAGGTGTGCAGGAGGCAGCTGATTGATGTTTCTAACTCTCTATCCCTCTCCCTTCCTCTCTGTAAAAAATCAATTAAATATATTTAAAATAAATAAATAAATAAAAATAAAAAACAAAAGCTTTATAGGGTTTTATGCATTCTGGATGGCTTTTAGTTCCTCATTTTTTCTTCTTTTTTCTCTTTACCAATTTTTCTCCGGCTTTTCCTTAAGCATGTACAGTTGTAGGGTTTGTGCACATTTATGAAAATGAGCATGTAAATTAGTAACATATAGATATTTTTCCCTCACTTGAATTATTTTCCAGTCTTTCATTGTGCCAAATATATTAAGAACTTCACTGCTATTCTTTCAACTTTTCTCCAGGCCTAAAAATTTTCAAAGAACAAAGTAAGTTTGGAGGGAAGAAAACTTTGCTGGAAAGGCTGAACTATAACTTTGCATTTGACCTGGGATAGTCTCAGATTTCGTTCTGCTGGATAGAAATCTCTTTCAACTTTTTTTTCCCCAGAGAGCTAAGTGGTATGTATCTTTAACTTAAAAAAAAAAAAAAGACAGCTTGAAGCTCCCAAACTGGTTCTTCAGATATTTGACTTAAAAAAATAATAATAATACTTCAAGTTAAACTCAGCTGGAATTTTGAGTGTTGCTTGAGTGCACTTGTAGCCTTGCCTGGTTGCATTTCTCTTTCCTGTATTTTTTACTAACTGGTATTTCAGCTTTGAGGTTCTCTTTCAGAGGAGGGTATAATGGTCCTTTCACTAGAACTCTTTAGCTCCACTGCTTCTATAGGCATCACACTGTCATGCTGTGGCCTGCTGGGGTATGGTACAGCATTTGGGTATTTATGTGGTGGACATGCGGCGTCAGCATACTTTGGGGAACATACAATTCGAGTTGTTGAAAGGGGTGATATGGCCCTGGCCAGTGTGGTTCAGTTGGTTGGGCATTGTCCCATGCACCAAAATAGATGGCCGGTTCTATTTCCGATCAGGTTATATTTCCAATCAGGGCACATACCCCTGGTTTTGAGCTCAATCCCCGGCCGGAGTGCCTTCTGGAGGCAATCTGATTGATGTTACGCTCTCACATCGAAATAAACTATTAAAAAAAAAAAAAAAAAAAAAAAGAGCCCTGGACTGTGTGGCTACGTGTTTAGAGCATTTGGCCTGCGCACCAAAGGGGTGCCGGTTGGATTCCTGGACAAGGGCTCGTACCTCGGTTGCAGGTTCCCTATCCATCCCCCACCCCAACCCGAGTTGGGGCGTGTGCAGGAGGCAACCAGTCAATGTCTCTCACATCAATGTTTCTCTCTCTTCCGTCTTCCCTCCCTTCTACTCTCTCTGAAAAGCAATGGAAAATATATCCAGGTGAGGATTAACAACAAAAAAGAAAAGTAAAGGGTGACATGCCTGAAAGGCATATTTTAAAAGGATCTGTTATCTTTAGGAAAACCTCATGCAGAAACACTGGAAAGGCATCATGCCCCAAAGGCTTTGATGTGGCACAGTTCCGGTTACAGGGTATTATCCTTGTATATATTGGGTTCATTACGCTCAAACCAACCTCATAATTACATGATTGTGACAAGATTAACTGAATGGGCAATCCAAAAGTCCTGAAGGTCAACTGCGGGGCCTCTATCCAATAATACTCTCAGTTTTCCGTTATTTTTAGCTGGCTTGGTGAGGATGTGCCTGTACAGCTAGGCAGAGGATTACGCATGTTTTGTTCCAAGACCCATTTATTACTAACGTGTGGGCTGGAAAGGCACACTTTACCAAACCTAGGCACGAAGTAGAATGCTGATCTAAAAAAAAAAAAGTGCAGCTCTTGTGTACAAGAAAATTTTAAAGTACAGAAAAATGCAATGACACCCATGTGTTAACTCCCAGAATTGATCATTGTTAATATTTTGACAAATTGTCTTTCTATATGAGAAATAAAAGGTTACAAATAAAATTAAAGTCCCCTCGACCTTCTCAACTCCCTCTCAGTCTCTTCAGAGGTAACCACTTTCGTGGATTTAGTGTAAATCCTTAGTGTGTTTGTTATACTTTTACATATACATATATGTGTGAATGTGTGTATTTATATAAACATATGCACACATATATGTGTAAAGGGAGTAATGCTTTATAATATGAATGTATATGTTCATTTTAAAATGTTACATAAGTAGCACATAATTTTTAACTTGCTTTTTCATTCAACATTATAATTTTTAAATCCATCAGTGTTGTATATGTTGAAGTTAGTTCATTCTCTTAGCTGCTAGATAATACTTCACAATATTAATATACCATTTAAAAAATTTTTATTGATTTTTTTTTTTAGAGAGAGATAAAGAGATAAAAACATCAATGATGAGCATCATTAATCAGCTGCTTTCTGCATGCCCCACACTGGGGTCAAGCCTGCTACCCTGGGCATGTGTCCTGACAGGGAATCAAACCGGTGACCTCTTAGTTCATGGGTTGATGCTCAACCACTGAGAAACACTGGCCAGGCAAATATACCATTTTAAATTTATCAGTTCCCTTAATGATAATTGCTTCTACTTTCTATTATTACAAACAATGTTTCGATGACCAAGAGATTCTTGTACCTGTCTCCTTCCTAGTTCACATGTGTAACAATTTCTCTAATCTACCAAGTATGACTAGAAGTGGAATTATTGGGTTCAAGGGCATAAATGATTCAAATTTTACAGGTATTGTTAATGTGTATGTCATAGGGGGAGGGGACTAATTCATTTAGATCCCTCTGATGGAATGAGCCATCTACTTGTCCACACCCTCACCAACAGTTGATACTGTCAGACTTTCCAGTTTCTTAAATCTGAAGAGTGATTTGCTTTACCTTGACTCCTCATAGTCAAACATGGCTTTGTATGTTTGTTAATCACTCAGCTTTCAGTTACATTTGCAGTTCCTAGACAAAGCAAGTCTTAAAATACAATTTTAAAACAGTTATCAAAAAGCAATCATACTAAACTTTGACATATAAATAGTTAATATTTAAACTAGTGTCTTAAAATAGTTTTTCATTTTTGTCCATCAGAGGGGATAAGCTGTTTTAATTACTCTTAATGCAAACAAAAATATGCCTCTTAGATATAATAGCAAAACAAATATCTTCAGTGTTCAACCCAAACAGTAGGTGCTCAATAAATTCCTCCTGGGTAAATAAATGAAAAGAGTAGGGCAAGAGGTAATTTCAGAGGGGAATTCAGAAATAGTGCTCTGCTAGAGATAAAACTACACAGTAAAGAAGTTTAAAAAATACAGTCAATACTTCTTTCTACTAATCACATTATGATTATTCCACTTTCAGATTCCAAATCAAATCCTCTAATGCTGTTTTAACCAATGTCACTTTTA
The DNA here is from genome assembly GCF_963455305.1 of Plecotus auritus. Classification (NCBI taxonomy): domain Eukaryota; kingdom Metazoa; phylum Chordata; class Mammalia; order Chiroptera; family Vespertilionidae; genus Plecotus; species Plecotus auritus. The sequence continues at coordinate 72,580,165 of NC_137771.1, forward strand.
GCAGGGACTCACTGTCAAAGGTCTATACACAAGGCTTCCCTGCCCTCCTTCTGATGTCATGTCCTGGTTTTGACTACAAATGAAACAAAGATCATTAATTGAGTGTAGTAGTTGTAGCAACCCCGAGTTTTCAGCTAAAAAAGTAACAGATAAGGATTCTTAAAATGTCAAGAAACTGCTTTGACTCTGTTTTTGCTCAGTTGACTACAATTTAGGGAGCAGATACCTATTGTCCTTTTTGCTTTTAAGATTCTGAAATATACTTGTCCTAAAAATCACTCTCCATTTACATTAAGCTTAATTCTTTAAATCTAATCTTTTAGCTATTAAATGGGCCATTTCTAAGCTATCTTCATTTTAGTGACAGTAACATTTACAATCTCTAGTAACGAGAACTCAAAATATGCCAATTGCAATTTCCTAATGCAGGACCTAGCTTTTTCTTATCAAACAAAACAGAAAAGTACCCCTATAAGAAACTCCACAGCTTGACCATTTTACCTTGCAATATGGTTTCTTGATTTCCTCTTGACTGTTGACACTCTTGCAAAGTGGACACGGTGGTCCATTATTAATGCTCTCTGTTTGGAAAATAGTGGAGTTATAGTAAAGCTGAATCATCATATAGCTATACAAATACTAAATAACAAATACTAAAACTACTACTGGCCTTACTCCCTGAATATTTTCCCGGTAGTTCTGATGGTGACAGAGATGGGCTTCACAGCAAACTCAAGAGAAATGAAAGTTCCTGTCTTAAGGAAAGCAGCTGACAAAGTATCATGCCTTTTATGATACAGGGCAGCATTTTCACACTAGTGTGCCAGGAACTGCTTCCTTGGCCCAATGGGATTAGGAAAAATATAGTAATGTGTTAACAAGAATATTAATTAATACAATAAAGTTGCAACTAATGTTGTCAATAGGTTCTTGGAATTACAGCAAAGCAATGTATATAAGGAAACCAGTTTTACCATAGGGTAATTGATATAGGGTTAAGTTCCTAGGGCATTTCATCAATGTTAAAACAAAACAACTTTGAACAAAATGATGTCATTTGAGGACCTGCTGTACATTAACATTAATGTCAATACTTAACATTAAATAAATAACATCTAATATTTAATATTGGCATAGTAACATTAGCATAGTAAATAAAGTTTTTGAAATGTTCTGGAGTAAAAGATCCCAGTATTAATTCTTTTAAGCCCCACATTTTCCAACTTTTTAACCACAGAACCCTTTCTTAGAATATAATATTCATAGAACAAATGTTCTACCAAACACAGTTTGGAAAATTCTGATATAGGATAAGAAATATGACTTATTATTTGATTTAAACAATGCATTTCATTAGGTATTTCCTCAACAAATATTTCCTTCACTACATTCCAAAATCAAGATAAAACAAGTTAATTATTTTTGCAACTGCTTAATCTTTTATATGAGCAAAATGACAAGGATTTAAATGTTTTCACTCAGTTATTTGTTTAAATAATGGCATTGCACATTTAAACATTACAAACACTATTGCATACTGCATTATAATATTTAAAGACATTAAGTCAACTTTTTCAACTGTTCTTGAAATTTTATTAAAATAAACATATCAGAATAAATGGTATATGTTCCTTGATATCAAGGAATTTCTAGGAAATTTTTCTATCAATATTAAGAGTGCCTATTAATTTATAATAATGTTAGTGCTTTAAAACTTACAAAGTACCAGCAACATCCTTGTGGGCTAAATCTTATTATTAAAAAACTGAGATGCAAACAATCTGCCCAAAGATATATACAGAGGTGGGCAAAAGTAGGTTAAATTACCAGCCATTATTGCCTAAAAGATAAACCATTAGTATGCATACAAAACAATAATAGTAATAATGATAAGACAAATAATACAAATTAATAATACAACAATTAATAAATTATAATACAAGGATAAACTTTCTCATACTTACAACTGTAAACCTATTTTTGCCCTCCCTTATACTTAAGTGGTTAATTGAAACTTAAAGCAAGGTACTCTCTATTCAAATCCCCAACTCTTGCCCTAGCCAGTTTGGCTCAGTGGATAGAGCATCGGCCTGTGGACTGAAGGGTCCCAGGTTCGATTCTTGTCAAAGGCATGTACCTCGGTTGCAATCCCTGGCCCTGCCAGGTTCATGTGGAAGGCAACCAATTGACTCACATCAATGTTTCTCTGTCTCTCCTCCTCCTTCTACTCTCTCTAAAAATCAGTGGAAAAATTACCTTGGGTGAGGGTTAACAAAAAAAAAAGACAACAAATCCCTAACTCTTTTCACTCTTTATTAACTTAGTAAATAAAATTGTTGAGACATTCTAGAGTAAAAGATCCCAGGTTTAACTCTTAAACCCCACATTTTCCAAACTTTTAAACCCCAAAACGCTCTTTTAGAATGTAATACCCATGAAGTATCCAGAATACATTTTGGAAACATTAGAAAACATAGGACTATTTGAATTAGCTTAGTTTTGAAAATACTTTTTTTCACATCTTTTTGGGGTCTGTAAATACACAGAACACTCCCCTCAAATAAAGACTCAATTAATTAGATTTTATAAGCGGTCCCTCTGTGGAAAGTTAAAACAAGCATGCATCACCAGCTGTGAAAAGTCAACATGAAAACAGGGCATTGCACACATTCAGATGATGGGGGTCAGGAGCACACATCCGCACAAGAGCCTTGGCTTAGAAGGGAGGAGCTGTGGATCCGGCCAGTGTGACTCTCCACTCCCTTCCTCCTACTGCTGTGCCTAGGATCTCATTAGATGGGTTGAGATGCCTTCCAAGTCTCCCAAAACCACCAAGGGTTTGTGCATTTTGGGAAAAGCAGCATCCTCAGGTTCTGCTAGCACTCTGCTGGATTGGTTGTTTAACTTTTCTTTGTTTTTTAAATGCCTGCCCAGGCCACTTTCTATGGTGAGAGAAAACTTTTAAATGCAGATATTGAGTGTTGTCTGAAAGGAGAGAAGGCTAGCACTCCCCTTGACAAGAGTGGAAGAGGCTCTCGGGCCTAACAGCACTCATACAGTGAAGGCATTGCTGCCTACTCTATGGCATCTGACCATCATTTTAAAATCAAGAAAAAAATAAAATGCAGATATTGAATTTTTTATGGCAAATTCTGATTTAGCCATAAGAGTTTTAAAATAAGATTGCCATGTGAATTAGAAATTCTTGTATCTAACTCACAGTAGTTATAAAATATTAATACATCATATTGATACATTGATAAAATATTTAGCCCTAACCGGTTTGGCTCAGTGGATAGAGCATCGGCCTGTAAACTAAAGAGTCCCAGGTTTGATTTCGGTCAAGGGCATGTACCTTGGTTGCGGGCATATCCCCAGTGGGGGATGTGCAGGAGGCAGCTGATCGATGTTTCTCTCTCATCGATGTTTCTAACTCTCTATCCCTCTCCCTTCCTCTCTGTAAAAAAATCAATAAAATATATATTTTTAAAAATGTTTATGTATGTTTATATATTTACTAGAGGCCCGGTGCACGAATTTGTGCACAGGTGGGGTCTGGCTGCGGGGAGAGGGGCCGTGGAGGTTGGCAGGCAGGTCCCACCTCCATTGGGCCGGTTGGCTGGCCATAGTGTGTGTCATAGCGACTGGTCATTCTGGTCGTTCTGGTCACTCTGGTCCCTCTGGTAATTCAGGTCACTTGGCATTTATATATATAGATAAGTTCATAAGAACTTATGGATATTTACTATGTTATTTATACTATATTTATTATATCTATATCTACATAAATATAGTTATACTGTATCTACTATGAGCTAAGTATATCTCCAAAATATGTTGAAAAAAATCAATAATTAAACACACTTTTATGAACTTGGGAAACTTAAAGAAAGAGCAGTGGTTAAAAGCCTGGGCTATTAAATTAGAAAGACCTAGGCTTAGATTTTGGTTCTACTATTTTTTTTTAAATAAATCTTTATTGTTCAGATTATTACAGGTGTTCCTCTTTTTTTTCCCCCCATAGCTCCCCTCCACCTGATTCCCCACCCCACCCCACGCCCTTACCCCCCGCCACTGTCTTCATCCATAGGTGTAAGATTTTTGTCCAATCTCTTCCCGCACCCCTCACACCCCCTTCCCCCTGAGAATTGTCAGTCCACTCCCTTTCTATGTCCCTGATTCTACTATATTCACCAGTCCATTCTGTTCTTCAGATTTTTTATTCACTTGATTTTTAGATTCACTTGTTGGTAGGTATGTATTTGATGTCATTTTGTTGTTCATAATTTTTATCTTTACCTTTTTCTACTTCTTCCTCTTCTTAAAGAATACCCTTCAGCATTTCATGTAATCCTGGTTTGGTGGTGATGAACTCCTTCAGCTTTTTCTTGTCTGTGAAACTCTTTATTTGACCTTCAACTCTGAATGATAGCTTTGCTGGGTAGAGTAATCTTGGTTGTAGGTTCTTGCTGTTCATCACTTTGAATATTTCTTGCCACTCCCTTCTGGCCTGCATAGTTTCTGCCGAGAAATCAGCTGACAGTCGTATGGGTGCTCCCTTGTAGGTAACTAACCGTTTTTCTCTTGCTGCTTTCAAGATTCTCTCTTTGTCTTTTGCGCTTGGCATTTTAATTATGATGTGTCTTGGTGTGGTCCTCTTTGAATTCTTCTTCTATGGGGTTCTGTGCACTTCCTGAACTTGTAAGTCTATTTCTTTCACCAGGTAGGGAAAGTTTTCTGTCATTATTTCTTCTAATAGGTTTTCAATATTTTGCTCTCTTTCTTCTTCTGGCACCCCAAAAATTTGGATGTTGGTATGCTTAAAGTTGTCCCAGAGGCTCCTTACACTATCTTCATATTTTTGGATTCCTTTTTCTTTTTGTTTTTCTGGTTGGGTGTTTTTTGTTTTCTCATATTTCAGATCTTTGGTTTGATTCTTGGGGTACGTTGATCTACAGTTGAGTTTCTGTATATTCTTTATTTTAGACAGTGTATGCTTAATTTCTGACAGGTCCTTTTCCATTTTTTTGGCATTCTCATTAAGGTCCTTGAAGGTCTCACTAAGCTCCTCAGAGGTCTCATCAAGTTTCTCGGCGGTTTTTAGAAGATTCTTGAGTAACCTTATGTGGTTCTGAACTCTGTGTCGTCCAGTAGTTTGCTTTCCTCCATTTCTTTCATTCGTGACATGTTTCTTTGTCTCCGCATTTTGCTGCTTCCCTGTGTTGATGGAGTGGCTTTGTGTGGTAGGTGACCTATAGGGGCCAGTAGCTCAGCCTCCCCAATCACCTGAGGAGGACGCTCTTGGTACACCCCTTTGTGGGCTGAGTGCAAAGTCTTGGTGTAGTTAAGCCTTGATTGCTGTTGGTACACTGGGAGGAATTGACCTCCAGGCCAATTGGCTGTGAGGACCCGCTGTGTCTATAATGGAAGAACTGCTGCGCTGGAGACATGCTTATGGTGCAGGACTTGTTTCAGTGGGGCTTTGGTGCTCACTGAGTCTTCATCTTGAATGTGTCACTTATGGATGTGAGGAGTTGAAATCTGGTGTCTCACACTGACCACTAGGTACACTAGCTTCTGGATCTCCAATGGGGTGCAGGTCAGCTACTGTCTGAGGCCACCCAGCAGGAGCTACAGCAAGAACTATGGTTTTCTCCTCTTTGTTTGGGGTTTGGAGGTTTTGGAGCTGTCTGACCCGGGCTACAAGTTTGCTAGGTTAAGCTGCGATAGGGCAGGCATTCATATGCTAAAGCCACTGCTTGGAGCTTGGGTGGGTTTGTAGATTGTTCAGGGCGGGGTCTCAGGGAGTCACTAGGCTAGGGCTTGGCAAACAGCAATGGCTGCCAGTTAGCCACTTCTGCGTCTCTGACCGAGTCCCCAGTGCAGTAAACAATTATTTCTGCCGCAGCCCTGCAAGCAAGCCTCACTCACTCTCCGACCCAATGGCAGACAGTACAGCTTCTCCCTGTAGGAGTTTGGGTCCCCCGAGTCTCCCCAGAAACTGGATTCCGGAGTGATCGGGAGCCTGTCTCCCTTCGGGTTGAAAAAAGCAGCCATGCCAGTCACCCGTCACCAGCCTGATTCGCGCGCCTCTGTACCTCAGCTTTTCAGCACTTGTGCACGTCTCAATGCTGTTTTCTCTTTCCTTCTAGTTGTAGAACTTCCACTCAGCCAGTTTTCCCGTGGTTCTGGGTGATAGACGTTTTGTCTTTTAGTTGTAGTTTTGAAATTGTTGTGCGAGGCAGCAGTTTAGGTGTTTACCTATGCCACCATCTTGGATCCTCTCTCTGGTTCTACTATTTGCCAGCTGTGTGAACTTGAGCACATTGCTGAACCTCTCTAAGATTCCTTATCTGTAAAAGGGGAATAATAGCACCTGCTTTTTAGAGTTTCTGTGAGAATTAAATGTAAAATAATGATAGGCTTTGCACACTTTCTGGCACATGGGATGTGCCGATATGTTAAAGCTATTATTAGCACAGGGCCTTGAGATCATTTCTCTTGGCATCAATTCCCGTACAATAATCCTATTAATGTTGAAAATGTGGGTGATTAAGTTGAATCTATAAGGACACTGACATAACCTGGAATTACATCTTTAAATAATCCTTGGGATCAGTTAGTTTATTTAACAGTTGTCTCTAGGGTACAGGAAAATGTTAGTTATTTGAGCTTTCTAAATTTAGGATTCCAAACCAACAAAAACTTACTGCTTATCCAAAATAGATTTTGATTAGATTTCTCTATTACTCAGAACTGTTGACAAGTTATTTTTGCTTGCACTGAGTTTATCATTCTCACATCTAGGTGGAAAGCAATATCCAAAGCTCTTTAGGTTGAAAGCAATAGAAATGCAACTCACATTAGCTTAACCAAAAGATAATGTATTGGCTCCGATGACTGGAAACTTTGAGGGTTGATCTAGCTTCAGATGGTGCTAAATATTGCCAGAGCCCTGGTTGCCTCTGTGTGTTGGCATCATTATCAGAGACCTTCCATGAAGCCTGGGGTTGGGACCATAAGCTTCAGGCTTATGTGGTTTAGCTTAAGAGCCCAGAGAAAGGGAACTCCTCTCTCTCCTCACAGCTATAAATCTTAGAGAAACAAATTATAGAGAGGGTTCTTATTAGGTCAGAGTAGGTGGGGCCCTGTAGTAATCTCACTAGAACAACATGCCTAGGGAAAGATGATTCCCAAAAGAAAATCAAAATCTGATTCCTCACAAAGGAGGATGGCAGAGTGAGCAGGTTAAACCAATAGATGCCCATAGCAGATAGTTTGGGTGGGATTGTCTGAAAACAAAGACCTCAGCATGGCCGTCATGTCATGGCATCTATTAAAATATGCACTACTTCATGGAACCACATAAAAATGTTTCTAAGGGGCATTGGGTCGGGCATTCTTGACTCTGCTTATTCTTCATGCTAAGCTCACATGTGGTAAAAATCTGCAAAAAAAAAAATAGAGTTATCCTCATCTGTTCTCCATCTTAAGCAGTATAGTATGTGTGTAATTACATGAAAACAAGGAAAATTCTTTCTCCATATTGAATAAGCAAATAAGACCGTTAATTACAATACTACAAAAATGAAACAAGGAAATATCTCTCTATATTAAAAATACAAATCAGCCCTGGTTAGTGTGATTCAGTGGTTAGAGCACTGGCCTGTACACCGAAGGGTCTTGAGTTCAATTCCCAGTCAAGGGCATGTACCTGGGTTGCAGGTTCAATCTCTGTCCCCAGTGGGGGTGAGTGTGGGAGGCAACCAATCGATGTGTCTCTCTCACATTGATGTTTTTCTCTCTCTCTCTTTCTCTCTCCCGCTTTTCCTTCCACGTTCTCCAAAAAGCAATGGAAAAAATATCCTCAGTGAGGATTTTTTAAAAAATGCAAATCAGGCAATTAGCAAATAAAATTTTAGTAGTCTAAAATCTTGTCAACTTCAAAATAAGAACAAAAGAGTTAACATTATACATCATGTCAAGATAAAATAAAATAAAACATTAGCATTATTTGCATAGCAAATGACTATCGAGTCAATTTTTCAAAGTAAAACAGAATTACATTTGCAAGGGAAAATAAGTTATTTTGAATATAAAAAATACAAAAAAGAAAACCCTGTCTCCTTTATTTAGTCCCAATGCTGAAAATAACTTTTTAAACTCCTGATTTTATTCTTCAGCATTTTAGCATATGAGCGCATAAAATATTGATGGGTCTCAAATTAGAAGATTCTTGCTGAGACCTCATTGTGCACTGCAAACATGATCTCATCTTCCAGCTTGGTTATGTTCCAAATCCAGGAGTGAGGGCAAGTTTATGATCAGGGAAGAAAAAAAAGGAAAATATTTATATAAACTCCATAATACAACTTTTAAAAAATCCATGACATATATATGTAAACTCTCTGAACTTAATATGTGGGGTTACCCACCCCCAAATTGGGAAAAGCCATAGAATATGGAGAAGAAATTGGAAAAAAGTCAATTCACCCTTTGTAATGGAGACACAAAAAAGAATGAGATGAGGGGATTCAGGGACTGGGAGCGTGGGGGGTGAAAAGAAATTTTTTTAAAGGAGAATGTGATAAGCCATCTGAAGATCTCTTTCCAAGAGTGACACGTCCTAATTTTGAAATACGATAACACTAGAGTGTCTTCCTAAATCACCAGGATATTGCATAAAAAATCTCATCTGGAAGGCATCACATTTAAACATGAACTAATTAATATGTAATAAACTGGCATCCTAGAAATGAAATATTCCAATCATGGACTCCTTTGCAACCAGTAAACTGAACATCAAGACCTTTTTTGGTGTATCTCTATAGCCCTTTTAAAGGAGAATGGGCATTGTATGCCCTATTATACATGGTAAGTAACTAAAGCTACTTTATAAAAATCTAATTTTCTTCTAATGTTCTCAAAATAGTTACTAAAGTTATCATGAAAGTTTCAGTACCTAACCTGTACTATTTCAATTTACCTATAATGGGTATAAACATAATAATACTGTCCCTTATTGATCTGTAATACTGTCAACAATAAAAAATATATATCCTATATAATAAAAAGCTAATATGTAAATCAACCGAATGGCAGAACAACCGGTCACTATGATGTGCACTGACCACCAGGGGGCAGACGCTCAATACAGGAGCTGCCCCCTGGTGGTCAGTGAGCTCCCACAGGGGGAGTGTCACTCAGCCAGAATCCGGGCTCATGGCTGGCGAGCGCAACAGCTCTGGCGGGAGCCTCTCCCGCCTCCGCGGCAGTCAGACATCCCCCGAGGGTTCCCGGACTGCAAGAGGGCACAGGCTGGGCTGAGGGACACCCCCCCACACCGAGTGCATGAATTTTGTGCACTGGGCCTCTAGTATTAAAATAAAATAAAGTGACTAATAAGAACAGGGGGTACAGATAAAACACTAAGATCTATTACCAGTTTGGCCACCAACTAGCTGGTAACCTAATACTTTTTGGCTCTCCTTTGTAAAATACAAAGGAAAGCATAGTTTTCTAAGGAGGTGTATACAAATTTAATCATAGAGAAAGCAACCACTTATTGGTAAAAGTCAAGTGAGCTAACAGAATGAACTTTCATACTTTTTTAAATTAAGAAAAATAATATCTTGTGGTATAATATTAATTCCATAGCTATTCTCTTTTTTTGTGTGTGTGTGCACAAGAAGATACCCAGCCAACTGAGCTACACTGGCCAGGGCTTAATCATTCTTTTTTTTTTTTTTTAATATATTTTTATTGATTTCAGAGAGGAAGGGAGAGGAAGAGAGAGATAGAAACATCAATGATGAGAGGGAATCACTAATTGGCTGTCTCCTGCAGGTTGGACCGAGCCCGAAACCCAGGCATGTGCCCTTGACCAGAATCGAATCTGGGACCCTTCGGTTCGCAGGCTGATGCTCTATCCACCAAGCCAAACCAGCTAGGGCTCCATAGCTATTCTTGAAATTCAATCTTTGCTGATGATCTAGAGATTATTTTAATAGTATATGCCTTATTCTTGCTTAAGGAAAAGATGTTAAATGTTAAGCATCTCACTTCCACTAACTAGAATAGGAGCATCTTTTGATCTCTTTAGCTCTCTTATGTATCAACACCTTGAGTGGTGCCTGGTTGTGGGAGGCACTTAAACACTTGCTCAATTGGTGAATAAAAGAATGATGGAAAATGGGTCTTTATGACATGCTGTCACCTATTTCAGATCACCTGATGTTTAGAAGTTTCATATCTTGGCATTCTCTTTAATCCTTCAGTGGTCTGTGGATCTAGCCTAACACAGGTAAAATCTGGTCAAATGCTGTTTGTTTTGTTTTTATAAACTTATGTATGTACAAATTATAGTGCGATTTTAACAATAAGAAAGAAATAAAGATCTGAGGCTTTGACTCTACAAGGTCAATATAACTAATTAAAAATAAACTTTTAGTTAAAAAAATAATGGTGTCTGGCCACAGTGGCTCAGTGGTTGAGCATCAACCTATGAACTAGGAGGTCATGGTTCAATTTCCAGTCAGGGCACATGCCTGGGTTGTGGGCTCAATCCCCAGGGGGGACGTGCAGGAGGTGGCCGATCAATGATTCTCTCTCATCATTGATGTTTCTCTCTCTCCCTCTCCCTTTCTCTCTGAAATCAATTTTAAAAAAAAATTTTTTAAGGATGGTATTATCTTATTTCACCTTTGTTTTTATGAAAGTACCTTCTTGTTTGGGCATTGTATTAAAACTACCTTGGTTATGTCTATTTTGAGACTTAACCCAAGAATTCTATTTTGTTTTAAATAAACTCTTCTCACAGATCCATCTAGAAGACAAGACACCTTATTTTTCTGTTCAGGCAACTATTGATAAAGTAGTTATGTTCCAAGCACTTTATTTATTTTATTTTTTTTAAATATATTTTATTGATTTTTTACAGAGAGGAAGGGAGAAGGATAGAGAGTTAGAAACATCGATCAGCTGCATCCTGCACACTCCCCACAGGGGATGTGCCCGCAACCAAGATACATGCCCTTGATTGGAATCGAACCTGGGACCCTTGAGTCCGCAGGCTGATGCTCTATCCACTGAGCCAAACTGGTTAGGGCTTAAATAGACCCCAAACAATGAGGTTTATGAAACTTTGAAAAATATGAATAACAAAAGCCAATTATGATAATAGATTAACTATAGCAAGCATTCAGTATTTTCTGATGCATGCTTTTATTTTTAAAAGTACTCTGCAAATGAAAAACACACTTCTTGCTTTAACTTTCAACTGTTGACTCAAAATATCAATAGAGACAAAAATGTAAGCACTTTCATTTATTTATATTTCGACATCCACAGATGCACAGAAAATACAACATCTATATACAGAATTTTTTAGAGGAGAGAAATATGTTCTGAGTGGAATGTCTGTGATGTTTACATTAAAATGAAAGTAGATACTAATCTCTCAAAGGGTCTCAAGACTTCCTTTCTGTCCTAGATAGAGAAGAATCCTCTGATTTAATATTTAGTTTGTTCATCAATCATCATCACTCTGCATCTTAAGGAAAAAAAAAAAAGCCCAATATATTTTACAAGCTCAAAGTCACTAACTCCTTGTTTACTTAAAATACGATAGAAGCAAGAATGAATGAATCATAGGAAATACATTTTAGTGATCAACATACAAAAGATTAAAAACATACTCTGCGTTAATAAAACTTTCAAAGGGATTGTAGCCAATTCTGTCAAAGCCTCAGAAGTTCCTGTTTTGGCAGTTAAAAGAGAAGAACATGAAACATTTTGTGAATTTTTTTTCTTCGTGGATAATTAAGCACAAGCCACGAGAAAGGAAATGTACACATGTCCACCATATTTTCATCGCTCTGAGGACGAGGGCCATGGGCTGGAGATTTAACATTCAAAGGAAACACCATTTGAACTACATTTGAGACCTGTCACTGATCTTTTTCTTAATGTTTTGTGGTCATTTTATCATGCTTAGCCCCTGTGTTCTCCTTTTTATCTAAAGTGATTTCGTTTAATATCATCTTCTCTTTTGTTTCAGGAAGGCTAAACACATTCTCAAACAACCAGAGCGCATTATTAGGTCTGAGTGAGCGGTGGGATGTGGCTCTGTGAGGGCTGCGGGGACATCAATCACCTTCACTGGGCTTTCTCTTCATTCATAAATGACAGCCACAGAGATGGGGTAACACACCCATGAGCTCAGTAAGTTCTGTGCCACATCTGGGAGCTTTGTTCGCCTGGATGTGCTCAATGACCAGAGAGTCTACACCTAAACCCTTAAGTGCTGGCGCTGACCAGCAGACCCTGAGTGATGGATGAATGGATTACTCTGACACACGTTACTGTGAAAGAGAGGGCAAAGGGGCTGCTTGGCTATGGAAACCAAAACAGCCCCATTCACCTGCCTCTTTAGGCTTTTATTGTAGCAACAGCTTGACCTAAAATTAACTATTAGATACTATCAGTAGGGTAAGCATCCTTGAGAAAACACATGTGTCTGCAGTGTCCTTTAAGCAAAGACGTCTAAAGATTAAACATAAAGATTCCAGTAAAACACCCAGGGGCTTAGACTTGTTTGGAAAAGTCAAGGCAGGGTCTGCTGCCTTTGGCAAGGTCCCCCTAGAGGCCCCGACCTTTCGGAGAATCCTCCTTACAGACTTTCCAATCAAGTCCCATGCTCCTCCACACTTACGTTCAGCATTGCTCTCTGCATTTTTAAGCACATGCAGCAAAAATTCAGCACTCTTTTTGGATCACCAGCCCTGTGTCCAGCCCATACCTACCGACTCCACCATTGTAATGACGGAATGGCATGCACTGCTTCTTTAAAGTGACATCCTTCAGATGCTTGGTGACTTTTCAAATATACATACCCTTGATGGCCCGGGCAGTTTCACAAGTGTTCTTAAAGTGAACATGAAGATTTGAACCTCTTGATTTGCATGGTTTTGTGGGTTTTTCTGGGTCAAGTGAATACTGAACCATTTTCAGAAGTTACTTATGGCTGCTTTGAGGAAGAGCTATATTTTTAATTTTCAAATTCAGTTGACATTCCATATTACATTAATTTGTTTTAATATATTTTATTGATATTTCACAGAGAGGAAGGGAGAGGGATAGAGAGCTAGAAACATCAATGAGAGAGAAACATCGATCAGCCGCCTCCTGCACACCCCCCACTGGGGATGTGCCCGCAACCAAGGTACATGCCCTTGACCGGAATCGAACCCGGGACCCTTCATTCCACAGGCCGACGCTCTATCCACTGAGCCAAACCGGTTTTGGCAATATTACATTAATTTTGATGTAGTGGTTACACATTTATATAACTTACTAGAGGCCCGGTGCACAAAATTCATGCACGGGGAGGGGGGGGTGTGTGCCTCAGCCCAGCCTGCACCCTATCCAATCTGGGACACCTCAAGGGATGTCCAACTACCTCTCACAATCCAGGACTGCTGGCTCCCAACCGCTTGCCTGCCTGCCTTCCTGATTGCCCCTAACCACTTCTGCCTACCAGCCTGAACCACTCCCCTGCCAACCTGATTGATGCCTAACTGCTCCCCTGCAGGCCAATTGCCCCTAACTGACCTCCCCTGCTGGCCTGGTAGCTCCCAACTGCCCTCCCCTGTAGGCCTAGTCCCCCACAACTGCCCTCCCTTGCCAGCCTGGTTGCCCCCAACTGCCCTCCCCTGCAGGCCTGAGAGCCCCCAACTGTCCTTCCCTGCAGGCCTGGTGCCCCCAACTGCCCTCCCCTGCAGGTCTGGTTCCCCCCAACTGCCCTCCCCTACAAGTCTGGTACCCTCCAACTGCCCTCCCCTGCAGGCCTGGTTCCCTCCAACTGCCCTCCCCTGCAGGCCTGGGCCCCCCAAATGCCCTCCCTTGTAGGCCTGGGTTCCCCCAACTGTCCTCTCCTGCAGGCCTGGGTGCCCCCGAATTGCCCTCCTTTGCAGGCCTGGTCACCCCCAACTGCCCTCCTCTGCCAGCCCAGTCATCCCTAACTGCCCTCCCCTGCAGGCCTGAGCGGCCCCAACTGTCCTCTCTTTGAGGCCTGATCCTTCCCAACTGCCCTCCCCTGCTGGCCTGATTGCCCACAACTGCCCTCCCCTGCTGGTTATCTTGTGGCAGCCATCTTGTGTCTGCATGGGGGCGGCCATCTTGTGTGTTGGAGTAATGGTCAATTTGCATATTACCTCTTTATTTTATATTACCTCAGTAAGTCTATTACCTACCTGACACCATATGTATTATTGACTAGATTCCTTATACTGTACTTTACATCCCTGTGAGCTTTATAGTTTCCTGTCCAAGGAGCAGCAGGAGGACACTGAAAGAAGCATGTTTGCATTTTGAAATCCTCACTCACATAGCAGAGCTAGCACAGTGATCTGGGAGCAGGTAGAGGGAACTCGGGGTGCCTGGCCAGGAGTCCCAGTGGGGCTGATGATGGTAGCGATGGAGACTCGAGGTAGCATCCACGGGCCAGTGAAAGTACCCATCACTTTAGAAAAGCAGAAACTCCAGAATAGCCCTTAAAACACTGCAAAGTCCATGCAGTCGATTTCCTCTTTTTTTTTAAATATATTTTATTGATTTTTTACAGAGAGGAAGGGAGAGGGATAGAAAGTTAGAAACATCGATCAGTTGCCTCTTGCACACCCCCTACTAGGGATGTGCCCGCAACCAAGGTATATGCCCTTGACTGGAATCGAACCTGGGACCCTTCAGTCCACAGGCCGATGCTCTATCCACTGAGCCAAACTGGTTAGGGCCGATTTCCTCTTGAATATTGTGAAGCTACCTGTTGCATGTCACTAATGTTTCTTTCACTTCTCATTCTGAAGCTGAGATCCCACCAGCGGGACACCAGGGGTGAGGGAGGGAGTTTGGTACTGAGTTTTCAGACTACGGCCTCGGGGAAGGGAGGAGCCTTTCTATAGCAGGCTTTCCCCCACATGCAAAGTGGTAGGGCAGACATGGCCAGGCTTCATGGTCCCCACATCCTCATGATCGCCCTTTTCTACTCAGCCACCCACGGCATGGCCCAAACTTCATGCTTTTGTTCTCCCACACTCCTGTCTCCCACAGCATCATAACCTGCTCTGGGGAAAGTATCTGATACACAAATTCTCACTAAGACGTAAAGGAAAAGTTATGGATGACTTCTATCAAAGATTATGTAGGTTTTATTTTATTTTATTACACTGTGCTATGATAAATGGACCACCCAGTAGCCCCTGAGGCTAATACAGTTCTATCACAATTACTTTAGCAAACTTGGTTGCTTCCCTTCACTTCTGCAATGCCATGCAAAGATAGAATATGTAGGTTTTAATGCCTGAAGAAATGAATCTCTAATCACGGAAGGCCAAGCATTAGTCAACAGATGGAGAAAGTATTTGGGAAGGCAGAATCACATTGTTTTGCCCTGAAATTACACTACCTTATAGTTAGCCATGCTCTCTTATAACTTGCCTCTCTTACAAAATGTGGGCACCAGAAGTAAGGAAAAGAAAAAAACAGAAGGCAGAGAATTGACCAGTTTCCCACAAATGGACTGAAAAGCACACGCCACTGTCCACAGGTCTTCCCCAGCTCTACTCTACACCCTCTTTCTAGGAGGTAGCATCGATTTCTGTGTTTTAAATGTGACCTGTATGCTGACAATCCCGGATTTATCTCTTTTCTCCTAACTCTCCTCCAAGCTCCGGACTCCTCCACCCAGCTACTTACCCACCTTCTCTGCTTAGACTTCACACAAGCATTTCAAACTGAACATGTTCAAACTTTAACTCTTTTTTCTTTTTTTTTTTTAATCTTCACTCAAGGATATTTTTTCCATTAATTTCTAGAGAGATTGAAAGGAAAGGAGGGGAGGGGAGAGAGAGAAACATCCATGTGAGAAAAATGCATCGATTGGTTGCCACCCGCATACACCCCAACTGGGGCCAGGGATTGAACCTGCAACAGGTACATGCCCTTGATTAGGAATCAAACCTGAGACCCTTTGGTCTGCAGGCTGAAGATCTAAGCACTGAGCAACCGGCTAGGGCAAACTCTAACTCTTAGCTCTAGCACCAGCACCACCCAACCCCAGACTTGCCTAATGCAGTAAATGGCAACACCATATGCCAGAAACCTGGGGGTCATCCCAGACTCCCCCCTCTTTGTAGTAGTTTCCTGTGGCTGCCATGATGTATCACCACAAACTTGGTGGCTTCAAACAACAGCATTTATTTTCTCATTGTCCGGGAGGCCAGGCACCTGGAAATAAGGTGTCAGCTGGGCTACGCTCCCCTGGAGGCTCTTGTCTCGTCCGTCTGTCTTCTGTGGCTCCAGGAATCCCCTGAGCTGCATCACCTCAATCTCTGCAACCGTCTTCACCTGGCCTTCTCCACTTTTCTCGGTGTCTCTCCTCTGTGTCTCTTATGAGGACACTTGTCATAGAAGTTAGGGTTTGTGTGGATAATCCAGTATGATGTCATTTGGAGATCCTTAACTTGATTACATCTACAAAGACATTTTTTTCCAAATAAGGTCACATTCTCAGGCTCTGGGGATTAAGACATGGATGTATCTTTTTGGGGCCATCCTTCAATCCACTAAAGTCTCTATTACTTCTCATAGCCAACCCATCCATAAGCCCTGGAGAAGTTACCTTTAAATTGTCTCTCTCAGCCAAGCCCCCCACATAATTGCTGTGAAGATGCTATGCTTCATTGCTCTCATCCCGATTCAAGCTGCCTTTGTCTCTCTTGAGCATTTCTGCCATGGCCCCTACCAGCAGCGGTCTCCCTGCTTCCACTATAGTTATAAATGAGCATGGCTAACTATAAGGTAGTATAATTTGAGGGCAAAATAGTTCATTCCCTATAGTGCAACCAAGAAGAGTAGCTTTAATGTATATCAATTAATTATGTATATAAATAAAATCAGGCCAAATCATTTACCTGCTTAAAAACCTCCACTTAGAAGTCCCTTTGCACTTAGAACACATTCCGGTGTTATCCAGCCCCAGCTCCCTTCCCCAGCCTTTCCTCCAGCCACTCATGCTAACAGTGTTCTAGCCACATGGACCTCCTATACTAGTTGTTCAGAGAAGTTGTCTCTGGCTGCCTGTGTGAGAATGCATTCGCTGCTACTCTCTAACATAGCACCCTGTCCATGACTGCCAAAGCATTTCTCAATATGTAATTCATTTACCAGTTTATCCCCCTGCTCTTCACAGTAGACATGTTTTTTTTTTTTAATTTTTTTTTTATTTATTTCAGAGAGGAAGGGAGAGGGAGAGAGATAGAAACATCAATGATGAGAGAGAAACATTGAGGGGCTGCCTCCTGAGAGCCCCCACCGGGGACCTAGCCTGCAAACCTACATGTGCCCTGACCGGGAATCAAACCGTGATCTCCTGAGCTACAGCTGCTGAGTTCTCCACACTAGATTGAACCTGCCTGAAAATAGGGACAAAACCCCCAGTGCCCAGCTGAGCACAGCACACTGTAGATGCCCAATAAACCTTTATTAAACAAATGATTGAATTAACTAATCAATGGTTCCCATTGACTATGGAATTAAGAAGAAATCTTACCTGGTATTCCAGGTCTCTGGCCTCTAGTCCTCACCCACCACCTATCCTGCCGCATATGCCACTTCTCCTCCACAGGAAGCTTTAGCTCCTGCAAATTCCATCTTCTTACATCCCTCCCCTCTTCGACTTATGCCATTTTCTCCTTTTGGAATGTCTATCCTCTCCTTTTGCTTACCACTTCTTGTTGCTTTTCTATGGCCAGTTCACTTCTCTCCTCCTCCAAGAAGCCCTCTGTCATCACTCCACCTACATTATTCTTTCCCACCTCTCTGCTCTCTCCTAAGCTGCTGTGCACCACAATATCACCACCTCAGGTGATCCTCACTTATACCTCCAACTGGGCCAAAAGATATAAGAGCAACTCTCTGTCTCACACTTCTTTGAATTGTCCTTGATAGGAATGGAGACAATGAAATATCCTGGAAACTAGCCACTGGCTGTTTTCTAGTCTCAGTTCTGCCCACAACTAGCATATGACGTCAAGCACTTTACCTCACCTCTGGAGTATATTTTCTTCTGGAGTTTTATTTTTCACGTGTATAATAAAGTGCTTATGCCCAGTTGGTGTGGCTCAGTGGTTGAGCATCAACCTATAAACCAGGAGGTCCCGGTTCCATTCCCAGTCAGGGCACATGCCCGGTTTGCGGGTTTGATCCCCAGTGTGGGGCGTGCAGGAGGCAGCCAATCCATGATTCTCTCTTATCATTGATGTTTCTGCCCTCTCCCTTCCTCTCTGAAATCAGTAAAAATATATATTTAAAAAATAAAGTGCTTAGACCATATTGTTTTTAAGGCTCTTCTAGCTCTAAAATGCCAAGACTTTAATAATCAATCAAGTTTAACAAATCTATTTCAGAAATGGGTATAGAGATTAAGTTAGCTGTTATATAAAGAATTTAGATATTAAGAATGAAGTCTGTGGCACTTAGAAAATACTCAATAAATGAGTTGCTAATTAGTTCTTTTTTTTTTTTTCCTCCCAGCAAGAAAATTGAGGTTCAGTAATTTGAACAAAGTAACCCAAGGTTAATAGTGAGTAATGACAAAACCCAGGTCCTCCAACTTAAAAAACCCACACTGGCCCTGGCTGGTTTGGCTCAGTGGATAGAGCGTCGGCCTGTGGGCCAGAGGGTCCCAGGTTCGATTCCAGTCAAGGGCACATGCCCGGGGTTGCAGGCTCAATCCCCAGTAGGAGGCGTGCAGGAGGCAGCCAATCAAAGACTCTCTCTCATCATTGATGTTTCTATCTCTCTCTCCCTCTCCCTTCCTCTCTGAAATCAATAAAAATATATATTTTTTAAAAACCCACACTGTCCCCCTGCCTCTGTGATAATAACAATCACCTTACATACAGGGATTTTACTTCATATCTGTTTTCATAACTATTATCTCATTTCATCCTCATACCTATTCTGTTAATCAGGTAGTATTATACCATTTTAAACAGAAGGAAAGTGAGGTTCAGAGGGGTTACATCATGTGCTGAAGGTCGTATACCGGTAAGGAGCTAAATTAGGACCTCACCCCAGATTTTAGACTCAAAACCTTAGTTATTTTAATATGCCATAGGCACTACAGCAAAGACAATTAATGAAATAGGCTTTTAAAGATCACATTTCTGCCAATAAAATTCTGCGCTAAAAGTGCACCAGTGGTTGCTTCTTATAAACTTAGAAAACCTAAGGACAATATTTAATGGATTTAAATAATATTTTTACATGTAGGTGATTTTTCTGCTATCCCACTTCAGTGTTCTTCCAAAACCATTCAGGGCTCAGTGCAGTTCCTATTAATCCTAATGGGAATCGCACACCCTGGTTTTTCACACAAAACACACCTAAAGCACTCAACCATACAAGAGGCAGAAATGTGTGTTGTCACATAAACAGACACACTGCTGCCCACTGGCACTGTCTGCTGGAAGCTTCCTAACTTAAACCATTTCCCCCCCTAAACATATTTTGAAGTTTGAAGAGATCCAAAAGGAGATGCATTTCAGGATCCATCCCAAATCCAAAGGAGAGGCTGTAAAGCTTTTATGGTTTGAGTTTGGTTTAGTTTTTGTTTTTTAAGCTAAAAGCGATTTTTTAAAAAAGATTTTTAATTGATTTTTAGAGAGAGAGGACTGGAGAGGGAGAAAGAGAAACATCAATGTGAGAGGGCAACATTGACCAGCTGCGTCCTGCAAACATAAGGGATTAGTACTATTACTGCCCGCTGAAGGCGAACTTCGGATCAACGCTCCCATTTTCGAAGTATGGTATGTGTGCATGGCCTGCCACCTAGTGGCCACACAAAGAAGTCATCTTTAACTGCTCCTGGTATTAAAATCAATGAAATGAAACAATATTTTTAGAACTTTGAACCAATTCTCTCAATCTATCCAACTTCTTATAATCTTTACTGACTCTGTCAATATTGTATCACTAATGCAGCAGAAAAACTAGCAGCAGCGTGGGAGACAGGCAATCAATGAATAAATATGAAATATGTTAGTTGATGATGAATTCTGTGAAGAGCAACAAAGCCGAGTAGGGATAATTGAGAGTGACTGGCCAGGTGGGGTGAGTACCACCGCAGACAGGGTTGTCAGGGAAGGCCACTCAATAAAAGACCTGAAGGAAGTGAAGGGGCAAAGCATGCTGACATTTAGAGGGCAAGAGTAGTTTATTTTAGGCCAAGGGAACAGAAAGAGGCCACTGGAGCAGAAAGGAAAGGGGTGGCAAGGTCAGAGAGGTGGTGGGGGTACCAGGTCAGTACAAGTCATGGTTAGAAACTCACACTTGACATGGGGATCTCTCAGTGAGAGAAGGGAAGGCACTGGCGGGTTGTGAGTAGTGGAATGACCTAACAATTCTGAGTAACTCTCTAAGGAACAAGATAAAATACCAAATAACCTGACAGACAAGTTTAATGGAATGCCTGGGGAGAAATAGTTCCCATAAGAATGTGAATTTTCAGAAGATTTATGAAAACAGCTCTTTGAAGGGAACTCACAGGAAGGATTATTAGAGGAAGAATGCATAGCGTCTTTACACTGAAACAAGTTAAGTCAGGCAAGCCAAAGCTATTTTTACTCAACATTGTGTTTTTATTTTTTAAAAACTTTCATGACAATGGTGCATACATTGTCAAGGCACTCTTCGATGAAGAAATTAATACTTACTAAATGTCCAGGTTACCCGAAGCGGTCGGTATGTTTTACAAGACAGGGCTCTAACCTGGAAATACATCTGCGGAGATAAAACACAGGCACATAAAAGATAACAATATAAATTGTGAAGGAAAGGCCACGCAGCATTTAGGAGAAGGGGCTGTGCTAATGCAGGAGCCACAGAGTGACACCCGTCCATCAGGAACTGAGGCAGGAAAACAGGGCAAGGGCAAAAGAGGTGGCCTGGGTCTAGGACAAAATCTAAGAAAGTCAAAATGCTATGCCTGAGGTTATAGACTAACAGGATTTTAGAACTAGAAGGCATTCACCACAAGAGGAAAAAATGTAACTATGTAAGGTGACCGATGATAACTAGACGTATTGTGGTGATCATTTTGCAATATATTGAATTACAAATATTGAATCATTGCCCTGGCCAGATAGCTCAGTTGGTTGGAGCATTATCCTGATATGCCAAGGTTGTGGGTTTGGTCCCCTGTCAGAGCACATACAAGAATCAACCAATGAATGCATAAATAAGTGGAACAATAAATTAATCTCTCTCTCCTTCTCCCCCACCCCCTACCCTCTCTCTCTAAAAGGAAAAAAAAAATCAATAAAAAACAAAACAGCCCAGCCATTGTGGCTCAGTGGTTGAACGTTGACCTAGGAACCAAGAGGTGGAGGTTCGATTCCTGGTCAGGGCACATGCCCGGGTTGTGGGCTAGATCTCCAATAGGGGGTGTGTAGGAAGCAGCCGATTGATGATGTTCTTCTCTTATCAATGTTTCTATCTCTCTATCCCTCTCCCTTCCTCTCTCTCTAAAAATCAATAAAAACATATTTTTTAAAAAACACAAATATTGAATCATTATGTGTACAACTGAAACCAATATAATGTTATGTGTCAATTTTATCTCAATTTAGAAAGAAAAGAACTGTAAGTAAAGTTAGAGATGGTTCAAGTCAGAGCTCTTGTTTTACAAAAGAGGAAAATTAGATCAATCAAATTTCCACTGGTTGGTGACAGAGCTGTACCAAAAACAAGGGCTCCTGAGTTTTAGCCCATTGCTTTTGGGTATCACCACCAGGAAAATGACAGTGAGCCTATGGAATTCTTAACTTTATTAACCAAGTTGGAATGGAGCCTCATGGTTAGAAGAGGATGCTGGCCTAGGAGCTAGATGGTAGGCAAGGTGGGAAGAATTCAATAGGTGTGACACCATGGAAACTGGTTTCTGCCTTCACTTCCTGGAACAGAGGTCCTGCAAACCCTGTAATCTCCTTAGGACCTAAGTGATAAGAGCTCTAGGAGCATCTTTTGTTCTCAAATTATTCTTTAACCCTGGTTCCCGTTCCAAGGCTCCTGAAACCCTTGTAATTTCCTGGGTGATAGGAATGTCTTTGTTCTACTGAGGCTCCTGGATGAGGACTGATCACTAGAAAAAGCAAGCCAAGCTTAGAAGTTGGAATTTTCAAGGTGCGCACTGCCCACCCCTCCCCCAATTCTCTTGAGAAGGAAAGGGGGCTAAAAATGGAGTTAATGATCAATCATGCCTATGGATGAAGACTCCATAAAAATCCCCAAAGTTCAGGTAACTTACAGGCTAGTGAACACCTGGAGGTGCTGGGAGAGTGGTGTGGCTGGAGGCATGAAAGCTCTGAGCCACTCTCTCAGCCCTGGCCCTATGCATCTGTCATCCAATGCTCACCTGCATCCTTTATCATATCCTTTTATAATAAACCAGGAAAGGCAAGTAAATTTTTCCCTGAGTTCTGTGAGTCACTCTAGCGAATTAATGGAACCTGAAGCGGGGGTGTGAGAAGCTCCGATTTATAGCCAGTTGGTCAGAAGCACAAGTAGAAACCTGGACTTGCAACTGGCATCTGAAGTGGAACTGAGCCCACAACCTGTCGAATCTAATGCTGGTCTGGTAGTGAGACAGGCCACTAAGCCAGGACAAGTGGAATGGGGAAACTAAGGCAGGCGGTGTCCAAACTGGCAGATACACAAGGTCCCCTCCCTAGAGATAACATCTAGGCCTCAGTTGTATTTCAGCTCCAGACCCAGAAAAGCAGCAAAACCAGGGGGTGACACCAGGACCAGCTGCGATGACTGACAACCCCCTGCCCAAACACTGACCCATCAGTGGAGACCACGACCCTGAAGGAGCACACCTAGAAAACTGGTGTGTATTCTGCTAAAACCCTCCCCTGAGAACTCCCCTAAGATTCCTGCCTGCAAGGGAGGGATAAAAGCCTCAAGACAAAGGACCCAACTCTCACTCTTCCTCTGGGGACCAGCCCCCACCATCTTCTTTCCCCTCTTCTTCCCCCGCCGCCGGCATGCGTCTCCTAAACGTCTCCTAAACTCTAAGGGGCCCACGGGACTTGCAACGAGGGGAGCAATGGGCAGCCCCAGGCAAGGCCCCCTTTCTCTGACTTCCCAGAGAGCTAGGCAGCCCAGCTCAGGCCCTCCTGTTGCTCCTACGCCAGGGGTGGCGAACTTTTTCCCTGCCAAGGGTATACCTGTCACTTTTGTTCTAGACAGGGGTGGGCAAACTTTTTGACTCGAGGGCCACAATGGGTTCTTAAACTGGACCGGAGGGCCGGAACAAAAGCATGGATGGAGTGTTTGTGTGAACTAATATAAATTCAAAGTAAACATCATTACATAAAAGGGTACGGTCTTTTTTTTATATTTCAATAGTTTTATTCATTTCAAACATTTTAACAAGAAGAATGTAAACACTAATTATTATCATTTGAAACTTCAAAAAATGGAGGAATCATAGCACAATAACATACCTTATATTGAAGATGGCAAAGGCAAAATAAAATTGCCTAACAAAGGAAAGGTACAAAAGCCTTTCAAATTAAACTTAAATATAATAAAATAATTTAAAACTAAAACAAATAGAAAAGAACAAAATGTGTAAACAGTAAATTAAACATTTTCTTTAGTGCAACTTCCAAATTATGCCTGGGACGTAGATGTAGATGGCAATGTAGACTGGGTTGAAAGGTTTTTGGTCTTTAAAACATCAACTTCAGTGGGAACAGTGTTGTTGGTCTCCTTTTTAGCTAATGCTCTGATACTGTGCTCTCCAGGGGCGTGTCTCCCTACATCACCACGATAACGTGTCTACGCATTCCCAGGGTGATGTCGGGGGACGCGTCCGCGGGCATTACGAGGAGCCTCTGGAAGATTGAGAGGTTGTTCCTTCTACTGAATGGGCGGATATAAATCCGCCCACTCAGAAGAAGGAGCTGTGGCCGTGTTTCCCATCGTTGCCATGTTAACACTGCTGCTGGTGAAGGAGCGGAGGGGAGAGCAAGAGAACCCTCTGCTCTTTCGGCTCCGCGGGCCGGATCCGGCCCGCGGGCCGTAGTTTGCCCACGGCTGTTCTAGAAGGAAATTGTTTTTGTTTTTATTTTCTTCCAGGTTTATTGAGACATAATTGACAGATAACGTTGCCCAAGTTTAAGGTGAATCACATAATGAGCTGATATGTTCTATATACTGCAAAAGGATTGCCACAGTAAGTTGAGTTAAGATCCATCCCCTCACCTGGTTACAAATTTTTTTTTCTTGTGAAGAAAGCTTTTAAAATCTACTCTCTTCTGAGTCTGTTTCTCTAAACTTCTCAACAACTCGGTCGGCTCCCGAAACTTTGAGAAGCCCTTTTACTGTTTAGATCAGCGAGGGGGGTTCTGTTCTTCCCGACTGGAGGACTAACGGATGCAGTGAGTGTTGGGGTGGGAAGTGGAAGCTAATAGTGGCACCCGGACTCAGTTTTTCATTTTAAGCACATCGCGGTTTCCATTTATGTGGAGGCTGGTTAAGAGCCATATAGAGTGTCATGTGCTATAATAAAAATTTAAACATTTGGTCTTCTTCCTGTTCCCAGCAGAGCTTCTGAAACGCTGGGAATTTCCTGAGCCGTGAGGGTGGTAGGTGTGGCTTTTGTTATTCAAAAGCCCCCTTGCAACCATCCCTGAGGTTATGCCAATACGGTGAACCAGGGGGAGGCCCCTTGGATAGGCTCAGAATGGGAGCTTGTCACCAGAAAGACCAAACACTTAATCAGAGGTTTGGAACTTTCAGCTCCACCCCGACCCCTAGGGAGGGGAGGGGGTCCAGAGATTAAATTCCTTAAAAACTTGTAGAGGAGGAGAGAGAATCGGAATGCTTCCGGGGTGGTGAACACGTGGCGGTGCTGAGATGGTGTCCGACGGGAGAGGGCATGGAAGCTCTGAGCCCCCTGGCCTCTGCCCACTTCCACATGGCTGTTCCTGAGTTGCATCCTTTATCATGAACCTTGGAAGGTAAGTACAGTGTTTTTCTGAGTTGTGTGAATTGTTACAGCAAGAACCCAAGGAGGGGGTCCTGGGAACCCCCAAATTTGTAGTCTGCCAGGCAGAAGTGTGGGTAGCCTGAGCACTCCATGTGCAGCTGGCACCTAACAGGGGCAGACTTGTGGGGCTGAGCCCTTAATCTGTGGGGTCTGTGTTAACTCCCCGCAGTCCGTGTCAGCATTTAATTAAATTATGGGAAATCCAGTTGCTGTTGAAGAACTGGTTGTTCATGTCAGAAAAACCACACAGTATATTATCTAGCTTGACTTTAAAAGCTTCCTGCAAATAAGACATATTAAAAATAAGCCCCGGCCAGTGTGGCTCGGTTGGAGCATCATCCGTTGGACCAAAGGGTCTTGGCTTCAATTCCCTGTCAGGGCACATACCCAGGTGGTGGGCTTGATCCCCAGTCAGAGCACGTGCGGGAGGCAGCCAATTGATGTTCCTCTCTCTCTCCCTTTCCCTTTCTCTGTCTTTCCCGTTCTCTCTCTCTAAAACCAATATTGGTAATAATAGTAAAGCTGGGGTGATGAACACAAATATAATATACAGGAGATGTACTGTAGAATTGTAAGTAATAATACGGCAAATAGAAGCTGAAAAAGACTTGGAGACATACTTTATCATTTGTGTAGAAGTTTCAGTGGGTTTTGAAACTATTTGTTAAAAACATTAAAAAATGCATAATCTCCCAGTTAGTTTACAAAACATTAACTGACACATCAGGAAAGAAAGTTACTAGCCAGATTTTAACAAAAACTTTGCAAAATTGGTGGGTTGAATTACCGAATGAGTATCAAGATGTCATAAATATAAGCGATAGTGTATTTCCATTGGAATCTGTGTACCACAGTGAGATATCTTTATTAGCTAGGACTTCATTAAAACCAAATACCAAAATAAACTGAACTAGGTCTTTAAATTGTCATATCACAAAGTGTTAAGCAATATTTTTTAAAATAGCAAATATGTGTATATGCATTGCTTTTACCATATCACTCATTACATATTGTGGGTGTATACTAACATTTTTTTACTAATGGGGTAGTTGACCACAATCTTGGATTGGTCTAGGCTGGGGTTTTTCAAAGTGTTGTCTATGGATCTCTACATCAGAATTCTCCAGGGTACCCCTTAAATGCTGTTTCCTGAGCCTTGTGTTCAAGGCATAACTGTTACTAGTGAAAGGGACCTGGCCCTAAGGGGGTCCCCCTAGGGCCAGCTGGTAGTATGCGAGTTCCTGATTTAGTGCAGAAAAAATTTCACAATGTGAGTCCAGGTGAATTTTAGAGGATGTTTATTAAAGCTGGGGACAATGAAACAAGGAAGTGCTGGGAAATGAGCCTAGGCCGCTCTGCTTGGCTCACTAAGAAGTCAGAGAAAAGGGGTGGGGGTTTGGGTACAGGTTCAGGGAGTTTGCCTGGGATGAACTGCTGCTGCTCATTGCTGTCCTGGTTGTAAGCCTTGTAGGGTCTCTTAGAGTTTAGGAGATGCATCCCTGTGGGAGAAGAATCAGGGAAGGTGTGGGGCAAAGGGGGGCTTGCTCCTGGGAGGGAGAGGCTGAGGGTTTAAGGGAGGTCTTAGGGGAGGATTTCAATAGAGCATTCATCAGCTTTATGCCGATGTACCAAAATGAGATTTATTCTTGTAATTTCATCTGTCTTTGGGTGTGGTTGGCAAATGTCACTGATTGGATTTCTGCTATCTGTCCCCCTGAGTAGGTTGATTTAAACTATTTACCTTCTGGTTGGGGAGGGAAAGTGCTAACCATGCACTCCTTTTTTTAAATTTATCTTTATTGTGAAAGTATTACAGATGTCCCCTTTCTTCTCCCATTGAGCTCCTCCCCTCGCTTCCTCAACCTCCCCAGGCCTTCACCGCCCATTGTCTGTATCCATGGGTTATGTATATATGCATGTAAGTCCTTCGGTTAGTTTCTTCCGGCCCTTCCCCGATTCCCTCTGAAATACATCAGTCTGGTGCATGCTTCAATGTCACTGGTTCTATTTTGTTCGTCTGTTTATTTTGTTCATTAGATTCCACATATAAGTGAAATCATGTAATACTTGTCTTTCTCTGACTGGCTTATTTCCCTTAGCACAAACCATTTACTCGTAAATGTCCCTGGTTTAGGAAAGATAGGATTTACTAGATGGCTGCAACTGCTTGGCATTCTGATTTTTCCAGAGGGTTGCAAACTGCTGTATACTAGGTGTACTGGTTAATGATGCGGATTTTTTTCAATAGATGGGGTTCCACATTTGATATGTATGCGCTTTAATATGTCTGCTATTTTGTTGTATTGACAACAAGCTTCAAAACTTCATATGTCAAATTTTCTGAAAGGTGTTAACATCATAGATATTTTTATGCTTAAAAATGTCGAATTTTGTGCCAAAAAAAAAGAGCATTTGCAGGAAGTTTTAATTGATTACTTTATTTTGAAGAAAAAGTCATCGTATACTTCAGGAAGCTTATGGTGAACATGCTCCATCTCAAGATAATTATCAATCGGTTAATAATGCGGATTAATTATTGACTGGTTAATAATTCGGATTTTGTAATCAAAGAAAACACGATAATTTCAAGAGAAACATCAAAAGTGCTTTATTCAAAGTAATGTCCATCACTAGCACTTTTCTTCAAAATAAAGTAATGAATTAAAGCTTCCTGCAAATGCTCCTTTTTTGGCACGAAATTTGATATTTTTAAGCATAAAAATATCTATGATGTTAACACCTTCAGAAAATTTGACATGTGAAGTTTTGAAGCTTGTTGTCAATACAACAAAGTAGCATACATATCAAATTGCATATATATCAACATTTGTGTAACCCCACCTATTAAAAAATATTCGCATTATTAACCATTACACCTAGTAACTATCTGGTCTCATTTTCCCTATTCCCATTTGTCCTGGCTTACTGGCCTGTCTCAATATCAGCACCAAATTAAGATATTCTTTTGGGTTTAATAAGAAAAATTGAAAGATAACCAAACAGAAAAAACTGTATGACCATGTGATTCCCTGATATTTATTGCTGTTGTCTGTGAAATATTTCAAGTCACTGGTAAAATGTTTTCTGCAAGTTGATCCATTGATCTGCAGCAATTTCAACCTAGATTTTATGCTACATCGAATTGAGTATTCATGTAAAGCCTGACTCTATTTTATCAGTTACCCTATTTAAGTAGTTTTGTTTATTTAATGAACTAAAGGAAGAAACTAGAAACAGAAGAATAGAAAATGAGTGAATATATGCAGGAGGAGGACCCAGAGATGGACCTATTTGCAGGACTCTCCTTTTTGTTGTTGTTAATCCATTGATTTTTTTCTTTTCTTTTTCTTTTTTTCTTTAGGGAGAGTGGAAAAGAGAGGGAAAGACGGAGAGAAACATCACTCGAGAGAAATACATCTGATTGGATGCCTCCTGCACAAGCCCCGACCAGGGCCCAGGCCAGGGGGGAGCCTGCAACCAAGGTATGTGCTCTTGACTGTAATCCAACCCAGGACCCTTTGGTCCACAGACCGTCTCTCTATTCACTGAGCCAAACCCGGCTCAATGTCAAAATAATTTAAAAATTCATTTACGTTAACTTTCTTACTTTTTTTTCTTTACCCGAGGATATGTTTTTTATTGATTTTAGAGAGAGGGAGAGAGAGAGAAACTGCAATCAATACAAATTAAAAAACAAACAAACTGTAGGGAGCGGCTCTAGGGTCAAGCCTCAGGGCTGACCTGTGGCAAGGCCACAAATAAGTCCCAGCCTGGAGGGCAGAGCTCTCCTAGCATTGTTAAGCCTGACCTTGTAGCCCTCCCTAATTCCTTCCTAAGTAGCTAACGGGCTGTGGGGGGTGCAGCAAATGTTGCCAAAACAAGAGCATTTGTATACATGTTAATCTTGTTATAATCAGACTGTAAAATAGACTGCTGTATTGGCTCTGGGTCTCTGTCTCTCCATCAGAGGACAGGGTCCCACACAGCCCCAGCTTTTTCCTTCTATCTCTGTGTATGTCTCTTTCATTTTCTCAATCCCCAGCAGCCCCTACTCAGGAACCGGACCGCTCTCTAGCCATGCTGGATGGGGAAAAGAGAGAAATATTTATAACAAACAAAAAGAACTGGAAAAGCTGCTAATAAAAATATTGACGTCAAATGCAAATAAGTCAAATTTTGAAACCATAAAATTGAATAGGAAGGGAATAAGACTAGGACTACAAATTATGCCTCCTTTAAAGTGTAATGTATGTGTTACTTGACTCAAAACCTTTTTCATGCTTTGTCAACCAATAGGCCTGGTTTCTTCAAATAATTATGGAACATCCTGCCTGTCATAGTACTATTCTCTCAAAGTCATATTTGTAATACTTTTGAGCATCTTGCTCAAAATTTACTCATTAATATCTGACTCACTAAGCAGGTCTTCCCAGGTAAATTTACCTATAATGACATATGTATAAACACAGGTTATGCCAGTTCTTTGTTCCAACTGTCTTTTTTCCTATTCTATGGTCATAAGTGTATGCCTTTCTGAGCAGAATAACTCAAATGTGTATTAAATAATTCATTCATCAAATAAGTATTGGGTATCTGCTATATGCTAGTCACTGTTTTAGATACTTGGGATACATCATGAACAAAACTGATAAAAACCCATATGGAGCTTACAATCTAGTAGGGTAAGGAGACAATAAGTAAGATAAATGCAAACATATAGTATGCTAGTGATTAGAACTAAGGAGAAAAGTAAAGCAGAAATGGAAATAAGACATACATGTATGTGTGTATGTATCTGATGTTTAATTTAGGTAAGCTAACTATGCAAGATCTGAAGAAAATGAGGGACTGAGCCATTCCACTCGGGGGCAAAGGGAACAACAGCTCAAGTGAAGGCTCCAGCAGAAGCACAGCTAGAGTGTTCCGGGATCAGCAAGGAGGCAAGTTTGGCTGAGTGCAGTGCACTGCATGAGTACAGGCAATAAGATCAAATACAATGGCTGGGCGGGGGGGCGCAGAGAAGGAGCAAATGATGTAGAGCCTTGAAGACCATTGCAAGGACACTGGATTTTACTGTGAGGGAAAAGCGGAGCCACTGAAAAGTTGTGAGGAGTGGAGTGACGTGAATTGAATACCAAGATCATTCCTTTGCTGTGTTGAGGCTATGAAGGACTAAAGAAGCAGAAGCATTGGAGATCAGTTAGACACCTGTTGCTATAAACTAGATGAAAAATTAATACTGACTTGGACTAGTCGGGATTCTGGATAGGTTCCTTTGTTGCTTGCTTGCTTGCTTGCTTGCTTGATTGTTGATAGGTTTTAAAAATGTAGGCATAAAGATTTGCTAATGAATCAAATCCTTTTGGACTTAATTAGCTGAAAGATGTGAAGGATAACTGAATTTTTGGCCTAAGTGAGTTTAGGATTGGAGTTTCGGTTTACTAAGATGGAGAAGACTGGGTGGAGCAGTTTCAAAGGGGATATCCTGAGTTCATGCTTGGACAAGCTAAATAAGTTTCAGATGCTCATTAGACTTCACATGGAGATATCCAGTAGTCAGTTGATGAGGCAGGATGTATGAGTCGAGTTCAGGAAAAAAGGTTCAGGCTAGACATGTAAATTTGGGAGCTAGAAGCAGATAAGCCTTGAGACTGGAAGTGCTCCTAAGTGTGGATCAATAGGGAGAATGTCCAAGGACTGAGCATGGGAGCATTCCAGCACTGAGAATGGAAAGTTAAGAAGGAACTAACAAGAACTGACTTTGGGATTTAGCAACACAAAAGTAACAAATACTTTTTTTAAAATATATTTTATTGATTTTTTTACAGAGAGGAAGGGAGGGCGAGGGATGGAGAGTTAGAAACATCAATGAGAGAGAAACATCGATCAGCTGCCTCCCACACACTCCCTACTGGGGATGTGCCTGCAACCAAGGTACATGCCCTTGACCGGAATTGAACCTGAGACCCTTCAGTCCACAGGCCAACGCTCTATCCACTGAGCCAAACCGGTCAGGGCAACAAATACTTTTTTAAAAAATGTTTTTATTGATTTTAGAGAGAGGAAGGGAGGGGGAGAGAGATAGAAACATGGATCGGCTGCCTACTACACACCCCCTCCTGACTGGAAATCAAACCAATGTGTCACGCTCAACCACTGAGCCACACTGGCCAGGCATGTAACAAATACTTTTATTTTTAGTAATAAATCATCTCCTATGTCTAAATGTATTATTTGCCTCCTAATTCCTACACAAAACTATTATTTGTAAATTTAAATTCTTTAACTGAGTTCTGGGGACACATGAATCCATAGGAGACAAGAAAGGCTTCCTCTTGTTGAGTCTAATGTTAGAATGAAGGATGAAAACTTTAAAATGTTACTCAGCTATGTTCATG
The DNA here is from genome assembly GCF_963455305.1 of Plecotus auritus. Classification (NCBI taxonomy): domain Eukaryota; kingdom Metazoa; phylum Chordata; class Mammalia; order Chiroptera; family Vespertilionidae; genus Plecotus; species Plecotus auritus. Next base: position 72,611,683 of record NC_137771.1, read on the forward strand.
TGGTAGCTTGATTTAAACAAATATGCATACTTTATGTAACTATGTTTGATGCTAAAAAAAAAATACATAATTACAACTATTTCCATATGACATAGAATAGCCAGCCCTGTGATATCCTAGTGTCACTATGCTGGTTGTATCAGCTACTTTCTTTTCAATATTTTAGAAGCTACTTTTCTCTATTGTCTTTTTATAATACATCCCTGGAAAATCTCAGTGTTGTAGGAAAGCAGCTATATCACTTCCCCTTGAACACTCACCAATTTCTCAGTCTTTTTTTTTTAATTAATTTCTTTATTGATTAAGGTATCACATATTTGTCTTCATCCCCCCATTCCCATCCCAAACCCCTCCCCACTCATGCCCTCACTCCCCTGTTGTCTGTGTCCATTGGTTAGGCCCATATGCATGCATACAAGTCCTTTGGTTGATCTCTCCCCCTTAACCCCACCCTCCCCTACCTTCCCTCTGAGGTTTGACAGTCTGATTGATGCTTCCCTGTCTCCAGGTCTGTTTTTGTTCATCAGTTTATGTTGTTCATTATTTCCCCTAGATGAGTGAGATCATGTGATACTAGAAATACACTTATAAGAACCGAAAATGAGATAAGCAATAATGGTTATGTTGAGAGGCAAATGAATCAGTCTGTAGTGAGTTTCTTTCTGGGCTAACAGTTCTTTTGAGTTCCAATTTCAATGTCAAACAGTTCCTTATGTGTACATGTTAGCAATGATATTTCAGTTCTGGATGGTGGACAAATGGTGGTAATGCAGGTCTGACCCTCTCTGGTTTGGTCCTGGGCAACCTGCCACGACGCACAGCTGCTGACTGCTAGTATGGCAAGGCATCGTCAGCGTCTTCCATCTCTGGACAGTTTCTCTTCTGTCTTCATGGCTGGAGCATTCCTGCAACAGAGAGGAATTGACAGGACTGCTCCAATTTCTCAGTCTTAACTGTCTCAAATATGTATCTTATCAACACCTTTGCCTGGTCAGCTTTTTCTCCATTCTCCATAATACTCTAAACCTTTTTCACTCTCCTAACCTCCTTCCTGCCAGCTTTTCCCATCTTCAACCTAGACTATTTAGAACTGTGTAATAAACTCTCTATTTAACATTTCCACCCAGATATCTCAGAGGCACCCTGAATTCATTATGCTCAAAGACTGCGCAATCTCAGAGGGAAGGCGAGAGGGGGGGGGTGTGGGTGGGAAGTGATCAATCAAAGAACTTGTGTGCATATGTGCATAACCCATGGAAACAGACAGTAAAGTGATAAAGGCCTAGGATGGGAGGTGGGGGCAGGCTAGAAGGGGTCAATGGGGGGGAAAGGGGACATATGTAATACTTTCAACAATAAAGATTTTTAAAAAACTGAGCTAATGATCTTTTCCTTCACTCAAACTTGGCTTCCTTCCTACAATTCCCTTCCCAGTAAAGGGTGCTCCCCTCCAGGTACTCCAACCATAAACCCCAAATCATCATTATATCCACTCTAATACCAAATAAATTCCATTCTCTATATTCTTTATTCTGCAACCATTTTAAGTTTTTTGGAATAAAACTTCAAATCTGGTTTTGTCATTCTCTCCCCTCCCCACCCACCCTTAATTCAAGTCTGATTTGTCACAGTCCTTAACACCTGGCAGGATTAAAAGATAACATACCCAGTGATAATACACTTTATAGACTTTTGGTACTATGCACTCATAGTGCTTACTGTCTGGTAAGGAGAAGAGATGATAAATATACCCCTGGCTATATAATTACAATAATAATTAGTGCTACCTAATTAGGTCATAATGAAAGTTCTTAACAGGAAGACCTAACCTAATGGAGACCTCCGTGAGGGAATGACTTTAGGCTGACACCTGAGTGTGGGATGGGAGGAAGGAGAGAAGAGCCTGTGATAGAAGCCCCGGGAGAACACAGGGCACTGGGGAGAGCTAAACTGTCAGTGTGGCTGGAGCTGGGGGCATGGCAGGAGGGGTGGTGGGAACTGAAGGTAGATAAATCATCTAGGACCTTCTAGCTCATCTCAAGGGCCTTGATCTTTATCTTAAAACTAATGAAAAGTAATTGGACCATTTTAAAATTGTTAATAATGATATTTGCCTTTTTAAAAAATCACTCAGGCTTCTCTGGAGCATGCACTTCTTTCTCCCTTCCCCTGGTTCTTAGGAGGAGAGCCAAAAACTTGTTTGAAGAAATTTGCACTTGCATTAACCGCTGGCTTTCACTTTCTTTGACTTCCCTTAGACCTTTCATGACATGAGGGCCACACCTAGATTTGTACCTGGGTCACACCCTAAATCCTTTCTTTTCCCTGCATAATGAGATTTTAAACAACAAAAACAAGAATGCAAATACTAAATCTCAACGAATTTGACACTATTATTGACTCTTCCATGGGGTGTATTTGTTTAAATTTATTGATTGTTGAGTTACTTGGAAATAAAGGCCTAATACTCCTTTCTTTTACTAACACCAGCCATTTTCAGTGTTTTGAATAAGACATGCCTGCAGGTCCCTTTCTTTAAGTGACCTCTAGTGTATTGCTGTTTTGTGAACCCTTGGTCCCGAGGACCTCCACTCACATAAAACGACCGAATTAGGATATGCCAAGGTCTGTGATGACCCCCCGATTTGAGCTTCAGGAAATGAGGTTGATTGGTTTTGACAGCTTATCCGGCAGTTCCTCAGCTGTTTTTGTCCTTCCTTTCCCCACCTAGGAATCAATACATTAAGAATTTAGAATCACTGCAATAGGACCCAAAAGGCAACTACTGTGCAAAATACATCCTTCTAATACACAGTCACAAATTATGAGGTGTTCACTAAATCGCTCTCCTCCGGCAGCTGTTGTGAAACAGCTCTTAAGTGCCACTTAAAACTCAATGAACTACTTTAAGCTGTTTTCACATACAAATAAAAATGCATTTAAAGAAAAAATGAAACTCAGTGAGTCCATATCGGTCGGCTCCAACCTCAGCCGCTACCTCATATTAAGCTCTCGCTAGATGCAGAAGATGGGAAGTTTGGGGCGGGGGCTGGAGAAAAGTGTGCAAATGATGAAAACGCCGCAAGCCCAAACTCGGGAACTTCCGAAATAACCTCATGGGGCTGCTGTTTTACAGTAAATGCCTCCAGGGCGGCGCTCCTGCTCTTAACCCTCCAGCTCTCTGCTCTGTGCCTGGCTCGCAGTAAGCGCTCAGCCACCACGTGCCCTGGGCGCGAGGACCTTCAGGCTGCACTCAGGCCCGCAGGCCCTGCGCTCACACCCCAGGCACGCCTCCCGCCCACGTGATGCGCGAGGGCCAATGGGCGGGCCGCCCGCGGGAGGGCTCCTATAAAGGCGCCTGCCGCAGCCCGCTAACAGCCGCCATCCGGGCAAGAGCTAGCGGCGACGGTTGGTGGAGAACCGTGGAGAACCGCTGCCTGCACCATTTTATCCTGTGCAAGCTCAAGGGGACGATCAGACAAGATCCTTCTTACAAGACGTAAGAGCTTCTTCGGGGAGCACGGTCCTGGGACCCCGGCTGTCCCCGGGACCCCGGGTGGGGAATAACCGTCCTTCCTCCCGTCCCCTCCCCCACCAGCACCGGGTGCCCGGCGAGGCGGTTAGGGAGGCCATGCCGGTGCCGCCTGCCGCCCAGGTGAGCTGCCAGTTGGCTTCCTTTGGCCTCAATCAAGTGCAAGCTCGTTGACCAATAGACCCTTTTACATTGTATGTGCGTGGCTTTTCTCTTAACCGTCTTTTTGTTGCTGTGGTTCGGTTTTTGGGCTTTTTTGCAAGGTTGGGATGGGCAGGAGGTTGGGGCGAGGAGTTGCGGGTCCAGTGGTACAACCGCCGCCTCTCCACCGGATGGGGCGTCTGGATCGGTGGACCGGGCCTGGTACTGACCACTGACGTTTCAGGGGCGCATGGGAGAGGCCGGCGCTTCGGCTGCAGCTGGCATTTTTGTTGTGTTTATTATGGAGATCAGCATCTGGGACAGGGAAATTCCTGTCCTTGACTCATTTATTCGTTTCACTACATTAAGCCCTTGGAACAAGCTTCACTTTCGTTGAATGTTCCAGAATCGGGGTTGGGCCTGAGCTCAAGGTGCTAGCCTGTGTTAGGAATTAAGGTGAGGTGTGAACGAAAATCAAACCATTGCATTAGTTCAGGTGGGAAGTGACGAGTGAACGAAACAAATGATTTGGGGGACGGAGAATAGGAACACAGTAAGTACTTTTTTAAATTATTTTTTTATGGATTTCAGAGAGGAAGGGAGAAAGAGAGAAACATCAATGCTGAGAGATAATCACTGATCGATCGATCAACTGCCTCCTGTCTGCCCCACCTTGGGGACTGAACCTGCAACCCCGGCATATGCCCTGACCAGGAATCCAAAAGGTAACCTCCTACTTCATAGGTCAAAACTCAAACACCTCTGGCCAGGCCACAAGAAGTATTCAGAATATGTACATTTATAGTCAGTCTTTGGTGTAGAGATATCATCGATATCTTGCGGTGACTGAGACCATATCCCGGGAGTTTGTAGATGAAGTACAAATAGGGTGCAAAGGAGGAAAGATTAATGGATTAGCCAAATAAGATTATGAAGCAAATAACATCTGGAATTCCACTCTGGCCCTGTATTTGTTCCCTTAGAAGCCTGTTTTATTTTGTTTTTAATCCTCACCCGAGGATATTTTTCCATTGATTTTTAGAGAGACAGAAAGACAGAGAAGTACTGATGTGAGAGAAACACATCGATGAGCCCTGAGCTGGGGGGGATCCTGCAACCAAGGTACATGCCCTGGACTGAATTGAACCCGTGACCCTTTGGTCCACAGGCAGATACTCTATCCACTGAGCCAAACCGGCTGGGGCTGGGTGTTTGTTGTTGTTGTTGTTTGTTTGTTTTTTGGATTTGTTTGTGTGTGTTTTTAAGCATCATTCTTTTCTCTAGAATAGTAGTAATTATCTGTATTATAAGTCTCTGTAAAGAGACTGTATTCCCAATTTCTAGCTCAGTGTTTGGCCTCATTGTAGGTGCTTTATAAATATTTAACAAATAGAATCTGGGGAAAAATGTATCCTGGAAACTAGAGAAGAGTTTTAAGAGAGTCACAATAGTCTAGTGACAGATGTAGTTGAGAGGTCAAATGAGATAGGGGTCAAAAAGAACCCATTGGATTTAACAACTAAGTATGGTGTTAACCTTAGCGTAAGGGAGTTTTAGAGAAATGGTGGGGAAAGTTGAGTGTGAGGTGGGTGGGTAAAAAACAAGGCCATTTTTAAGGATGTTCTGATGTGAGGTACAGAAGAAAGAAGATTGGGGTTACGAGGGCTAATAGGATCAAGAGAAGAATTTTAGGGACACTTGAGAAAGTTTATATGGGCGGGTAAGTTAGGATAGAAATGTTGAAGATCCAGTCAAGAGAGAGCAGGGACCTTCAGAAGGGGGTCATTATCTAGAGCAGTGGTCGGCATTTGGACTCGCCAGCTGTGGTTTGCCCCTCTGTTGACTAATGAGTTTGCAGACCACTGATCTAGAGTACCGAGAAGAGTTCTAGACAGGACTCAGATTGCAGGTAGGAGCAGATGAGAAGACTGGATTATTGTGAAGAAGATACATTTTCTAGATTACCTGTTTGACCTTAATTGAAGCCTCATTTTATTTATATTTTTATTTTATTTTTAATATATTTTTATTGATTTCAGAGAGGAAGGGAGAGGGAGATAGAAACATCAATAATGAGAGAGAATTATCGATTGGCTGCCTCCTGTACGCCCTCTAATGGGGATCAAGCTCAAAACCGGAGCATGTGCCCTTGGCTGAAATCAAACTGGGACCCTTCAGTCCGCAGGCTGACGCTCTATCCACTGAGCAAAACCAGCCAGGGCTTTCTTTATTCTTTTTTAAATTGATTTGGGAGAGAGATTGATTTGTTGCTACATTTATTTATGCATTCATTGGTGTTTTGTGTGTGCCCTGATTAGGGATTGAACCCACAACCTTGGCTTAGGGGGATGACACTAACCAACTGAGCCTCCCTGGCCAGGGCCCTGATTTTATTTTGAAGAAACATTTTTCTCCCTTGAATTGGAGGCAGCTCATTTGATGATGCAGGATTTAGAGTGTTTGAGCTCATTACAGAGCAGATTACTTTTTTTTTTTTACCTTACTGAGCTCTAAACCATCTGATATTCAAAAGCCAAACTCTTTAGTTCTATGCTGTGCTGCTTCCTTCCTGCATGTGTAAGATCTACTATGAGGTCCCACCAGAAGAGCCACCACACAGCAGAATAAATTATTCTCTGCCATTTGTTGAAATGTATGGAAAATAGTTTTAAACAAGCTTTGTTCAAAGCCTCAAAACATGCAACTATATAAAATTGAGCCTTCCTGGTTCAAGATATGTTAACTTAAATTATTTTTTTTATCATCTTGATTCCTTGATGCTTCAGTATGCATATTGGGCAGCACAATTTAATATCTGCACCATTGAGGTAGTAATAATTGAGAGTTAAACTTTTTTTCTTGGAAAACACAAGAAATTGGTTGGTCCTGGTGTTTTTGAGAGGAGGAAACCTTTGAATTAGAGGTGGACTTTTATGTTTCTACTAGATGCCTGGTGCACGAAATTCGTGCACGGGGGAGAGGGGTGTCCCTCAGCCCAGCCTGCACCCTCTCCAATCTGGGACCCCTCAAGGGATTGGGCCTAAATGGGCAGTCAGACATCCCTCTCACAATCTAGGACTGCTGGCTCCCAACTGCTCACCTGCCTGCCTTCCTGATTGCCCCTAACCACTTCTGCCTGCCAGCCTGATCACCCCCTAACCACTCCCCTGCCAGCCTGATTGATGCCTAACTGCTCCCCTGCCAGCCTGTTTTCCCCTAACTGCCCTCCCCTGCAGGCCTGGTCCCCCCAACTGCTCTTCCCCGCAGGCCTGGGTCCCCCCCAACTGCCCTCCCCTGCAGGCCTGGTCACCCCTAACTGCTCTCCCCTGCAGGCCTGTTTCCCTCCCAACTTCCCTCCTCTGCCGGCTTGGTCACCCTTAACTGCCCTCCCCTGCAGGCTTGATCGCCCCCAACTGCCCTCCCTTGCAGGCCTGGTCCCTCCCAACTGCCCTCCCTTGCTGGCCATCTTGTGTCCACATGGGGGCAGGAGTTTTGACCACATGGGGCAGCCATCTTGTGTGTTGGAGTGATGGTCAATCTGCATATTACTCTTTTATTAGATAGGATAGAGGTCTGGTGCACGGGTGGGGGCCAGCTGGTTTGCCCTGAAGGGTGTCCTGGATCAGAGTGGGGGTTCCCTTGAGGCGTGAGGCAGCCTGGGCGAGGGGCCTGTGGTAGTTTGCAGGCCGGCCACTCCCCCTGGCGACCCAAGCGGAGGCCCTGGGATCTGGGGTTTATTTATCTTCTACAATTGAAACTTTGTAGCCTGGAGTGGAGCCAAGCCTTCTGCTTGCTCCTTGGTGGCAGCCATTTCTATGGGATTTATGTATCTTCCATAATTGAAACTTTGTAGCCTTAAGCAGAGGTGTGCGGAAAGCTTGGCTTCCTCCATCGCCGGGGGCAACCCTAGCCTCCTGCTCTTTCCAACTCCGTGGCTGCCGCCATTTCTGTTTGGATTTATGTATCTTCTATCATTGAAACTTTGTAGCCTTGAGTGGAGGCCTAGGCTGGCAAGGGCAGGCGGGAAGCTTGGCTTCCTCCTTTTCCAGGGAAACCCAAGCCTCCCTCCTGCTCTCTGTGGCCGTAGCCATCTTGGTTGGGTTTATTTGCATATTGGCTCCTGATTGGCTGGTGGGTGTGGCTTGTGGGTGAAGCGGAGTTATGGTTAATTTGCATATTGCTCTTTTATTATATAGGGTGAACATTTTGGAAATAATTTTTAGCTTATGTATGCATTTCAAGAAATCTTTGATCTATGTGTATTTGTCAGAAATGACTGAAATATTCACAACCACCTCAAAGATTCTCTTTTTCTTCAAAGTTTGAAACTTTACTCTTGTACATTGTGGGTAGAACTAGAAGTTGGAATGACATCAGGAGAACAATTAAACATCTAACAAAATTTAAAAACATTGCCCCAGAAATTAATAGATATAGGCCAGCTCCCCCCAAATATATATATGTAATAATAGGTAGTGACATATATATTCATTAATGTACATATGAGAATATTCATTGCAATGTTGCATATAATATCCATATGTCCACATCCATATGACGTTATGCAGCCATTAAAGGGAAGGGTGGCTACCCTAGAACATTTTTCTTTGGGGTGGGAGACATTTTTCTAAGATGAATTAAGTTCTGGTAATGATCAGCACTTTTGTTCTGTAAAAAAAAAAACCCATATGGTTTCTAAAAAATAAATAGGAAATTGCTAATAGTAAGGAGGGAGTCCAGTTGGCTGGGGAACAAGAATGGAAAAGGAAACATTGTTGTAATCAATGGGCAAAAAAACTGCTTTGAAAGCAGCAGTAACAATAAAATGACAACTTACCATAAACATTAGAAACAACAGTGAACTTGCATACCCACAAGATAGTCGTGGTTTATACATACTAGCCAGAATATTTGTAACTCCATACTTTAGCATGCTGAAGTATAAGTGATTGTAGAGGTAACCAAACTATTTAAATGAATACTATTTCTGATACCTTGCAACTGAACATGACCCACCATTATGTCAAGATAAGGTGAAAATCTCTTGGTCTGTGTTGCTGGCATTTTCTGTTTCCTGTTAATAAAAATAATAAAGGCTTTAGAGACAGTAAAAAAAAAAAAGTGAAATTGGCAGCTAACACAGAAATTTGCCAAGTATCATAAAAAGCCACATGAGTTTGTATATATTATTATTATTATTATTATCATTATTTATTTCAGAGACAGGGAGAGGGAGAGAAACATCAATGAAGTGAGAAAATCAGCAATCAGCTGCCTCCTGCATGCCTCCCACTGGGGGGTGGAGCCTGAAATCCAGGCAAGTGCCTTGACTGGGAATCAACAGGTTCATAGGTCAAAGTTCAACCATTAAGCCAAACCAGCTGGGCACACATAATTTCTTTTTTAAAAATGTTGGGAATATATAGAAAATTAAAATACTTTGAACAGTAAGACTGGGATAATCGCAAATAATATTTTATAAAGGGACCAATTTATAGTCCTCTGTTGCTGTACAGAGAGCTTACCTCACATTAGAAATCAGGACCTCTAGCCAAGCAATGCACAACATTTACTTTGAAAAGATCAGATTACCAATATTAGCTATTCTTTTGCCCAATGATAATTATCAGCTGTTGTTTTTGGCCTGTCCATCTGTAGCCTCCATCACAGTGCACTTTATTATTAAAAATTTTTAACATATAAGGAAATATATATATATATGGTCATCTTTGCTTGTCTATATAGGGTTTTCCGCAAAAACCATTTAGCATATACTATATAGGTGTGACTATTCACACCAATTTTTTGAACATACATTTAAACATTTTCCCTACATAATCACCATATCATTCTCATACCTATCAAAATGAACAATTCCCTAAATTTCCTTAGTCTCCAAAATATATTTAGTAGCTTATTGCAAATATTTGATATAGAATAACTTGAGTTTGGTTATTATGTCTTAATTTTGAGCAGTTTCTCTTTAGTTGAACATACACATAATCTGTGATTTAACTATTTTACTTCTGGGTTAATACACAACATAATGTTGCACATATGCATGACATGCATGTTCACAACAGCATTAATTGTCATAGTCAATTATTTGGAAACAACACAAAGGCCCCAATAGGAATGTATGGATGATAATTCTATAGTAGAATACCATACAGCAATGAAAATGAACAGACAACATAGGTAAATATGTGGCTAAATCTCACAAACATAACATTGATGGAAGGAAGCCAGACACAATATAATGCACAGCAAAACTATAAAGTTTTAAAACAGTCAATAAATTTTAATCTATGATGATAGAAGTCATAGTGGTTATCTTTGTAATTGGGACACTCAAAAGGTAGTCTAGCTTTAAATAATTAAAACGCCAGGATAAGAGCCATTTTCTTTTTCTTTTTTAATTTATTTTATTTTAGAGAGGAAGGGAGAGATAGAAACATCAATGATGAGGGAAAATTATTGATTGGCTGCCTCCTGCATCCCCCCCCCCCCCGCCCCCAATGGGGATCAAGCCCACAACCTGGGCATGTGCCCTGACATTGAATCAGGATAGGTCAATGCTCAACCAGTAAGGCACACCAGCTGAGCAAGAGCCATTTTCAGTTGTGATATTTTAGAATATCATCTTTGTTCTTAAAGACTCTTAGGAGTTTTAGTGTGTGTGTGTGTGTGTATGAGAAAAGTCAAGTCATAAGAAGAAATAAATTATAAGATTGGTAATCACCTCCAAGTTAATGTAGTGATAGTGGTTCTTAATCCTGGCTACACATCAGAGACACCAAGAACTTTTTAAAGGGGAAAGGAGAGGGAGAGAGAGACATCCAGTTGGTTGCCTCTCCTACACACCCTGACTAGGGATCTAACCTGAGACCTTTCGGTGTACAGGATGACACTCTAATCAACTGAGCCACTCTAGCCAGGGCAGAAACACCAAAGTAGTTTAAAAATTAAGTAAACGAAACTGATTTCAAAGTCCCACCTCCAGAGGTTGAGGCCTGAGCAGTGCTATTTTTAAAGTGATTGACAAAGCTCACATCCATTAGGATGGCTACTTTTAAACAAAAATTTCAGAAAATAACAAATGATGTGCAGATGAGGAGGAACTGGAACCCTGTTGAATGCTGGGAATGTAAAATGATGCTGCCACTTAAGGAAAACACTTTGCAATTCCTCAAGAAAATTAGAATTACCATATGATCTAGAAATTCCAGTTACACATTTCTAAAAACATGATTCTGAAGAAATATTAATGCACCCATGCTCACAACACTTCTTAATAGGCAAGAGGTGGGCCAAAGTGTCCACCAATGAATGGACAAACAAAATATGGTTCAGACATACAGTTGAACTTTATAAAATGAAGAACATTTTAACATATGCTACAATATAGTTGAAGCTTGAGAGCATTATCCTAAGATAAGGCAGTCACAAAAAGATAAATACTGTATGATTCCACTCGAGATGCCTGGAGTAGTCAAATTCATAGAAACAGCAAATAGAATGTGTTTGCAAGAGGTTGGGGAGGGTGGAGAAAGAGGAGTTGTTTAATAGGTATAATTTGTTTCACAGATGATAAAGTTCTGGAAAATAGTTGGTCAAAATATGAATATATTTAACACTACTGTACCGTACTCTTAAAAACGGTTCAGATGGTAAATTTTATGTTATACGTATTTTACCACAATTAAAAAGAAATTGAGAACTAACACCACATTAATGCAAACAAAGATATTGGCTAAATGTAACAATGATCTCTAAAAATGAACACTTGATTTGATAATCATACTTTTCATTTTGCTAACATACTTGGTGTAATCCCTTTGTTCTCTGATCCATAAAGTAACAATGCTTACTAGTTACGTTAGATACTGTCTTTCTGAAATACTCATGACGTTTCAAACTTTTATTTTAGGTGTAGCAATATGCACTAAAAAGTAGCATTTTAACATGTTTTTCTAATAATTGTTTTAAAATCATTTTATTTAAATTAGCCAGAAAATCCTTTATTTTTGCCATTTCCCCTACATTGAACTAATAATTGTAGAATAACTATATATGAATATATTATTTTTAACTTCACCTTCTATTTTATTTTTCCAGAAACTTACAGATTTTCCCTGCTAAGACATCAATTTGTGTCTTAGAAAAGCAGAAATACTGTGAAAGATTGAAATAACCTAAATCATCTAAAACTAAGGTATACATAATGAAACAACTTCTAGTACTTATATAGAAAAAGGTTTGTATTTGTTTAAAAATGGATTCATTTATCATTTATTTGGATTTTAAAAAGCATTATGTGCTTTAAAGTACGATAGCTGTTACTCTTAAATATACTTTCAGTCCTATAGAACCATTTTATTTTTATATTTTAAATCTTTATTGTTGAAAGTATTACATATGTCCCATTTTCCCCATATCTACCCACTTCAGCCCACTCCTATCTCCTCTACTCCCCAGGCCCTCACCGCCCCATTGTTTGCTTCCATGGGCCATGTATATATGCATACAAGGTCCTTGTTGATTACCTCCCTCCTTCCCACCCACCCACCCTCTCTCTCCTTCCCTCCAAGATTCTGCACTCTGTTCCATGTTTCCATGTCTCTGGATCCACTCCGTTCATCAGTTTATTTTGTTACTTAGATTCCACATATGAGTGAGATCATGTGATACTTGTCTTTCTCTGACTGACTTATTTTACTTAGCATGATATTCTCCAGATCCCTCCATGCTGTCTCAAGAGATTCGTCTTTTTCACTGCTGCATAGTATTCCATGGTGTAAATGTACCACAGCTTTTTTATACACTCATCTTCTGATGAGCACTTGGACTGTTTCCAGATCTTAGCTATTGTACCTTGTGCTGCTATGAACATAGGGGTGCATACATTCTTTCTGATTGGTGTTTTGGGTTTCTTAGGATATATTCCTATAAGTGGGATCACTGGGTCAAATGGCAGTTCCATCTTTAATTTTTTTAGGAAACTCCATACTGTCTTCCATAATAGTTGCACCAGTCGGCATTCCCACCAGCAGTGTACTACTAGGGTTCCTTTTTCTCCACATCCTCGCCAGCACTTGTCATTTGTTGATGGTAGCCTTTCTGACAGGTGTGAGGTGATTCCTCATTGTTTTAATTTGTATCTCTCTGCTGATCAGTGACTTTGAGCATTTTTTTATATGTCTCTTGGCTATCGGTATGTTCACTTTGGAGAAGTGACTATTTAGGTCCTTTGCCCATTTTTTAAAAAATACTTTTTATTTTTAAAATATATTACTTTATTGATTTCAGAGAGGAAGAGATAGAAACATCAATGATGAGAGAGAGAAACATCATTGATTGGCTGCCTCCTGCACGCCCCCTAGTGGGGATCGAGCCTGCAACCCAGGCATGTATGTGCCCTTGGCGGGAATGGAACCTGGGACTTCCCAGTCCACAGGCCAATGCTCTATACACTGAGCAAAACAGGCTAGGGCATCCATTTTTTTAATTGGATTGTTTGTCTTCCTTTTGTTAAGTTGCATGAGTTCCTTATTTATATTGGATATTAACCCTATACCAGATGTATCATCACCAAATATGTTCTCCCATATGATGGGCTTTCTTGTTTTGTTGATGGTTTCTTTTGCTGTACAGAAGATTTTTATTTTGATGCAGTCCCATTTGTTTATTTTGTGTTATTCTTGAATAATACTTTCAGTTCCTATAGAACCATTTGAAAGTAACTTCGTTTTGTTTTATTTTTCAGGACATGTACTTGTAGACATTAGAATATCAGGATTTGAAGCAATTAAGAATGTCTCTGCCAAGTAGACAAATAGCTATTATTAACCCTCCACCACCAGAGTATATAAATACTAAGAAAAATGGGAGATTGACAAATCAACTGCAGTATCTACAAAAAGTTGTCTTGAAGGCTTTATGGAAGCATAGTTTTTCCTGGCCTTTTCAGCAGCCTGTGGATGCCGTGAAACTAGAGTTGCCTGTAAGTATGTCTTATAATTAATTATATTAGGTTGGTTTTTTTTTTTAAGCAAAAGAAAACCTTGTAAATCTCTGAAACAAATAAACTAGTCTTTAATATTATAAAATACCAGAGGCCCGTCCCTAGGCCTGGCTGGCAATCAGGGCCAATCAGGTTCCCCACCTCCCCGTCTCCTCCTTCCCTTGCTCCTTAAGCACATACCCCCGCCCCCTTTTCTGGTCGCCTGCCATGTTCCGTGTCACCCCCTGGTGGTCAGTGCACTTCATAGCAAGCGATCGAATTCCCTTTCTCCCAGTGGAAATCCTGAGGGGACACTGCATATTTGCCTTTTATATATGGAGATATTTAATAAGCACCTGATTTATTCAACGCCACTGAAGAATACCCCAATGAGTATTTTTTCCTAAACAACAAAGCTCATTTTTCTGAGTATTGAAATTATTGTTTTAGTAGTTTGTGTTAAATTATAGTACATGCTTTCTTGTTATAGCTTATGTCACTTGACTTTTATTTTGTTAGTCCTCATCCAAGGATATTTTTCCATTGATTTTTAGAGAGAGTGGTAGGGAGGGGCAGGGAAAAGACAGAGAGAGAAACATTGATGTGAGGGAGACATATCGATTGGTTGCCTGCAACTAAGATATGTGCCCTTGACCAGAATTGAACCGGGAACCAACAGAGCAGGCTGATGCTCTATCCACTAAGCCAAAACAGCGGGCGTCACTTTTTAATGTGGGTTGTCATGAATGTCGCTCTTGACAGTTCCTGGCAGATTGTTGCATCACAAATAGGATTCAACTTTAGGAATTTTTAGCCATCTTATAACAGAAGGGCTAAGTAATGTGTAAAATAGAGAGTAAATCATGGAACTGGGATTACACTCTGGATCTCTCAGAGTCGATAAATACTAGTTTATTTTTCTTCATGCCCTTTTTATTTTCCAGTATGATTCTACTTTTATATTCTTGTGTTTGTTATTTTTAATGATTTTTTCCCCTCTGAAAAATAATGCCATGACAATCAGACTTATTTCTCATAACTGATGGTTTTGGTTTCCAGATTATGGCATTCCTTAAATTTCTTTGTGTGCCAATTGTTGTAGTTCATTCATTAATACTAACATTTGTAATGTCTTTTTGAAAACTATAGGATTATTACACCATTATCAAAAACCCAATGGATTTAAGTACAATTAAGAAGCGCTTGGAAAATAAGTATTATATGCAGGCTTCAGAATGCATCGAAGACTTCAGAACGATGTTCTCGAATTGTTATCTATACAACAAGGTATGTAAGCCTTATGCTTGCTGATTCTATGCTGTTACATATAGGAGATGTGTATAAACAAGTGAGCTATTTCAGATATCAAGTCTTGATTTGGGGTATTTTACGTACTTTTAAGGATAATGATTTTTTTTTACCAGTTTTCCTAATTTTTACCTATCAGTATTTGTTTAATCTATTTGCTATATTTTTTTCTAAATAGCTGTAATGACTTATTATGCTTTTAAAAATGAAATGCCAATGATAGCTGGCTTTTGTGAGTAAAGTATTATTTCAAAATATTCTCCAACGCACTTCTGCCATTTTAGTTATAAAATGATAAACCTCATTATATACTAATCTTGTTTAGATTTTCATGTTGTGAATCCCTGGCCATAACCTAAGAAGCTAAACAAATTACAAACTTCATGACAAATTTAAGATCAGACACATTCTCTGTTATATCCCAGTAGTAGTATTTGCATCTGTTAATGCACTAGCTTGTTTGATAATATATGTGGTCATTTTGAACATAATCTTCACATTTCATCCATGAAATTGGATTCCTAACTCTTCTGTGATATCTAATCATTTTTAAACTTATGTTCTATTTATTCAAAATCACTAGTGACACAGAAAGGTAATAGAGGTTTTTATTTGCTTCCCAAGGTAATTATCAGTGCCACTTCATATGTTTAAAAGATTTAAGACTATTAGCCAATGTCATTTTTTTAAATTCAGAACCATTGATACAAAGTACATTGGCAATTGCATTTTAATTTAACAATTCCCTATTGTTAAGTTAACAATTTCATATTGAACATTTAAAAATAAAGTTCAGTAATTCTCCTGAGCTCCCTAACTTAGAAATAAGTGTTCTTGGCTTTAGACTTTTGCTTTGTAATTTATTTGAGGTTTTTTTTCCCCCCCTCAGTAGTGAAGTAAAGCAAAGTAGTTACGATTTAAAAATTGAGTTCAGCCAAAACCGGTTTGGCTCAGTGGATAGAGCGTCGGCCTGCGGACTGAAGGGTCCCGGGTTCGATTCCGGTCAAGGGCATGTACCTTGGTTGCGGGCACATCCCCAGTGGGAGGTGTGCAGGAGGCAGCTGATCGATGTTTCTAGCTCTCTATCCCTCTCCCTTCCTCTCTGTAAAATATCAATAAAAATATATTAAAAAAAAATTGAGTTCAATAATGTCATTTTATTGTTTAGTTAACTGAAAACTGAATTGGGACAAGTCAAGTAATTTGCATAGCCATGAATAAGTTTTGTAACCTATTTGTGAGGTAGAAATTTTAATTTCTAATACCTTTTATATTAGTGGGATTGGTTGAGTTGTAACTCTAATGCTCAGAAGGCATCTTGGGTCCTTTTTAGAATTAAAGGGGTAGGAAGTTAGAATTTAAAATATGAGCTGCTACACTTTTTTTCTAAACTTAATTTAGAAGTGATAGACAAAGAGTGAGTGCTGTTACTACCTTCTATAAGATAGCCTGACTTATAGAAACTTGGTACTAATATTTGTAATGTCTTCTTGAAAACCATTGGATTAATATACCATTATTAAAAAACCCAATGGATTTAAGTACAATTAAGAAGTACTTGGTAACAGTGACCATACTGTGTAACCTTATGGCATATTTTATATATTTTGTAGCCTGGAGATGACATTGTTCTTATGGTACAAGCTCTAGAGAATTTATTTAAACAGAAATTATTACAGATGCCAAAAGTAGAGCAAGTTGTGGGTGGTAAGGAAAGAATAAAGAAAGGTAAGCCAGAAGTTTATGTTCTCTTTCTCTTTCATATGTATGAGTGTGTGTGTGTGTGTGTGTGTGTGTGTGTGTGTGTGTGTCTCCAAGATGTCTGAAATTTTTGCTTGTGTTTACTACCACCTGTCTGTTAGTCTGAGTTTATGTTACACATCGTTTTGAGTAAAATTGATAAGCCCACCATTAATAACAGGTTTTGAAGTCTTTGCTAAATCTAAATTGGTCTAACACTATTCAACAGGTGTGTGTGGGAGGGTGTAAAGGGGGAGTGGGAAGGTGCCATGTTTATATTGCTAAAAAGTTGAATTAAATGAATTAATGTAAAATACTAAGAGAAATATATCTTAGTTTTATATTTTACTCAAATATTGGTTCACACTTTACCAGGCACTCAACAGAATGTAGCGGTTTCTTCTGTTAAAGAAAAACAGTCTCCTAAAGGATCAGAAAAAGTATTTAAGCAGCAAGTGAGTCCCTCTGTATTTCCTGAAACATCTACTTCTCCTTTAAATATGGCACAAGGTGCTCCACCCAACTCTACCTCACAAACAGTGGCCCAGGTAAGTTTACTGTAGCTTTAAAATAGTTGAGTGTAAGTTTGATTGTTGTGATGTCTATACTTTAAAAAATTAATATGAAAATTGACCTTTAGTTTACAGTGGTCAATCTTGTTGTCTGTATACATGTTGTGAACAGAAACTTACATGTGAACCAAATTTTGGAGATTTCTTAGGTAGGATTTGAACTGGTTTAGAATCTTTGTAGTTTCTTTTGTGTGTGTGTGTGTGTGTGTGTGTGTGTATGATGTAACTTATTTACTCACAATTTGGGGGGCAAATAATTTTCTTTTAAAATTCATACACTCTAGCTGATTTCAGGTATTCAAAAACTTTTGGTATAACTGACTTTTTTTCTTCTATTTTTCATTGGTCTCAAAGGTTTGCACAAGAGAATTCTTGGGGTGTGGGAAGAAAATGTGTAAATTACTTATTTTGTCTATAAAAGAGAAAATAACTTTTACTAATATTTAATATGTGCAAGACTTGGTGCTAATAATCCTTACCTTTGTTTTTTAAGAAAACTGTTGCTCTGAATTTCACCTTATAGTTTTGTTGTTGAATTGTTTTGTTTTAGGTTACAAAGGGTGTAAAGAGGAAAGCAGATACAACAACTCCTACAACTTTAGTAGTTAAAGCAAGTGGTGAACCTTCCCCAGCACTTACAGAAAAAAAAACAGCAAAAATGCCACCCGTAAAAGAAAGTGGAGGGAAGAATGTTTTGCCGAATTCTCAGCAACAATATAAAGTTAAAGTAACCGAACCATTAAGGCACTGTAGTGAGATTCTGAAAGAACTGTTTGCAAAGAAGCACTTTTCATATGCATGGCCCTTTTATAATCCTGTTGATGTTAATGCATTGGGACTCCATAACTACTATGATATTGTGAAAAATCCGATGGATCTTGGAACTATCAAGGTAAATGTCTTAATAGGAGGGAGTTCTTTTCCTGATTATAAAAGTGATTGTGTCCTTGTAAAGAAATTTTAAATTCAGAAAATGATGAAGAAAATTTAAATCACCAGTAGTCTCACCACCAGGCATGAATCACGGGAACATTTAAAAGTATATCTTTTTATTTTCTTCAAATCAAATATATGGTTCTTTCCTATAATATTTGAGTTATAGTATATAACTATACCCTGAATTTTCATTTACTATATTATAAACATTATCTCATTATATATTCAATAATTTTTTTCCTCACCTGAGGATGTTTATTTTAGAGAGAGAGGGAGAGAGAAAAATCAATTGGTTGATTCCCATGAGTATGTCCCAATTAGTGATTGAATCCAAAACCTAGGTATGGACTCTGATCAGCACATACCTTTCGGTGTACAGGACAATGCTCTAACCAACTGAGCCCAAAAAAATGCCCTATATATCTTGCCCATCTCACAAAAGAAAAATAGGTATGAGTTTTATTCATTCACACCAATGGCTATTCTTGTGTTAGCTGTTGTCATTTTTTCACTTGACAATCTAAAGGAAAAGAGGTCAGTGCTCCTGATAAGTAATTAGGTATTGTATGTTTTAAAAATTCTTTTGGCTGCCCTGACCGGTTTGGCTCAGTGGAGAGCATCAGCCTATGGACTAAAGGGTCCCATGTTCGATTCCCGTCAAGGGCATGTACCTTGGTTGTGGGCACATGTGCAGAAGGCAGCTGATTGATGTTTCTCTCTCATCAATGTTTCTAACTCTCTATCCCTCTCCCTTCCTCTCTGTAAAAAATCAATAAAATATATTTAAAATAAAAATCTTGTGGTACACTAGTGTGCCACCGAACACTGGCTGAAAAATCACTGGTCTAGAAGTTTGGTTTTTATTTAACACACAGTTTTATTTTATTTTGTAACATCAACTTCAAGTTTATTAACATGTTACTAAATTTTGTGTTTACCCTCATTTTTTTCATCTTACTTTTCCCTCTCAGTTTTTTTCTTTTCACAAAAGTGAAAACATTGTGGCTATTCCACGAGGGCTTAGGTGTCTATATTTTGTCTTTATTCTTTTTTTAAAAGTAACTTTTTAGCTTCAGACACTATGGCTCAGTTGGTTGGAGTTATCCTGTACACTAAAAGGTAGGGAGTTAAATTCTATGATCCCAGTCAGAGCACATTCCAATCTCCAATGATCTGATAGGCAAAAAATTATTTCATGCTTTTGTTTTGCATTTCTTCAATTACAAATGAGGTCTGGCATGTTACATTTGTTTATTAGCCTTTTATATTTGTTTATGAATTGTTCATTAATACACACGTTTTGCAGTCTAAAGGATTTACTTGTCTGTTGGTAGTTTTTATTTTATAGTGTCTGCCCAACTGGCTACTCTACATCCTCATTCTTCTATATACTTCATATGTAGCTACCTAAAAATGTAACCCTTGCTGATAATTTCTTTTCTGTTCATTTTTAAATGTCTTCATTCCTAGGATAGTTGTAATATACACCTTAGATTTAGGTGCTCTTTTCACTGCTTTTCTATGATCAAACTTGTCTATGCAAGATTATCTGAAAACATCTTGTTTTCCTGCTTTTGTGATTTTGTTCCTTTTTTTTTTTTTTTTTTTTTTTTACTTGTAATGCCCTCCTTCCTTATCTCTAAACACTTAATATAGGTGGTCAAATTATTATTGAGCTGCTTGTGAATCCTGTAATTTTTCACTTACTTAGAGAAAAATGGACAACCAAGAATATAAGGATGCATATGAATTTGCTGCAGATGTTAGATTAATGTTCATGAATTGCTACAGATACAATCCTCCAGATCATGAAGTAGTGACAATGGCAAGAATGCTCCAGGTAAGTTGTTACTTGTGCTCTGAAAGTGAATTTCCTCTGAATATAGTTTGGAAATTTTAGAACCATAACTCAAGAGATAAAGAATAACACTCAAGTAGTAAAGTATAATTTTTAAATTGGTGGGATTGTTTATTTTTTGAGGTATAGCATCCTTTAGTAGCAAATCTTTTCATGAAGTGCCCAGCATGTAGAGGATATTGGGGAAAATGTTAGTGAAGAGAGGATAGTAGATATCTGAGATAGGGTTCACTGGAGCCTATATCCCACTAAAGGAAAGACCTAAGGACTTTTGAGGCTGAACTATTGGGAAGCAGTAGACTGATAGATACGCCAACCACAGGACAGGAGATCTGTGAAAGAAGATTCCCAATATAACTTGGTCTACCTTACCTGAAAAAAGTGAGAAATGTTGCTATGGTTGGCTGGAGGGTAAGCTTGAGTCTTATATTTCTTCTTCTGGTCATTGTTATCTAGTTTTATGGAGATATAATTGGCATGTAACGCTGTATATGTTTTAAGTTGTGCACATAATGACCTGATAAATGTATATATTACAAAATGATGACCACAAGGAAAACCAGATTGTCATAAAAATATGACACAAAAATGTAGCTTTTGTTAAAAGGGGACAGTGCTGCATTAAATAAAAAATGCAGAAAAACTTAACAGTCTAATTTTCCATTATAGGATGTTTTTGAAATGCATTTTGCGAAGATCCCAGATGAACCTGTTGAGAGTAAGCCTGTATATAATATCAAAACAGATACCACAAAGCCCCTTGGTAGAGAAAGCAGTACTGAAACTTCCTCTGAAGATAACTCTTCTGGTGATTCTGAAGATGACCAAGCTCAGTG
Organism: Plecotus auritus; assembly: GCF_963455305.1. NCBI lineage: Eukaryota > Metazoa > Chordata > Mammalia > Chiroptera > Vespertilionidae > Plecotus > Plecotus auritus. Next base: position 72,632,609 of record NC_137771.1, read on the forward strand.
TCTTGCAAAGCTTCAGAAACAGGTAGCTAAGTGTATTGATACAAGTTTTTGTATTTATATGAGCTGTTGCTGCTGATCCTTCCTATATAATAAAAGTGTAATATGCTAAGTGTCTGACCGCTCATTCGACCATTCATTCAACTGTTCCATCATCACTATGACGCACACTGACCACCAGGGGGCAGACACTCCAACCGGTAGGTTAGCTTGCTGCTGGGGGACTGGGTGAGATGTGCTGGAGCCCTTCTGCGGTCCTGCCCTGGCCCGCCAGCCCCAATCGGCCCCAATTGCTGACCAGGCCGAGGGACCCCAACAGGGCATGAATTTGGTCTATTATAAAATCCATTGTGTAGATTAAAAGCTGTTATATCTAGATCACTTAGCAACTATAACTCTATTTACCTATTGACACATTTATAATGTTTAATATTCTTTTCTACTAAAACATCTATATCTTAAAATCCTGTTATTTATATTTTTATTTTATTTTACTTTTTAAAATATATTTTTATTGATTTCAGAGACAAAGGGGGAGCGAGAGAGAGAGAGAGAGAGAGAGAGAGAGAAACATTAATGATGAGAGAGAGTCATTGATCAGCTGCCTCCTGTACAGCCCCTACTGGGGATCGAGCCCGCAACCCAGGCATGTGCCCTGACCAGGAATCAAACGCAGGACCCTTCAGTCTACAGGTCAACACTCTATCCAGTTAGCCAAACCAGCCAGGGCTATTTATATTTTTAACCACAGTGAGCTAATTTGCTTTGAAATGGCTTATACTGTATATCATAATCAGAGATATTTTATGGATGATATCTTTAATATTTGCTACCTCTTATGATAAAATGTTAAGCTGCTCTAAGCTAAAGCCTGAAAAATCAATTATTTAAAACTTAAGACTACCTGAAATATTAATTATTCCTTGGTCTCATTTAGATGAATATTTAAGCTTATAGGGTGAGCACATGATAGATAGTGTTTGTAATTCAATATAATGAATTCATGAAATGAAATTAGAACCCAAGAGAAAAGTTATATTAAACGAGTTTAAAATATAATGTGAAGGATACTCTTGACTTTTGAGTGCATCATTTTTTTTCTAGTATCTTTAATTTACTTAATTATTATTGAATTTTTCCTTTATCAGCTTAAAGCTGTTCATCAGCAACTGCAGGTTCTATCCCAAGTGCCACACCATAAGCTAAAGAAAAAAAATGACAAATCTAAACAGGAAAAGAAAAAAGAAAAGGTTAATAACACAGATGAAAATCCAAGAAAGAAGTTTAAGCAAATGAAATCAAAGGAGAAATCCAAGAGCAAGTAAGTATCTTTCATGATGCCTTATTAAAAGAATATTATGTAAAACTAGAGGCTCAGTGCCTGAATTCATGCACTGTTGGGGTCCCTAGGCCTCACCGGTGAACAGGGCCTATCGGGGCCATCTTGCCGAGTCCCAATTGGGGCCAGGCTGATCAGGGCCTTCCATCCAGGGGGAGAGACGGGGAGAGGGACCGTGGGAGGTTGGCCAGCCGGCTTGGGGGGCAGACCACTGTGGGAGGGACCGCAGGAGGTTGGCTGGCCATGGGAGGTTGGCTATGGGAGTGCACTGACCACCAGGGGGCAGTTCCTGGGTTGAGCGTGTGCCCCCTGGTGGTCAGTGCACATCATAGCGACTGGTTGACCTGTTGTTCGGTTATAACAGTCACTTAGGCTTTTATATATTGTAAAATAGATTTGACTAAATTTAATTTTTGTTGCAGTGAGCCAAAGAAGAGGCAACAACCAGTGTTGGCTCTGAAATCTGAGGATGAAGATAATGCTAAACCTATGAGCCATGATGAGAAAAGGCGGTTAAGTTTGGATATAAACAAACTCCCTGGAGATAAACTTGGAAAAGTTGTTCATATAATACATTCAAGAGAACCTTCACTGAGAAATTCCAACCATGAGGAGATAGAGATAGACTTTGAAACACTGAAAACAACAACACTGAGAGAACTAGAAAAATATGTTGCTGCATGTCTAAGAAAAAGACCACTAAAACCTCGTGGTAGGTATTTCTATATGCGAGTAGATAACATTCTGATGTTCGGTAGTTTTAAGTTTGCTCACTCTTTTACTTTTGTCCTAAATCACACAGGTAAGAAAATAATGAAGTCAAATGAAGAATTTCATGCACAGAAAAAACAGGAGTTAGAAAAGCGATTACTGGATGTCAATAATCAGTTAAATTCCAGAAAATGCCAAATAAAATGTAGGTGGTCATTTTCAAATGTTCCTGTGACTATGGGGTGTCCCCCAAAAATGTATATACACACTTTGAATAATTATATAGGCTATGTTTATTAAAATATATTTCATTTTCAAAATTGAGCTATTAGTGTATATACATTTAAAGTGTGTATACATTTTGGGGGGACACCTACTGGCATTTCAATGTGTTTCCCTATTTTGTAGCTAAGAAAACGCCATCATCCACAGCTGTTGTTGGAATTGGTTCCCGATTGAGTGACAGCAGCAGCAGTTCATCAGAGTCTGAAAGTAGTAGCAGCGATTCAGTTTCTTCAGACAGCAGTGATTCCGAATCAGGTTAGCTATCCCTTTAAGCACACCTCTGGTTGTGGGAAAATTTTTGAAATGTTTGTTACTTACCCAGAAAGTATGGCTTGGATGCCACACTTATTATTTAATCCCATGTTTGATGATCTCACTATTTTCCTTAAGAGGTACTGTGTAAAATAAACTTCATATTATATGTATGTGGCTTATAGGCTTGTAATATTTAAAATAATTTTACTAAAGGTGGGATAGCCTCTTAGTACATGATACCAGATCAAATCTTAATACCAGAAAATATCAAATAACAAAATGCTGGTCTTCTGTTTCTAAGATAAAAGGTTGAGGACATTTTTCATTTTATTCTCCATGATATATATATCAGATCACTCTAATGTTGCAAAGCATGTCCTTTTTTGACAATATACTGTATTCTGATTCAGATAATCATTTTGAATTAAGAAACCAGTCATCCTAGAAACTGTAAAACAGTTACTTTCATTTATAGAAAATTGTATTTTAAATTCAGACTCTCACTTATGCTAAAGTACCACATTACCTTGTGCATTTTATTGTCAGCTGTATCAAACTTAACTCATTCGTGTTCTCTTCGTGCACTTTCATTGATGGTTACGTAGCTGACAAGTAACCTCTGTCCCAAGGACCAAAGTGGTAGTAGCATTCATCATTGTTCACCAAAAGGCAAATTCAGAATACAGAACACTTTTGTGCCTAAAATTTTGCTTTATTTTAAAATGAGATGTTTGTCATGAAATTCAGATCTTTTTAAAAAACCAAAAACAAACATCCCACGTAGAATACTGACACATCAGGTATTCCTACCAACTATTAGCATATCCTTCTTATTTCAATCTGGCAGTAAGGGTTTGCTGGCTTGCACTGCATTCTGTTTTCACTTTTGCTTCTGTTTAGTTAGTATTTATGTGGTGCTGATTTCTGTATTTTGTTTTTACATTTCTAAAGTACATAGTGGTAAATATTTTTGTTAGAATAACAAAACTTATAATTTTGTTGGAATTTGTTATGCCAGAAAAAATTTAATTTAGGCCTCTGATTATACATTATTTCCGTATATTTGACTTTTAAGCATAAAACAATGCTGGGAAAACCCTTAAGTTGCATTTAGGGTTTTAAATTGTAATAGCATTTGTAATTTCATTTAATAAAGCATTTTTGGCCTAATAAGTTAGAGCACTTTGTCTTTTATTTGTAGGATAAAACTCATATTGGAACTGTTACTTTGAATTATCTAATTATATATTGAATTCTGATCAGTAAATTCCTTGAGTATTAGAAGAAAAGTACTATATACAGAGTGCTTTAACCGAGTACCTCAATTTTAATTTTAATTGTCAGTTTCTGATAGAATCTTCCAAAATATTGCATGAAGGGAAGAAAATGTCTATCATCCACTTGTGTTCTTAAAATGTTATCTTTTGTCTGTTGCCATTGTTTATATATACACATATATGTAACGTATATATTTTTATTGATTTCAGAGAGAGGAGAGAGATAGAAACATCAATGATGAGAGAGAATCATTGATAGTCTGCCTCCTACATGCCTTGTGATGGGGATTGAACCTGAAACCCGGGCATGTTCCCTGATGGGGAATTGAACCATGACCTTCTGGTTCATGGGTTGACACTCAACAACTAAGCCACACCAGCCGAGTGTTATATATATTTTTAAGTTTATTGGGGTGACTAGTTAATAAAATTATATATATTCAAGTATACAATTCTATGATTCATCATCTATATTTTAAATTGTGTGCCCACCACTCAAAGTCAAATCTTTCATCTCCATATATTTGACTCCTTTTACTGCTTACTATTTTCTCAACCCCTATTCCCTCTGGTATAATGTTAGGTTTTTCTAACTTTCTAACAGAAAATTGGCCTCAGAATTCTAATTTTTAAAATTCTTATTTTATGACATTATTGTTTAATGTCATCTTTTTCAAATAGCAGGAACTATTTTAAAAAATCATTATTTAAAAAATCCAATTAGCAGCCCTCGCCAGTGTGCCTCAGTTGGATTTTGGTGTGTTTTTCCGTACACTGAAAGATGGCAGGTTCAATTTCCGGTTATGGCACATAACCAGGTTGCGCGTTTGATTCCCTATGGGGGTGCCAACAGGAGGCAACCAATCAATGTTTCTCTCCCTTTCTCCTTTCCTCTCTCTCAAATCAATTAAAAATATGTATATAAAATTAAAACTATATATTTGAAGTAGCAAAAGTTTTATGCTTCATTCCACATTATAATAGTATATAAGTTTGTGACACAAAGGTCAGTTTGTCTTTTAACATGATAGTATGAGTTATCATTTACCTTTGAAATTTATATTTTATGAGTATTCAGATTGTGTACCTCCTTGAAAAAAATTATATTTTTGCTTAATAAATTAGTAAATGAAAACAATAGGACCTTTTGTCCTAAATATTAACTTCAGTTGTGCCCATTAAAATACTATAGGACTCCTAATTTCTAGTGTGTAAGCTAAGAACATTTTTACTTCTCCTGAGAACAATAAAAATATATAAATGGATTGTAAATTATGAAAAGTAATCATCAGTTATCAATGACAATACCTATTGTAAAAATAAGTTACGCATCTACCATTCTTAATTACACACATGACATTTTCAGGGAGTAAACAAATCCCAAGTCTGAGTTTAAAGGTGGGAGAAAATAGGTCTATTCACTGAAAAAATATAATTTTTGAAAACGAGGCATATGAGCAAAAACTTCATTAACATGAGTAAAAATTAACTGAAAATACATATAAGATCTTGTAGCTTTTTTCCCAAATTATAAGAGAAAGTTTATATAGAAAATTAGAGAGGTAGTTGAAGTGAGCCAGGTGGACTGGGCAGGTTCAGGAAACAAATTTCAGAAGCAAAAGAAGGGCCCTTGGAGCTTAAGAGAGGGAAAGGCAGAGGTAATGTGTCTGAGGGAAAGGCACAGGTGTGCTCCCAAGAGACAGAGCATGCCAAGATTTTGTGGCTTTAAAATTTATTATGACTATGAATATCTTGCTTCCCAGCACTCTAGTTAAGAAGACCTTTGATTATTCATGATAGGAGATATGAATATAATTTTATTTCTACAAAATTTTATTAGAGGAAACTTTTCTGAAATCTGTAAAAAATTATTTTCTGATAGAAATACATTGATCTTTATGAATTTTTTATTAATCTGTTTTTTAATTCCTGTCCTCCTGGATTTTTATAGCAACTTGATTTTATGCAGTTTTCTTAGTCAAGTCACAATTTCTTATAAAATTTGTTCATCAGAGACAAGTCTCTAAATTGAATTTTTAATGTTGCTGACACTCAAGGTTCTTATAGCTATCCTGTATTATGAGTTGGCATCTTTATTATAATACTAGAGGCCCGGTGCACGGATTCTTGCACCAGGGGGATCCCTTGGCCTGGCCTGTGGAATTGGGCAGAAACCGGCAGTCCAACAACCCCCGAGGGATGTAGTAGTGCGCTAAGCGGCAGGCAGCCCAGGAGAAGCCTGAGCCCAGGCCGAGCACCGCGCCACTCCTGCTCATGCCGGCCCCACTGCACCTGCTGCCGCCTGGTAGCCTCGCTGCGGCTCCACTGTGGTCTTCATGTGCCCAACCTAGGGCGATACTGGCATGCCCATGACCAGGAAACAGCCGTGGGTTCGCGCCCAGTCAGTCTCAATGCCAGTCCCAATCCTGGTCCCGGTCTGGATGGGGGAGGGGCACTCAGGAGGAGTGTCAGCGGGAGAGGATCGCGCTGCCGCAGCGGCACTCATCAGCCGTGAGCCTGGCATCTGGCGCCTGTCAGTCAGCTGAACTGCCCTCCCACTGTGGGAGCGCACTGACCACTAGGGGGCAGCTCCTGCATTGAGAATCTGCCCCCTGATGGTCAGTGTGCATCATAGCAAATGGTCAACTACTCAACCGATCACTTAGGCTTTTATATATATAGATCATTCTGTTTGGATATGTTTTAAGGGTAACATCTGTGAAAAACATTTAAGTGTTGCAAATAGTGTTAGAGCTGTTTATTTTGCATTACTTAAATAATTCTATGTATTTTCAGACATTATTTTATGCACTTTTGAAAAACAGGGACTAAATTCTTTTTTTAATAAATATTTATTGTTCATATTATTACAGATGTTCCTCTTTTTCCCCCCATAGCTCCCCTCCACCCAGTTCCCACCCCACCGCTTATCCTTACCCTCCTCCCCCACTGTCCTCGTCCATAGTTGTAAGATTTTTGTCCAATCTCTTCCTATCATCTTGGTTCTCTCCAGGGACTAATTTTTTTTTTTTTTTTTATTTTATTGATTTTTTACAGAGAGGAAGGGAGAGGAATAGAGAGTTACAAACATCGATGAGAGAGAAACACCGATCAGCTGCCTCCTGCACACCTCCCACTGGGGATGTGCCCGCAACCAAGGTACATGCCCCTGACTGGAATCGAACTTGGGACCTTTCAGTCCGCAGGCCGACGCTCCATCCACTGAGCCAAACCAGTCAGGGCCAGGGACTAAATTCTTAATCCTGCTTTGTTAAGTAGGATAATTTAATGACAGAGCAGTGATTTCCAAGGAAAGTATTATTTAAAAAATTCTTTATCATTGCAAACAAGATATTAAGTCAGTTCTAAGATTGAATAGTAATGAAATCCCAAATCTTTGAAAAAACTAATGAGAAATCTGTGGGTTAGTGGTACTTAACTTGCAAACTTCTGATCAGCATGTGCAAATTGTCATGTGCAGATATGTGATGAAAATTTATTGAACATTGGTATAAATATAAGACCTTTTTATTTTTCATCATCTCAAAATCTCATTAAATGTCAGATCAAAGATGTAAATGAAGCTTGACAATAAAATGAATTCCAGATATATATTCGTATGTAAGCTAGGTTATGCTAGTATGCTCATATAAGCTATTGAGAATTTTCTAATGCTCAACAACCTTAGCTATCTTGAGTGATATAATAAGAAGGAATATAATTACTAGATCTAATCTTGTGGCTGATAATATTACTGGGAAACAATCAAATGAAGCAGCTCATCGGTAATAGTGCTTTTGAATTATACCTAATAGGAAATAACTTCAGGAAATGTCTAAATGTAAGCACAGATACTGGATTAGAGTGAAATAGAATAATGTACAGGAATGTTTATAATTCCAATTGCTAAACAGCTATACACAAAGAAACAAAGGTTACAGCATCAATTCTTTACCTGGTTAAGACAAAATGAATACATCACTTCATCCTCTGGACTTTTTGCTTTTATATGTTTTTTTAAAATATATTTTTATTGATTTCGGAGAGGAATGAAGGAGAGATAGAAACATCAATAATGAGAGAGAATCATAAATTTTGGTGTGATGTTCAGATAATTCAGTTTTTTAACAATTGTTTCTTTTTAAAATAACTTTTCTTGTTTGTGGGTGAGAAAATAAAAGAAAGAAAAATAAAAATTCTCTGGTATTACAGCCTAGGTCTTCTATAGAATTAGCCAGAATGTGATTTTTTTTTTTTTCCCCACACAAGGGAAAAAGGACAAACATTCACGTATAGATTTTGTTCTACCTTTTTAGGAAAGGGTGGTTTAGGAAATGTAGGAAGTACAAAATGACAGCTTTGGAGTAATCTTTGCCATTCAAGCTAGAGAGTTTAAGAGAAATGATTAGAGTTTATCATTTAAATTTTTAAAACATGTATTAGGTTCTCATCAAAATGTTTACAAAGTAAAAAAAGGATAAATTCAAGGATTGAGGCTTGATGAAAAATTTGCATATATTGAAGTCCATACTTGAGCTTTGAGTCTTATTAATAGTGATACATTTTGACTTATATTTTTAAATTTTTCTGTTCAAACTGGACCTTCTGGAATAAACAGGCTTTGTAGAATAGTGTTTCTCGTCCTTGGCCATATATTTATAATGTATTTTTTTTAAATATATTTTTATTGATTTCAGAGAGGGAAGGAGAGGGAGAGAGAGAGAGAGATAGAAACATCAATGATGAGAGAGAATCATTGATTGGCTACCTTCTCCATGCCCCCCACTGGGGATCTAGCCCATGTGCCCTTGACCAGAATCGAACCCTGGACCCTTTAGTCCACAGGCCAAAGCTCTATCCACTGAGCTTGGCTGTACATTATAAATACATGTAGAACTTTGAAAAGTGCTCAAATCTGAATTGAATGGAGAGTGGAGCAAGGTATATGCACTATTAAAAGTAACCCAGGTGACTTTAATGTGCTGCCATGTTTGTAACTATCAATGTAGGTTTTTTTGTTTTGTTTCCACTTTCTAATTGTAGTTAAAATGACCTTGGTAAGCCAAAACCGGTTTGGCTCAGTGGATAGAGCGTCGGCTTGTGGACTGAAGGGTCCCGGGTTCGATTCCAGTCAAGGGCATGTACCTTGGTTGCGGGCACATCCCCATTGGGAGGTGTGCAGGAGGCAGCTGATGGATGTTTCTCTCTCATCGATGTTTCTAGCTCTCTCTCCCTTCCTCTCTGTAAAAAATCAATAAAATATATTTTTTAAAAAAAATGACCTTGGTAAAAGGAACGGGCAATTTACAATCAGTTTGTTGTTCTATATTAAAATAAGTTCCAAATAATTAGATGAATATTGCCAAAACATTCTTTAAAGGAGCAAATGTTTTCCGTTCAGAAACAAATTGCTTTATTTTTATCAATAGAACATGACTTAGGTGATAAGTTTGGGCAAATCATTTAGCACCTCTGGACATGCCTTCTTTCCTATAAAATAAGGTAGTAGAAGCAGGTAGTTATTTCCAATCACTTCCCTATCCCTGTCATATGACATAAATGTGATTTGTTTTTCTAATAAACCTTCAGTAATTTTTTTCTGAATATGGCATTATGTTCTTGTTTTGCATTATGGTATTATATTTATATCAACTTACCAAGTTTTAAGTCTTGCTGACAATATTTGGTAATTCTGGAGCACTTATCTCCGTGCTTGTTAGTGATGGGTATTAAACCCTTTATCCAGCTCTATTGTTTTCTATAATTTGTTTTTGCCTTATTTAAAATGAAAACTTCCCAATCAAACTTTCATATTGAGGTTTTTTGGGAGATGTGAAAACAGAACACATTACCTAATATTTAGGTTATTATTTGTTTAGTAGTTTACATATATTATCTAATTTGATCCTTATAAAGATAGGTATGCATGTTGTTGTCCCTGTTTCATTTATGTTTGCAAGACCTGGTAGGGCTTCTTTGCTAAGTAAAATGTGTTCTTAAGCTTGAGAGTGAAAATATATATTTTGTATTTTCATTGCAAAGGCCAGAAACATAAACAGAAATATGCAGTTTTACTTTACTGTTTTTCTGGAAAGTCAGTGATTTGAGAGTAGAATGAGAAGCAAAATGCTGAGTGTTGGCTATCATTTTCATCTATCTATAGTCCGTAAGACTTAAAGACATACTATATTAGGTAGCTTTGATTTTTTTTTTCTTAAAAGTAAGTTTCTTGAAGCTCAGGATAGTGAGGCAAAGGAAAGGCCCTTGGATACAGGATGGGGGGACAGGGAGAAGCCTGGGATGAGCTGCCACTGCCCACTGCTCCCCCGGTTGCAAACCTTGTTGGAACGCTTAGAGTTTAGGATAGAGGAAACAAAGGTATACACCTGAGAAAGGGGTACAAGTGTACTCAAAGAAGAGTGAGCCTGGCTTTGATTTTTTAAAATTGAAATTCTTTTATGCCTTTTGCTAGTGTCTTCAGATTTCGAAGTGCTAATTTCTATAACAATTCAGAGCTTTAGTTTTATATATCAGAAAACCAAGATGATACCCTTGAATTTTTAGCAGAGTACTAACATAGTATGTCATATTTTTATTATACTTAAGAGTTTATATCATAGAATAATGTAGTTTAGGTACATATTTGAATAATTAAGACAGATGTATAGATGTGCATATACTATAATTATATTAATAAAGTCTGGTTTTGTTCAAAGGTGAAACCATAAATTCTCCCCAAAATGTAAAAGCTACCTGGATCTATATCCTTAGTCTTTGCAGTCTATCTTCTTCCCTTCTCCTCCCACCTAACCCCCAACACTTAAATGATACTTAGTAGAATGACATTGATAGGGTTCATATAATTGAAAATACTTGAATCCTTTAAATTAAAGCACATTTTTTGCCAACTCAAACACAGAAAGTACTTCAGAACTATAAACAGCAACCACACACCAGGCCAGGTCTCAGAAGGCAGGTAAAAACCAAGGGGGTGAAAACTGGGCCACAGGCCCCTTGCCTGCATCACTATCCTTCAGGCTTTGCCTATGTCTGGGGACACATGGAAAAAGAGAACCTTCCCAATTGGATTGCAAGTTGAGGAAATCGGAGGTCTCACGTTAAGTGAATATAGAGATATCTTCTTGGAAAGAGAAAGATTTTGCTTGCTTATACACACACACACTCACAACATCCCTGCATCATAAGCCATCTATAATCATTTTGATTTGCTTGAGCAGCACAATTGGACTTTTATAGATTATGTAAAAAAAAAAAAAAAAAAGAGCCATTTCTGTTTCCTTTGCAGATTTTGCTTAGTTTCCTAGAGTATTCATAGTGTCCACACTTCAAGGGCCCACCACTCTTTCAAAATATGCTTGGCTTTCAATATATTAACGTCTATTGCTGGCCTCAGGCTTTAAACACTGACACAGCCACTAATGTCAGTGATGCCAGATCAGTCTGTATGATTATGCTTTTGGAAAACAAAAGAGAATGTACCCATCACTCAAAAAAAAGGCCTTCGAGCTTTTCAGACATAAAAACAGTAAACTTCCCTGGGAATATTCCTCTTGTCCACTGAACTTTTAAAGTAGACTATCAACCATTATAGGTGTTACTCATTTACACAACACTTTTCTAACATAAGCTGTGAGTACATTCTATTCCCCTAAGAGAGTTTATTAACTAATTATCTTTTTATATAGGCAATTTCTAAGTTCATATTTCTTTACAATTTTACCCTATTTTGTACTTAATTGCAGTTCACTTAATAAACTTTATTTCAATAACTAAAAAAAAAAAAGCACACTATTGAGTAGCATTTAGCAATTTTAACAATGTCCAGCATCAAACATTTTAGGAAAGAAAAGAACAGTAACATATCCAATGGAAACTGATGACATTTCTGGAGGCAGAAGGTAATTATTAAAATTAAAATGTAGCCCTCGCCGGTTTGGCTCGGTGGGTAGAGCGCCATCCTGTGAACTGAAGGGTCCTAAGTTCAATTCTAGTCAAGGGCATGTATCTCGGTTGCAGGCTCCTCCCGGCCCAGGCCCTGGTCAGGGCTCAAGCAGGAGGCAACGAGTCGATGTGTCTCTCACATCATCAATGTTTCTCTTTGTCTTTCCTTCTCTTTTCTACTCTCTCTAAAAATTAATGGAAAAATATCCTCAGGTGAGGATTTTAAAAAATTTAAAATGTATTCAGTTTGAATAAGATTTGGTATTGACCAGCCTTTGTGTCCTGGAGCCTGAAGCAAATAATGATCACTTGCTCATGCAAGCTGGCCTGGAGAGAGGGGTCAAGGCACTAACTACAATTTGGATCTTTACCACACTGACCTAGACTTGCAATTGGGGAAAATAGCACCAGAATCTATCTATCTATCTATCTATCTATCTATCTATCTATCTATCTATCTAAAAGACTAATATGCTAATTATCCCTCCAACGGTTTGACCGTTTGACCAATCACTATGATGCACACTGACCACCAGTGGGCAGATGCTCTGACCATAGGTTAGCTTGCTACTGGGGTCTGGCCGATCAGGACTGGGCGAGACAAGCCGGACACACCCTGGAGCCCTCCCGTGGTCCCGCCCTGGCCTGCCAACATCCCACAGTCCCTCCCCGGCTGACCCCGATCACCCTAATTGGCACTGGGCTAGATGTGCCAGACATGCCCTGGAGCCCTCACGCAGTCCCTCCCCAGCCCCTATTGATCATGCACCAGTGTGGTCCCTTGGCCTGGCCTGCACCCTCTTTCAATCCAGGACCCCTTGGGGGATGTCCGCAGGCCAGGCTGAGGGACCTCTAGTTTTAATAAAGAAAGAGGAACCTATGAGCACCATATCAGAGATCTGTTCTTATACCTACTCTACTGCCAGTGTCAGCTGTAAAGGTATTTGTCAAGTTAAATTAGTATAAAACCCCTTTGAAACCATATGGTTGAGGCTGCCGAATAGTTTAGATGTAACTGGAGTACTAATCAGATGGGATCTTTATTATAATGCCTAGCAAGCGGAGCAGACTTCACCATGAAATCAAATAGCTTCACTTTTAATAAAATAGTGTATCCTTTCAGATAAATAACATACCCTTGTCTTATAGTAAATTCTTATTTTAATTTAACTCTTAACAGCTACTTGGTAAATGATGATTTTAGTATAATTGGGACTGCTTGTTTAATTAAAATCTTCTCTCTTTTGTGACTTGTTCCTTTTTTAAAATATCATTGATTTGAGCTCTTAACTGTGAAGTAACACTGTTCTTTTTTGCCTAAATAATGCAAATTGAAAATTGTGAGTGGATATGTATTCCATTATGTAGGAAAGAAATATCCCTTTTAAAAGCAAGTATCCCTTTAGAAACTTTGATGGATTCAAAGAGGGCAAAATCCTGGAAAGTATAAGAACCTCTTAAGAGGCTGGAGTTAATATAAGAGTAACCAACGGATGCAAAACATTGGGGGGTGAGGGCATGTATGGGAGTGGGGTGGGGGTGGGGGGCAATGGTAAGATATGTACACATATAATACCTTAATAAAAATTTGAAAAGAAAAAAAAAAAAAAAGAGGCTGGAGTTAAGGCATTTCACCATTTTATTTCTAATATGAAAATATTTGTAATTTAGAAGTAATTTTAAGCTTGCAAACATTTCTTTTGCAGAAATGTTACCTAAATTTACTGAAGTAAAACAGAATGGATCTCCTTCTAAAGAGAAAGTAAAGGTAAGTTAATTCTCCATTTTTACTCTACCTTAGAATTTTAAAATTATCTATACTAATAAAAGGGTAAAATGCTAATTAGACCAGGAGACCTTCTGGATGTCCTTCCGGACAAAGCCATGGTGGCGGGGCCGAGGCAGAGGCAGTTAGAGGCAATCAGATCAGGCCAGAAGGAGAGGGCAGTTGGGGGCAATCAGGCCAGCAGGCAGAGTGCTTAGGAGCAATCAGGCAGGCAAGCAGGTGAGCGGTTAGGAGCCAGCGGTCCCACAGAGATCAGGCCTAAACCAGCAGTCAGACATCCCCCAAAGGGTCCCAGATTGGAGAAGATGCAGGCCAGGCTGAGGGACGCCCCCCGCCGCCCTGTGTATGAATTTTGTGCACCGGGCCACTAGTGTATGTTATAACTCACTAGTATAATAGTAGCTTTCTTTGCAATAGGTTGTTTGTTTGATTTACATGAAGACTTGTCACTCTATTCAGTTTGTCAAATGTTCAAAGGTTTCTTACGAAAGAAGATTGAATAGAGAAAGTATTAGGCTACATTTTTCTAATAAAATATAACTATTATATAAGTCTAACAAATAAGCAGAACAAATTATAGAATTTTTGGCTTAGTCTTGTGAGTCTAAATATAGAGGGCAGCCTTGGTGTTCCCATATACTACATACAGTAGATGGAATAAGGGCTTAGCCTAGTGCCTTTCACAGCGTAATCATTAAATGTTAGCTATTATAATATAGCTTTTTAACTGAGTACTGAATCAGAATTTGTTGATAGTCATATGGGTCAAACCATCATGTGATTTTAATCACCTCTCCCTTTAGGTCTGTAATTCAGTGAAGAAAAAGGGGTAAAAGAGGATTTGTCTCTAGATTTGGTATAAAGGCTACATTTTTATTTTCAGTAGATCACAGGAAAGCATTTAAAAATAAGTAGCACTGCCCTAACCGGTTTGGCTCAGTGGGTAGAGCGTCGGCTGCAGACTGAAGGGTCCCAGGTTCGATTCCAGTCAAGGGCATGTACCTTGGTTGCGGGCACATACCCAGTAGGGGGTGTGCAGGAGGCAGCTGATTGATGTTTCTCTCTCATTGACGTTTCTAACTCTCTATCCCTCTCCCTTCTTCTCTGTAAAAAGTCAATAAAATATATTAAAAAAATAAGTAGCACTGTTTGATAATATACATGTAAGTCTATGTCTACTAGTAATTATGATTTTAGGCTTTGACTAACTACTTAGTATAAGCTATGTATATGATAGCCAAGATATTTAATCTTTCTAAACCTTGGTTTTCTCATTTGTAAGATAGGAATAATTATACCTTATAAGTTTGTGTGACTTAAGTAATTTCATATTTGAAGATAGTGTTAAATTATATTCTTTTCTCATGTTTCTATATTCTTATATTTTGAGTGTGGTTAAAACTCTAAAGGTAATTTTATTTAATTTTGTCTTAACAGATACAATCTTCTATGCAAGATATAACCTCTAGTACTATTGCCCTTTTTCATCAGACTACACATTCAAGTGGAACTGCACCAGATCACTACCAGTTAGCAATTAATCATCAAGAATTAGAATATAAACAGAGTGTGAAAAACATTTCACCTTTACAAATCCTGCCTCCCTCAGGTAATAAATTAGCAAGTAAATAACTGCAAATGAGAAACTGACTTCTAAATCTGTATATGAAAACTAGAGGCCCGTTGCACGAAGAGATTTGTGTAATAGGCCTTCCTTCCCTTGGCTTCCAGCACCAGTTTTCCTCCGGCACCCGGGACCCAGGCCTTTGCTCCGGTCAGAGTCTGCTGCCTTTGCTGCAGACTCCAGCCAGAGTCTGTCACCTTCGTCTTCACTGTAGACTCAGGCCGGAGTCTGCCATCTTCGTCTTCGCTGCTTCTCTGCAGACTCTGGCTGGAGTCTGCCGTCTTCATCTTTGTCTTCATCTTCGCTGCAGACTCTGGCCAGAGTCTGCCATCTTCGCTGCAGACTCCAGAGTCTGCAGTGTTCATCTTCGCTGCAGCCAGAGTGCTGCTCCTGTAGATCCCTTCACCCCCTGCCCTCCCTCTCATAGCAGACATCCTGCCCCACCCGGCCACTCCACGCCTGGAGTAGCTGGGTGGCCACCATCTTTGTCCTTCTAATTTGCATGTTCCCTCCTGATTGGCTGGTGGGTGTAGCAGAGTGATGGTCAATTTGCATGTTTCTCTTTTATTAGTGTAGATGCTAAGGTCACCCTAGCCCTGTGGTCGGCAGCTCGTGAGCCATATGTGGCTCTTCCACAAAATACCACGGCCTGGGCGAGTCTATTTTGAAGAAGTGGCATTAGAAGAAGTTTAAGTTTAAAAAATTTGGCTCTCAAAAGAAATTTCAATCATTGTACTGTTGATATTTGGCTCTGTTGACTAATGAGTTTGCCGACCACTGCCCTAGCCGGTTTGGCTCAGTGGATAGAGCGTCTAGACTGAAGTGTCCCAGGTTCAATTCTGGTCAAGGTCATATGCCTGGGTTGTGGGCTTAATCCCCAGTAGGGAGCATGCATGAGGCAACTGATTAATGATTCTCTCTCATTATTGATGTTTCTATCTATCTCTTCCTCTCCCTTCCTATCTGAAATCAATAAAAATATATTTTTTTAAATTGCTAAGGTCATCTTAATTGCTATGTATCTGAGATACTGAAAATCATAACTAGTACATTTCAGGTTAGAAATGATCACTGAAACACATTATTAGAAATTATATGCTTCATACCCAAAGGCACTCTTTACATTTGAATGAAAATTTATATGTACACTTCACATGCTACTTACTTTCATATACATTATATAGTATACATTGGCATGTTTGCTATAAAAAAAACCTGTCACTGCCAGAGCCCATACTACCAAGTTCTGAGAAGACTTGGGAGATATTGCTCTTCATTTCCTTGATGCCCATGCCTACATGGGTTGGAAAGGTAAGATGGAATAAGGAAAAGATATTTAGAAATTGCATAGAAATAAATGGAATTATATATATTAGAAATAGTTTACCGCTAAGCAAACTTGGGCTAGAAATACTTGCCTAATGATGGTTTTTATTTACCAAAAACGTCTTCTAAAGTTAGCTAACTTTATATTGTTAGATTCATTTGACTTTATAAATGCCTTATAGGTTGTCAGAAGTGGAGGCATTGCCAGTCTCAGAACTGTTCTCCTAGGGATGTGTGGCACAAAGGATATTCTCTGATAGTGATGAGCACAGCGGCCCTAGAGAGTAAACCTTGAGACTAATGTATTTGGGGCAAAACTAGAGGCAGGTGTGGATATTCCTTATGCATGGCTCCTTCCCTCTAGGCAGCTCCTGGGTTTCCACTTGGCCTTCCAAAGCAGAAGAAATTTCTAAGCTGTTTTTCTGTAGCATAGATTAGGAGGAATGGCGAAGTTTGATACACCTTTATTGCTTCAGTAAAAGCTCCCCACTATTCTGTAGAGATCAAGAGAGAAAATATCTAAGGCAACACTGCAGGGCATCTCGGGAAAAAGAATAACAAAAGATACAGAGTGTAAAATGTTTATTCTTTTCTGAGAAAAAGATTTTTAAGATACTCAGGAGAATTACTGAAGGTGTAGTGGTTCTAGGTCATGATCGTCTTGAATACCAGTGCTAGATGTGGGTCTCTTATTTTGTAAAAACAAAACAAACAAACAAACAAAAAACACAATTTCAATCAGGAGTGTAACAACATTAGAATTTATATTTAGGAAGATAATTACTACTTACTATATGGAGAATGAATTAAAATGAAGATGCTCTGATGTGGTTGAGACCAAGTAGGAAATCTGAGTGCCATAGTCTAAGAAAGAAATTATGAGGACCAAAATTAAGGCAGTAAGTATAGACAACTAAGGGCCCAGTGCACAAATTCGTGCACCTTGAAAGGAACTATGGACTGCGAGGCTGTGGTGGGCATAGGGATGGGGTGGGTCTCAGCCCATCCACCGTGCCCGCACCCAGCCCCTCCCACCCGGTCCCCTGTCTGCCTGCAGCCCTGCTCTCACCCCTGCTGCTGCTCCCATGCACTGATGGTGCCAGCCCCGCTTACACCTGCTGACAGCAGAAAGTGATTCGGGCTAGCGACAGCAGCAGATGTGAATGGGACCAGCACTGGGCGGGAACACAGTGCACAGGAGCAAAGAATTTTCCGTAACCACCAGAGGCTCATCCCAATGACAGTGACTGGCGCTCTGCCTTGGTCTGGTGCCCCCGCTCACTTGCTCCACCATCTCGCCATGGCCAATGCCCACCATATTTTGTGCTTTACCTCCTACTGCCGATCCCCACCATGTTGCACACATGCCCCCTGGTGGTCAGCGCACATCATAGTGACAGGTTGTTCAGTTGTTTGGTTGTTCCACTGTCGGGTCTATTTGCATATTAGGTTATATATATATATAGATATGTAAATAATTAGCAAGATATTTGTATAGTAGAATTGGTAGGCTTTGCTAGAATTAGTATCTTACCAGGGTTTTATCCAATAGTTGGGTTGAAAATAACAGGCCAGTGCTCATTTTGGACATGTGAGATGCTGTAGAATATCTAATTGGAAATATACAACCAGAAATAGGTGGAAACTAGTCCTATCTGGTTTGGCTCAGTGGATAGAGTGTTGGCCTGTGGACTGAAGGGTCCCAGGTTCAGTTCTGGTCAAGGGCACATGCCTGGGTTGTGGGCTCGATCACCAGTGGGGGTGGGAGGGGAGCTTATAGGAGGCAGCCAATCAATGATTCTCTCTCATCATTTATGTTTCTCTCTCTTTCCCTTCCTCTCTGAAATCAATAAAAATATTTTAAAAAAGAAATAGGTGGAAACTATAACAAGAACTATAACTTGGGAATTCTCAGTATGTAGAGAAGCTACTTGAAGCCATGAGAATGAATGTATGAAAATACTCAGGAAAATGTGCGGAGCAGGAAGAGAAAGGTCGAAGATAAAATTCTAGGAAACAAAACTTCCTCATTAAGTGGAAAAAAATAAGTTAAACGGAGATAATCAAAGGTGGAAGAGGAGGAAAAAATGGTATAACAGAAGTACAGGAAGAGAGGTTTTTAGAAGGAAATCATCACTGAGAGTATTACAGACTACAAAACATTAAATTAGGATAAGGAATGAGGAGACAGGATTAAAACTGGCAATGTGAGATTTTTTTTTTTTTTTTTTTTTTTTTTTTTTTTTTTTTAGCTTTTGCAAAAGCTCTTTTAATCACCATTGTAACTGGAACCGAAACCAGATTATTGTAAATTGAGAAGTAATGGAATCTGAATATAGCCAGCCTTGTCAAAAGTTCGTTGGTGAAGCAGATAGGAAGGAAAGATACCTATGACTTTTAACACTAAGATTTTTTTCCTAAGACTGGGAGACATTATTTTGTTTTGAGTTTTTTAATCAGGGATTTGAACATGTTTAAAGGCTGGTCAGAAGGGAAAAGTTGCTGTGTTCATTATAGTAAGTTAATAGAATGATAGGGATAGCCTTGAAAGAAGAATAAAGAGAATGAAAAACAATCGGAAAGAAGAAAGTCAAGATGGTTTTAAAAAAATCCTATCTTTGAAAATAGGATTTTTCATATTAGGATTTTACATATCTAAGTCTTCAGTTGGAATCTGTTATTGTATTACTTCAATTTCTGTTTGCATGTGATTATAACGTGATGTGTAAAGAGAAAGTTTGGGTGATGTTAGAGTGGCTGGCTGGCTGTTCTGCTATACTTACTCATTTTTCAGAAGCAACATGGTTTGCATTTGTCAACTGTAGGTGGCACTATGTTCAAGAGAAACTGTAAATATATAAAAGCTATAAAATGTATATAGACTTTCACTTTTCTGGAGTTTAATCTCAATAGAAAAAATTGGGGGTTAAACCTCTAATTTAAACAATGAACGTAAGAAAAACATTACTGAAGTTTTCTTACTTAAAAAAAACACACATGACAAAATAATTAGAGTAAGCAAAAATATTTTTTAAATTGAATTTTTGGTGTCATCAGCTTTTTTAAAAAAACCTCTGCCATTTCTGTACATGAACTGAAAGATGTCTAATTTTTTTCCTTAAAATAAGTTGACATTTTTAGTCGTAAAGAATTACTACCTTATCTTTATAACTTAACCTTTCCCCAGCATATAAACCTCTCAATTTTACTAAGAATTTTTTAAAAACCAAAACGTATGCTGTCATCAGTGTGGATTTGCATGGCAAATGGAAAGGTACATCAAAGAGTTTGCTATCTGGAATATAAACTAAAAAATGTAATATGCCCTAAAAGAATCAAAAATGAAATTTAAGGATGTGGTAAGGCAGAATAACCTGATCTCTTTAGCAGATATGTATTTTACAGGATAAATAAATATAATTGGAGCTGGATATTAGAGAAAAAGTAAGACTTATCTATGTATATCTATGATTGGAAGGCATTCTGTATGGTGGAAACAGCATGAATGAAGGTATTTAGAAAACCAGTCATTCGATGTGGTTGAAGCTTTGACTGGATAAACAGAAATACAAGGAAATAAATTTGGAAATGTAAACCTGGTTCAGAAAATAAAGAACCTTGATATCTAAAGACTTTGGACATGATGGCAACAGTATAGTCAGTGGGTAACCAATGAAGGTTTTTTTGAGCAAAGGGGTGTGCTTCAAGGTAATTAATCTGCTAATATTATGTAGATCAGTTGGAGGAATGGGGCATAGAGACCAGAGAAGGAGGAGAGCAACTGGGCTGTTGCTTTAACTGTTGATAATAATCTGTGTTATATCCTTAAGCCTCTTATCATTTTACTTTACTGCAGGGCTTTTTAGCCATGTTCCAAAGTATAGGCTTCATAAGCTAGTGATCTCCTGTCATAGCAGTAGGCTTGAAGCCGACTTGCATTTGCTCAAGTGTACAATGATCCTTCCTGGGTGATCATCTTGGTGTCTATGACTTCTAGTCTCATTTTTACAACTCAAGGATCCAAGCACCAGATATATTTCTATAACTCTACTGAACATCTATTCTTAAACATAAGCATGTCAAACAGCATTTCAAAACTAAATTTCCCCTTTTTAACCCCCACATTTAAATCGTTTCTCTCTAATTATTGATAAGGGCACTGCCACCACTTACTCCGAATTAGCAAACTGAGAGTCATTTAGAATTTACTTGACATATATACTCTTTCTACTTCTTGAATAATATTTGGCCCCAAGCAGAGAAGGGATATACACTGAGTGGCCAGATTATTATGACCACCTGACATTTGTAGGCAAATTAGCCATACACTGCATCGTATGTGATATGGAAGCCAAAGGCCTGTTTGAACACCTTTGCTGTCTGCAGTTACCAAGATAAAACGTCTCCAATTCACACAGGATTGGACAGTCGAGCATTGGAAAAAAGTCATGTGGTCCAATGAATCACGTTTCCAGTTGCATCATGCAGATGGCAGAGTGAGAATTTCATGGAAACAGCATGAAAGCATGCACCCCACATGCATGAATACAACCCTTCAAGCTGGTGGGGGCAGTGTTATGGTTTGGGGCATGTTTTCCTGGCATGATTTGGGCCCTTTAATTTGTGTGGAAGAATGTCTGAATAGCACAACATAACTACGTATCGTTGCTGATCAAGTTCATCCTATCATGTTGATGGCGTATCCCAATGAAGATGGCTTCTTCCAACAAGACAATGCACCATGCCACGGTGCTCGTATTGTGCAGGAGTGGTTTCAAGAACATGAGGGAGACTTTACCTTGCTTAGGTGGCCCCCACAATCACCAGATCTCAATCAAATTGAGCACTTGTGGGACGAAGTTAAAAGAGCCATCAGGCAGCTGGTTCCATAACCATCAAATCTCACAGAACTGGACAGTGCTATTCATCAGGCATGGTGTCAGATTCCTTGCATCACCTTTCAACATCTTGTGGAGTCAATGCCAAGAAGAATTGCTGAAGTATTGAAGGCAAAAGGTGGCCCAACGAAGTACTAATAGGGTGGTCATAATAATCTGGCCACTCAGTGTAGTTCTGTACTTATAGCTTTCCTCTCTGTTTTTCCATTCCTTGTTGAACTGAGAAAGTGTAGGTACATTGGGCCATCCTATATAATAAAAGGCTAATATGCAAATCGACCAAATGGTGGAACGACCGGTCGCTATGACACGCACTGACCACGCATCTGACCACGCTATGACACGCATCTGCCAGGAGGCAGATGCTCAATGCAGGAGCTGCCCCCTGGTGGTAAGTGCGCTCAGGGAGAGCACTGCTCAGCCAGAAGCCGGCAAGCACAGCAGCGGTGACAGGAGCCTCTCCCACCTGTGCAACAGCACTAAGGATGTCCGACTGATGACTCAAGCCCACTCCCCCCCATCAGTCGGCCATCCCCCAAGGGCTCCCAGACTGCGAGGGGGTGCAGGCCAGGCTGAGAGGACCCCCCCCCCCAGTGCACAAATTTCATGCACCAGGCCTCTAGTATAGGAATATACACATTTAAATTTTGTTCATTCATACATCCATTGATAGTGTTTTGTTTCACCCTCCTATGCTCACTTCCTGTCCCTTAATGTTCCTCTCTTCTTCAAGTCTCAACTTCAATTAGTGTGATTTAGCCAGAGGATCAGCCAAGGGATTGATGGGTGGTAGAGCTTAAATGTAAATTCCTACATATGCAAGTGGCCAGGAATTTGTGAACTTGAGTCAGTGAACAAAGGTAATGGTACGGTTTTTATTTGTTCCCTCTGTCCTTTTGTCACTAGTTAGGACCTGTAGACTATAACTAGAGAGAATTGAGACTGAAGTGACCCAATTAAGTTTCAAGCATCAAGATGCTCTTGGTCAGAAATGACAAAAAAACTCAGCTCAAACTGATGTAAACAATAAGGAATTTTGTTAGCATACAAAACCAGTAGTCTACATATAGGTCAGTTGTTTAGGCATGGTTTAACAAAGGTGCAAGCTCTTTCTGCATTTGTCTTCATCCATAATAAATGGCATATTTGTATGAAAGCTCAATAATTAACAGGATTGCATAGTTCTCTTCATCTCTAGTCAAACCAACCTTTTGCTATTCCATCTTCTCACTAGCTACTATAGGTATCTGGTGTCTTATTTCTTCCATTCTTTGAGTTTCCTTTGTTCTCAGTTTGGCCACCAGGATGCATCTTTCCCTAGAAGCCCTACATTGGCTTACACCTTCTCTTTCTTAAATGATCCATGTGGGTAGGATTACCGTGGTTGGTTTGTTCCAATGGAGCTGAGGACACCCTACACACTGGAGGACTGCTGTAGTTTTGGGACAGATAAAATATATTTTGGTGGGTGAACCACAATGTCAGCTTTAATTTATGCTGACAAAAAAAAGGGGGAGGGGCAGGGGGCAGAAATAGAGGTGGTAAATTTCAAGTGAAAAATGTTTATTTTACAGTATAATGATTCCCAGGAAAGTTGAGAAGCATCAAAAGTTTCTGACCCAGAGAGGGGGACAAAGACAAATTCTGGACAAGCAAGATGAACTGTTTTGATTATACTGTTTTTAAAATGTTTGCATCTAGGTGATTATGAAAATCACTTGAATGGCCTAACTGTGATGCATCAGTCTGGTGATGACACAATGGTGGTTGAGTCTGAATGTCAAGTTTCTGTGCAGAAGGTAAGAGTAATGTTATTTTTTCCTCACAAGTATTAAAGGGATTTAAAATTTAATATGGTAATGACCTAATTAACTTGAATGAGATTTTGGATCTCTAAACCTAATTTTTGCCTATTAAAAAAAGTTACCTGTGAACAACAACCTTTCCCCACCCTTAGTTCTTATGATTGTATTTATTTGTAAATTCTATAATGCTGATATTTGCCAGATATCTGGGTTTTTGTTATTTTTTAAATCCTCACCTGAGGACATACTTGAGAGAGAAACATCGATTGGTTGCCTTCTGCCCCAGGTGCCCCAACCTATGCCATTCTTATGGTATCATCTGACTTTGTCTCATTCATCATTTGTATACTTGCTTTATTTTTCCTATAGGATAATAAACCAGTGACTGGTTTATTTATTTCTATATTTTTTGCGGATTATCATACTCTTAGTACATGTTTTACACATTAATTGAAATCCTTGTCATGCATGTTATTTTAATTTGTCTTAGATGAATAATTGAATTTAGCTTATCTGTTTTCTTATCTTTTCTGACTATAGTAACCTTTTATAAAATTACATTAAGCCTTTATCTATTATCATATCAAAAAACATTGTTATCCTTCCAAAATTTGGATGATATATGCAGACATAGACTGAATCAGAATTTTTTTTTTTTTTAGGATATAAAAATCAAGAATGCTGACTCTTGGAAAAGTTTAGGCAAACCAGTTAAAACTTCAGGTGTACGGAAATCCTCAGATGAGCTCTTCAACCAATTTAGAAAAGCAGCAATAGAGAAGGAAGTAAAAGCTCGAACACAGGAACTAATACGGAAACATCTGGAACAGAATACAAAGGAACCCAAAGTATTTCAAGAAAATCAAAGGTCTGTAATTTACTGGATTAAGGGATGCCTTGAGAGATTTAGACATATATTTAAAATATATTAAATTTCTGTTCTGTTACGTGACTATGATTTACCTATTTTTAGTAGGACATAGAGAAAATTATAATTGCAAGAGAGTGAATTTATTTTTATTGATAAGTAGTTTGCTTTGAAAAGGATAGAAATAATCAAGTTATTCATTGAGTTGCTAAAGATACTAATATTTCTAAATGATAAGTATATAATAATTTTAACAGAAATGTCTTAGTAGTGTTTCCATTCTATGTGTAAGAAGATAGTAGTATACCTTGGTCACAGTTTTCAAAACCCATCAATTTGTTAGACACCAAAAAAAAATGTCTTTTGGTTGTTGTTTTTTTGTGTATGTGTGTGTTTTTTGTTAATCCTCACCCAAGGATATTTTTTCCATTGATTTTAAGAGCGTGGAAGAGAGGTGAAGAGACAGAGAGAAACATTAATGAGAGAAAGACACATAGATTGGTTGCCTCCCACATGTGCCCCAACCAGGGCCAGGGATGGAGCCTGCGTCATCAGTTGCAGGCCAATGATCTAACATTGAGCAAGTCTGGCTAGGGCTCAAAAATAAATCTTTAAAATAATGTTATGATATATGAAGAGGGGTTTCTAGAACATTGCTTTATATTTGTCATTTAATAGCATACCTTTGTAATAACTTTTAAGGAATTTGAAACCTACTTGAGTTCTACTCTTCCTTTCAGGCACCCTGGCTCCACTCTGGAATCTTTTTCAAATAAGATGCCAAACAAGTGCCTTGGAGACAAGCAAAAAGAACATCAGAAGTCATTGGAAGCTCAAGAGAACAGTAGACTTGGGCTTCTCAAAGACCGTAATTTAGCAAGGGAGAGAGAGCAAGAGCGGAGGAGAAGAGAAGCAGTAAGTGAATTTTAGTTTACTAAATCTAACTAACAAAGAAAAGATTTAACAGAGCAGTGTCTTCACATGTTCAAACATGCATTTGAGGTAGTTTTTTAATGACAGTGTTACCTCTTTAGAGAGGATCAGGTTCTGGAGCTACTACAATATGTGGGTTCAAATAGTGATTCTGCCATTTGCTAGATTTTTGGGTCTGGGCTATTAAACCTCTCTGTGCCTCAAATTCCTTATCTATAAGGAAGAATAATAATGCCTATTGTGAAGATGAAATGAATTTATATGTCTTGAGTATGTAGGACAGTGGTTCTCAACCTTTCTAATGCCGCGACCCTTTAATACAGTTCCTCATGTTGTGGTGACCCCCAACCATAAAATTATTTTTGTTGCTACTTCATAACTATAATTTTGCTACTGTTATGAATCGTAATGCAAATATCTGTGTTTTCCGATGGTCTTAGGCTCTACAGCAGCGGTTCTCAACCTGTGGGTCATGACCATCAGAAAACACAGATATTTGCATTACGATTCATAACAGTAGCAAAATTATAGTTATGAAGTAGCAACGAAAATAATTTTATGGTTGGGGGTCACCACAACATGAGGAACTGTATCAAAGGGTTGCGGCATTAGAAAGGTTGAGAACCACTGATGTAGGACAATATTTAGCACATAGGTAAAGTGATTTATCACTTACTTAGCCGTGTTGTTACACATGATGGGTCTACTTTAAAGTAGTGTGGACTTATAGAACTTTCTAAAATGATAGAAATGTTATTTATCTGTTAAATATAATAGTGACCTGCCATATATGTGGCTAATAAATTTTACTTAATTTTAATGAATTTAAACAGCAAATTTTGATATTATCGTTTTTTTATGGTTTTTAGGAGCTCTTTTTAAAATTTCATTAGCACTTTACTAGCAGTCTTCCTTTAGTGACCTCGGAATTTTCCTGTTCATACTCACAAGGGCCTGATTTCAGTCACCCATATGTGATTTCTCAGCAACCTACTTACCACTTAACAATCTAAGTAGTACCTAATATAATTTCTAATATCCTACACACTTTCCTGGAGCTGGAATAAACCTGGAACCCACCAAAACTTGACTAATAAAGCCACACCTAACAGCTTGATAACTGTCACTCTTGACAACCTGTACGCTTATGTTGCTACTTGACAGATCCATACTCTAAAAACCTGCAATGACTTGAACCCTAACAGAGCTCATTTCATGCCAGTTTCTTTGGCCAAGTTTTTTTTTCTTAATTTTCAATGGTTGAAGTGTATATAAGAAAGGAATATCCAGGTTATGGTGCCAGCTGCAGAGAGTTTTCATGCACCGGATTTGCACACTGGTGGGGTCCCTCAGCCTGGCCTGCTCCCTCTCGCAATCTGGGACCCTTTGGGGGATATCAGATAGCTGGTTTTTGGCCTGATCCCTGCAGGCCCAATCCAGACAGGGAGGGAGCCTGATCCTGTGCATTAAGCATCTATCCCCTGGTGGTCAGTGCGAGTCATAGTGACCGGTTGACTGGTCATTCAGTCATTTGGTCACTTAGGCTTTTATATATATAGATTAGAGTATTCATATTTAAATCATGATATCTGTTAACTGGTATAGAGAATAACTAGTTCCATATCAATTATTCCACAAGTGAAGATTTTTAGTCAGGATGGAAGAGATTCTGAAATAAAGTGTCTTTAAATAAAAACAAGTTTCATTACAATATTCTTAGAATTTTGCAGTCTGTTTGGATAGTTATAGGAGTAGCACATGATATTTCAACTAGGACAATGTATCCAACTCTCATATTAGAGGGTTAAAATAGCACTTTGAGGAACCATCTGGATCTGGGCAGATATTTGGCATCCTAATTTGGCATCCTAAGAGCTGGCATTAAGAAAGTAGTCTGGGTAAAGATGTAAGAAATTATCATTTTTGTCTCTAAGGCATATTTAAAGAAATTTTTGTAGTTCATAAGAGTCACACCTAACTTTTTAATATCACTTTGGTAGATAAGTAATAATCTTAAAATGAATGACATAAAAGATTAAGATGCATATGGCAAATCTTTTCCCAGATAGCCAATGAAAACATTGATCCCCATCTAAGAAGTCAACCAATGAGTTGCAAATTGATGCTTTTACCTATCACTCAGAGCTGTTGCAGTTTACTGATAAAAAACAAACAAACTTGTTTTGAGCTTTCATAGTTGGTATCATTTCAGAGGCCAGAGAATATGTAACCTGAATCACAGGGGCATTTGGAGGAGGCTTCAAAATGTAAATGTTTTTCCTTTGTCTTAATTAGCCTTTTCTTTACTTTAACTTATGTTTTTTAATGGCTCCTTAGCATTTAATAAACATTGTACTGGGTGTCATACTTGCAATCTGGTTTGATCTTCATAAATATCTACATATAAAATAAATTTGCTTAAATAATTTGCTTAAGGTTACATAGTTATTAAGTGGCAGAACTGAGGAAAATCCATAGCTTTAGCATACAATAGTTTTCTTGCATAGGTAAGATATTGGTTCATTCAGAAAATAATTTGATGTGCCTGTGCCTAGCATTATGTTGGTTACAGAGATACATGAAATAATGTAATCTCAGTTCATGTTCTTATTAATACCCATTCTGTCAACACTGAGAATTTTCTCTCAAAGAGAAAGATTAAGCTTGTTCTTAGTGTTCTTGTAAGTTTTAATTATTATTTATCACATAAACAATATTTAACAAAAATTATACAGTACATATACAGAAATAAAAATTTATGTACAAAATCATTATGTTAAATAAGTTGGATTCATATTGTATGATCTGATCCAAATGTTGCATAATCATGTTTATATAGATGTAATAAACTCATAAATGATTTTAAGTAACATTTAAATTTTCTCTTTTTTATAGATGGCTGGTACCATTGATATGACTCTTCAACGTGACATTATGACAATGTTTGAAAACAACTTTGATTAAAACTCAGTTTTTGAATTAACCATCAACTTAAAATGAATGATATAAAAGATTAAGATGCATATGGCAAAATTATTGCTTTCAGACATCAATACACCAATCTTAATGTTGTATCTTGACTGCTCTAAAATGATTAAACAATTTTCACTACATTTCTTAATAGGTATATGTTCATTTTTTAATGACATTACAGGAACTTTTATAATATTGGATCCCTAAAAATTGAATAAATTACCAGATGTTATTTATTTTCTAAATAATTATTTGCTTTGTATTATAGGCCTTGTCTTAGCAATGAAAATCCAAAAGAGATAGTCCCTGTTTGTTTAAAAATGAAGAATATATAAAGGTGTATCTAAAACATAGTTCCTGTTGAGTTTTTAACTTTTAAAACAAATATTTGTCTGCCTTCAAAAATATTTAGAACCTCTAACAAATAATAGTTGGTTTCTTTGAGTGTCAGGTTACATAAGATTTTCTGCTGGTTATATATTCAAAATTTATATTGAAATTAGTATAAGGAAAAGATTACCTATGGTTTGAAAGATGTTAAACTTGAGGCAAAATAACTAACAGTAAGTATTAATTATGTATATAAGTCTCTATAGGAACTTATACAGCATTTCTTAACTTGTATATATGATAGCAATGGATGTGTAAATCTTAATTGTAGTAAGTTCTTTATTTAAATCTGTAAAATATTTTTCTTTCATTATTCTCAAGTTGCTATTTATGTACAAATCATGTGTATCAGCTCCATGTATTTTAAGATTTTGGACTCTTAAAGTGTTATACAATTCAGGCACTATTCTGATACCATCTAAAGTAAAAATTAAAAATGTGTATGTATTATGGATAGAAACAAAAGTTTCTTGAGTTTGTTTTTTTTATAATATACTTTTTGAAACACTTCTAAACTGTTATCCATTTAAAAAACATGATTAACTAGTGGCTAAAATGATGATGATACCTTCATAAAACAGCCAATATTAAAATAGTATTCAACTAAACCTATTTTTAACCAAGAAATTCGTATTGTCTACTAACAGTATGCATTATGTTATTTCCTAAAAGATCATAGAGATATAGGTGAGCTATGTCTCTATGTAATCTGTGTATGCATGTGTATATATATTAAGATACATGAGAAATACATAGTGGTTACCTCTAGATGATGGAATAACAGGTATTGCTTTCATTTCCTTTATACTTTAGTATTTTAAAGGTTCTTTTAAATAATGATTATGTGATACTTTTAAGATTTGGGAAATTTTCCTTCCAACTTTGATGTATAGGTATAGTGCTCTAACCAACTGAGCTACCCAGCCAGGGCAAATTTTCCATTTTGAAGAGAAAGAATGAGACTAGTAAATAAGAATTTACTTCTGTCAAATGCACACACTCAATCTTTCAACTGTCTTTAATTAATAAAACTGATCAATTATCTTTGTCCATAGATAAAATAAGAAAGTGTAGCTTTAACATACCTTTTTATATTAAAGAATAATGGGTGTTTTTTTATTTATTCATTTGAGAGAGAGACATTAATTTGTTGTTCCACTTCTTCATGCACCCATTCATTGATTATTCTATGTGCCCTGACTGGGGATTGAACCCACAACCTTGTTGTATTGGGATGATGTTCTAATCAACTAAGCTACTAAGCCAGGGTGATAATGGCTTTCTTAAGGTTTTTATATAAACACTTGGAGCAGCACTTAGAGAGCTGTAATATGAGTATCAGTATTTAGTTTAACCAACTTAAACTTTAACCTTTGCTCGGTCTGTAAGGAGTCTGGCATATTGCAGATGCTCAACAAACTTTTGGTAGGTGGTTGAAGTCAGTTTACGAGAGAAAAATACCAGTTTATAACACTACTAGTGGCCTGGTGCACAAAATTCGTGCATGGGTGGGGTCCCTTTGCCTGGCCGACCATTGGGGCCAATCAGAGCCATCTCGCCCAGTCTCAATGGGAGCTGATCAGGGCCCGTGGCCAGGGAGGGACTGTGGGAGGGACCATGGGAGGGCTACAGGGCGTGTCCGGCCCATCTCGCCCAGTCCCGATCGGCTGGACCCCAGCAGCAAGCTAGCCTACTGGTTGAAGCATCTGCCCCGTGGTGGTCAGTGCACATCATAGTGACCGATCGGTCGACCGCTCAGTCAGACACTTAGCATATTAGGCTTTTATATATATATTCATTCAGTAAAAGATGGTTTGACTTCTCTTCTTACATGTAGTTTACTTTTGTTAATTCATCATGAAATATTGGCATGTAATTTGTTAGCCTTCAACTAAAACCTGGTTTCAGGAGGACCTGTTTTTGTCCTCATTTCTCCTCTCCAACTTCTAAGACTTTTTCAGTGTTTTCTGGGATTGGTGATCAGCCATCAACAGCATTCCCTCTATAATCAACCTTTTTACTTGTTTCTTTCCTATTTTTGTTCTTTAGTTCTGCACGTTTGGTCTTTAGGCCATCTGTCTCAGCATCATGTGGGAATGTTTTAGAAATGAAAATTCTCAGATTTACTAAATCAGAAAATCTGGGGATGGGGTGCATTAGTTTACATAGTTGAGCGAGCCCTTTAAGTTTGAGAGCCACACTTGAACTGAACCCTGGCTCTCTTTCTCCTGCAGACTCTCATTTAACTGCCTGTTTTTTGTTTTCAGTAGTGTTTTGCTTACTTTCGGAGTGTTGAAGTCCATTCTCCCTCTTTCCTAAATACCCCAGTTTTATGTTTTTCATGATCATAAGACTATAATACCACTCATAGTCATTTGCCATCCCTGATTCACTCCTTGTTCCTCAGAGGTTTTAGTCTGTTTCATTGTCACTTTCTAAACACTTCTGAAATTCTTGACCTTTCTGCTAATGATCTTAGTATCTAATCAATCATAGCTGCTCCTTTGTCAATACCAATAACTAAAACCCTTCCTTAATCTGTTTCAAGCCCCCTAGTCTCTCACTACCTCCTGTTTTTTCTAGCTTACTCCCTTGACTCCAGCCATTGTTAGACATCACAAGGACCTACAGCGCATTAATCCTAGTGCCTTCACACAGTAGTTCTCCATGAATCTAACTGGCTAGAGAAAGACATGCAACCATGATAACTCATCTCACTTAAAATTTATGAGCATAAACTCAAGTTAGTCTTATATCTGCCCAGAAATCTTACAACATTTCCCTTGGTCCATTCACTCTCTCTAGGCAGTCAATTATATCTCCATTGTGCTCAGAACTCTAACCAATACCACCTCTCCCATCATCAATCTATGATCTAAACATTCTTTTCTTTATGGGAATTTGAAAATTACTATTTTTAAAATATTTCTATTTATTTCATAGTGGAAGGGAGAGGGAGATAGAAACATCAACGATGAGAGAGAATCATTGATCGGCTGCCTTCTGCACACTCCGTATTAGGGATCAAGCTGGCAACTTGGGCATGTGCCCTTGACTGGAATCGAACCAGGGATCCTACAGTCCGCAGGCCAACACTATCCACAGAGCCAAACCATCCTGGGCATAATTTGAAAATTATTAAGCTACAACTCACCCTTCAAAGTGTAATTCAGTGATTTTCAATATAGTCAATTGTGGGAATTTGTTTATCTTCATATATTCTGGATATTAACATTTTATGTTATAAATATTGTCTCTAATTGTCACTTGTCAATTTGTTAATTTGTACATAATTTTGTAGAAGCCAACAGTTGAGGTTAATATGTCAGTCCAAAAATCATGTTACTAGTCTTTTTTTAAAATACATTTTTATTGATTTCAGAGAGAGAGAGATATCAATGATGAAAGAGAGTCATTGATTTGCTGCCTCCTGCACAACTCTCCCACCCCGCACTGAGGATCCAGCCAGCAACCCAGGCATGTGCCCTGACTAGGAATCAAACCAGAACCTCCGGTTCATAGTTTGACACTCAACCTCTGAACCACATTGGCCCAACATATTTTTTTTTTCTAGTCTTCATCTGAGGATAAGTTTTTATTGGTTTAGAGAGAAAGGGAGAGAGAGAGAAGCATCGATATGAGAGAGGAACATTGATGGGTTGCCTCCTGTATGTGCCCCCACTGGGGATTGAACCTGAAATCTAGGTATGTGCCCTGACTGGGAATCAAACCCATAACCTTTTGTGTATGTGATGAGGCTGCAACCAACTGAGCAAAACAGCAGGGCATGTTACTAATCATTTATACAAGAATATGATATTTAACTATAAATTTTGTAATTTCTCATTTTAAATCACAAAGCTTTTATTTAAAGACAAAATGTAGAGACAGTAAGAATTTCTCTTTCCTGCCCCAGCTATTGAGAAATTAGAGTTTATATGCTCAAGAGGCTTTGAGGGGCTTGTTTTTCCTTAATGCATCACGAGCATCTGTCTAGGTGTAAGTGCCACTTTCCCATTATCCTCACCAGCATTAGATGTTGCTGCCCTCATATTCTTTGATACTTTGACTAAAAAAAAAATAATTGGTTTTTTTAATTGGCATTTCCCAAGACTACAAATGGGGTTGATCATCTTATATTTGTTAGCCATATGACTTGTGTAGTCACTAATATCCTTTAGTCATTCTCCTTTTGGGTTTCATAAACTTTTTTTCCTTTAGATGTTAGCTCTTCAGCTTATAAACATTTTTCACAATCTATTGTTTGGCTTTTCAGATTTATCTTTTTTTCTATTACAATTTAAATTTTCAAAAAAAAAACTTTGTTGTTTAAAGTATTACATATGTCCCCTTATATTCCCCATTGACTTCTTCTAGCCCACCTCTTCCCCAATCTTCCACCACGCTATTGTCTGTGTCCACAAGATATGCATACAAGTTCTTTAGTTTATATAGTCATTTTAGTGATTTTCCTTTATAGTGTCAGGATATTCTGCTTTGTTTTGGAATGTATCCTTCATGTCAAGATAATAAAATAGTCTTATAATTTTTTGCACTAAAAAAATCCAGATATAATAATTTTTACCCTAAAATTCCAGATGGATTAAAGATATTTTTATATATGGTATGAGGTAGGGGACCATATCTCTCTTTCTAAATGAACTATCAATTATGCTATCACAATGTACTTACTGAACCTCTGAATTAAATAGCTGTCACGCTATTATTTTATAATCACTTATCTAATTTGTAAAAGTTGAGTGCATAAATAAGTGGAACAACAAAATCGATTCCGCCCCCCGTCATCTCTCTAAAATCAATAAAATAAATTACTTTTTAAAACTCAACAGTAGCCGTAGCCGACTTGGCTCAGTGGATAGAGTGTCAGCCTGCAGACTGAGGATTCCCAGGTTCGATTCCAGCCAAGGGCACATGCCTGGGTTGTGGGCTCGATCCCCAGGTGTGCAGGAGGCAGCCGATCAATGATTCTCATCATTAATGTTTCTAGCTCTCCTCCCTTCCTCTCTGGAATCAATAAAGAAATATATTTAAAAAAAAAAAAACTCAACAGTAAAATAACAAACTAAATAAAAAATAGGCAAAAAACCCCAAAAATTTACCAAAGAGGATATACATATGGCAAATATATATATGAAAATATTTTTTAGCCCTAGCTGGTTTGGCTCAGTGGATAGAGCGTCAGCCTGCAGACTGAAGGGTCCTGGGTTAGATTCCAGTCAAGGGCACATGCCTGGGTTTCGGGCTCGATCCCCAGTGGGGGGCGTGCAGGAGGCAGCCAATCAATGATTCTTATCATTGATATTTCTATCTCTCTCACCCTCTCTCCTCTTCTCTGAAATCAATAAAAACATATTTAAAAAAACATTTTTTAGCATCATTAACTATCAGTGACTAATGAGATCAGAAAGGTTAAAATAAAAAATAGTGACAACACAAAATGTTGACAAGTATGCAGAGAAATGAATCACTCATACATTGCTGGTGGTACTTAAAATGATACAGCCACACTAGAAACTAGTTGGCAGTTTCTTATGAAAAAAACATTCAAAGCCATATGAAAAAATCCCAAAAGGTTATAGACTATATGATCTCATAATATTTTTGAAATGACAAAAAATTGGAAACGGAGAACAGATTAGTGGTTGCTAGGAGGGAAAAGGTGTAGGTGATATAAAAGGACAACAAAAAGCATCCTTGTTATAGAAATGTTTTGAACTCTTAACTTTGTTGGTGAATACACAAAGTTACATATATGATAAAATTATAGAGTGTAAATTACATTGCATAAAGTGTCCACACGTTCTCTATTCTCTTATGCTTACACTAGAGGCCAGGTGTATGAAATTCATGCACAGGGTGGGGGAGGGGGGATGTGACAGCCCAGCCTGCACCCTTTCCAATCTGGGACTGTTGGCTCCCAATGGCTTGCCTGCCTGCCTGCCTGCCTGATTGCCCCTAACTGCTTCTGCCTGCCAGCCTGATCATCCTAACCAATCCCCTGCCAGCCTGATTGACGCCTAACTGCTCCCCTGCTGGCCCGATTGTCCCTAACTGCCCTCCCCTGCTGGCCTGGTCACCCCTAACTGCCCTCCCCTGCCAGCCTACTCACCCCTAACTGTCCTCTCCTGCAGGCCTGGTCACCCGCAACTGCCCTCCCCAGCTGGTCCGGTCACCCCCAACTGCCCTCCCTTGCCAGCCTGGTTGCCCCTAACTGCCCTCCCCTGCCGGCCTCCCCTGCTGGCCCGATTGCCCCTAACTGCCCTCCCCGCAGGCCTGGTCACCCCCAACTACTCTCCCCTGCAGGCTTGGTCACCCCCAACTGCCCTCCCCTGCAGGCCTGGTCACTCCCAACTGCCCTCCCCTGCTGGCCTGATCACCCCTAACTGCCCTCCCCTGCAGGCCTGGTCCCCCCACAACTGCCCTCCCCTGCAGGCCTTGTCCCCCACAACTGCCCTCCCCTGTAGGCCTGGTCCCCCACAACTGCCCTCCCCTGCAGGCCTGGTCACCCCCAACTGCCCTCCCCTGCCAGCCTGGTTGCCCCTAACTGCCCTCCCCTGCTGGCCTAGTCCCCCCCAACTGCCCTCCCCTACAGGCCTGGTCACCCCCAACTACCCTCCCCTGCAGGCTTGGTCACCCCTAACTGCCCTTCTGTAGAGGGCCGCCTGGGAAGGCACATGGGCATTCTTTAATTATTGTCAGCTGAACCCAGTGGCGTCAGCAAAGCCACGCCCTGGGAACACACCTTGCCAAAAGGGCAAGGGTGTTGTCAGCTTGACCTTCATTTCAGCCCATGGTGTGGGGAAGTCGGTTTTGATATCTAAATCCAGCCTAGCACAAGGAATGCTCAGGGCCTACTCAAGAATGCAAATAATCTCCTTTTGTCTTGACTTTTGGTGAAACTTCCTGGTATTTGGGGGTATAAAATAAACACACTGCATCGGCTCTGGGTCACTGTCTCTCCATCAGAAGAGGGCAGCGGTCCACCCGGCCCCAGTTTTTCTTTCTTTCTCTGTGTCTTGTCTCTTTCTTTTATTTCTCAATCCCCAGCTGCCTCTACTCAGGAATTGGACCCGCTCTCTAGGCGCGCTGGACGTGGAAAAGAGAGAAAATAGTTATACCTTCTCTGTAGGCCTGGTCGCCCACAACTGCCCTTCCCTGCAGGCCCGGTCCCCCCCCAAACTGCCCTCCCCTGCAGGCCCAGTCCCCCCCAACTGCCCTCCCCTGCAGGCCCAGTCCCCCCCAACTGCCCTCCCCTGCTGGCCCAGTCCCCCCATCTGCCCTCCCCTGCAGGCCCGGTCCCCCCAACTGCCCTCCCCTGCAGTCCCAGTCCCCCCCAACTGCCCTCCCCTGCAGGCCCAGTCCCCCCCAACTGCCCTCCCCTGCAGGCCCGGTCCCCCCAACTGCCCGCCTGTGCAGGCCTGGATCCCCAACTGTCCTCCCCTGCAGGCCTGGTTGCCCTCAAATGTCCTCCTCTGATGGCCTGGTCACCCCTAACTGCCCTCCCCTGCAGGCCATCTTGTGGTGGCCATCTTGTGTCCACATGAGGGTGGCCATCTTTGACCACATGGGGGCGGCCATCTTGTGTGTTGGAGTGATGGTCAATTTGCATATTACCTCTTTATTATATAGGAGGATATAAATTTATATTATTAAAATTTTCAATTAAAAAAGGTAATACTCTCAAAAAATTCTAAACTTATTGTGATCATTGTACAATATATACTTAAATGACATATCTAAAACAAATATAATGCTATATGTCAATTACAGGGTTTGGTAAAAGTAGATTTACAGCTGTGAGTTTATCTTGTACTAGAGGCCCATTGCATGTATTCATGCACTGGTGGGTCCCTCAGCCTGACCTGCAGGTATCGGGTTGAAACCAGCTCTCCAACATCCCCCCGAGGGGTCCTAGATTGCAAGAGGGTGCTTCTTGGGTGACACACCCTGGAATCAGGCTCCCTCCTCTCTTGTTCCAGGTGCATCACCTGAGAACCGCAGCTGTCAAGTCACTGCAGCTCAGCAGCTCCTGCATTGAGCATCTGCCCCCTGGTGGTCATTGCATGTCATAGCTACTGGACAGTCACTTAGGCTTTTATATATCTTGTATTATTTATTAACTAGAGGCCCGATGCACAAAATTCATGCAAGTGTAGGCCTTGCTATAAAAATAATAATTGAGGGCTGAGATTGCAGGGTAACCAAAATAACCTGAAATCTAAGAAAAGACAAACACATCAAAGTAGAGGCAGGACATAAGT
This sequence comes from Plecotus auritus, assembly GCF_963455305.1. Lineage (NCBI taxonomy): Eukaryota > Metazoa > Chordata > Mammalia > Chiroptera > Vespertilionidae > Plecotus > Plecotus auritus. The sequence continues at coordinate 72,669,320 of NC_137771.1, forward strand.
ACGGGCTTACCTGAGCAGATACCATCAAATGCTATATAATCTGGTAACAACAACAAAAATCATCTAAAAGTTGTATCAAATGGCTAAAGGCTGAGTAGCTGAGAATGTAGAACCCCTGGGAACACAAGAGAAATCTGCAAACACTTTCAGGCTCTTCTCCATAGACTGCATCAGGGCATTAGTACTTCACAAAGAAGATTTGGGGTGCAGGATAAGGATTCTAAGGAAGCCATCCTTCAGATGCAGGCCTGAAAGACAATGGCAGCAGATATAAAAAAGCAAAGAGCCCTCCCTGCCCACCCCCCACCCCCAAATCTTTCTCCCCTATCTTCCCTAAAGAATATAAACCTTGCCTTTGCCAGTTTGGCTCAGTGGATAGAGTGGTCCCAGGTCGATTCCCGCACTACCTCGGTTGCAGGCTCCTCCCCCTCGCACCCGGGCTGGTGCAGGAAGCAACCAATTCATGTGTTTCTCTCACATGATGTTTCTGTCTTTCCCCTATCTTCCACTCTCCCTAAAAATCAATGGGAAAAGATCCTCAGGTGAGGATTAACAACCACGAAAGAATACAAACCTCGAGTTGCTGGGAGGAGAACAACAAACCTTATCACCTTTAAGGCTCTGATGAAGAGCCACTGCTCTGGGGGAAGGAAATGCATCTCAGGTGCAGACTATCAAAGGTACTGGGAGTGGGGAAGGATAACTGAGAAGGTCCCGCCCTGATGTCCAATGACATAGTGCCTGCCTCTGAGGCTGAATTAGGACAGCAGAGAATGCCCCTCTGCACTTCCTACCACCAGTAACAAAAGCAGTCAAAGAAGAATGTATTTGAGTGGCACACAAGTGCTACAGATGTTCAACATTCTTCATTAGGGAAATGCAAAATAAAATGTCAATGATACCACTACACACTTCTTAGAATGGCTAAAATTTAAAAGATTTTTTTTTTTTTTTTACAATCCCAATGCTTGCAGGAATCTGACCCAACCATCACTTTCACACACTGCCCATGTAAACTCAAAACTGTACAGTTTGTCAGTTTCTCATAAAGTTGAATGCACACTTGCCACCTTGCCCAGCAATCCCACTCTAAGTATTTAGCCAAGTTAAATGAAAACATAGGTTCACACACAAAAAACCACTTTACATGAATGTTTATAGTGGTTTTACTCATAGCCACCAAAACTGGAAGAAACTCAACTGTCCCTTAACTGGGGAATGGATAAACAATACCTACATCCGTTCAATGAAACACTACTCAGCAATATAAAAGGAACAACAGCATGGTTGAATCTCAGACGCATTATGCTAAGTGTTAAGAAGCCAAAAACAAAAGGTTACATACAACTAGATGGTTCTATTAATACAATATTCTTGTAAAGAATAAACTTAGGCCGAAACCGGTTTGGCTCAGTGGATAGAGCATCGGCCTGCGGACTGAAGGGTCCTGGGTTCGATTCCAGTCAAGGGCATGTACCTTGGTTGCGGGCACATCCCCAGTGGGAGGTGTGCAGGAGGCAGCTGATCGATGTTTCTCTCTCATCGATGTTTCTAACTCTCTATCCCTCTCCTTTCCTCTCTGTGAAATATCAATAAAAAAATATATTAAAAAAAAAAAAGAATAAACTTAGTTGTCTGACCTTGTAGGCCAGAGACTAGATACACCCATACCCTCATGCCACGCCAGATGTATTTTTTAATTGGATAGAACTGTGTTGTTTTCAAGGCCACGAGCTTCCAATGAGATAACCACCAAGCACACATAGGGCTGGCTCTTTAATAAAAAGAAAAATTCTGTTTGTTTGCTCTGCTTAGAATTTGAATTCATTTTTCTCTAAGCCCACCCGACTCCAAACTCTCCAAGCATTGCTTGGTTTTTTTGTTGTTGTTTTTTTCCTGTCTTCTTCAACATAACGACTGAACTAGTTGGAGAATATCAGCACCTTCAGAAAAGTGTTAGGAACGAACCAAGTCATAATGTCTGCTGAGTAGTATGAAAACCAGTTACTGCCCCTCTCTGGATCATAATCCTGTGATCTAGAATAAAGGCCTAATGAAATTCCAACAGGCAAGTGGGCAACGAGAAAATTTGAACACTGGTCAAAATAAGAGAGGCTCTTCCCTCCGCGACACCTGGGATGATTGGGAGTCTCCCCATCTCCCCAGTGTTTAGCAGTGCAGCCCCGCCGAGTCCTGGGCGGACCGCTCAGCGCTGGGCCCCAGAGCACGCCCCGGAGTGCAGCGCCCGAGGCTATGACACGGGACGTCGGCGGGCGCGGCTGCTGGGCCCTCCGGGAGGTGTGCGCGGAGCCGGATCGGGACGGACGGGCGGGCAGGCCTGACGCCGCGGCGCTCGCTGCCTCGCTGCGGCTGGTGTGAGCGCTGCCGCTCCGGTGCCTCATAGCGCGATGGCGAGGCTGCGGGATTGCCTGCCCCGCCTGATGTTCACGATCCGGTCCCTGCTCTTCTGGTCCCTGGTCTACGGCTACTGCGGGCTCTGCGCCTCCGTCTACCTGCTCAAACTTTTGTGGAGCATCGGCAAGGGACCCGCGCAGACCTTCCGGCGGGGCGCGCGGGAGCAGCCGCCCCCGTGCTTGAACGACCCCTCCCTGGGTACCCACTGCTACGTGCGCGTCAAGGTGAAGGCCGGCGCCGGCCGGGCGGGGTAGGGAGGGAACGTGGCACGCGGGAGAGCAGAGGGCTCCGGGCTGCTCCTTCCCTGACGCCCGGCCCAGCGTCCCCTGGTGTCTCGGGGCTCGCAGGGCGCGCGGCGGGGACGACCAAGATGCCAAAGGGAGGCAAGAGGGGCGAGGTGTGGCCGCAGAGGGGTCGGAACGGTGTGTGTTTACGTTCCCTGTTTCTTGTGTGTGTGTTGCGCGGGGGGGGGGGGGGGGGGGGGGGTAAGGGAGGGGGAGGGGGGGTAAGGGAGGGGGAGGAGGAAGAGAGAGAATAGGTTAAGTGGGAAGGGGAAGCTGTCTCCCGTCCCCTTTTTGCCCTTTAGAGCTCAGATTGGCTGTAGGAAATTGTTTCAGGTGGCGCCCTAATGTCTCAGGAGTCTGTCCTTGCCCAAATTATAGAATAAAAGAGTAAATAGAATAAGTCGTTGGAAATCAGGAGTTTATTCAGATCAGCAGAATGGAACATTCACAGATGACCTAAGCAGCATGAAATCATAAATAAGTGGTGTATGTTTGTGGAGAAGGAAGCCAGCTAAGAACTTAGAGACCAGAGGAGTGGAATTAAAAGTAAGTGCCTACCATGCATGCAGACTCATCAATGTCCACGCTTGTCCCAGGGCTCCTTACAGCCACGATGTTCTATTTCCTGAGGCTGCAGGCCTTTCAAAACCAGCTTCAAATGAGGGGCCATGTGTGTTACCACGTGGAGGATTCCTATTACCGGTAGGAGCTAGATTGTCCAGCAGCTGGAGTCCAGAAGACCAAGGGATATGCCTCTCTTACCTTTATTCAGCCCATGATATGATCATTAAAGAGTTCAGATTTGTGAAACAACAACAACCAAAAAGAGCAGTGTCTGCCCCAGCCGGTTTGGCTCAGTGGATAGAGCATCAGCTGTGGACCAAAGGGTCCCAGGTTCGACCCTGGTCAAGGGCATGTACCTTGGTTGCAGGCTCCTTCCCTGTCCGAGCCCTGGTAGAGGACCAGGGCCCATGCAGGAGGCAACCAATTAATGTGTCTCTCACATCAATGTTTCTCTCTGTCTTTCCCTCTCTCTTCCACTCTCTAAAAATCAATGGAAAAATATCCTCGGGTGAAGATTAAAAAATAATAATAATAATAATAAAAGACCAGTGTCTGGCACATGGTAAGTGCAGTAAAGTAATTTGTTCACTAAATTCAATCAAGTGCCCACAGTATTTTATCTTCCAAGACTCACCACCAAGAAAAGAAGTTACTGACCTAGGAAGGCATTCTGCAGTTGAGGGCAAAGTCAGATTTAAAGTCAGATTTACTCTCTTCATTCAACATGAGGAGAAAAAGTAGTGTAAAACTCATCTGAAATGCCTCAGAATGCCTTTCTTCTCACTGGCCATCTAAAGAGTTTCCCCAGAGACACAGACCAAGGAGTCGAAGAACATTGTCCCGGTAGGTTCTAGTCACAGCCCTACTCCTAACCAATGTCATGATCTGTGTTAACATCTTTAGACCTCAGTTTCTAAATTTGCAAAAATAATGGGGTTGGGTTAAATGGCTTTTAAGATTTTTTTCACATCTGAAAACTGGTAACCCGATATAATACCAGTGTCTGTGCCCAGCTTTTGGCTCTTGCTTTATTTCCTCACTTCTTTATGAGTTTTTGTTTCTCTTTCTTGCTTTTTTTCTCCACTTTTCGCTCTTCAGTTTGCTTTGTATTCACTGTATTCCTGTCTCATTCCCATGCTTTTTATTTCCCTGGGCAGTCTTGAGCACTCAGAGTGTTCTGCTATTACAAATACACAGATATGACATGAGGAGCAAGCTGCATGCTACTCTCAACTTAAAAATGTGGGAAGGAGAGAACTAAAAATAAGGAAAGAAGGTGTGAATTATATAACTGATGGCATAGCTCTTGACGGGCAAGCTGAGAAAAGTACTTGACTAGGGGGTAGACATGGCAGGAATATAAATTCAAATCAGAATTATTTACATGTCCTGTAGAATTTGAATGAGATGCGATGTGACACAGCAGTAAAATGAAAGTCACAAATTGTGACATTGTTTCAAAACTCGTAATATTTAAATTGACTTTGTAAGTAGAAGAAGAGAAGGTACTATAAGGGGAATGTTGACAAAGTAAATCTGTCAATTCATCCTGATAAATCATAAAGTTTTTTTTCTCTTTGACAATTAATAATATTTATTTTATTCTTTTTTTAAAAGGTGTTTTGTGTTGTTAATCCTCACCCGAGAATATTTTTCCATTGATTTTTAGAGAGAGTGAATGGGAGGGGGAGACATAGAGCAAGAGAGAGAGACATGATGTGAGAAAGACACATCGATTGGTTGCCTCCTACATGTACCCCAAGCAGGGCCTGGGATACAACCTGCAACCAAGGTACATTCCCTTGGACTAGAATCGAACCCGGCACCCTTCAGTCTGCGGGTCGATGCTCTATCCACTGAGCCAAACTGGCTATAAAATTTTTATTTCTTGATATTAAAAATAACGCAAGTGAGTTTTTTTTGATGAAATGGAAATACTAACTGTACTACTTTAACAACACTAATCATCACTGAAACTTCATGTTTTCTACTGCAGGATTCTGGATTAAGATTTCATTATGTTGCTGCTGGAGAAAGAGGCAAACCACTTATGCTGCTACTTCATGGATTTCCAGAATTCTGGTAAACTTACAAATTAACTATTTTTTTAGCATTAAATACTTTGCTTATCAGAGTGCCATACACACAGGGACTTTATTAATAAACGCGTTGAGGATGCTAGTGCACTAGACATTGAAGAAAAGAATGGAGAATGGCAAAAAACCATTCTTCCAAAGCAAAAAGTCTATGGATGCCTTTTCCTGAGAAGATTTTCCCCACATAAAGTTTTTCTCCACTCTGGATTTACCTGCATAAATAAACATAAGTTATTTCCATGTTAAATTTTTATTTTCTTTCATCTGGAGACAATTGGGTGGTAAATAGCCCATGCAAATCAACATGTGTATGTAGGTTCAGCTAGTGGAGTGCTTGACATGACTGACTCACAATAAAATGTAAGTCTGAAGCATTAGTCAAATCTGCATAAAGTAACATGGGCAGTGACGTGTGGCTCAGTCACTTACTTGCTGCATCATTTTAAAAAATATTCTGAGTTGATGCCAGCAATTTCTTTGAGTTGTCTTCATCACCAGCTGTATGGAATGCGTTTGTCATTATTCAGGTGCATAGGCAAATGAGGGCTCTTCATACGCACAGCTGAGCACAGAGCTGAGACTGCCTGTCCTCTGTTGTGAAGGGGAAAGGATAGTCTACACCTGAAAATGGCTAGCCTGGGAAACCAGAAACCCTCCTTACATTAAGAGTAATAACTAGGAAAGAGGTTTTTTAAAACTAGTGCCCCAGTGCACGAAATTCGTGCGGGGAGGTGGGGGGGAGGGCGGTGTCCCTCAGCCTGGCCTGCACCCTCTCACAATCTGGGACCACTGGCTCCTAACCACTCACCTGCCTGCCTGCTTGATCACTCCTAACCACTCTGCCTGCTGACCTGCTCACTCCCAACTCCCCCCCCACACCAGCCTGCTCGCCCCCAACTGCCCCTCCCCCGCCAGCCTGATCACCCCCAACTGCCCTCCCCTTCTGGCCTGATCGCCCCTAACTGCCTCTGCCTTGGCCCCACCACCATGGCTTTGTCTGGAAGGACGTCTGGAAGGTCTCCTGGAAGGTCTTCCGGTCTCATTAGCATATTACCTTTTTATTAGTATAGACAGTTCTCTGCTATTCCCAAAAGCTACCAGAAAAAAAAAAAATGTGGGTGAAAATAGTTTATTTTGTTTATTTATAATATTTCCAGGAGTTACTGATTTTGCAATATGTCTCATTCTTGTATCAAAGGAGTTGTTTTTGTTTTAATCATATGAATCACTGATGTGATTTCTTTTTCAGTTTAAAGTGTAAATCCATTATGCTTTATTTATAAACTCTAGGGAGATTACATTTAAAAATTATTATTTTGCCCAGTTTATTAAAATAGCAGTTGTGCTATTTCTTAGAAATGTTTAAGATATTGTTTGACTCCATTCACTGATAATGGCAATAGTTAAATTTATTTGTAAGGCTATTTTAATTATTAATATGATAATGCAGGTATTATGTTTGCATAGTATCTAATACAATTTTAAATGTAAAATATTGTGAGATTATAAACATTATCTTGAATCAAATTTCTACCTTGAAACCTCTAAGTGAATTCTGAATGAAGACACAGATACTTAAGATATTAAAACAATGCACATTTTAACAGGGGGCGCTGGGTGAAACAGTGAAGGGATTAAGAAGTGCAGATTGGGCCTTGGCCCGTGTGGCTCAGTGGGTTGGCGTGTAGTCCCGTATACCAAAAGGTGCGGGCCCGTGGTGAGAATGATGTAGATGCTAGCTCTTTTTATTATATAGCAGATGACAGGGTGTAAAGTAATTGGGCTGGAAAATTGGGTAATAGTCAAATCTTGGAGGTTTTGTCTGCCAGAAGGAGTTTGAACTTCACATATGAGTAATAAGGTGTCGAGAAAATATTTTAAGTGGGGAAATTACATGAGAGAGTGTGCGGTTTTGCTACATCACTTTGGTTTCATAGAAGAAAGAACGAAGGGGATGACGTGGACACAGACCAATCAATAGGTTGTTGCATCAGTGGAGGCCTGAATTAAGATAATGTTAGCAAGGATGGGCAGGAAAAGTGATTAATTAAATATTTAAGAGCTTAAATCTGCAGAACTTCATTGATTAGGTACAAAGACATAAAAAATTAATTCAAAATTTTAAGTAAAGCTAATGAGAAAATAATAATATCATATGTGTTGACAGATGAGTATCTTAAGGAAACAAAGTGCTTCATTTGTTTGTTACAACCCAGAGGCAAGATTAACAATATTGCCCAGCTGGCATGGCTCAGTGGTTGAGTGTCAACCTATGAAACCGAAGGTCATGGGTTCGATTCCCAGTCAGGGCACATGCCCAGGTTGCCTGCTCGATCCCCAGTGTGGGACTTGCAGGAGACAGCCAATCAATGATTCTCTCTCATCATTGGTGTTTCTGTCTCTCTGTCTCCCTCCCTTCCTTTCTGAAATCAATAAAAATATATTTAAAAGAAAAGATTAACAATATTACTATGGCCTAGCTAAGAAAGATACTTTTATTAACATTTTCAAATCCATCTTAATTGGTAATGATTTTGTAGATTTTCATAAATCATAGATCAAAGATTCTGTATCCATTCATAATTCCAAATATGTGTCTGATACCCTTCCTAATAATGTCTATTGATGAAAAGTGGTTGATTTGCTTCATTGATCTTATTGCTTTGTATCATATCACATTGCAGTCCCTCTCTCACTATCTACACTAATAAAAGAGAAAGATGCAATTGACCATACCTTCACGACACCCAACAGCCAATCAAGAGTGAATATGCAAATTAACCCAACAAAGATGGCAAGTTAATTTGCATACCCAGGTGCCAAGCGGCCGGGGGTGGGGTAGGACAACCACTCAGGGCCTCTAGGCAGCATGGGAAGGTGGAAAGGCGGCTCTGGGCCGGAGCGAAGGCAGTGCTGGCAGCCAGGGATAGGAAGGCCCATTCTTGCATGAATCTTTGTGTATCGGGCCTCTAGTTGGTTTATAATCTCACTTGCCTATTGTACTCCAAAAATCTTTTCAGACAATAATGTCCCATTTGATTTGTGTCAGATAATTTTACACTGTGTTTTTATGAACAGATGCGCATGCAAATCGTTAATGCATATTCTGAGTTCCATAACATAGTGAATTACTTTGAAAACTTTGTCTTTTTTTTTTTTCTGTTATCCAAAATGATTTTGCTTATTGGAAGAAGAAAAGCTCATAGATCTCTGTATTTAAATTAATTCTGCTGTTCCATGATCTAGCACAAAGGGAATACCTGCCCAACAGAGGCCTCGTAATGTGCCTATCACAATATGGCCATTTTAATTGGTCAGCGCTGGTGCCATTTTGATTATTAAATGTTTTTAATATCATGCTTGCTTGTACTCATGGTGTAGGATCTTCTCCACAGAAGAATTTTGTTTTAACAAGAAGAGGTTTATTTTAACCAGTTGTTTTATTGGATTCTTTAAGTCATAATCTGTCTGTAATCTTCAGACTTTTTCACTCATAAGTAAACTGTTATTACTAAAAAACACTGAGCCCTATCTGACAGTGGAGTAAGATGAGTAACATCTACTTTTTAGGCAAATAGATTTTCATCTTAAACATTTTTTTAGAGAATCAAATGGTTCTGCAATAACAGAAGTATTTATAGATATATATTCCCTGATAGCTGCACAAATTATTTAAGAAAAGCTTAGAAAATTGATTTCTTAAGTGCAGATAAACTACATTGCTTTTAATATCTGATATTTTGTAGTTCCTGTAAATACTGGCCCTTTGTTACACCCCACTGGAGCTGGTAAAAAAATAAAATAATTTTAATAAAGAATATCAGTGCTCCCTTCTCAAACAGGTCTCTTCTTTCCTGCTTATACTAAGCTCTACAACCTTTCTCAAGATAAGGAGTTTCTTATAGTTTCCACTTAGAAAATCTATAATGTTACTATTTGTATTAGTCACTGTGGTATATTTAATGTTCCTTATATCCTGCAGGTATTCTTGGCGTCACCAGCTAAGGGAGTTTAAAAGTGAATACCGAGTTGTGGCACTGGATTTGAGAGGCTATGGAGAAACAGACGCTCCCATTCGTCGAGAGAATTATAAACTGGACTGTCTAATTACAGATATAAAGGATATTTTAGACTCCTTAGGTGGGTTACTTTAAAAAAATAGTATTAATTCTTTTTAAGGGACCACAATTCAAGAAATTGTGAAGTAATAACCTAGTTCCTTGGGAAGATGCCTTTTTCACCTACCTGGATTGTTATCTGGATCTTGTTACTATAGTTTGGGGTTCCAGATCAAAATGCTTATTCAGGGAATTTAAAATAACACATCCAGAATAATTATTCAGTCCACTAGCCAAAAATTACTTTCAAAATTTGTTTTTAAAAACAGACCTAATGGTAAGTTTCTACTTATTATTTTCAAGACTTATTGTTGGAAATTTGAGTCTTATATTAAAAAAATTGGTCTTCAGAACCCACACCTAAACATTCACTTAAAAATGTTACAAGATGTGGAAGAACTTGCATTATCTTACTTGTATTGATCAGCTAGAGTCACAGTAATATTGTATAACAAACCACCCCAAACTCAATGACATACTGCCATACGCATTTATTCCTGTGCTCTTGAATCTGAAGATCAACTGTAGGCTGGACACCTCAGGGTTTTTTACTCAGGCTGACATGTAGGGCCCTCTGGGAGTGGCTTCTCACTGTGAGTTGGGCTAAAGGGGTGTAGCTACCTGGGGAAGCTCTTTTCCTAGCAGTGGCAGAAATGGTAAGAGCGTGAGCTCAGCTGCACCTACATATTTCAGGTCACTGCTATCAGCCCATTGGCCAAAGCAAGTCATGTGGCTGAGCCCACAATCAAGTCATACACCTGTCGCAGGAACAAAGCAAATCACACAGTCCAGTCTACCGTCAACGGGGCAGCAGAGTACATTCCTTCTATGGCAGTGGGGACCGGGGAAGAGTAAATGTTTTTTTTAATATCAATCTAATCCACTGCATCCCTTTCGACTACAACCTACCTGTTACCATAAGTGTGTTAATGGTGACAATATAGTGAGAAACCCATGAAATCAAATTAAAGTCCCTTTCTACAATAATCTAATGAGACCATAGCTCAAGCCATATTTTTATTTTATTTTATTTTTTATATACTTTTATTGATTTCAGAGAGGGAGGGAGAAGGAGAGAGAGAAAGAAACATGAATTGAGAGAGAATCATTGATTGGCTGCCCCCTGCACACCTCCTACTGAGGATCGAGCCTGAAACCTGGGCATGTGCCCTTGACCAGAATCGAACTCAGGACCCTTCAGTCTGCAGGCCGATGCTCTATCCACTGACCCAAACCAGCTAGGGCCTAGTCAATATTTTTAGAGGAGAAAAAAATGGATGAGTCTGGGGGTATCAATGCAGTGTTACCCTTTATTTTTTTTAATAAATCTTTATTGTTCAGATTATTACAGGTGTTCCTCTTTTTTTCCCCCCATAGCTCCCCTCCACCTGATTCCCCACCCCACCCCATGCCCTTACCCCCTGCCACTGTCTTCATCCATAGGTGTAAGATTTTTGTCCAATCTCTTCCCGCCCCCCTCACATCCCCTTCCCCCTGAGAATTGTCAGTCCACTCCCTTTCTATGTCCCTGTTTCTATTATATTCACCAGTCCATTCCGTTCTTCAGATTTTTTATTCACTTGACTTTTAGATTCACTTATTGGTAGGTATGTATTTGATGTCATTTTGTTGTTCATAATTTTTATCTTTACCTTTTTCTTCTTCTTCCTCTTCTTAAAGAATACCCTTCAGCATTTCATGTAATCCTGGTTTGGTGGTGATGAACTCCTTTAGCTTTTTCTTGTCTGTGAAGCTCTTTATCTGACCTTCAACTCTGAATGATAGCTTTGCTGGGTAGAGTAATCTTGGTTGTAGGTTCTTGCTGTTCATCACTTTGAATATTTCCTGCCACTCCCTTCTGGCCTGCATAGTTTCTGCCGAGAAATCAGCTGACAGTCGTATGGGTGCTCCCTTGTAGGTAACTAACCGTTTTTCTCTTGCTGCTTTCAAGATTCTCTCTTTGTCTTTTGCCCTTGGCATTTTAATTATGATGTGTCTTGGTGTGGTCCTCTTTGGATTCCTCTTATATGGGGTTCTGTGTGCTTCCTGAACTTGTAAGTCTATTTCTTTCACCAGGTAGGGAAAGTTTTCTGTCATTATTTCTTCTAATAGGTTTTCAATATTTTGCTCTCTCTCTTCTTCTGGCACCCCAAAAATTCGAATGTTGGTACACTTAAAGTTGTCCCAGAGGCTCCTTACACTATCTTCATATTTTTGGATTCTTTTTTCTTTTTGTTTTTCTGGTTGGGTGTTTTTTGTTTCCTCATATTTCAGATCTTTGGTTTGATTCTTGGGGTACGTTGATCTACAGTTGAGTTTCTGTATATTCTTTATTTCAGACAGTGTATGCTTAATTTCTGACTGGTCCTTTTCCATTTTTTTGGCATTCTCATTAAGGTCCTTGAAGGTCTCACTAAGCTCCTCAGCGGTTTTTAGAAGATTCTTGAGTAACCTTATAAATGTGGTTCGGAACTCTATGTCGTCCAGTAGTTTGCTTTCCTCCATTTCTTTCATTCGTGACATCTTTCTTTGTCTCCGCATTTTTCTGCTTCCTTGTGTTGATGGAGTGACTTTGTGTGGTAGGTGACCTATAGGGGCCAGTAGCTCAGCCTCCCCAATCACCTGAGGTGGATGCCTTTGGTACACCCCTTTGTGGGTTGAGTGCAAAGTCTTGGTGTAGTTAAGCCTTGGTTGCTGGTGGTACACTGGGAGGAATTGACCTCCAGGCCAATTGGCTGTGAGGACCCGCTGTGTCTATAATGGAAGAACTGCTGCGCTGGAGACATGCTTATGGTGCAGGACTTGTTTCAGTGGGGCTTTGGTGCTCACTGAGTCTGCCTCTTGAATGTATCACTTATGGATGTGAGGAGTTGAAATCTGGTGTCTCACACTGACCACTAGGTACACTGGCTTCTGGATCTCCAATGGGGTGCAGGTCAGCTACTGTCTGAGGCCACCCAGCAGGCGCTACAGCTAGAACTACGGTTCTCTCCTCTTTGCTTGGGGTTTGGAGGTTTTGGAGCTGTCTGACCCGGGCTGCAAGTTTGCTAGGTTAAGCTGCGCTAGGGCAGGCCATTCATATGCTAAAGCCGCTGCTTGGAGCTTGGGTGGGTTTGTAGGTTGTGCGGGGCGGGGTCTCAGGGCGTGACTAGGCTAGGGCATGGCAAACAGTGATGGCTGCCAGTAAGCCGGCTCTGAGTCTCCAACCGCGTCCCGTGCCCCAGCACAGTAAACAATTATTCCTGCGCGCAGCCCTGCAAGCAAGCCACCCTCACTTTCCGACCCGATGGCAGACAGTCCAGCTTCTCCCCGTAGGAGTTTGGGTCCCCCGCGTCTCCCCAGAAATTGGAGTTTGGAGTAATCGGGAGCTTGTCTCCCTTGAGGTTGAAAAAAGCAGCGCTCGCAGTCACCCGTCGCCAGCCCAATTCGCGCGCATTCGTACCTCAGCTTTTCAGCGCTTGTGCACGTCTCAATGCTCTTTTCTCTTTCCTTCTAGTTGTAGAACTTCCACTCAGCCAGCTTTCCCGTGGTTCTGGGTGATAGATGTTTTGTCTTTTAGTTGTAGTTTTGAAATTGTTGTGCGAGGCAGCAGTTTAGGTGTTTACCTACGCCCCCATCTTGGATCCTCCCTCCCAGTGTTACCCGTTAGTCTGATTACAATAAAATAGACTCAGAGACGCAGATTTCCAACAGCCAGATTTCATTCATATCTTAGACCTGGCTTAAGTTTGTCAACGTACAATTTTCTAGGCAAATCAATAATATAAACAAGATGTTCCTCTGTGTGTGTATGCGCGTGCATGTTAGTATAGTGGTGGGGTGATGATGAAAAATACTTATTTGAAAAAATTAATTTGAAGTACTGTAGAAATAAATTACAAATTAATCTTATCCATCCATACAAAGGAAATCCTGTAGGAAATCACTACTAATTAGTATTTTAACCTAATTCAAGTAACTGTAATGATTACATGAAATGAAACTTGTATGTACTTATTACTATAATTAAGACTTTCAGTTTGACTTCACAGTCCCAAATTAGTGATGTTTTACTGTATTGAGTTGTAACATTGAATTTGGCAAATTAGGGAGAAAATAGGTATTTCTTTGAAATAAAGGTTTACCAGTTGGACATAGGTGGGACATTTAGGTTTTTACTATAATTAGAAATTCTCCAACATTCAAAAATAACTCAATCTTGTTTATGACCTAATTATATGTGGTCTTAATCATGGTGTCCAAACTATTTCAGATTAAAATATATTTATATTCCTAGGAGAGATTCTGAATTTGTACTAAGTCTAGAGTGGAGCTTGGGCACCTGAATTTTCTAAAAAGTTATGTAGGTGATGCGGACGTACCTACAGGTTTTGAAAATACCAAACTCAGAGCCTGCACAAAATGGATGAATAATTAGGGTAGAATAGTGGAAAGATTAGTTTCAGAAGTGAACCTATTTTATGTGAGTTAATGATGAGCCCACCTGTTTCTTTTCAATGACGTCAATATTTATTTCTTGATTACAGGTTATAGCAAATGTGTTCTTATTGGCCACGACTGGGGGGGCATGATTGCCTGGCTAATTGCCATCTGTTATCCTGAAATGGTGATGAAGCTTATTGTTATTAACTTCCCTCATCCAAATGTATTTACAGGTGAGCTTAAATTTCCATTATGAATTGCCAACATAACAATTCACTGGTGCCACTGACACTCTGGATTAAAAACAGCAAAATTTGATTAACATCATTTTTAAAAAATTAACATAATATTTAAAAAATTAAATGGCTAAAATATATTAGCACATGACAATGTGCTTTAAATATTTAATATTTAGAGTCTAAGAAACTGTAGCTTCATGTTTGCTTGCATAATTTTATTTTTAGAAAATATTTTACTGCTAACTTGGGGAGGGATAAAGGGGGAGATGCAGTAACACTACTTAGATGGTAATGGATTTTGACAGCCTAGAAATAAGTTCTCCTCTTGCCTGACAGCTTTGTCTATCAGGAATGGCAACATTTTTTAAAACAGCAGTTGTCAAATTTTGGTCTCAGGATTCCTTTATATCTTAAACGTTATTAAAGACCCATTGAGCTTTTGTTTAGATGGGTTATATCTATCAATGTTCCCTGTATTGGAAATTTAAAATGAGACTTTGAAAAATGTATGTGTGAAATTATCTAAAAAACAATAACTCCAGTACATGTTAACATAAAAAAAACATTTTAATGAAAACTAACTATATCTTTCAAAACAAAATTTTAGTGAGAATAGTGTCATTGTTTTACATATTTGCAAACCTCTTTAATTTTTGGCTTAATAAAAGGCAGCTGGATTCTCAGATCTGCTTCTGCATTCAGTCTGTTGCAATATGTTGTTTGAATTGAATTATATGAAGAAATCTGGTCTCACACAGATTTGTAATTAAAAAAGGCTGGAATATTTTAATAGCCTTTTCAGAGAATTGTGGATTTCCTTCTTTACCACTACATCAAACTCAAAAATTGGTGGTTCCTTAAAGGTTAGTAACAATGTGAAATCTGATGTCAGATTAATGAACTTTTTGTGCTCTGTTATGTTAAAATCCATTGGTATCTCTATCACTTTGAATGGATTTTTCATCATGCATTGGAAGATAGTGGTTGAGTTATTTAGATCTTCTGTAATTTGACACATTTCATTATATGATATCAAAGACTCATATTCATTAATATTACCCCAATTTCTATTTTTTAAAAAGCCATTAAGTGTTCCAAAGCCGTCAAGCTCACAGCAGCAGATATAAGTTTCCAAAATTCTAATTTTCAGTTGAAAGCTTGAATTTTATCATTGGCAGCAAATACTGCCGATTGTTTTCCCTCAAGTGAAAGGATTGCTCTGTTCATGTTCAAGAGTCAATCTGCTACATGCCCAGGTCTGACTGTTAATAGTTTGTTAGTCATTCTTTCAGGTAAAAATGATGTTCCGTAAAAAATGCAGCCAATTCCATTTATAGACTCAAACAATTGCAGAGGTGCTTTTCCTCAAGGCAACCACTGGATTTGGGTGCGCAACAGGACTGCTTTGTGTGTACATTCTATTTCATCACAGTGTTAAAAAGACAAGGACTCAAAGGTGGGAATGTAATAAAGTTAATAATTTTTGCTGTTTCATCAGGGACATTCCTAAGTGAAACTGGCGTTTAGTTTTATGTATTTGTTTATTGCAAGTGTGTGGTAGTGAAGAATACGATGACTACTAGTATTGTTTCATGTCACTGCCTTGATTTGTGCACAGGCACCAATGGTTCTACCTACCATGGCTTTTGTATCATCAGTGCAAATGGCAACCAAATGCAAAAAGCTAATAATGTCTTAGTGTTGTTATGAAATCGTTTTAACCATCCAGATTCCTTAAAAGGGTCTTCGGGGTCCGCAGGGATATACATGGACTATATTTTGAGAACCTCTGTTATAAAGGGAATTCATAAAATCTTAAAAGTGATTGAAGATCTGTGAACAATGTGTAGGAACATTTTTATTTGGTTTTGGCAGAAATTATAATTTTGTCCTCTTTAACTAGACTTGTCAAATTTTCTGGGGTTCAGGTATTGCTACAACCCACAGCAGCCTCTGGGGAACAAAAAATTCAGAACATATTTCTGTTTCTTCCTCAAAATTGAGCAGGTCGGGGAGAAGGAGACCATGACTACCTAAATATTGTATATTATAAGTACTTGTAAGAGTCAAATTTTAGATTCATATCCAATTGACCTATCTCTGTTGAGTCAATAGGATGGATGCTTAGGATTCAAATATCAAACTGAGAATGTCATGTTTTTTCCCATTTCATTAGTCAACAGAAGTCATACTACATCCTTGCTCAATTGATCAGGACCCAGAGTCAATATTGTTTTAGATAAACTGTAATTGGTCATTTCAGCAAAAACTTGGAATATTGCTAAAACTGTTTTATCAATGGGATCAACCCCAGTCAATATGAAGTTGTCAAGTATTATGCTTATAATTGTATTGATATCTCTTAATGCAGGGCTGACAAAATCTTGTTCAGTGATGACAATACTCCACTGACCCGAGAATATGCACATTTAATATGCATGATTTCACTACTTTCCAATTTAAAACTCCAGTGTCTTCCCAAAGCATTTTTAAATCCTTATCAATGTTGGCATATCTGCCCAGGCTTCTGCTTTTCTTTCTGACTCATTTCATACCATTTCCCCCTCCTTATTCACTACACACCAGCCACAGTAGCCTTTCTGCTTCTTCAATGTGCCAGGTCCAGGATCTACATTCTGTTTCTGGATGCTCTTTCTAGATCTTTGCATGACTGATTCCTTTTTACCATTCAGGACTCAGCCCACAGAAGCCTATTCTGACAACCTCTACTATATAATAGTCCCTCCACACCACCCAACCATCACTCTTAATCAGATTACCTTGTTTTGTTTTCTTTATGGTATTATTGCTATCAAAATGTTCTTTTAAGTATTCGTTACTTATTTATTGTATAAGTTAATGAGAACATCTCTTGTCTTGTTCACTGCTAAATCCCCTCAAACAGGGTAGATATTCAAATATTCATTGAACGAATGAATTTTCTGGATTCATGAGTAAATTTATAGGGAACACTTTCTTTTCTGTTGAGGTCAAATGGATAAGGCATTCAAATCAACCAATAAAGAAAGTCTTTTAAACAGTAGAAAATGACCTCCCTCTGCATCCCTAGGAAAAGGGCTAGGTGACTGATAATGACCTTAAAAGTATGGCGGTGTTGTTTGAGTTTCCTGTTCCTCTCTGAGTCAAGACTTCATAAAGGGGAACTTCCTTCTTTCTTTAAAGTGCTATAAATTTTTCTAAATACCAGAAATACCCATAATAAAATATAAGAACATAGAAATTGTTCCAAAGAGAAATTACACAGAAATCCTTATTTGTGGATGCTTTTAAGGGGTCATCTCAAAGGTGAAATTGCCTTAAAAAATTAGTTCTTTCAATAGTAACTAGTTTTATATTCCTTGGATAAGGTCTAACATGACATTTTAATTTCAGAATATATTTTACGACACCCTACCCAGCTGTTCAAATCCAGCTATTATTACTTCTTCCAAATACCATGGTTCCCAGAATTTATGTTCTCAATAAATGATTTCAAGGTAAGTCATATGTAGTGATAGATGTTAACCAGTGCTTATTGCAGTGGTCATTTTGCAACATATACAATATCAAATCATTATGTTGAACACCTGAAATTAACACTAATATTATAAAACAACTAGAGGCCCGCTGCACAAAATTCGTGCATGGGGAGGTGTGTCCCTCAGCCCAGCCTGCACCCTCTCCAATCTGGGACCTCTCGCGGGATGTCTGACTGCCCGTTTAGGCCCGATCCTACCGGGATGGGGCCTAAATGGGCAGTCTGATATCCCTCTCACAATCCAGGACTGCTGGCTCCCAACTGCTCGCCTGCCTGCCTTCCTGATTGCCCCTAACTGCTTCTGCCTGCCAGCCTGATCACCCCCTAACCACTCCCCTGCCAGCCTGATTGCCCCTAACTGCCCTCCCCTGCAGGCCTGGTCACCCCTAACTGCCCTCCCCTGCAGGCCTGGTCCCCCCCAACTGCTGTACCCTGCAGGCCTGGGTCCCCCGCAACTGCCCTTCCCTGCAGGCCTGGTCGCCCCCAACTTCCCTCCTCTGCTGGCCTGGTCACCCCTAACTGCCCTCCCCTGCCCTGCAGGCTTGATTGCCCCCAACTGCCCTCCCCTGCTGGCCTGATCGCTCACAACTGCCCTCCCCTGCTGGCCATCTTGTGGTGGCCATCTTGTGTCCACATGGGGGCAGCCATCTTTGACCACTTGGGGGTAGCCATCTTGTGTGTTGGAGTGATGGTAAATTTGCATATTACTCTTTTATTAGATAGGATAGAGGCCTGGTGCACGGGTGGGGGCCAGCAGGTTTGCCCTGAAGGGTGTCCAGGATCAGGGTGGGGGTTTTCTTGGGATGTGGGGAGGCCTGGGCGAGGGGCCTGTGGTGGTTTGCAGGCTGGCCACGCCCCCCGGCGACCCAAGTGGAGGCCCTGGTATCTGGAATTTATTTATCTTCTATAATTGAAACTTTGTAGCCTTCATCGGAGGCTAGGGCAGGCCAGGAACTTGGTTTCCTCCACAGCCGGGGAAACCCAAGCCTCCTGCTCACTCCGTGGCTGCAGCCATTTTTGTTGGGATTTATTTATCTTCTACAATTGAAACTTTGTAGCCTTGAGCAGAGGCCTGGGCTGGCCAGGGTGTGCAGGAAGCTTGGCTTCCTCCATTGCCGGGGAAACCCAAGCCTCCTGCTCGCTCTGTGGCCGCAGCCATCTTTGTTGAGTTAATTTGCATAGTCGCTCCTGATTGGCTGGTGGGTGTGGCTTTGGGTGTTGCGGAGGTATGGTCAATTTGCATATTACTCTTTTATTAGATAGGATTATACCTCAATTAAAAAAAAAAGACTTGGTGCCCCAAGAAGATGACAAAATTAGGAAGTTAAAAATAAAGATAGACTGAAGCACTAAAAAAAGAAAAGAACTGGTCTTGCTTGTGTTGTTTTGCTGTGTTTTAAATAATCATTTATTGATCATCTGTTATGTTGTGTGCACTGTGTTAGGCATTTCCTCCTATGCAAAAAAAAACAACAAAAAGAAGAATAAATTAAAGTCCTTCCTTAAGAAAAATAGACAAAATATTAAAACTTAATAAATGCTTCTAAGGCTTCATTTATAGGCTTACTTGTTTTTAAAATCTGTTTATATATTTGAATGCCTGGCTGCTGTTCAGTTTTTTTGTTTTGTTTTGTTTTTGAGAGCCTAGAGCCTATAGGAATACCTCTTTTTAGAGAACAACCCATGGGGGAGATGAGGGAATATGAATGCCAGGTGAGAGAGTTTGACAGAAAAAGTGGAAGCCCTTGGAGGTAAACAAAACCCTGAAACAAAATAAGCATGCAGTTATTGGTATACCATGTACCCTGACACCAGGAGTCCTATGTAGTAGCGATTTCTTAGAAGGGCATTGAATGCTTCTTGTATGTCCAATATAGTAGTAGATATTTAGGGAGATTAAAAAAAAAAGACAATATTATTTTACCTGAAAAATACTTCTGCATATATCTCTGATAATAATGACTTGTCTTTTCTACATAACTCCAATGCCATTAACAAACCTACCAAAATGAACAACTTTGTCATATCATTTAATACCCATTTAAATTTCCTTACTATCTCAACTGTCTTTATACACTTCATTTGTTTGGATCAGAAACTAAACAAGATCCAAACATTGTATTTGGTTGTGATGGCTTTTAAAATTATAACAGTTCCTTTTTTTTGTTTGTTTGTTTGTTTGTTTTTAAACAAAACAACACTCGCCCCCCTCCCCCAGAAGATTAGACTATTTAAGATGTTACTTAAGATTTAAATTTTAGTATACCAGATGTTTCCTGAATGATTTGTCTCCTCAGTCACTATCTATAGGGCTATGAGAAGCCATAGGAATATGTAGGTACAAACTCAAGGGACAGGCTTATCTCCAATATCGTGGAAAAGGATTGCACACCTTGAGGCAGAGCCTTATGCTTCCCTATGCCACCTGGACAGAGCCTGGAAGAGTAACCTCCCAGGGTATCCACATTGGGTTTCTGTTGTTTAACACAATTAAAAAAAAATTTGTTTTTAAATTTATTTCAGAGAGAGGAAGGGAGAGAAAGAGATAAAAACATCAACGATGAGAGGGAATCGTTGATCAGCTACCTCTAATACACCCCACACTGGAGATTAAGACTGGAACCTGAGCATGTGCCCTGACCAGGAATTGAACTGTGATCTCCTGATTCATAGGTCAATGCTCAACCATTGAGCCATACCAGCCAGGCAACTTTTTATTATTATTATTAAAGAAATTTAGTCATTTGTCCTGAGGAATGATCTACATTTTTAATTTGGCTGACTTCTTCATTATGGTGTTATATAAATATCTTGCTAACCCTTGTTTTTTCTACTCTGTAGATGTTAGTGATCCACAGGCTTAATTATACATTTAATTTGACAAGCATAGTTGTGTATTTCCTAATGTTATCACATCAGGGAAGTACATAATGTCTAGCTGTCTGTTGTAATAATGCTTACACTGACCAGTGGGCTCACAAGTTGTCAGCCTATCCAAAATTTCCAAGCAGTCTTTCACCAAATAATTTTAGTATAACTTGATCATCATTGCTTGGTCCATTATTTCATTATGGTTTGCAAATTGGTGATTTTCTAATTCTATTATTCTTTCTGCTTTTATTAACTGGAATTCTCCTATAAAGAAGAATTTTCTTTTCTTCTTCTTTTTAAATAGATTTTTATTAACTTCAGAGAGGAAGGGAGAGGGAGAGAGAACTAGAAACATCAATGGTGAGAGAGAATAATTGATCGGATGCCTCCTGCACGCTCCCAACTGGGGATTGAGCCCACAAACTTGGCATGTGCCCTTGACTGGGAATTGATCCAGCAACCTTTTGGTGCATGGGACAACACTCAACCAACTGAGCCACACCGGCCAGGGTGGCTCCTGTGTCCTTTTGACAGAAGCACTTTAGTCAGCGATAGTTTGCTTTCTTAATGATCTAGGTTTCTTTTATTTTCTGCCCCAGATCTGGAATCAGATATTTATCAAAGGAAATGATCTATTAGTAGAAAATGGTATTTAGAGACCACAATCTGAGTGTCCAGGTGATCATTGTTTAACTGGGTTTTCATTGTTTCTAGATCTTTCCATTGGACCAAATTTGGACGTACATATTTTTTAGAGACAAAAAAACAATCATGATTTCTTACTCATATTTTCAAAGCAAACTTAAGATTACAGTGTTTTTAATTAACTTATATAAAACATTCAATATAAAATATTTATATGGTTTCAAGTCAAAATTCTAAAACAAGGTACAGAGAGGTCTCACTTACATCTCTGTTTCCTCTGTTTCTGTTTCCTCCCTCTCACATAGAAAACAATTTTAATTAGTTTTTGTTTCATCTTTTTATTCTTTCTTTTTAAAAATATAAGCAAATATTTATATATTTGTCTCCCCCTTTTTACACAAGAGATAACATAGTTTATTATTAGGTAACAAAAAAGTTTTAATTATTCTCTTTCCACTTAAATTAGGCTTTGAAACATCTGTTTACCAGTCATCGCACTGGCATTAGAAGAAAAGGATGTCGATTAACCACAGAAGATCTGGAAGCTTATATTTATGTTTTTTCCCAGCCTGGAGCATTAAGTGGTCCAATTAACCATTACCGAAATATCTTCAGGTCAGTATAATATTTTTGGTTGAATAATATATTCATTCCCTAAAGAGCTGATACTCTATTTTTAATATTAAGTTCACCACTTATCAAATTCAAATGAAGTAGTATGACTTAGTAAGTTGAATAATCTTTTTTATAGAAAATTTCAAAAACCTGGAAAAGTAGAGCGAATAGTATAATGGATCCCAATATAGTTGTCACTAGTTTTATCTATAACTCTACTCACTTCATCTCTCCCTTTAGATTGTTTGAATAGATTTATATTTTAGTTATATTTTTCATGATTATTTATTCACTCAAGAAATATTTATTAAGCACTCTTTATATTATGGCTATGCCAGACCTCAGAGTATAGTAATGAACAGAACTAGATAAGGTCCTTGATTTGACAAAACTTATAGCCACATAGGGAAAACAGCCATCAAGCAAATATTCACAGTAATGACTATATGATTATAAACTAACATAAAGACTTTGAAAGAAAGTGATGAGAATGGAAGAAATGATGCTTGAACAAATAAATAAAAGATGAGTTAAGTACTGACTAGACCAAGTTCGAGGTAGGGGAATTAGCCTCCCAGAAAAAGGAAACAGCTTGTACCAAAACTGTGTGGGAAGATGGAGGGTTGTGGTTTTAAGTAACACAACGAGAGCCAGTCTGGCTGCAGTATAGAAAGTGAGAGTGAGAAGAAGATAATGGAATGAGACTGAGTCTGAGAGGTAGGCAGCACTGGTCACCCAAAGCCTAGTAGACCATATTAAGGACTTGATAGCCATGAATGTGAAGCCAGTGAATGAGAGTTTCAAGCAGGAAAGAGAAACAATCGAATTTGTATTTGGATAAATTCACTCTTTGTGGAGAATGTATTGGAGGAATGCATGTGGGGAACCAGTAGCTTGAAGTACTCTGAAAACAGTGGAGATTGGGTAGATTTAAGAGAGATTTGGTGAAATAAGAGGTGAAATTGACAGGGGCATATGATAGGTTGGGTGGGGAGATGAGGAGCTGGCAAGGATGGCTCCTGGATTTGTGGAATGAACAACTGTATGCATAATCATGCCATTCATTGAACTAGAAGACTCTAGAAGGGAACTACTTTTGAGGGGAAGGTCATGAATTTTATTGATCTTAAACTAGTTGAATTTGAGGTGGTGCCGTAGATATTCAAATCGGTAGTTGGATACCAGGGTCTGGGATGCAGGAGGAAATCTGGGATGAAGATATGTAAAATCTTGGAGCTGCTGACAGAGACAACTGAAGCTTTCATTGCAGAAGGTATTATCAAGGAGAAAGTATAGAGTAAAAGGTAAGACATGGGGGCTTGTCTGTTTGGGTTTGGACTCTAGATAGGAGAAAAAGATTTTCCATTGAGAATTGGGGACTATAGCCTGCCTTGAAAGGTTTAGGGGCTTGGATTTATGCTAGTTCCATAATATTGGAATTCTTAGGGAAAAATATTTTTTAATGTGGTCTTAGGTTATAATATTCCCTAGGAAGCCTGGCAGAAACAAACAAAAAGCTTCTCAGGAGGATACATCTCAACTCAGACTCACACTGTTCCCACAGATTAAGTCCCCTGAAGATGAGTTCATAATCCAAATACCAATCCACCATTAATGAGTTAGATCTAATGTGGCAGAACTCCTAATATTTCAAATACGAGGACAGAGATTATAAAGCATGTTCAAATCATTGAATACATAAAAGAGTAAAAAATGAGAGAAAAGAATAAGGTAATATCAAGACAGACCAGAAAGAGCTGAAAAAGAACCAAAAGCTTAGAGAGATAAAGAAGTGAAAATAGAAAAGACAGTTTATATTTGACATAGAGGATAGAATTATAGATAGATGATAGATAATTAGAAATCATTCATATATAATATATGGTATATGCTAAGAATTTTTTTTAGAAAAATCAGATAGAAATAGAATGTATTATTTTCAAATTAGTAGACGGGGACAAGAAAGCTATCAATTTTTCTCCATTTATTTTTAGAGAGAGTACAGTGGAGGGATGGGGAGGAGAGAGAGAGAAACATCATGTAACAGAGACACATGGATTGGTTGCCTCCCGCATGCACCCTGACAGAGTTGGGGATTGGACCTACAACCCAGGTATGGGCCCTTAACTGGGAATCAAACTCATGACCCTCTGGTGTGCAGGCCAATGCTCTAATCATTGAGCAATGCCATCCAGAGCTAGAAAACTATAATTTTTTAAAAAGGCAAGAAAGGAGAAAAAGGAAGCAAAGCAGGGTAAATAGAAAGCACAGATTGACAACAATTTCAATATTTCAGTATGCTCAAGAAATATTAACATATTCAACTTGCCAGTTAAAAAACAAAATGTCAATTGGATTTAGTCAAAATTAAAGCAAAAAGACACACAAAGGTTGAAATTAAGTGTATGGGGAAAGTTATAGTAGGTGTTATTCTAAATAAAACAAAATCTCTCCTCAGAGAAAGACAAGTATTGCATAATCTCACTCATATGTGGAATCTAATGAACAAAATAAATTGATGAACAAAACAGACTCAGAGACATAGATGCATAGAACAGACTGTAGAATCTCAGAGGGAAGGCGGGGGAGGGTGGGAAGTGATCAACCAAAGAACTTGTATGCATATATGCATAACCCATAGTCACAGACAAAAGGGTGGTGAAGGCCTGGGGTGGAAGGGGGCGGGGTGACAGGGACGGGCTAGAAGGGGTCAATGGGGGAAATATATAATACTTTCAACAATAGAGATTAAAAATATAAAATAAAAATAAATACAACAAAATCTCTCAAGCTCTTTGAATATGGAATCCAAGGGGAATCATGAGATTATATGAATGAGGGGAGAAGAGGTAAATCCAAACCTTTTTTTACTAACAAGACTTGCATGTAGATATAGATATAACTTTGGCAAATAGAGATGTTAATTTAAAAGGTACTTGTAGGTAATAATTTATCAACCAAGGCAATGATTAGAAAGGCAGACAGAGGCTACTTGTTCCATTTTACAGGATATAGCAACATTGTCTGAAGTCCATGTTCTGTTTTTTGTGGGGTTTTTTTTACAAATAACATTTGTAAAGATTACTGTAAGAGAAAGTAGAATGACACATTTTCATGCAGTCTAAATTTTGGACAGGGGACAGGAATGATAGTTTTAAAATGTTCTCAATTTATCTCTTTACCAGAGATAGCTTTGTGATACAAAACAGTATGTTTTAAGCAGCTATCAGGAAGAAGGGAAATTATTTTCATCTTGCTTAGGTTCTTTTACTAACCATTTGTTCATTAGGAGGAACTGCGTTCCCAAGAGTAATTGTTACAGAAAACCAGAGAAGAACCAAGCAATACTTAGAGAGATGGAGTTACATTTATTACACACGGGTCCAGAGGAAAATGTCTCTCAAATTCTGGGCCCCTACATGGAGGAATCTTCCCTATTTATATGTTTTTACCTTCTTTGTCTCCCAAATATGGGGTGTTTCTGGCCCCTTTTGCAAGTTCTTAAAGAGTCCCTATGTGTTGGGGCCTTGAGACCTCAACCAAAGGCCTGGCCTGGTGCCAGCGCTGATAATTTTGACCGGGGAAGGTTTAATGGCCTCTCTGAAGTGGGAGTAGTCTTATTTTCCTTATTATTTAAGCAAGCAAGCATTTACAGAAGCCAAATAGCAGGGTTAAAATTTCAAACAGCAGTTTTTATATAAGATGGATGCTTCATAATCGCTAAAGAATCCTGTTAATTAGTGTAGAGAGAGGGCGGGGGAAGCAAGCCTGTGAAGGTAGAAACTCATACTTTTATATAAAAACGAAGACAATTTTGCCTAGGTTGTTGTAAGTTAAATCTAGCTGGATGAAGGTCACATCAGACTTTCTCAAAGTTCAACTGACTCCCTCTGACCATTCTTTATGTAGAGTAATCAAGATAAAGTACATCTTTAAAAACAGAGTTCTACGATATATAATTACTACAGAAGAGTACAGAACATCATAAGCAGGCATGAAAATCTCCCCCATTTATCACACTAAGGCTCCCCAGGGCTATAGCCTTGTCAAAGGACTTTTCAAAATTTGAAGCCAAAGAACCAAAATGAACTAGGAGTCAGAATAGCAACAGGACCTAGCCTGCAAAAAAAGTGAATACATGTAAATTTATAACAAAGCATCAAATAATAAAGCAAAAACTGACAAACTTACAAGGAAAAATGAAAACCCACAATTGCTATTGGAGATTTTAATCTACCTCTCTCAGAAGTTGATTGGTCAAACAGAAAAAAAAAATGGTTATAAGGATATAGAAAATTGAACAATCCAGTCAGATCTTTGACCTGTGAACAATTCTAGAGTCCTGCACCCAACAATTAGAAAATACACAATATATTTAAGCACAAATGAATGTTTACAAACATTGATTAAATACTGGACTACAAAGCAAGTCTTAACCCATACCAAAGGATCAAATCATACATACTATGTTCTCTGAACACAATGCAGTTAGAAAACAACAACAAACTTTTAGAAAACTCCATATATTCAGAAAATTAAAAAAAAAAAAAATATATATATATGTATATTATTGATTTCAGAGAGGAAGGGAGAGGGAGAGAGAGATAGAAACATCAATGATGAGAGAGAATCATTGATTGGCTGCCTCCTGTAGGCACCCTCCCGGGGATAGAGCCCACAACCAGGGCATGTGCCCTTGACCAGAATTGAACCCCAGACCTTTCAGTCCACAGGCTGATGCTCTATCCACTGAGAAAACCCAGCCAGGGCCATATATTCAGAAATTTGAAAAACATTTCAAAATTACTCACATTAAAGAAATAATTAAAGCCCGGCTGGTGTGGCTCAGTGGTTGAGCGTCGACCTATGAACCAGGAGGTCACTGTTGATTCCCAGTAGGGGACATACAGGAGGCAGCTGATTAATGATTCTCATCACTGATGTTTCTATCTCTTTTCTTTCCCCTTCACTCTCTGAAATCAATAAAAGTATTTTTAAAAATCATTAAAAACTTAGGAAATTTTAACATCAAAACATGCAGAATACAGTTTTAAAATATTTACGAAGAAACATATTTGCAGCTTTCCTTATTTACATTAGAAAAGAAGACTGAAAAGTAGTCAGCTAAGAGTTCCATTCAAGAAGTTAGAGAAGCAACATATAAACAAAAATAAATTAGAAGGAAAGTGTTTTAAATTTGATAGAAAGTGGAAATTAATACAATTAAAAATAAAAATACAATAGAGAAAATAAAAAAAAAAGCAGATTCTTTGAAGACTATTAACAGAGATAAATTTTTGGCAAGCTTGGTCACAAAAAAAAAGATGGTACAAATAAACAATATTAGGAGGTAGAAGGTAGATGTAACTACAAACATAATAGACATTGAAATATAAATTAGGGTTAACAAATTTGAGAACTTTGACAAAATGGGCAGTTAAAAAAAATAACACATAACAGACATCCAAAACTGACTCAAGAAGAATTAGAAAACCTTAATGGATGTAGCCATTAAAGAAATTGGTTTCTTGATTTAAAGCAATTTATCTACAAAAACACACACATACACAAATACACAGCTGCACAGAAAGGCCTGGATGGTTTTATAGGTAAGTTCTAACACAGAAAATTCCACTCTTCAAAGAACTCTTTCAGACATTGTAAAAAGAAAGTATATGCTTCAGCTCATTTTGTAAGAATGGTATAACTTTCATACCAAAACAAGACAAGGATTGTTTAAGACAGGACAATTATAGGTCAAATTAAATTACAAACATAGATCCATAAATTCAAAATAAAATGTTATCAAACTGAACCCAGCATGCATTAAAAATTAAACCAAATTTAGCATTAAATATCCATTAATTTAATTCACATTAACAAATTAAAGGGTTAATTAATTTAATTCACCACATTAACAGATTTAATGATTGAATGGAAAATATGATCATCTGAATAAATTAAAAAAAAAACATTTAATGAAATACAACACACATTCATGCAACACCTCTCAGTAATGTAGAAAGAGAGGCTATAAGATTAGACCTCAGACAGGTCAGGTAAGCTTGAATCTCCTGAAGGGATATTTCTGGGAAACTGACCTTAGCTTTACTCAATTGTCTAAGAAAAAATGAAGTATTGGAGGTGTTTTGCACTTTTTTTTTTAAATAAATCTTTATTGTTCAGATTATTACAGGTGTTTCTCTTTTTTTTTCCCCCATAGCTCCCCTCCACCTGATTCCCCACCCCACCCCATGCCCTTACCCCCCCGCCACTGTCTTCATCCATAGGTGTAAGATTTTTGTCCAATCTCTTCCCGCACCCCTCACATCCCCTTCCCCCTGAGAATTGTCAGTCCACTCCCTTTCTATGTCCCTGATTCTATTATATTCACCAGTCCATTCCGTTCTTCAGATTTTTTATTCACTTGATTTTTAGATTCACTTATTGGTAGGTATGTATTTGATGTCATTTTGTTGTTCATAATTTTTATCTTTACCTTTTTCTTCTTCTTCCTCTTCTTAAAGAATACCCTTCAGCATTTCATGTAATCCTGGTTTGGTGGTGATGAACTCCTTCAGCTTTTTCTTGTCTGTGAAGTTCTTTATCTGACCTTCAACTCTGAATGATAGCTTTGCTGGGTAGAGTAATCTTGGTTGTAGGTTCTTGCTGTTCATCACTTTGAATATTTCTTGCCACTCCCTTCTGGCCTGCATAGTTTCTGCCGAGAAATCAGCTGACAGTCATATGGGTGCTCCCTTGTAGGTAACTAACCGTTTTTCTCTTGCTGCTTTCAAGATTCTCTCTTTGTCTTTTGCCCCTGACATTTTAATTATGATGTGTCTTGGTGTGGTCCTCTTTGGATTCCTCTTGTACGGGGTTCTGTGCACTTCCTGAACTTGTAAGTCTATTTCTTTCACCAGGTAGGGAAAGTTTTCTGTCATTATTTCTTCTAATAGGTTTTCAATATTTTGCTCTCTCTCTTCTTCTGGCACCCCAAAAATTCGGATGTTGGTACGCTTAAAGTTGTCCCAGAGGCTCCTTACATTATCTTCATATTTTTAGATTCTTTTTTCTTTTTGTTTTTCTGGTTGGGTGTTTTTTGTTTTCTTATATTTCAGATCTTTGGTTTGATTCTAGGGGTACGTTGATCTACAGTTGAGTTTCTGTATATTCTTTTTTTTTAAAATTATTTTATTGATATTTTAAAGAGAGGAAGGGAGAGGGATAGAGAATTAGAAACATCGATGAAAGAGAAACATCGATCAGCTGCCTCCTGCACACCTCCCACTGGGGATGTGCCCGCAACCAAGGTACATGCCCTTGACCGGAATCGAACCCGGGACCCTTTAGTCCGCAGGCCGATGCTCTATCCACTGAGCAAAACCGGTTTCAGCGGTTTCTGTATATTCTTTATTTTAGACCGTGTATGCTTAATTTCTGATTGGTCCTTTTCCATTGTTTTTTTGGTTTTTTTTGGGGGGGGGCATTCTCATTAAGGTCCTTGAAGGTCTCACTAAGCTCCTCGGAGGTCTCATCAAGTGTCTCGGCGGTTTTTAGAAGATTCTTGAGTAACCTTATAAATGTGGTTCTGAACTCTATGTCGTCCAGTAGTTTGCTTTCCTCCATTTCTTTCATTCATGACATGTTTCTCTGTCTCCGCATTTTGTTACTTCCCTGTGTTGATGGAGTGGCTCTGTGTGGTAGGTGACCTATAGGGACCAGTAGCTCAGCTTCCCCAATCACCTGAGGTGGACGCTCTTGGTACACCCCTTTGTGGGCTGAGTGCAAAGTCTTGGTGTAGTTAAGCCTTGATTGCTGTTGGTACACTGGGAGGAATTGACCTCCAGGCCAATTGGCTGTGAGGACCCGCTGTGTCTATAATGGAAGAACTGCTGCGCTGGAGAAATGCTTATGGGGCAGGACTTGTTTCAGTGGGGCTTTGGTGCTCACTGAGTCTGCCTCTTGAATGTGTCACTTATGGATGTGAGGAGTTGAAATCTGGTGTCTCACACTGACCACTAGGTACACTGGCTTCTGGATCTCCAATGGGGTGCAGGTCAGCTACTGTCTGAGGCCACCCAGCAGGAGCTACAGCAAGAACTACAGTTTTCTCCTCTTTGCTTGGGGTTTGGAGGTTTTGGAGCTGTCTGACCCAGGCTACAATTTTGCTAGGTTAAGCTGCGATAGGGCAGGTCATTCATATGCTAAAGCCGCTGCTTGGAGCTTGGGTGGGTTTGTAGATTGTGCGGGGCGGGGTCTCAGGGCGTGACTAGGCTAGGGCATGGCAAACAGCGATGGCTGCCAGTTAGCTGGCTCTGTGTCTCTGACTGCGTTCTCCACCCCCCCCCCCCCCCCGTCCTGCACCCCAGCACAGTAAACAATTCCTGTGCACAGCCCTGCAAGCAAGCCACCCTCACTTTCCGACCCAATGGCAGACAGTCCAGCTTCTCCCCATAGGAGTTTGGGTCCCCCGCGTCTCCCCAGAAACTGGAGTTCAGAATAATCGGGAGCTTGTCTCCCTTCGGGTTGAAAAAAGCAGCGATGCCAGTCGCCCGTCGTCAGCCCGTTTCGCGCGCCTCCGTACCTCAGCTTTTCAGCGCTTGTGCACCTCTCAATGCTCTTTTATCTTTCCTTCTAGTTGTAGAACTTCCACTCAGCCAGCTTTCCCATGGTTCTGGGTGATAGACGTTTTGTCTTTTAGTTGTAGTTTTGAAATTGTTGTGCAGCAGTTTAGGTGTTTACCTACGCCGCCATCTTGGATCCTCCCCCTGCACTTCTTATTTGCACCTGAAGAACTGGCCAGCTCATACAAAGATATTCCAGGAGTCAAGAACAAGAGGACAAAATGGAGATTTTAAAATCTCCACTAAAAGGGAGAAATACTTTATGGTACGGCCTATTGCTGTATTTCCACAGGAAACTTTGGGGGGCCTGGGAAGTCCTACCTCTTCCTGAGAGAATAACGTGTCATCTCCTGCCTTATAAAACCAACTCTGTAAGTTTTCTTTTCCTTTGCCATTAAACTTGATACCCTCTGTGTCTGTTAGTCTGTTTCTGTTAATCATATTATGGTCCCATTATGACAAGAATGCAGAAGGGAACTTCTGTGTGCCAGTAATCTATAGCAAATATACTTTGTGATGAAACACTAAAAGCATTCCCTTTAAAAATAAAGACTGACGATAAATTTGGCTGCTATAACTGCTTCTATTCACCATTGTACTGGAAGTCTTAGCCAGCAAATAGGATAAGAAAAAAAACAAACCTGAAAAAGTGTAAGTCTTGGGAAAGGAAGAAACAAAACTATGGTAATTCATGGATAATGTGGTTATATATCTAGAAAAACAGTGAGAATCTACAGAAAAATTATTAGGAAAAAAAATAGTTCAGCAAAATTAATACACGTTAAGTTTAATATATAAAAAGTATCTTATAAACCAAAAGACAGTTAGAAAATGTATTTTTAAAATAGATACCCCTACATATCAACAAAAATATTATATACTTAGTAATGTTTCTAACAAAAGATGACCTTTATGAATTATCAAAATTTATTGGAAGTAGTAAAGAATGCAGGCTCAGGAGAATGGGTATTTTACTAACCAGCAAAGAAAAGTATTTTAATATTTTAACAATTGATATAGACTTGCTGGTGTAAACAACTGAAAATTAGCCCTGGTTTGTTAGCTCATGAGTGAAAAACTTCAATATCATAAAGTTATTTATTTCCTCCAAATCTATAAATTTAATGCAATTTCAATCAAAACCTTAAAGTTTTTCATGAAACTTGACAAGCTGATTGTATGGGAAAGCATAAGCTAAAAATGTTCAAGATAATTTCAAAGAAAATAGGAGGATGACTAACCCTATTAGATATTAAGACATAATGAGGCTATGAAGTAAATGCAATATTGTGTTGACTCTGGATAGACAAATTGACTAATGGAAGAAAGAGAAGAAAGCTCAAAAATGGAGCCACATTTATGGAAACTTGGTATAACAGAGAGAATTTCAAACCAATGGTAAAAAGAGTCAATACCTTTTGTTGAAATAATTGGATATTCATATAGATATTCATAAAATGAATTTAGATCCCTATCATTTACCAAACAAATAAAAAAAACCTTAGGAACATAAAAAAACCCTGAATATGATAAGCAAAACTTGTAAATGTCTAAAAAATAATATCAGAGAAAATGTTAATAACCTTAGGTGGGAAAGATATTTTTTAAAAATATATTTTTATTGATTTCAGAGAGGAAGGGAGAGGGAGTTAGAAACATCAATGATAAGAGAGAATCAATGGTCAGCTGCCTCCTGCATGCCTCCTACTGGGGATTGAGCCTGCAACCTGGGCATGTGTCCTTGACTGGAATCGAACCCAGGATCCTTCAGTCTGCAGGCTGACACTCTATCCACTGAGCCAAACCAGCGAAGGCACGATTTCTTTAAAAGGACACAAATAGCTCAAATTAAGGAGAGAGGTGAATTGGATAACATTAAAATTAAAAATATCTATACTAATAAAAGGGTAATATGCTAATTAGACCAGACATCTTCTGGACATCCTTCCAGACAAAGCCATGGTGGCGGGGGCCAAGGCAGAGGCGGTTAGGGGCAATCAGGCCAGCAGGGGAGACCACGTAGGGGCTATCAGGCTGGAAGGGGAGAGCAGTTAGGGACGATCAGGCAGGCAGGCAGGTGAGTGGTTAGGAGCCAGCGGTCCCGGATATTCCCCGAGGGGTCCTGGATTGGAGAGGGTGCAGGCCGGGCTGAGGGGACCTCCCACCCCCCACCCCGTGCATGAATTTTGTGCACCAGGCCTCTCGTCTATATATAAAAAGGTATCATAAAATGATGAAGCAGCCTCAGAGAGGGAGAAGTTATTTGCAACACATAATTAAAGCAGAATTAATAATATCTAGAGTTTATAAAGAATGTCTCCAAATCAGTAAGACAAAGGAAGCCCAATCCAAAAATGGGTAAAGGATAAAAGTCAATTCACAGAAGAGGAATCTAATGGTCAGTACCATGAAAGATGGTCAACCTTACTAGAAGTCAGCGATAGAACATGGTTTTACTGCTTGTGACAGAGATCTAAAGTAACATAAAAAGAGATAGAATGTGTTTCTCTCCAGAGAAAGTCTAGGCTGGTGTAGGGCTGGGTCCCATGAAATCATCAAAGTTATGTTACTCTTTGGTCAGAGACCTGCACACTTTCTGTCTTGTTTCTCTGCCATTCCTACAGTGTTGCCCTTTGTGTGGTCCAACGTGGTTTTCCACCACATCTGCATTTTAGTCGGTATAAACTGGGAAAGGAGAAGTGGCAGTGGGTGGGCAGAGACGGGGAATGGGCACAACTCCCAAGTTACACACATTATTTCTCATAATATCCTCGCTGCAAGAGGCCTGGGGGATGTAGTCAGTCTTTATTCTGGGTGGCCTTTTGTCCAGCTAAAAATTGGGGTTTTATCACTATAGTGGAAAGGAAGAAGTTTGGGGAAGCAGTCTCTGCCACATCAAGTAAATGAAGAGCATTTCACACTCATTTGATTGAAAAAAAATTAAACTTTTGAGAACAAGTGTTGGCAATGATGTGGAGCAAAGTGAATTCTCATATGCTGCTTGTGAAGCCTTCGATCAGTTTGGAAAACAACTTGACAACATCGAGTAAGGTGGAAGACTTGCTATGCTCTGAGGGAGCATTCTGTTTCTGGGATGGACTGTAAGGAAACTCTTCCACATGTGCACAAGTGGACATGTACAAGAATGAGTTCAGTATTATTTGAATTATCAAAATAATTGGAAAATTTTTAATGTCCATTAACAGGCGAATGCATCAGTTGTGGTATAGTCATATGATGGAATTTTACACAAGAGTGAAAAATGAAGAACTATATGTATCATCAATGGATAAATCTTAAAAATATAATGTTAAGGCACAAAAGCAAGTTGTGGAAGGATATGTGCAATATCATTTAATAAAGTTTTTAAAATGCCAAACACCTCTCTATATATTGTTTACAGAAAAATATATATACTGTATTTGGGCGGATCTGACAAGTAGACCCCCTTTTCCTGCCTAATATCTGAACTAGTTGAGAAATCAATCACGAGTCAGGAGATGAAAAATAAAATATCACCTTCATTACTGACAAAGGATAGCTTGAAGGCTATGGCTTAATATGAGAACTGAAATGGTCTTGCTAACTCCCTACTGCCAGTGTAGACTTTAGAGTAGTTTGCCTGCAGGAAAGTTTACAGAGCAAATTAAATCTCTTACCTATAGGACATATTATTTGAATAGACCCACCTAGCCCAAAACCTAGAACCAACAACTGTCACTCACCAATCAAGAGTGGGGCAAAGATCCAGGAGGGGTTAAGTAAAATCTCTCCTTAAGGAACCAGAGGAATGGGGTAGAGGTATTCTAACACATATGAATTTAAAAATATTCATGGGGATTATAAGAACCAAATTCAACCTAGTCCTTACTCCTAAGGCAGTGGTTCCTCACTCTAGTTTGTATCAGAATCACCTGGAGGCTTGTTAAAACATAGATGGCTCAACCCCACCCTTAGAGTTTCCGATTCAATCAACCTGGGATGGGGCCCAGGAATTGGCATTTCTATGGCTCAGTAGTTGAGTATTGACCCATGAGCCAGGAGGTCATGGTTCGATTCCTGGTCAGGGCACATGCCCAGGGTTTCAGTCCCCAGTAGGGAGCATGCAGGAAGCAGCTGATCAATGATTCTCATCATTGATGTTTGTTTATCTCTCTCCCTTCCTCTCTGAAATCAATAAAAATATTTTTTTAAAAAAGAATTGGCGCCCTAACTGGTTTGGCTCAGTGGATACAGCATCGGCCTGTGAACTGAAAGGTCCCAGGTTTGATTCCGGTCAAGGGCATGTACCTTGGTTGCGGGCATATCCCCAGTAGGAGGTGTGCAGGAGGTAGATCAATGTTTCTCTCTCAATTTCTCTCTCATTGATGTTTCTAACTCTCTATCTCTCTCCCTCTCTGTAAAAAATAAATAAATAAATAAATAAATAATAAATAAAAGAATTGGCATTTCTGACAAGTTCACAGTTGCCTTAGGGCAGTGGTCGGCAAACTGCGGCTCGCGAGCCACATGTGGCTCTTTGGCCCCTTGAGTGTGGCTCTTCCACAAAATACCACAGCCTGAGTGAGTCTATTTTGAAGAAGTGGCGTTAGAAGAAGTTTAAGTTTAAAAAAATTGTCTCTCAAAAGAAATTTCAATCGTTGTACTGTTGATATTTGGCTCTGTTGACTAATGAGTTTGCTGACCACTGCTTTAGGGTGAGGTGAAGAAAATAAATAGTATCAAGGAAAGATAAGCAGAAAGATCTAATTATATTTTCAGTGTTTTATTTATTACTAAAAGCCCGGTGCACAAATTCATGCCCCAGTGGGGTCGCTCGGCCTGGCCTGCAGGATCAGGCTGAAACTGACTCTCCAACATCCCCCAAGGGCACAGGCCAGGCCGAGGGACTCCACCAGTGCACGATCAGGGCCGGGGAGGGATGCAGGAGGTTGGCCAGCCAGGGAGGGACCTTGGGAGGGCTCCAGGGCATGTCTGGCCCATCTCGCTCAGTCCTGATCAGCCAGACCCCAGCAGCAAGCTAACCTACCGGTCAGAGTGTCTGCCCCCTGGTGGTCAGTGCACATCATAGCGATCGGTTGAGCTGCCTTAGCATATCATTAGCATATTACCCTTTAATTGGTTGAACAGATGACCAGACACTTAGCATATTAGGCATTTTTTATATAGGATTTTTTGGTTAATCCTCACTCAAGGATATTTTTTCCATTGGTTTTTAGAGAGAGTGGAAGGGAGGGAGAGGTAGAGAGAGAGGGATAAGGAGAAAGACATCAATGTGAGAGAGACACATTGATTAGTTGCCTCCCGCATACGCATATGCCAGAGACGACCTTTGACCAGGAATCAAATCCATGACCCTTTGGTACTCTGGCTAATGCCCCAACCACTGAGCCATGCCAACCAGGGCAGTGTTTTATTTCTTGAGCTGAGTGGTGAGTATTATTATTTTCTACATTATCTTTTTAAATCAAAGTAATGAAATATTTTCACATACAAAAGTAATGATAGAATATATAAAACGCTGGAAAATGCTGCCTTAATACTTACAAATCAACTGATTACTCAGACTTCGGAGGAGTAATATGTCAAATTCAGATTGATTTGGAATAAGTATGTTAAATACGTTTTTATAGGCTAAATGATTATCAATGTAGAGCAATAATTATTACTACTTGTTACAGTTTTGTAGGACTTTCAAATTGTTTCTATACTTACTCAAATCACTTTTAATCAGAAATTGTTATTGTGTTTCCCAATAAATTCTTTAGCTTAACATACTAAAACCTACTCTGTTAAAAAAAATTTAACGTTTTGCTTTGTTTTATTACTTATTTTTATTGTGGTACAAGTGACATATAACATTATATTAGCTTTTGGTATACAACAAAATGATTTGATATTTCTATATATAACAAAATGATTACCACAATAAGTAGTTAACATTCATCACCACATATCATTATAAAATTTAGTTTTCTTGTGATGAGAACTTTTAAGATCTACTCTCTTAGCCACTTTCAAATAGGCAATACAATATTATTAACTCTAGTCACCAAGCTACACCTACGTTGTTTTACATGTAACTTATATTTCATGTGAAATTGAGCAGTTTGAATTCTTAGGACCAGAGAATATGTGTTTCTTTTAATTTTCTGGAAACTCCTCCCTTTTAATTTTAATTTGATCTGGTGAAGAATTTATGTTTCTATTTGTTTTTTGACTAATAGCTTTTTAAAACTCCCCTTATCTTACTGATTGAATTATAACATGCTCAGATACCCAGATAACTGTTAAAAAATGGTTTACCTTTGAACATTTTATGAGCTCTAGAATTTGAGTGGCATGCAAGTTTGTATAGCAATTCATGTATTAATAATTAAGTATAGAATATATATTTTTCTATCAGTTAGCCATTCACAAAGAATTTTTAGGAGCATAACAACCAAATGATGGCCACTTGCATGGGAGTTAAAAGGTAAGTCCTTGGTGGGCATATGTTATATCCTGCACATCCCAGCAGCATCTACCAGCCCCAAATAACCACAAGTCAAACTTTTGGATAAGTAGTGAAAATATTTGTCGGTGCTGGAGAGTGTATAGCTAGATGTTCTTTCTCATTCTTCTCTACAGGAGTATAATTAATATAATACGACCTTTCTGAAAAATAGTGTAGCAGAAGGTATCAAAAACTCTAAAAGTACTTATACTCTTTACCTAAGGAATTCCTCTTTCAGGGCTACCCAAAGAAATGATCTGAAATGCCAAGATTCACAAAATGCTCATAATATCATCACTTAAAATAAGGGGATGTTTAAAGTGATGCTATGACCTAAATAATTCAATTATAAGAAAATAGTCATGTCATTTTTGGGTTATTATGCTGTAAAATAGTATCTTTTACAAATACCTTGGAAAAACTTTATGAAATGAGAATGATCTTAAGTTATAGTTTAATATAAAATTTGAATATGTATACTGTGTATATTTATTGCCTTGTATTCATAGTATGGGTTTAAATATATGCATAGAAAATGACCAAAGATTATCTTTTAATGATGGAATCATGCATGATTTTATTCTTTATGCTTTTCTGTATTTAAGAAAATATGTAATAAAACTTTGTTTTAAAAAGATCTTCTTGAAAAATAAATATAGTGTCATGTAGTATGAAAGCTAAGTCCATATATACAGGGTGTCCCCAAAAATGTATACACACTTTAACAGCTGATAGCTCAATTTTGAAAATGAAATGTATTTTAATAAACACTGCCTTTAATTATTCAAAGTGCCTTTTTTTGGAGACACCCTATATTTTCTATTTCCAATTTTCACATAAAATGCTTTAACTTATCTAACAAACAATTTAAAATATATTTAAACAAAAACACTATTTAAAGCTCTCTTTCATCACACCATTCAGAAATTTTGGTGTCTTTTTAAAGCATATTATTCCTCATAATAATGAATTTTGTATATAATTTATAGGTATAATTATAAATTTTGCTAGCCTCATCCAGTTAAAAATTTTATTGGGTTCTATCTTAAATAGCTGTTTAAATACTTTATTGTATAGATTGCCTAAAGCAGTGTTTCTCAACCATTTTTTTCATCATCACCTCCCTAAGGAGCCTTTGTAGACATTTTTCCCTAATTGCTCCCACCCCATGAAATTTTAATATCTGCTTATGTACTCTATGTATATCTGTAGTTTATGTGTAGAGTCAGATGTTTTTTCACTCTTCCAAGAACCAATTTTCACCCCTTTGGTGGCGATATTAGCCTCCTTTGAGAATGTGTGGCCTAAAGGAACATTATGAAAAAAAGTTATATTAACTTTTAAAATGAGTCTCAAGCCCACATGTTTTGTTTTTATAGCTGCCTGCCTCTCAAACATCACACGGTGACCACTCCAACACTACTACTGTGGGGAGAGAAAGACGCATTTATGGAGGTTGAAATGGCTGAAGTCACAAAGATTTATGTTAAAAACTATTTCAGGCTAGCTATTTTGTCAGAAGCCAGTCATTGGCTTCAGCAAGAACAACCTGACATAGTGAACAAATTGATATGGACATTTCTAAAAGAAGAAACCAGGAAAAAAGATTGACTTTTCTATATCTGCTATGAGAGGTCTGTAATAAAATCTCTAAATATATTTTTTAAATTGTTCATCAACTT
Organism: Plecotus auritus; assembly: GCF_963455305.1. Lineage (NCBI taxonomy): Eukaryota > Metazoa > Chordata > Mammalia > Chiroptera > Vespertilionidae > Plecotus > Plecotus auritus. The sequence continues at coordinate 72,707,932 of NC_137771.1, forward strand.
CTGTGAGATTCACTAGGAAAACATTGTTTTCACATGCTTTATCATAAATAAATATCCTGACAAATATTACTGAAAAAAAATCTGAGAATGTGTGTGAACTTGTAATATAATGTTGATTTTCCTCTATTGTATTTTACACAGAAAATCACCTGCCTTAAAATGCACATACTTGTACAAAAAGAAAGTTGGGGAGAGTTGCTGGTTTTGGTCTCTTGCATTCTTTTTTTTTTTTTTTTAATATATTTTTATTGGTTTCAGGGAGGAAGGGAGAGGGAGAGAGAGACAGAAACATCAATGATGAGAGAGAACCTTTGATCGGCTGCCTCCTGCACGCCCCCTTCTGGGGATTGGGCCTGCAACCCAGGCATGTGCCCTTGACTGAAATCAAACCCAGGACCCTTCAGTTCACAGGCAGACACTCTATCCACTGAGCCAAACCAACTAGGGCAAGTTTATTGCATTCTTTACCCTGTTAACATATGGTGCCTTTTACATATATATATATATATATATTAAAGATTAGTCATATTGTCCTAGCCAGTTTTGCTCAGTAGTTAGTGTCGGCCACAGACTGAACGGTCCCGGGTTTGATTCCAGTCAAGTGTACATACCTCGGTTGCAGGTTCGATTCCCGGCCCCAGTTGGGGTACCTGCGGGAGGCAACCAGTTGATGTTTCTCTCTTGCATCAATGTTTCTCTCTCTCTGTCTCTTCCCATCCCTTCCATTTTCTTTCTAAAAAATTAATGGAAAAAATATCCTTGGGTGAGGATTAACAACAACAAATAAATAAATAAAAAGATTAGCCATATTAAAAGGCAAACCTGCAATGGTATAAATTTTCATTTTATTGTTCAAAAGTTCTTTTAACTATTTTTTAACCATTAAAAAAATTCTATTAACAAGTTTCTTGTATTTAGAGTATATTTGTTAGTTTGAAGGCAAATATAACTAGATGAATACTAGTATACACTCTTAAAACAGACCATAAGTACTACTTATACTGGGAAGATTAACAAGAGATGATATGAAGATTCTCATATATACATATATGTATTAAACATTGCAAAGTAGGAAAGCATATCCATTAAATTATTTGCCTTAATTCTCCAGCTAACTTGGTGAAAGATTTAGAAAAAGTATGAAAGTGTCAGTTTGCCCCACTCCAGGCAATAAGAATTGAATGCTATCTTCCTATGTGCACTAGAATCTAAGCTCCCCAGGGCAGAGACTTTTTATTGTTTTATTAACTGATACATCCAGCATCTAGAAAAAGGGACTGGCTCATTGTAGGAACTCAAATACTTGCTTAATAAATCAATATCTGCCACACTGCTAGGCATTGTGGGAGAAATATAAAGGAAAGATGACATGGTAATATAGAACTTTCCCTTACAGAATGCAGTTAATTAAACAAGGGTTCAAGAATAGTAATGAAAATACAAATAAAAGTGGGAAGAGTTATAGAATAGAGAACAATACCAGCTCAAGGGACTACTCATTCTCTTGGGTTGCTCTCCTTGGCAAAGGAGACAACCACTGGTGTTGCCAAGCCATGGCCCCTTAGAGACTACATTTGTGCTCCCTTGGTGAAAGGAATGTTTCCCTCCCTAAGCATAGTTCTGATAGTGACAGAAGAAAGAAGAATGTCCCTAAGAATTCTCATCATTGTATCCTAACAACTTGTATTTACTAATAAAAGCCCACTGTTCTCTATATATTATACTTATGCCTCATAACAACATTCCCAGGTAGGGAGTATCAACAATTTACAGATGTGAAAATGAGGTTGGCCAATGACCACAGTGCTGGAACCAGGATCTGAACTAGATCCATCTGGTTGTAAAACCCATAATCTTTACACAGATCACATTCTGTTTAGAGGCTCTGGTGTCCACACATGTATAGGAAAGATTAGTCACATTGCCCTAGCCGGTTTGGCTCAGTGGTTAAAGCATTGGCCTGCAGATTGAAGGGTCATGGAGCAAACCTGGTATGCTCCAAGAAATAGAAACATATCTCAGAAACCTTCAGTTCAACTTTTAATTCTAAGAAAAGGAATTTAACTTAGGAATTAGTGAACACAGGAATATTCGATATAGCACTGTCTGGGTTGCAAATGCTACAAAGTATAGGGAGAGCCTGGCTCACACCAGCTTTGATTATGCTTCCCATTGATCACTTCCAAAAGACAACAATAAAGGGAAGAGACAGGATGTTGACTGTGGTTGGCGCAATGAATAATCCTGATTTATTTTAATGAAAACTTGTTACTGACAAAGGTAATCGTAAGGTTTCCTGTTGTTACTTGTGTCTGTTTGAAATGCTGATTGGTTCATGTGGAATAATATGAAGAGTATGAATCAAACGTTCCATGGCTAATTCTGCCTATGATAATGGATATAGTCTAATTTTCAATAGATGTAGAAGAGTGTTTGTAAAAGATAAAGGTGCCACCAGTTAAACCTCTGAACATAAAGAGATATTACTGTTTCTGTAGAAATCAATTGTAGGGAGAGAAAATGAATTTGACTTACCAGTTGCCAAAACATCTCACAGTAAAAATTGTCATTAAGATTCATATATTTAAATTAATATAGCCCTAGTAGCTATATACTATGTGCTTAATATAAACATCAGCAATTTTTATATGAAAATAATTTATTAAGCATATATATATCAAAAAGAAGATGTTTACAAAAAGCAAAGAATATTGTCCCGTTGATATGATTCTAATCCTCCTGCTACATCATTTACCATTTAAAATTTTTTGGATTTTAAGGGTAATACATCATATCCTATTAACACACAATTGCCTCTAAGTTCTAATGATGTGTGAACAGAAAGAGCAGAAGGGGGAAGGTGTGCGCTCTGGGGGCCCACCCAGATCCCAGGTGCTGGCCTCCTGAGACCACTGAAGAGTCGGCCCCATGTCTCATCTCTCCTCGGACTGGGAGGTGGACGGATGGGAGTCCTCCGGCAGTCTACTGAGGAGCAGGTCCTTGTACCCGCCCGCGGTGGCCAACCCCTTCATGCAGCAGACGCACATCAGCGCGTGGCGCTGGGCCTCCATCCTCCTCCTGGGGACTGTGCTGGTGCCGGTGCGGGTGTCCTGCATGGCCGTCCTCTTCGTCTTCCTCTGGCCCGTGACCATGCTGTCCACCATAGGCCACTCTGCTCACCGAGGCAAGCCCGCCAAGAGTTGGAGAAGAAAACTGGTGCAACGACCCCTCAGATTCTTGTTTCAGACGTGTTTCCTCGTATTAGGGTTCCTGGTTAAAGTGAAAGGGAAAAAGGCAACCCTAAACGAGGCCCCCATCTTCGTTACAGCTCCACACTCCACTTTCTTCGATGCCATCGCCTGTGTGGTGGCAGGGTTACCCTCCGTGGTCTCTGCGAGTCAAAACGCCCGGATCCCAGTGGCTGGGAAATTCCTGTTGTCAACCCAGCCGGTGCTTGTGACTCGAGAGGACCCCAACTCCAGGAAGACGACCCGGGATGAAATCCTGAAGCGAGTGACAGCCAAAGGGGAGTGGCCACAGATCATGATTTTCCCAGAAGGAGTGTGTACCAATCGCACGTGTCTGATCACTTTTAAACTAGGGGCCTTCTCCCCAGGGGTTCCCGTGCAGCCAGTGCTGCTCAGGTACCCGAACAGCCTGGACACGGTGACCTGGACCTGGCAGGGCTTTACAGCCTTCCAGATATGCATGCTGACCCTGAGCCAGCTCTTCACCAGGGTGGAAGTAGAGTTTATGCCTGTGTACATCCCAAGTGACCAAGAAAAAAAAGACCCCATCCTTTTTGCCAATTCAGTGAGGGTCAACATGGCAAATGCTCTGGGGGTGCCCGTGACAGACCACACTTACGAAGACTGCAAACTAATGATCAGCGCAGGTAACCTTCAACTACCCATGGAAGCTGGTTTGGTGGAATTTACAAAAATTAGCCAGAAGTTGAAGTTAGATTGGGATAGTATTCATCAGCATTTGGATGAATATGCTGCAATCGCAGTTGCCTCAAAAGGAGGGAAGATAGGAATTGAAGAATTTGCAAGTTATTTAAAACTCCCAATTTCAGAGCCCTTCAGACAACTTTTTGCCCTTTTTGACAGGAATAACGATGGCAGCATAGACTTCAGAGAGTACGTGGTAGGGCTGACTGTCCTGTGCAATCCTGCCAACACAGACAAGATTCTGAGAATGTCATTTAAGCTTTTTGATCTTGATGAGGATGGTTTCATAACACAACCGGAGTTGGCTGCTATACTTCAGGCAGCTTTTGGAGTGACCGACCTTGATGTTTCCAGTCTCTTTCAGGGAATAGCTAGACAGAACTCAGAGCACATTTCATACAAGAACTTTAGGAAATTTGCTTTGAAGCATCCAGAATATGCCAATCTATTTAAGTCATATTTAGAACTCCAGGCAGCCTATGTATATACATTACCACAAGAACAACTTTAATCACTGTATTTCAAGGTTTAAGTCAGCCCTGAAAATGGTGCAAGTACTTTCCAGGTAGATGCTATGAAATAAAAATATTTCTTTGCGGAAAAACACAATCGTGTTTACTCTAAGTGGCCTAGGCACTTAATTATGATATTTAAAATGTACTTAAAGCATGTATATTTCAATTAGACTTTATAGCATCTAATTTTTTTCTTTTTTTTTTTAAGAATAAAACTTAGATTAGATAGAATTGCCCCCTATAGCAGCAGTATTAATAAATACCTCATTTCCTTGATTTAACATACTAAGAAGTATAATTTCAGGGAAAAAGGAAGAAGTTCCTTAAATGTGTACTTCTATTATAAAACAATTGTTGACACCTGCTTTTTGTTTGTTTTTAAAGAATTTCTTTTTTAAAAATACATTTTTTTATTGATTTCCGAGAGGAAGGGAGAGAGAGAGAGAGAGATAGAAACATCAATGATGAGAGCGCATCATTGATGGGTTGCCTCCTGCACACCCCACAATGGGGATTGAGCCCACAACCTGGGCATGTGCCCTTGACCAGCATCAAACCTGGGAACTTTCAGTCTGCCGGCTGATGCTCTATCCACTGAGCCAAACCAGCTAGGGCTTTTGATACCTGTTTTTAAAGATATGTTATAATTATTTTAGATATGTGAAAGATGAGAACATGTGTACTTTAGAATCTAAGAAATACAGGGACGTGTCATGTGTAGCGATGTGAAGCAGTAACTGTTGTGTCTGAGGAGAAAGCTGGTGACGGAAGAGGTAGAACATTGCCCCACGAACAGCCATAGAGAAGTGTCAGGAGTAATCTTGACACCCTCGGTGAAATAGGAATTTTTAAGGTTGAAATAGGTAGGTTTAGGTAATTTTTAAAATTAAGGGGGTCCATGGAAAAAACACAGGGCTACAGAGTTGCACAATGATACATTTCCATAAGACAAGGGAAAGGCAGATGTTACATTTCCATAAGATAAGGGAACTGGGAGTAGCCAAAGGTCTATATTTGCAAAATAAAGGAGGGCCTCACACATCCCATGTGGGGTTTGATCTTTGAGCTCAGGAGTTGCTATAGTGACCAAATCAAAGGGGAATAGTGGCCAATCAGAGAAGATATCAAGGCACAAAAACTGTAGTCTTTATAAACCGGGAAAAAGGAACTCGGTGGGACTCTTTCCCCCTCCCTACTTGGGAGTTTGTACTTGTTCTTCAATAAATTTCCACCTTTGCTATACCAACTTCCATCCGTGGTTCCATTCTTTAACTCCAATGGACAAAGAATCCGGGAAAGTCATGCTGCCCAGGGGAACACCGCATGTTTCAGTCCAAAAATCCCGTTCATCTCAACCACTGCTGTCCTCACAGCCCACTCTTCTCTGCCCCTCCCTTATGTCCAGAATAGCTAATTCTCATCTGTTCTAGATGGTAGTTGTTTTTTTGTGTTTTTTTTTTTTTTTTTTTTTTTTTATCACGAAAGCTATTTTTAACTGGGTTGTTTTGATTCTCCACCATTATGGGTTTTTAACAGTAACTGACAATCTAACAAATGTACACAGTGCAAACATGTTCTTAGCAGTGATGACAGAATAGCCAACAGAATGTTAAATGTGTGAACTGCTAACCTTTGTGTTTACTCTGAGCAAATAAGCAGTATGTGGACATATGAAATATATGTGTTTAATATTCTGTCATGTAAGGTGATTCGATTCTATAGTCTATTTTGTATTTTTTTCCATATGAAAAGTACCTGACAATGGCACCACCAGTTGTTCATCAGTCCATGTGAGTCCACCCTCTGTCAGCCTGTGAGTTTATCATGATATACATACTAGTACATGGAATGCACTGTTGCCTTTTCTCTGCTTCCTTATGCACAGGGGTGATGTCTCCTTTGGGCACTGTGGGAACCCCTTTCACGTCCCGCGTGGTTCAGGGTTCCTGTTCAGGGTTCGGGTTCTGGAGAAGGCCGCACACAAATGAAAAGAGACTCGGAAAAGTATTAATTTGGGAATATTGGGGGCCAGGCAGGAGCCCAACTCTAGTGGAAGGACTACCCTTTGCTCTGGCCTTTCAATCCCTTTTATTGAGACTATGGGATACGCCCATAACCTTTAGGTAGGAAATTCCAATAACAGAAATTTACATGAAACAAACAGAGGTGAAGGCTGCTTCAGCTAACAATGTTTCAACTAAACAGTGAGTGATCAAAACAATTAAGGTTGTTGACCAGCCTTCCCAGTTTCCTGGCCACATCTTTCTATTAGTGGTAGAATGATTGGTTTCCGGCATCTGCCCCGTTTCTTTCCTTAAAAAAAATCTTGTATCTGCAGACCAGAAATAAACACATAAGAACAAAAATGTTTGAGTCCCAATTTCAATGTCCAACAGTTCTGAGTCCCAGTTTCAATGTCCAACAGTTCTAAGTCCATTTCAGTGTCAAACAGTTCCTTATGTGTACATGTCAGCAATGACATCTGGATGGTGAACAAATGGTGGTAAGGCAGGTCTGACCCTCTCTGGTTTGGTCCTGGGCAACCTGCTGCATCGCACAGCTGCTGACTGCTAGCATGGCAAGGTGTTGTCAGCGTCTTCCATCTCTAGACTGTTTCTCCTCTTTGTCTTCATGGCTGGAGGATTACTGTCAATTTCTCTCTGTTGCAGGAATCCACATGGTCTTGGAGTTGTTTTCTGAAAATATACAAACATACTCTCGACCAAAAGTTAATAAAGGAATCTTTTCTATAAATTTTACTTGGGATCATTTTTATTTTTTGCCCAAACGATTTTCCTTTGGCCTATTTTGATACCATGTATGTTTTTCATTGGTGTCTTGCTGTTAGCATTACAAATGAAAATGAAAATTTTTTAAAGTAAAAATTTTCTAGATGTAATTTTCTTGCAGAATATTTTTCCTTACATGCTATTTTTCCACTATCCCCCCTTTTTTTGATTAATGGAGGCTTTTGGAAATTTTTTTTTTTAATAACTTTGGGTTAATACTTTAGGAACAGCCTCTTGTACAATTAAATTTTCTGTCAAATTTAATACTTTAACAACAATTTTAGTTTACTCTGTAAAAATTAATGGAAAGGATTATATGCATCCTTGAGAAAGCCCTGAGCACTCCTAGATTTAGGTTAGATTTAGATATAGGGCAGTCACCATTAGCCACTTCTCTGTTGCTTGGGTCTCAATATGAGCTGGGCCAAGTCTCTTGTATGTAGCTGGATCTCAATCTGAGCTGGGCTCTGTTACCTGGGTCCCGATCTGAGCTGGGCATGGGAAGCACGAAGCAGCCATGGGGGCAGGAGACGTCCCTCAGAAGGGGTGAGGATTCAAGCCCCTGCAAGGCTGGGGGGGGGGGGCGGTGAGGGACTGTGCCCCACCTCTGTTGATCCCCAAGTTCTCTCCTGATAGCCCCCTGCGACTGTGCCTGTCTTAGGTTGCCCCTCCCTTGAGGAGTCTTACCCGTCATTGACTAACCAGCCATCCTCCGGGGCCAAGCAGGGTGATGTGAGCTTCAGTTCTGTCTCCTTGGTAGCCTATGCCCCTATGGCCTCCACGCCCAGCACTTGCCTTGGGATCCTCTCGCCTGCTGGCAGGGTCCCGGCACTGATCACATATCTTGGGGAACCCAGGTTTCTTCTCCAGAGAGGGCCCAGCTCACGCCATTGGGCCAGAGACAGATCCATGGTACCAGCCATCACAAGGCTTCAACCTCAGCATAAACAGAAAATTCAGGCAACAGCTGTGGGAGGGTCCCTCTTGGCAAAAAGGCCAGTATAGAATGCTCAAGTGCCTTCCCAGGGAGGCCTTAATTCCTTTCTGGAAGAGACTAAATCCTTTCATGTCCTTTTTTAAATTGCTGCCTAACATGCAAAGAATTAGTTTGTAAGTTTGTCTGGGATAATTGTACAATATGCTGTTGTAAATGTCAAAAATTATAATGACATTGTAGAATAATATCATGTAAGGATATTCTTTGCTTTAGGTCATGGCAATTCAATTTCAAACTGGCTGTCAATTTTTCTTTGTATAGATAAAGTCTAGTTACATTTTTTTGCACCTCTCCCAGGAGCAAGTAGTGATAGTCCCCTACTTTAAAGGCCAAAAACTTTATAACATCTAGAAGTAAAATATAGTTACTAATTTTTATTTGATAAAGCTTTCCATGTGATTTCAAGTATCAATCGGTTAAGTTTCAAAAATATTTCCTTTAAGAAGAGAGAACAAATTTCCTGTATTCCTCCGGGCCCTTGGAGCTTTCCAAGAATCATCTCTGTTAAAGCCTTGAAATTTTAACATGGAAAAAATGATCAAATATATATATGCCCATATATGATTTAAATTACCACAACTATATAATTTCTCCCAATTTAATTTGCACTTTGTACTTTTAAAGCTGGCAAGTCAAACATTTAGCAGTTCCTAGATTAATAACAACATCCTGCTTACTTTGGGGCAAGTTTCAGCAACAGATCTGGCCGAATTTCTTTTCATGCTTAAAAGATAGACAGATCTTAAATTTTTTCTTTCTTTTTCGCTTTCCAAAATTATAACTAGCACCCAATTTGGCCAAGATTTGCATTTCCCTGCGAGTTCTTTTATAATTTTTAAATGAAACCTTAAGTAATCTCATTGCAGGAGAGCGGATAGCCTTGCCCTCTCCTGCCACCTTTGAATTTCTCCACACCAGAGGTGGTTTCAGCAGTGGAGTTTCATTTCTTACTACAGATTTTAAATTCCAAATACCAATTAAGATTTTAATTTGCATAAGAAACCACATTATTTTATAACCTAATTCTTCCCCATTAGCCTGGCTGAAAAAGGCGTTCCCACCCTACTTACAGATCGCGACTCTGCAGCTAGTCCGTGGGCTTTGTGTGCAGTGAACCTCCCTCACCTTTTTCTAGGTGAATTTTTTCCTTTCCTTCGCTCTTAGGCGAAAAATATCATCTCCTCCAGAAGTCCCGAGTTCAGGCGCCAAATGTGGGAACCCCTTTCATGTCCCGCGTGGTTCAGGGTTCCTGTTCAGGGTTCGGGTTCTGGAGAAGGCCGCACACAAATGAAAAGAGACTCGGAAAAGTATTAATTTGGGAATATTGGGGGCCAGGCGGGAGCCCAACTCTAGTGGAAGGACTACCCTTTGCTCTGGCCTTTCAATCCCTTTTATTGAGACTATGGGATACGCCCATAACCTTTAGGTAGGAAATTCCAATAACAGAAATTTACATGAAACAAACAGAGGTGAAGGCTGCTTCAGCTAACAATGTTTCAACTAAACAGTGAGTGATCAAAACAATTAAGGTTGTTGACCAGCCTTCCCAGTTTCCTGGCCACATCTTTCTATTAGTGGTAGAATGATTGGTTTCCGGCAGGGCACGGGGATTCTGATTAGTGACATCTGTGTGCTCCCTTTCTTGGATCATAGCCACCAGTTTCTGTTTAATTTGGTTCCTCTCTAGGGCCTTCAAATTTTTATTTTCTTACATATTTCTTCAGCTTTTAAAATTATTATCAGTATGAGGATTAGTTCAATGGAAGTTACTATGCTATGCCTGAACCACAACTCCTGGAATCCAGAGTAGGGAGGCCAGATGGGACCAGAGTTGTGTGAGGAGAAACTGGGGTCTGTGGCTCTGGGGAGGGAGTTGAGGGGATAGCCCCCAGGACCCCTGTGTAGAGTCACACTCTTGCACCACAGACGCCATCCTTCCAGGGTCAATATAGTTATTTCAGTGTAACTTAGTGGTAGAAGAATAAGAGATCCAGTCATAAACTTTGTTCACCTAGCATGGTTCTACTTAGTGCCTTTATTTTACTCAGAGCAAGTAAGTAAAATAAAGGCACAAGGTATTTTTGTTATGGCAGTCCAAATGGACCGAAACAGTGGGGATTATGAAGTACTTCAAGTAAGTAAAATAAGTGCCTTTATTTTGCTCAAGTAAGGCCAGAGGAACATTATAGCCCATCATTTCTCCCTCATGTTTGCAGAGAAAATATCTCATTAAGAGCTCCACTGGCAATAAATAAATACATTAAATTATTTTTATTCTCTCTAAAAAAAGATTTGCAGGCTAAATGCCTCCTTACCCTTTCTCAAAGTAGCCCAAATGTTCTTATTCTACAAGAGGAAATAAAAACAGAGAGAAAGATATAGTATTGGGAATACCATTGAAACAGTTATATATGGTATGGCTGTCTATTATTATTATTATTATTATTATTATTATTATTATTTAGGTATGGAAGTGTTATATAGAATGAGAAAAGAAATCACAACAGACTACAACTTCTATATATATCCTCTCTAAAATATATATATATATATATATATATATATATATATATATGTATATATATATATATATATATATATATATATATATATATATATTTTAGAGAGGAAGGGAGAGGGAGAGAGAGATAGAAACATCAATGATGAGAGAGAATCATTGATTGGCTGCCCCCTGCACGCCCTCCAATGGGGATCAAGCCCACAACCTGGGCATGTGCCCTGACGAGGAACTGAACCGGTGACCTCTTGGTTCCTGGGTTGACGCTCAACTGCTGAGCTACACCCGGCTGGGCCAGACTACAACTTCTGGAAAGCTAATATCATAAACAAAGGTTATAAATACAGGAATTCTGACAAATTCTATTTTTGTATGATTCTCAAAGAAAGGGAAAAACTGCATATTCTGCATTACTGAGAATAATCCTTTTGTTCTGACTAGACACCAATGAGAACTGAAGCCTCTACTTACTGTTGTGCATCCCCTTCACTATCCATATACTTCCAGCACCCTTTGCTATAAGACATCTTCACATAATGATGTGACCTTGGATTCTGTCACTTCATGTCACCACATGGGATGAATCAACGAGTATTCCTAGAAGCCATTTCTACACCAGAACAGGGAGCAACTTACTTAGATGTGGAAGTGATTTTGAACCAATAAAGATTCCTTGCTAATCTAAACTACTGTATCCCCAACTTAGTTTCACTGTGGCTAAGTCTCAAAATTGCCTGTATCCACTCAGTGTCATCAGATATGAGGGGACATTTGACTAAGGGGTAAGTCTTGATCATTTGTGGTCAACATCTCTTAGTTTTGCAAACTTTTCAAAAAACATACTCAAGTAGACACATTTCTAGGGACCTTACTTAGAGATTTGGAATGAGCTTGTGCAAATAGGGCCCCTAAAGCTTAAACTTCATTAGTTAGCTTCCTGCTGTTTTGAAGAAGAAATGAATGGGGGAAAGGTAAGCAGATGGGGAAAGCTGAAGGAAAGGGAAAGAAAAAAAAACGATTGTTTTCAGATAATTTCCATGTAGGTCTCACCCAAGAAGAGGAGATCATTAAATGAGATTTCATAATCCCTTCTGTCTCAGTCCATTTGGGCTGCCACAACTAAAATACTATAGCTAAGATTGAGGATCCAAGATGGCGGCGTAGGTAAACACCTAAACTGCTGCCTCGCACAACAATTTCAAAACTACAACTAAAAGACAAAACGTCTATCACCCAGAACCACGGGAAAGCTGGCTGAGTGGAAGTTCTACAACTAGAAGGAAAGAGCAAACAGCATTGAGGGGTGCACAAGCGCGGAAAAGCTGAGGTACGGAGGCGCGCGAATCGGGAGTGCTGCTGTTTTCAACCCGAAGGGAGATAAGCTCCCGATTACTCTGAACTCCAGTTTCTGGGGAGACGCGGGGGACCCAAACTCCTACGGGGAGAAGCTGGACTGTCTGCCGTGGGGTCGGAAAGTGAGGGAGGCTTGCTTGCAGGGCTGCGCGCAGGAATAATTGTTTACTGCGCTGGAGCACCAGACGGACGCGGGGACACGGTCGGAGCCGCAGAGCCGGCTTCTGGCAGCCATTGCTGTTTGCCACGCCCTAGCCTAGTGACGCCCTGAGACCCCGCTCCGCACAATCTACAAACCCACCCAAGCTCCAAGCAGCGGCTTTAGCATATGAATGGTCTGCCCTAGCGCAGCTTAACCTAGCAAACTTGCAGCCTGGTCAGACAGCTCCAAAACCTCCAAACCCCAAGCAAAGAGGAGAAAACTGTAGTTCTCGCTGTAGTGCCTGCTGGGTGGCCTCAGACAGTAGCTGACCTGCACCCCATTGGAGATCCAGAAGCCAGTGTACCTAGTGGTCAGTGTGAGACACCAGATTTCAACTCCTCACATCCATAAGTGACACATTCAAGAGGCAGACTCAGTGAGCACCAAAGCCCCACTGAAACAAGTCCTGCACCATAAGCGTGTCTCCAGCGCAGCAGTTCTTCCATTATAGACACAGTGGGTCCTCACAGTCAATTGGCCTGGAGGTCAATTCCTCCCAGTGTACCAACAGCAATCAAGTCTTAACTACACCAAGACTTTGCACTCAGCCCACAAAGGGGTGTACCAAAGGCGTCCACCTCAAGTGATTGGGGAGGCTGAGCTACTGGCCCCTATAGGTCACCTACCACACAAAGCCACCTCATCAACACAAGGAAGTAGCAAAATGCAGAGACCAAGGAACATGTCACGAATGAGAGAAATGGAGGAAAGCAAACTACTAGACGACATAGAGTTCAGAACCACATTTATAAGGTTACTCAAGAATCTTCTAAAAACCGCTGAGGAACTTAGTGAGACCTTTAAGGATCTTAATGAGAATACCAAAAAAATGGAAAAGGACCAGTCAGAAATTAAGCATACACTGTCTGAAATAAAGAATATACAGAAACTCAACTGTAGATCAATGTACCCCAAGAATCAAACCAAAGATCTGAGATATGAGGAAACAAAAAAGACCCAACCAGAAAAACAAAAAGAAAAAATCCAAAAATATGAAGATAGTGTAAGGAGCCTCTGGGACAACTTTAAGCGTACCAACATCCGAATTTTTGGGGTGCCAGAAGAAGAGAAAGAGCAAAATATTGAAAACCTATTAGAAGAAATAATGACAGAAAACTTTCCCTACCTGGTGAAAGAAATAGACTTACAAGTTCAGGAAGCACACAGAACCCCATACAAGAGGAATCCGAAGAGGACCACACCAAGACACATCATAATTAAAATGCCAAGGGCAAAAGACAAAGAGAGAATCTTGAAAGCAGCAAGAGAAAAACGGTTAGTTACCTACAAGGGAGCACCCATACGACTATCAGCTGATTTCTCGGCAGAAACTATGCAGGCCAGACGGGAGTGGCAAGAAATTTTCAATGTGATGAACAGCAAGAACCTACAACCAAGATTACTCTACCCAGCAAAGCTATCATTCAGAGTTGAAGGTCAGATAAAGAGCTTCACAGACAAGAAAAAGCTAAAGGAGTTCATCACCACCAAACCAGGATTACATGAAATGCTGAAGGGTGTTCTTTAAGTAGAGGAAGAAGAAGAAAAAGGTAAAGATAAAAATTATGAACAACAAAATGACATCAAATACATACCTACCAACAAGTGAATCTAAAAATCAAGTGAATAAAAAATCTGAAGAACAGAATGGACTGGTGAATATAATAGAATCAGGGACATAGAAAGGGAGTGGACTGACAATTCTCAGGGGGGAGGGGGTGTGAGGGTTGCGGGAAGAGATTGGACAAAAAGCTTACACCTATGGATGAAGACAGTGGCGGGGGGTAAGGGCATGGGGTGGGGTGGGGCATCAGGTGGAGGGAAGCTATGGGGGAAAAAAAGAGGAACACCTGTAATAATCTGAACAATAAAGATTTATTAAAAGAAAAAAGAAAGAAAAAAAAATAAAATACTATAGCTAAGTAATTTAAATAACATTTATTTCTCACAGTTCTGAAGGCTGGGAAGTTCAATGCACTGGCCGACTTGGTGTCTGGTGAGAGCCTGCTTCCTGGTACATAGATGAGTGGCTATCTTCTTGCTGTGTCCTCATCTAGTAAACCAGGGGGAGAGCTCTCTGGAGTGTCTTTTATAAGGTTACTAACCCCATTCATGAGGGCTTCACCCTTATAACCTGATCACCTCCTAAAGGCCCCATCTCCAAATACCATCACATGGGGGATTAGATTTCCATTTCTGAATTTGAGGAGGATACAAATATTTCTATGGTAATAGTGCACACATGTAATTCAAATACAGTAAGTTTTAAGATGTACTGGAAAATAGTAATGTGAATAAGAGATTTTCGCTTAAAAGTAGTTGCCAAGGTATATCTTTATTGAAAAAATGGTACATTACTCAAACATCTGCTTAACTCTAAAACTGTATCAAATTAGAAAATGAACTATATAAAATATCAGAGTCATTTATTTATTTTTCCCTTTTCCAGCAAGTATTCAATATTAGTTAACCCATGATTCAGGATCCCAGGGTGGGATGTAACCAGTTCAGATCTTCTCAGGAAACTACCTTTTGCCCCGTAGTGGTCCGAGGATATGGGGCGAAGGGACTTGCACACATGCTGGTACCATTTGCACATGGAGACATCACCCCCTCTAGCGGTCATTGCCTTCTCACATGGAGGAGGTCCAGGGAGTTTGGCTAACAGTTTCTGGTTGAAGTGGCTGTTAAAAGGGTAGCTATTGATTTTGGTCTTGATGTCTTCTGCCATGTTGCTGACTCTTAAAGACGCCCCTGAAACCACTCGCAGCTTAATGTGACCCTCAGCAAAGCCCCCTCCATCAGACCAGAAGCGGAATTCCGGGTCATTTATTATACTCTACAGTTTTTTAAAAATATATGTTTTTATTGATTTTAGGGAGAGAGAGGAAGAGAGCGGGAGAGATAGAAGCATGGATGAATGAGAGAGAACATCAACATCCATCAGCTGCCGGCTGCCTCTGGCACACCCCCTACTGGGGATCAAGCCCACAACCCAGGCATATGCCCTAATCTGGAATCCAACAGGTGACCTCTTGGTGCATAGGCCAATGTTCAACCACTGAACCATATGGGCTGGGCTATTATACTCTACCTTTTAACTCAAAATGTTTAACATAATACGTAACACAAAATTATTTTTATTGTAAAACAAATACAGATCAAACCAATCTGTAGCTAACAGTTAATACATAAGTATATAATATATATTAAATACATGTAATATTTTTCTTCTAATTATTTTTAAATTCTCACGCAATAATATTTTTCTATTGATTTTTAGAGAGATTGGAAGAGAGCGGGAAAGAGAGAGAAATATTGACGTGAGAGGAAACACATTGATTGGTTGCCTCCTGCACGAGCCCTGACCAGGGTCCGGCTGGGGAGGAGCCTGCAACCAAGGCCTCCCAGACAACCAAGGTACATACCCTTGACCAGCATCAAACCTGGGACCCTTTGGTTTGCAGGCAGATGCTCTATCCACTGAGCCAAACCCACTAGGGCAGTGATCGGCAAACCGCGGCTCGTGAGCCACATGCAGCTCTTTGGCCCCTTGAGAGTTCTAACGCCACTTCTTCAAAATAGACTCGCCCAGGCCGAAAACCGACTTCTGCGCATGGGCCACGAAGTTTCAATCGCACTGTGGAAGAGTCACACTCAAGGGGCCAAAGAGCTGCATGTGGCTCGCAAGCCACGGTTTGCCGACCACTGCACTAGGGCATTAATATAATATTTTTCAAGATGAACGTTCTTGTCACTAACACTTGGATCAATACATAAAACTTTTCCAGCTCCCCAGCCCCCCAAGCATAATTACAACCTTCTCCTTCCTCCCAAAATCAAGGCTATTTTCCCGACTTTCATGTTTTCACTCGTGTTTCTTTACATTTTTATCATCTAAATTTGCATGTTTCCTTATATGTAAACTGGGCTCATAGCAGTACCTACCTAAATGGTGGTTGTGAGGATTAATTGAATTAATACATATAAAGCAGGTAGGGCAGTTTTCTCACCTAATAAGCACTCAATAAATATTAACCATTACACTGAGTGGCCAGATTATGATCTCTGAACGCATAATAATCTGGCCACTCAGTATATATCCTACATAATAAAAGGCTAATATGCAAATTGTCCCCTCTACCAAGAGTTCCACCAGCAGGCAGGCCGGCCAACCGCCCATGTACCCTCCCCCTGGCCAGGCTGGCTGGACCCCACCCATGCACAAATTCATGCACTGGGCCTCTAGTGTGTATGTGTGTGTGTGTACACACACACACACACACACACACACATATACACACTGAGTGGCCAGATTATTATGCATTCAGAGATCTTAATCTGGCCACTCAGTGTATATTATCTCTGACACTCCTCTTTTCTACAGGAATAAGAATCAATTATCCAGTTACATTTTAATTAAGGTGTCTGAATAATTGAGAAGGGCATTATTTGGAGAAATGGCTACTTCTTGGCCAATCTTACGGTACAAGGTCCGTGTATTTTCCAAGCAATCAGTATTTTAATCATTACCTTGTATAGAGCTTCCGAATGAAACAGAACGAATGAGCTTTCTTCCTTTGGAGAAAGTACAGTATTAAAATTAAAAAACTTTAAAAATGATTCCACTATTGTCTTCAGGCCAAAATATTCAAAATTCTGTAACTCCTCAATCCTCCAACTTTCCTACTCAAAGGCTCTGTCCCTACAACTTTACCTCCTCTCTTCATAGTCATTCTGTGGCTTTATAAGCAAAGTGCTGTAATATAACCCAACATTTCTCAGCCAAAGTCCAAGAGCAATTATATGCGCTGCTCTAGATTCTGTACACACCCTCTGCAGGGGACTCAGGAGTGTTCTGACTCCTGCTGATTTTATAATCTCCCCTGCACCCCAGAACCCCCAACTTTTCTTGCCCAAAGCCATTTAAGTAAGGGAGTGCCTCTGGCCGCTGGAAGGGTCTTGTGAACCTTTTGTGTGTGTGTGTGTGTGTGTGTGTGTGTGTGTGTGTGTGTGTGTGTGTCGGGGGGGGGGTGCTCTGACATCCCACGTAGTGTAGAAAGGCTGCAAGAGTTGATTAGAACTTAGCTCTCAATAAAACATTTATGAAAATGAATTTCTAGCAACAACCCGAAAGCAAAGAAGAGGAACGGGGATGAGGAACACCAGGGACTGGCTAGTCCCGAGGGAACCCTTTGCCCCTGGAGCAATGAGGAGCCGGGTACCGGCCGGCTGAGGTAAACACAGCTACTACGCCTGCGCACAGCCTCCCCGGGTCACGTGGCGGCGCTGCCCCGCCTCCGGGGTTGTCCCGGACTGCATTTCGGCTGCCGTCAGGGACCATCTACAAACTGACAGGAGGCGTCCACCTTTTCCCCGAGGGGGCGGATTCCGGTAGGAGCCGAGCGTTCGGTTGGAGCCGCCCCTTTCCTCCGGAGGTGGGGCGTGAGGCTGCGCCCTGAGCCCGCAGGCGCCGCCCGCCTCTGCGGGACATGGCCCGCCGTGGGGAGGGCGGCGCGGCCCCGGCCGTACTTGTGGGGTCCCCTGCAGCGTGCACTAAGGGGTTGCAGAGGAAGGGGCTGTGTGAGCGGCTCCGGCTGAAGGCGTTGGTGTCGGAGCAGCTCAGCCAGGACCTGCTCAGGTAGGAGGAGGCGGGAACTCAGCCGCTTCAGTTCTTCGCGCGCCCACCTCCGCCCCCGAAGCTGTGGCTCCTCTCCGGCTCTATCCCCACCTTGTTCTCCGCGCCTCAGGCCGCTGTGTGGTGTTCAGCAGTCTCCTCCCTACGGAGCGGTTCGCCTTCGCGCAGTAACCAGTCCCGAGCTGCTCGGAGACCACGCACCAGATTCCAAAAGAAAACCAAAATCAATATCATAGTTATGTGCAGCACCAGTTTATGCCAAAATACTCTAACACGGCTTAGGTCTTGAAAGACATCTCGCTAAGGTCGGGGTGCCTCCAGGGTTCGCGGTCCTGAAACGTACACGTTTTGCTCAGCTTAAGCAGTTTTAAGAAAAATGATAAAATTAGGCAGAAAAAAAATGAATATTTAGAATGAGGAAAAATAGAACAAGTTACTGGAGCCTTGGAGGTCTCTTTCTTCCAAGCTCTCTTTAAACAATTCATCACAAATGCTGACATAGAAATACCTCCCTATTGCGACCTGGCTTCCCCTCTCCACCTAGAACCCTTTACAGCTCCCAGCAGCTGCGCGCTCCCTGCAGACCCAAGCAGATGGAGGGTTGTTGTGAAACTTAACCCAGACTATGGTAAATCCAGCTAAAGTCACCTCAGTTTCTAAAGAAAATGAAGCTTAGAAGTACTCTCTAGCTAATTTTCATTTCCACCAAAACATGGATTCTTGAACTTTAATGTGCATCAGAATCACCTGGAGGCCTTGTTAAAATTTAGATTTACCGGGTCCCAGACCATAGGTCTGATTCATTTGGTCCAGGTTGGGCCTGAAGTTTTTGCATTTCTAACAAGGTCTCAGGTGATGCTGATATTGCTGGCCTGAGCCACACTTTGAGAACTACTGAACTAGAGTAAACACAGTTACTACTAATAACTAACAGCTGTGCAGCTTTCTACATTTTAAAAAGCACTTTCACTCACACTTAAAAGGCTCCAGCAGCTATAAAAATGAACTTTATAAGGTTAAAAACATTTCCTTTTAATTTGGGCCTATCTACCAGAGATGCTCCTTTGTCTCCACCAGTGGTGGATGGATGGAAAAGATGGAAAAAACAAGTCTGAAGTTGTTCTGTTTCTAGGGTGAGTCTCTAAGGATAAGGTGCTCCTCTTCAGTGACTTTATTCTTCTGGCTGTATTGTGAGCAAAAAGTGTCATGAATTTAAGGAAGATAACATATTTAATTTATATAAAGAAAATTAGGTTAAAAGTATAGCAGGTGAACAATTTATCTTCACTCTAGCAGCAGTTAAGGACAGGGCCCTGCGCTCCCAAGTTCTTGTCCTATATAACAAAAGGGTAATATGCAAACTGACCCTAGGGGCAGAAAGACCAGAACTACCAGTCACTGTGACATGCACTGACCACCAGGGGGCAGACGCTCAATGCAGGAGCTGCCCCCTGGTGGTCAGTGCGCTCCCACAGGGGGAGCTCCGCTCAGCCACAAGCCGGGCTCATGGCTGTAAGCGCAGCGGTGGTGGCGGGAGCCTCTCCTGCCTCCTCCACAGCGCTAGGATATCTGACTGCGGGGAGCAGGCCTAAGCCGTCAGTCGCACATCCCCCTAGAGCTCCCGGGCTACCAGAGGGATGTCTGACTGCCAGCTTAGGCCCGATCCCCTGGGGAGCGGGCCTATGCCGGCAGGTGGACATACCCTGAGGGGTCCTGGACTGCGAGAGGGTGCAGGCTGGGCTGATGGACCCCTGTGTGCACGAATTTTCATGCACCGGGCCTCTAGTTGAAAATAAAGAAAAATAGATGCAGGCCCTAGCCAGTTTGACTCTGTGGATAGAGTGTAGGCCTGTGGACTGAAGGGTATCAGGTTCGGTTCCGGTCAAGGGCATGTACCTCTACATTGATGTATCTCTTCTCTGTCACTCCCCTCCCACTCTCTATAAAAAGGTGAAAATTAAAAAATAGGTGCAGCATCTTTTTAATTACAAAAAAACTTCACATGCTCACCCAGCCACCTTAAATGCTAATATTCTTCAAGCACAGCAATATCATTGATTTATTTTACAAATATTAATGAAGTAGCTAGCACCTACCTGGCTCTGTTAGAGCAAGCTCCTGTAGAATCAAATATTAATAGGATATGGCTTTGGTGTTCGTGTTTACACTCTAGTGAGAGAGAATAACCAAACAAAAGTGATGTTGGGACCCCAGTGAGTTGTAGAAAGCTTTATAAGGTAACATCTGAATGATCTCTGGGGGTTGATTAAAATTGATTAGGTAGAGATTAGTAAGGGAGAAATCACAGAGTATTTAAACAAGGGGAATGGAGATTGGAAAGAGCTTGATATAGTCTCAGAAAGCAAGTTGTATTAGATTCTTCTAAACAGCAAGGAACAGAAACACCTCTGGGTTACTTGAGGCATTAGGACAGCCTTGGGCAAACTACGGCCCGTGGGCCGGAGGATCCGGCTGTTCTATCCGGTTCTCTTGCTCTCCCCTCCGCTCCTTTACTTTGAATTTATATTAGTTCACACAAACACTCCATCCATGCTTTTGTTCCGGCCCTCCGGTCCAGTTTAAGAACCCATGTGGCCCTCGAGTCAAAAAGTTTGCCCACCCCTGCATTAGGATATATGGAGAAGTAAGGCAAAACAGGAAACAATTTCAACATAAAAAAAGCCAAATCTGTGATCTGATGTAGAATTGGAAAGTTGCTGGGGATATAACAGCAACTGTAAAATGGACCATTATTCAGGACAATTGTAGTAAAAATATGTAATTCTTCTTGCCATCCAACTATTAGCTAGACCAGCCGTGGGCAAACTACGGCCCGTGGGCCAGATCCGGCCCGTTCGGCTCGGCTGTTCTATCCGGCCCGTGGAGCCGAAAGAGCAGAGGGTTCTCTTGCTCTCCCCTCCACTCCTTCACCAGCAGCATTGTTAACATGGCAACGTCGGGAAACACGGCCGCAGCTCCTTCTTCTGAGTGGGAGGATTTATATCCGCCCATTCAGTAGAAGGAACAACCTCTCAATTTTCCAGAGGCTCCTTGTAATGCCCGCGGACGTGTCCCCCAACATCACCCTGGGAATGCGTAGACACGTTATCGTGGTGATGTAGGGAGACACGCCCCTGGAGAGCACAGTATCAGAGCATTAGCTAAAAAGGAGACCAACAACACTGTTCCCACTGAAGTTGATGTTTTAAAGACCAAAAACCTTTCAACCCAGTCTACATTGCCATCTACATCTACATCCCGGGCATAATTTGGAAGTTGCACTAAAGAAAATGTTTAATTTACTGTTTACACATTTTGTTCTTTTCTATTTGTTTTAGTTTTAAATTATTTTATTATATTTAAGTTTAATTTGAAAGGCTTTTGTGCCTTTCCTTTGTTAGGCAATTTTATTTTGCCTTTGCCATCTTCAATATAAGGTATGTTATTGTGCTATGATTCCTCCATTTTTTGAAGTTTCAAATTATAATAATTAGTGTTTACATTCTTGTTAAAATGTTTGAAATGAATAAAACTATTGAAATAAAAAAAAAAGACCGTACCCTTTTATGTAATGATGTTTACTTTGAATTTATATTAGTTCACACAAACACTCCATCCATGCTTTTGTTCTGGCCCTCCGGTCCAGTTTAAGAACCCATGTGGCCCTCGAGTCAAAAAGTTTGCCCACCCCTGAGCTAGACCCTGGGCTGATATATAATGGTTTATTTACTCCTCTGTAAGGTAAATCTGGTTATTATTCCCATTCAGCATACCAGGAAACTGGGCATTAGAGGACAAGCAGTGGAGTTGGAAGAAGAATGTTGGCAGTCTGGCTCCAGAGATATTAGAGTGACTTGCCCAAGGTGACATGACCAGAATTTGAACCCAGTCTGCCTTTTCTAGTTATATAAACTGATCTTCCAGTAACTTTGTTCCTTCATCTTTACTTCTCTCACACATTTCTTTTTCTTACTCCACTTTGGGTCAGCTTTGCAACTCTTAGAGTGCGATCACTTGGTCCCTGTTTACTATAGAATGTTTCTGCCAGACTTTACTTGTTTAACTACCACATTGGCTGATGGCTAACCTTGGCTCAGTCTGTTGCCGATTCAGATGTGGTTAGGAGTATCAGGATCGTGTGGTACTAATAAAATCCTAATATGCTAAGTGTCCGACTGTTTGACCAGTCGCTATGACGTGCACTGACCACCAGGGAGCAGATGCTCCGACTGGTAGGTTAGCTTGCTGCTGGGGTCCAGCTGATTGGGACTGGATGAGACGGGCCGGACACACCCTGGAGCCCTCCGCGGTCCCTCCCCAGCCCCAGTTGTGCACCAGTGGGGTCCCTCGGCCTGGCCTGTGCCCTCTCATAATCCAGGACCCCTTGGGGGATGTTGGAGAGCCAGTTTCGGCCCGATCCCTGCAGGCCAGGCTGAGGGACCCCACTGGTGCACAAATTAGTGCACCGAGCCTCTAGTATATAAATAATAAACAAATTTGGCAGCTTTATTTAGGAGGGGATTGTGGGTTTGGCAGGCAATCAGAGTGACAGCAGATGAGGGTAAATAGATAAAGTGACACTAAATCATGGAGGCCTTTTTTCAGTAAAGAGTTTGGAATGTATCTGGAGGCAGTGAAAAGCCATTGGTTTTTGGGGGGCTTTTTTTTTAAACATCTAGTATTATTTTATATTAGTTTCAGGTGTACCCATTGGTGTTTTTATTTTTAAATAAAGGATCAACATATTTAGGTTTTGAATTGAGGAAAGAGAAATTGAAACAAGGAAACCAGCCAGGAGATTTTGTAATAGTTGGAGATACATAATGGTGGCATAAATAGAAAAGGTGAAAGGGATTCATATGGCAATTGATGAGCTTGGTGACCAATTACATGTGGAGGAACAGGGACAGGAAAACATAGAAGGTGGTGCCAAACCTTGGGTCATTTGAAAGGGAGGAACATGGTGAATGTTCAGAAAGCCATATCAAAGAGACCTTTGGAAATATGTTTGGAGTATAGTAGGGAAATTGGAAGAACAGATATAGATTAAAGGTTGGTGGCATCACCAGCACCCAGTTGTCCAAACCAAATAATGGAGAGATCCTGGCTTATTCCCTTCGCCTTCTACATCCAGTCACCAACTATTGCCAGTTTTATTACCTAAATATATTTTAATTCTATCCTTATTCTCTGTCACCATTCATTTTCTCCTGGCATAATTCCTTTACATCATTCATCTGTGCTGTATAGTAGTTTTCTCATCTTCATTCTTCATTCTCATGTTCCCCTAATTCCTCTTCTACACAGCTAACAGGTGATATTTTGAAAAATAAATTCATGTTTTGAACCATTTGGTGATTCCCCTTCAACTGCAAGATAGAATTTAGCTCTTTGCCTCTTTTTTAAAAAAATATATTTTTATTGATTTCATAGAGGAAGGGAGAGGGAGATAGAAACATCAATAATGGGAGAGAATCATTAATCAGCTGCCTCCTGCAGACCCCACACTGGGGATCAAGCCCATAACCTGGGCATGTGCCCTGACTGGTAATCGAACCATGATTTCCTGGTTCATAGGTTGACACTCAACCACTGAGCCAGGCTCTTTGCCTCTTATTCATCTTTATCCCTACAACTTCATCTTCCATTTCTCATCTCAATACTTTGCTGACCAATTTGTAGCTCTACACTCATATATCAGGAACTTTTTTCTACCTTGCTTTGTTTCTCTGACCAACTCTTACTCAATCTTTAAAATCCCATTTGGTTTTCATGTCCTCTATAAAGTCTTTTCTTATGTCTGTCTCTGAACAAAATTTACTTATTTGTGTATTGAATATATCATGCTGTTCAATTTTCAGGCATGCCCTCACTACTATCCTATCTAATAAAAGAGTAATATGCAAACTGACCATCACTCCAACACACAAGGTGGCTGCCCCAATGTGGTCAAAGATCCTGCCCCCATGTGGACACAAGATGGCCACCACAAGATGGCCAGCAGGGGAGGGCAGTTGGGAGGAACCAGGCCTGCAAGGGAGGGCAGTTGTGGGCAATCAGGCCAGCAGGGGAGGGCAGTTGGGAGGGACCAGGCCTGCAAGGGAGGGCAGTTGGGGTGATCAAGCCTGCAGGGGAGGGCAGTTAGGGGTGACCCAGCCAGCAGAGGAGGGAAGTTGGGGGTGACTGAGTCTGCAGGGAAGGGCATTTGGGGGGGACTCAGGCCTTCAGGGGAGAGCAGTTGGGGGGTACCAGGCCTGCAGGGGAGGGCAGTTAGGGGTGACCAGGCCTGCAGGGGAGGGCAGTTAGGGGGACCAGGCCTGCCGGGGAAGGCAGTTAGGGGCAAACAGGCTGGCAAACAGGCATCAATCAGGCAGGGGAGCAGTTAGGCATCAATCAGGCTGGCAGGGGAATGGTTAGGGGGTGATCAGGCTGGCAGGCAGCAGTAGTTAGGGGCAATCAGGAAGGCAGGCAGGTGAGCAGTTGGGAGCCAGCAGTCCTGGATTGTGAGAGGGATGTCCGACTGCCCGTTTAGGCCCGATCCCACCGGGCCTAAACGGGCAGTCGGACATCCCTCTAGGGGTCCCAGATTGGAGAGGGTGCAGGCTGGGCTGAGGGACACACACCCCCATGCACGAATTTCGTGCACCGGGCCTCTAGGTATTCTGTATACTCTTTGAGGGCAGATATTGTTTTAGGCATGTTTATGTCCCCAGTGTTTAGTACATAGTACTTGTTCAATAAATATTTTATTGATAATTAGGTTCAATCAGCACTCTAAAATGCTTTAGATAGGTTAATATAGTAGTTGTTGGTAGAGAAATTATGTGGAAAGAAGCTGGGCCTTGACATCATTGAGCCTTTGCTCTAACCTGTCCTTCTTTTAGATCTTACTATTAGCTGAGCCAATAAACCTCTCTTAAGAGGTCCAAGTCAGATATTGTTACTTGTAACTGATACAAGTGGTTTTATAAAATAAAAAGCACTATATTTTCACATTAAAATTTTTTAAAAATATATTTTATTGATTTTTTACAGAGAGGAAGGGAGAGGGATAGAGAGTTAGAAACATCAATGGGAGAGAAACATTGATCAGCTGCCTCCTGCACACCCCCTACTGGGGATGTGCCCGCAACCAAGGTACATGCCTTTGACTGGAATCGAACCTGGGACCCTTCAGTCCTCAGGCCGATGCTCTCTCCACTGAGCCAAACCGGTCAGGGCTTAAGAATTTTTTTAACACATTAACTTAAAAATTTTTTAAATACTCATGAGCATCTATTATGAGCAAAACAGATTCTCTAGTGAAGGTTATATAGCTACCAACTGCAATGTTTCCGTATTCACTTGGCGAAGTGGGGGATGGAAAGAAGGTGGGTGGGAAGAATGAACAAATTATTTGTACAATTTGAATTTGTATTAATTTTTGTGAAACCAATACATTTTTGCATAACTTTAAATATCAACTATGAGAATAAATTATTGATGAAAATGTTGACTAAAATGCATCTGTTTGCTTGTCGTTTCCAAGTTTCTAAAAGCTTTGCTCTGAAGCATTTGTCTTGTTTAGGATAAAATACAACAAAATTTAACAGCAGATATTGAGCTCTTAGTATATACTGAAGATACACAATTTTTGCCTTTGGGGAGTTCATTGTCTAATAGGGAAAAAGACACATAAAAATGATGATGCAATGACAGAAGTACTGTAATAGAGGTATGTACTGAGTGCAATGGGAACAGAAAAAGAGCCATTAACTTGGTCTTAGGGGAGTGTGTTAATGGCAACATTCTAAGCTTTCACTGTAATGGATATCTTTATCCATTACTTGGACTCCTATAGTGAACTGGTGTGATTGCCAATTATACCCTGCAAATACAAGTCCTCTGAGAATACATATCTTGTTGATGATAATGTTATAGTAATATGAAATAAAATATATACTTACCATGGAGACAAAGATTATATTATCACAGTTTCTATTATGATGCTGATTTCTGTTCTTCTATCACCTTACCACACATATTATCAGTGGGCTATGTCTGTACATTAATAAAAGAATTTGAATGGGTTTAAACTCATTTTAATAATAGATTAGAGTATGGTTAGTTGTGTTTGTTATGGGGGTGGTGGTGGAAAAGGGCTTAAATGTCACATTCTTGAAGCCAAGTCTGCATTTCAGACTTGGTATTTAACAATGGTCAGAACAAAGTGTACCGGTTTCTAATCTGTGTTATCTTCTATTGTTATATCTGGTTTGCTGGTGTTGTTGACTGTTTACTTTTTTGACTTCAATTTTAGTAAGATTTTAAAAAATTGATTCTGCACAATGTCAACTATATTATTTGTTTTTCTCAAAATAAATCTAAAATAGAAAATCAACACAAATAGCAGGAGATAAATTTTACTATTATTAAAAGGAATAAAAATATTTTTTGAAAAAGTAGTCTTACTCTTCTAGTGAAATTACTTTGGTTTTCACATACAACTTTTGGAAAATTAGCTTCATAGCCAGTATTAAATAGTGTTCTTTGAAATGAACTAAGAACAAACTCATTTTTATATTAACATATTTATTTTATGTTACCTCTGTATTTGTTTGTGTTATTTTTAAAACTTACTTTATAAAAATGGGTATCTATACTAATAAAAGGGTAATTGGCTAATTAGACTGGACATCTTCCAGATGACCTTCCGGACGTCCTTCTGTACAAAGCCATGGTGGTGGGGCCAAGGCAGAGGCAGTTATGGGCGAGCAGGCTGGCAGGGGAGAGCAGTTAGGGGGATCAGGCTGGCAGGGGAGAGCAGTTAGGGGGATCAGGCAGTCAGGGGAGAGCAATTCGGGGGATCAGGCCGGCAGGCAGGTGAGCAGTTAGGAGCCAGTGGTCCTGGATTGTGAGAGGGATGTCCGACTGCTGGTTTAGGCCTGATCCTGCCAGGGGTCCCGGATTGGAGAGGGTGCAGGCTGGGCTGAGGGAACCCCCCCCCCCCCCCCGCCTGTGCACAAATTTCGTCCACCGGGCCTCTAGTATTACATACCTGTGAGTATCACTAATTAAACTATTGTTCCTTTTTATTCCTGACAGGCTTCTAAGGGAAGAAATCCATACAGATGTTACTTTCTCTATAGGTGGTACTTTGTTCAAAGCACACAGAGCAGTCCTTTTTGCAAGGGTTCCTGACTTCTATTTTCATAGTATTGGACAGACATCAAATAATTTAACAAATCATGAGCCTATTGCTGTGGAGAACTTTGAAGCTTCAGAATT
This sequence comes from Plecotus auritus, assembly GCF_963455305.1. Lineage (NCBI taxonomy): Eukaryota > Metazoa > Chordata > Mammalia > Chiroptera > Vespertilionidae > Plecotus > Plecotus auritus. The sequence goes on from NC_137771.1 coordinate 72,735,164, forward strand.
TAGAACATTTTTACAGTAAGTGCTTTCTTTACCTTTTTTTCTCTTATATTTAAGTCTAATATGTAATCATTTTTAAAACATGTATATGTCATTTCATATATTTTTATAAACTTCTAAGAAAAATCCATTCATTTAAATTCCAAATTATCTTAACTTAGTATTAGTAGAGGCTAAGTATTAGTATTAGAGTATTAGGAGACTTAGTATTGGTAGAGGCTACATTCTAACTTGAGATTGATCCTGAGAGAGAAGAAATGAGTAGTGAGCTATCTGTTAATTTGAATGAATTACTCTATGCCAGAATTTCTCAACAGTAGCACTGTTGACATTTTGGGTTAGATAATTCTTTGTTGTAAGGGCTGTGCTGTGCATTTTAGGATGTTTAGCAGCATCCCTGGCCTGTAGCCACTAGATATCAGTAGCACTTCCCCTCCACATCCTTCCTAGAGCTCCTCCCCCACAAGTTGTGACAACCAAAATGTCTCCAGACCTTGCCAAAAGTTCTCTGGGGGTAAATTTGCCCTCTGTTAAGAACCATTGCTATACTGATCTCTATATTATTGATATGTAAAGCTTTAAGTAAATTAGGTATGTTTATAAAAATATGAGATCATAAATTTTATTCTCTTGACTTGTATGTGGTCAACATTTTTGAAAATAGAACTTCCATTGAACTTGTGTTTGGTGAAGTTAGAGAATTGTCATTGTTAAATAATGGGATAAAGTACTTTATATTAATCCCCATTTCTAATTGAATAGAATTCAATTTTAATGCTTTGCTGTTATCTGTGCAAATGTATAATTATTTGACACTAATTTTTGCTAAATGTATCCGGGGGAAAGTACTTTCTAATGTATTTACTCAAAATTGTATCTCTTTTTAAAGAACCTATTTAAATGACTTTAGAGAGGTCTTAAATACCTAAATACACTGATTTTCAACCTTTTCTATTTTATGGCACACTAAACTAATTACTACAATACTACAGCACACAGATTTTTAAAAATATTTTTTGCCAATCTGACAAAAATCAGTATAATTTTGATTTATTCACACCCGATTACCTATTGTTACGTTGGCTGTTGTCATTTTTTAAATTTGACAATCTAAGGAAAAAGAGTCCAGTGACCCGACTAAATAGTCAGATATTACATGTTTTAAAAATTCTTACAGCACATCGGTTGAAAATTGCTTTCTTAGTGTTTAAGAACATGGACTCTAGGACTAAAGTGCCTAGGATCAAATTCCCTGCTCTGCCATTTGGTAGCTGTGTGCCTCAAACTTAACCCCTGTGTGCCTGGAATTTCCTCAAATGTAAGATGCCTGGCATACAAATAAGCATTATAAAAATTGTTAACTAAGTTTTTTATGTTTATAAATCTTGAGGTGTTTATTTGTATTTCATTTCAGTAATTTAAATACTGCCATCCCATCATTTCTTCCCTTTCTCTGATATGGAAGTTAGTATCATTCTAGTAATATTTTAGTGGTTTTCTGTCCTACCACCCCTCACAGGCACTTACTTAGTAGATATTTATTGTGCCCTATTTTGGGCAAGGTCGTGTGTGAAGGGCTAGGTATGTACTGGCTAGTGGTATTTTATTTCAGTGATTGATAATAAGTGTGAGGAAGGGGAAAATTTTCTCTTCCCCTCCTCTGGTTCTTTTGGCTGGCCAAATAATCAAATCAACAGGAGGCAGACTGTCAAGAATAAATAAATTTAATCTCGTGCACATGGGAACGCCACATATATGAGATGAGCAGAGATAGAAAAGGGGATTGAGGTATAAGACATTCTGAGCTAGGGATGAGGTATTGCCTCTTGGGGGCCTCAAAGTGTCATTACCGGATGATAAGAAGAGCAGATGTTTAAATTGAATTAAGGACAGACATACAGACCTAAGCCGTCAGTCGGACATCCTTAGCGCTGCTGCAGAGGCAGGAGAGGCTCCTGCCACCGCTGCTGTGCTTGCCAGCCATGTTGGAGCACACTGACCACCAGGGGTCAGCTCCTGCGTTGAGCATCTGCCCCCTGGTGGTCAGTGCGCATCATAGCGACCGGTCGTTTCGCCATTCGGTTGCTTTGCATATTACCTTTTATTATATAGGATAGGATGCTTTTATTTTAGTTTATCTTTTTTAAGAAAGGGTTAATGGAGCCGTATGCTAGTCAAAAAAGGACCAGGTCCTGGAGTATGAAGTCTAAACCACCAGCAACAGTTCTAGGTGGAGATGGCAACATGTCCTTGGTTTTATGCTTTTAGCTCTTACATTTAGCCCTCTATAATCCATTTAGAGTTTGTTTGTTTGTTTTATATAAGGAAGGGTCCAACTTCATTCTTTTGTGTGTGATATCTAGTTATTCCAGGACCATTTTTGAAGAGACTGTTCTTTCCTCATAGGATTGCCTGTACATCCTTGATGAAAATCGTTGCCCATTGCTATGGACTGAATTGTTTTACCCCAAAACTTATATGTTGAAGTCATAACCTCCAGTGTGATGATATTCAGGGACTATATTTTGTGCCTTTGGGTGGTAATTAGATTTAAATGAGGACATGAGGGTGGGACCCTCATGATGGGAATAGTGCCCTTGTAAGAAGATATACCAGAGAGTCTGCTCTGTCTCTGCCATGTGAGGATACAGCAACAAGTTGACTAACTACAAGCCATGAAGAGAGTTCTCACCAGAACCCGACCATGGTGGCACCCTGATTTTGGACTTCCAGCTTTCAGAATTGTGAGAAATAAATTTCTGTTGGTTAAGCCACTAGTCTATGATACTTTGTTATGGCAGTCTAAGCTGACACATAAATGTTAGGGTTTATTTCTGGTCTCTCAGTTCTATTTCATTGTATGTCTGTCCTTAATGCCAGTTATCAGTTTGACTTTTATGAGAACTCTGTTAGATTTTTCTGTTTTTATGTACTGGATCCTAGGTGTTTTTTAGATGCTAGGCTTTTAGCTGTTTGCTGACATACTTCTTGCCTATAATCAAAATCATGTTGACTTTAGTCTAGAAAGTTACTTTTGAGTGATTAAATTTTAAGTATATTTCTGTGATTTGGCTTATTTTTTCTTCATTTTATGCTCCAGCCATTGCTTGAATGGCCTATTTCTTTATTTCAAGTTTCTTATATGAAGCTCCTACAAGCATAAATGGAAAGTTGCCTAACCTTAGCTTCTCCCCATGTGTAAGAACAGTGACATATAATTTAAACAGAGGCTGTAAGAGAAACTTAGAAAATCACTGTTATCTTCCAGTATAGATCAAATAGGTTCATCATTGAGTTTCAACTATCAATTTTAAATGTACATTTTTTTTTTCTAGTAGGTGGTATAGTAGCATTGTTGTAAGAGCAGGCTTTGTAGTCAAGCCAGGTCCACCACTTCTAACCATGAATTTGAACTAAACAGTTATCATTAGTTTCCTCACCTGAAAAAAATGGACATCATCACAATACCCACTTCAGAGTGTTGTTGTGAGGGTTAAATGAGATGCTTGTAAAGCACTTAGCACAGTGACCTGCCATATGGTAAGCACTAAATACATTTTAATAAGTGTTATTCATAGTAGTTGGTCCTATGAAATTACACATTTCTTTATGTATTGAGTGTATGTTTATAAGAAGATGCTTGGTATAGACCAAATTTTTATTTATTAGAGAAAAGGAGAAATTCCATCAATGTTATCCTTTATTTGTTATCATTAAAAATGATGGAATTGAGGTTTTGGAGGTCACAATCTGTTTGTGGTTTGGGTTGCTATCTACCTTTTAAGGCAAAGTAGAGGGTTTGTCTTCTGGGAAGACAAAGCCTCTTCTCCTCTGAAAAACGCCTCCTCCATAGTTGGTTTTGGCATCTTACAGGGATGAGAGGGCAGGGATTGAGGCTTCCTGAGTCTGGCTTTCAGTTGAGATAGACAGTGGTTATAACCAGGAAGTCCAGAGTCAGGTATAGGTACCTCAAGAACTCGTCAGTTAACCCAACCTGCACTTTATGACAGTAACAGAAGTGAATTTCTTAATAATGGAATAATAATACAGTTTAAAAATAAATAAAACTGATAGAAAAAAGATCGAATGAGAGACAGCATGGTAGAGTGGAGGAAGCACTGGACTTGGCAACAAGACAGAGATCTGCCTCTGGCTGTGCATTATCTTGTTTTATGATTTCTGTTAGCTTATTTTTTTTCATATTTGAACAGGAGTTTGGTAAATGGCTTTGTGCTTCACAGTCCTCTCTTTTAAGCACTTAGTCACATTCTATTTTGTAATAGGTTAGTCATGTATGTCTGTTGTTATATAAGCTCCTTGAGATTAAATCATCTCATTGATGTGAACATCCCCAGGGTATCTCATGTATTCTCTTACATATAGAAAGTGTTCCCTCTCCCATTTTTTAGCACTTTGCATTTAAACTTCTCTACATTAATATAAAGCATAAGTAGAAGGTTATAATGTAAAATATGAGGTTACATTTTTTTGTTTAGTAAAAATCCTGATAAAAAGATTTTTGAGTTTTTACTTTGTGAAATTCACTCCTTATAAGTGTCTTCAATGCACATTCTTTCTCTTTAAATAACCAATAAAAATTTTGAAATATTCTGTTATGTTGCTACTTAATATATAGTACTTTGGTGTATACTTGAGTTAGAGTTGGAAATACAGTTTTTGAAAAGTTGTTTTTTATACAGTGACTTCAAATATGGATCAAATGATTGTTAGTGGAAAGTAGTGTTTGCTTTATGATCTCATGATTAAAATTTAACTCAGGGTTATAAAAATATTTGATTTCCCAAGAAGACTTCCTATGTTACAGTTGTGAGAGTGTATGTATGTTTGTATGGGTGCAGGTGTGTGTAAAGGAAAGAAAAGAGGGAAGATCTTTGAATTTTAAGGTTAACATCAATAACTGGGAAATGCTAGGATAAAGTGTCAATAAGGTAAACATATAGAACAACACAAAACCAAGGATTCCATTTCCCCTGCAGCTTTCTCGGGTGACGGCTGTTTTCTCTCCTACATCCTTCATACTGACTAGTAGGGTTGGAGGTGCGTGGGATAGGTATACTCTTGTATTAATTATACTTAACTATATTTTCTATGTTCTTGATACTTCGGCATTTGGGGCCCTACTGACCCTGATGAAGTAGGGCCCCACAGTTAGCTAATTCCTGTAAGCATGCCTTTGATAAGCAAACCACCCAGTCCAGAGTTCATTCAGGCACCCATGTCTTTTATCTGGTTCTTACACTCCAGAAAGCAATATTCCTCTGCTCTAATCTTTCCATGGCTAGATACCAGACAACTAAAGACCACCTTTGTAGCCCAGAGTCCCTAGCCCTCTGCCGCCAGGGATTGAACCTACAACCAAGGTACGTGCCCTTGACCAGGGATCAAACGCGAGACCCTTAGGTCCACGGGTGATGTTCTAACCACTGAGAAAACCGGCCAGGGCATAGATGGTGTTTTTAATTCGATGGCCTCTTAGTTCCTTAATTCCCATTTTCTGGTAATCTTGTTTTCCATTATACCTTGACCACTCAATACCAAGTGAAATAATGTTATGTCATTATCAATAACTGCAACTCTCCACAATCAGATTCCAAGCATCTCACTCCTTTAACTTCTGCCTCCTATTTTTCTAGTTCACTCCTTTAAAGCTCCAATTCTAATAATTCATTAACTCCACCAGGACCTGCAGTTAATCTTACAACATTTTATTGTTTCTTATCTGCTGATGTTTTCATTTCCATTCTTACTCTGCTTAAATTCCTTTCTATCATTGTGTCACTTCCTTTACATACAGCCTCTATTCCCCCTCCCCTCTGAATTTGTCTTATTTGCATGTCAAAATTCTAAACCTTAAGTGCAACCCTTTGACTACTCTATTCCTGCGTCTATACAGTCACATAAGACAGGAGAAAAACACATACTAGTCAGTCTCACTTCACACACACACACACACTAGAGGCCTGGTGCATGAAATTTCATGCACTGGGGCGCGGTCCCTCAGCCCAGCCTGTGCCCTCTCACAGTCCAGGACCTCCCGCCACTGCCACTGCACTCGCCAGCTGTGAGCCTGGCTCCTGTGGGAGCACACTGACCACCAGAGGGCAGCTCCTGCGTTGAGCATCTGCCCCCTGGTGGTCAGTGAGCGTCATAGTGACTGGTTGTTCTGCCGTTCGGTCAATTTGCATATTAGGGTTTTATTATATAGAATATATATCTATAATAATAAAAGTGTAATATGCTAATTAGACCGGATGTCCTTCTGGACGACCTTTCAGATGAAGCCGGGGCTGCTAGGGAAGCCCGGGTCCCAGGTGCCGGAGAGAAGCCGGTGCTGGCAGCTGGGGGAAGGAAAGCCTACTCTTGCATGAATTTTGTGCATCGGGTCTCTAATATTATATATATATACACACACACACACACACATATATATATACACACATATATATATATACACACACACACATACATACATATACATACATACATACACACATATATACATATATATCCTATCTAATAAAAGAGTAATATGCAAATTGACCATCACTCCAAGACACAAGATGCCTGCCCCCATGTAGACACAAGATGGCCTGCAGGGAAGGGCATTTGTGGGCAGTTAGGGGTGACCAGGCCAGCAGAGGAGGGCAGTTGGGGGATGGGCAGGCTTGCAGGGGAGGGCAGTTAGGGGTGACCAGGCCAGCAGGGGAGGGCAGTTAAGGGTGACCAGGCTGGCTGGGGAGCAGTTAGGTGTCAATCAGGCTGGCAGGGGAGTGGTTAGGGGGTGATCAGGCTGGCAGACAGAAGCGATTAGGGGCAATCAGGCAGAGGCAGGCGAGTGGTTGGGAGCCAGCAGTCCTGGATTGTGAGAGGGATGTCCAGCCGCCCATTTAGGCCTGATCCCAGTGGACATCCCTCAAGGGATCCCAGATTGGAGAGGGTGCAGGCTGGGCTGAGGGACAACCCCTTCTCTCCCCCCACCCCTGTGCATGAATTTCGTGCACCAGGCCTCTAGTGTGTGTGTGTGTGTGTGTGTATATATATATATATATATATATATATATATAATAAGACAGGAGAAAAAAACATGCTAGTCAGTCTCACTGTATATCTATATCTATAGCTATATCTATATCTATATCTATATATAAATTGATTTCAGAGAGGAAGGGGGATAGAAACATCAATGAGAGAGAATCATTGTGCTATGGCTGAAACAGTTTTGCAATTGATCGGCTGCCTCCTACACACCCCTACTAGGGATCCATCCCGCAACCTGGGCATGTGCCCTTATCGAGACCCTTCAGTCTATAGGCTGATGCTCTGTCCACTGAGCCAAACCATCTAGGGCTGGTCTCACTTTAAATGAAGCTGGAGAGTATTATGCTAAGTGAAATAGGCCAGTCAGAGAAAGACAAGTATCACATGATCTCACTCATATGTGGAATCTAATGAACAAAATAAACTGATGAACAAAACAGATCCAGAGACATAGAAGTGTGGAACAGACTAATAATAGAAGGGGAAGGAGTGGGGGTGGGGGTGCTTGCTTGGGGAGATCAACCAAAGAACTTGTATGCACATATGCATAACCCATAGACACAGACAATAGTGTGGTGAAGGCCTGGGGTCAGGGATAGGGGCAGGCTAGAAGGGGTCAATGAGGGGAAAAAAGGAACATGTGCAATACTTTCAACAATAAAGATTTTAAAAAAACATCATGACCATGAGCCTCAAGTAGGCATTTAGTGCTGTTGGTCATATTACATGCAATCGTATAATATTCCCCCTAGTTTCATTTGCTCGCCCATTCTTGATATTTCACACCTCCTCTTTCTTGAACTTTCAACTGCTCTTCCCTTACATTTGTTCTCACTTTATAACCTTGCTTTCTATTTCATTGAGAAAATCGAGGCAATTGGAAGAGAACTTGCACAGATTTCTCCCACATTTACTCACTTGCATCTGCATCATATGCTTTGTCATTCCTCTTGTTACTATCGATGAACTGTCAGTGCTTTACAATCAATTCCTCCCCTTGTCCACTAGATCTCATCCTATTCCTTTTCACCTACTCAGAGACATTGCTCCAGCAATTTTCACTTTTCAAAAAACCAGTTTCTCTTCTCTTGGATCTTATCATTCTAATATATAAAAACCCAGGGTCCATAACAACCGAAGGCTCGACTGACCGGAAGTCAGTCCTGCAGTCAGTGCTGGGTTGCTGTGGCGACCCAGCACTGACTGCCGCTGCTGCAGGCTCAGCGAACCAGCACTGACTGCCGAGGGGGCTGCGGATCAGGCCCAGAGAGAGGCCTGGAGAGAGAAGCAGGGTCTTATCCGTAGCCTCCGTGGCAGCTATTGATCAGCACTTGCCTCTCTCTTTCTCTCTGGGCCTGGCCAGCAGCCACGCCTCTCTTTTTCTCCGGGCCTCCGTGGGGGCTGCTGATCAGCCCCACCTCTCTGATCAGGCCTGGAGATAGGCTCGGAGACGCTAACTGTCATAGAAACTGATCAGAACCAAATCTGGGTGAACTGTGAGGAGCCACTGGCTGCCTAGGAGGCGGAGCTTTTGACACTGGCAAGAAACCGACCAATCAGAACCAAATCTAGGTGAAGTGCGAGGAGCCAATGGCTGTCTAGGAGGTGGAGCTTTTGACGCTGACTGGCATAGAAACCGACCAATCAGAACCTAATCTGGGTGAATTGCGAAGGCAGAACCTAAGGTGGGGGCTGAGGAGGGGTTTTAAGGGCAACAGCTGTTTGGTGTAAGGTGTAAGAAAGTGGTTCAATTTTTTAGTGACCGGGTTGGCAGTACAGTGCATATGGCTGGCTATCAGTCCAGATATAGGGATTATGTATTTTTGTCTGCCAAGAGCATTTCCTCCTGCTGAAAAAGTCTTCCCCCCGCCCAATTTAAGCAATCCTATCACATATAATCTATACTAATAAAAGGGTAATATGCTAATTAGACCAGTCGACTGGCCATCTTCTGGATGTCCGACTTCCTTCTGGACAAAGCCATGGTGGTGGGGGCCGAGGCAGAGAGGGCAGTTGGGGACGAGATCAGGCTGGCAGGGGAGAGCAGTTAGGGGCGAGATCAGGCCGGCAGGGGAGGGCTGTTGGGGGCAAGATCAGGCTGTCAGGGGAGGGCAGTTGGGGGCGAGATCAGGCCAGCAGGGGAGGGCAGTTGGGGGGCGAGTTCAAGCCGGCAGGGGAGGGCAGTTGGGGGTGAGATCAGGCCAGCAGGGGAGGGCTGTTGGCGGCTAGATCAGGCTGGCAGGGGAGGGAAGTTGGGGGCAAGATCAGGACAGCAGGGGAGGGCATTTAGGGGCGAGATCAGGCCGGCAGGGGAGGGCCGTTGGAGGCGAGATCAGGCCGGCAAGGGAGGGCATTTGGGAGCAACCAGGCCAGCAGGGGAGGGCAGTTGGGGGCGAGATCAGGCCAGCAGGGGAGGGCAGTTAGGGGTGATCAGGCAGGCAGGCAGAGGCAGTTAGGGGAGATCAGGCAGGCAGGCAGAGAGGTTAGGGGTGATCAGGTAGGCAGGAAGAGGGATTAGGGGCAATCAGGCAGGCAGAGGCAGTTAGGGTTGATCAGGCAGGCAGGCAGGTGAGCAGTTAGGAGCCTGTGGTGCCAGATTGTGAGAGGGATGTCTGACTGCCGGCAGGGGAGGGCAGTTGGGGGTGAGATCAGGCCAGCAGGGGATGGCAGTTAGGGGCGATCAGGCCGGCAGGGGAGACAGTTAGCAGCGAGATCAGGCCGACAGGGGAGGGCTGTTGGGGGAGAGATCAAGCCGGCAGGGGAGGGCCCTGTGGGATTGGGCCTAAACTTGCAGTCAGACAATCCCCAAGGGGTCCCGGATTGGAGAGGGTGCAGGCTGGGCTGAGGGAACCGCCCCCCTCCCCTTGCCCCGTGCACAAATTTCATGCACTGGGCCACTAGTTATAATAATAAAAGTGTAATATGCAAATTGACCACATCAGGACATCCTTCTGGACAACCTTCCAGATGAAGCCAGGGCTGCGAGGGCCGAGGCAGCTGGGGCTGCGAAGGCCTACTCTTGCATGAATTTCGTACATAGGGCCTCTAGTTAGCATATAAACATGGTGTCTCCCCTCACCTAAAAGAACAACAAAACCCTCTCCTTACCCTACTTCCCCTCCAGTGAATACTCTACCAGCTAATACCCTATTGCTCTGGTCCCTTTCACATCAAATCTCAAGTTATCTATCACACTTCTCAATTCCATTCTCCTTTTTAAAAATTGAGATATTCACATATTATAAAATTCACTCTTTTAAAGTAAATTATTCAGTCGTTTTAGAATACAGTTGACCTTTGATCAACGCAGGTTGGAACTGCACAGGTCCATTCAAATGCTGATGCTGATTTAAATCTGGGATATTCAAGGATCTACTGTATTCACAGTGTTGTGCAACCATCACCACTGCCTAATTCCAGAATATTGTCACCATCCTAAAAAGAAATCCTATACTCATTAGCAGTTACTTTCTACTCTTTCCTCCCCTCTAGTTCCTGGCAACCAATAATCTACTTTCTGTCTTTAAGGTTTTGCTTATTGTGGGCATTACAAATAAGTGGCATCATATAGTATACAGCCTTTTATGTGTGGTTTTTTAAATTTGGTATGATATTTTCAAGGTTCATCCATGTTGTGTTGTTCATCAGTACTTCGTTCCTTTTTGTGGTTGAACTAGAGGCCTGGTGCACAAAGGGGGTGGGGTGGGGATCCCTCAGCCCAGCCTGTGCCCTCTCACAGTCCAGGAGCCCTTGGCGGATATTCGACTGATGGCTTAAGCTGGCAGTTGGACATCCTTAGCACTGCCACAGCGGTGGGAGAGGCTCCCGCCACCACTGCTTTGCTCACCAGCTGTGAGCCTGGCTTCTGGCTGAGTGGCGCTCCCCCTGTGGAAGTGCACTGACCACCAGGGGCAGCTCCTGCATTGAGCGGGATCGGGCTGAAACCGGCTCTCTGACATCCCTCAAGGGGTTCTGGATTGCAAGAGGGCGCAGGCCAGGCCGAGCGACCCCACCAGTGCATGATCGGGGCTGAGGAGGGACCACAAAAGGGCTCCAGGGCATGTCCATCCTGTCTCTCTCAGTCCCAATTGACCAGACCCCAACAGCAAACTAACCTACTAGTCAACTTTCTGCCCCCTGGTGGTCAGTGTACATCATAACGACTGCTCAGTGGGTTGACTGTCTGCCCCCTGGTGGTCAGTGCACGTCATAGCAAGCAGTTGAGCGGCCTTAGCATATCATTAGCATATACGCTTTGATTGGTTGAACGGACTACTGGACGACCGGACACTTAGCATATTAGGCTTTTATTATATAGGATATTTCATTGTATAATGGATCAAGGGTCACCAAGACCATCCTCAGGTTTGATGATTTTGTGAGAAGGACTCACAGGACTCAGCATATAGTCATACTCTAGGCTATGATTTATTACAAGGACACAGAGAAAAGGCATATGGAGTAAAGTCTACAGGAAACCAGGTGCAAGCTTCCAAGGATCCTTTGTCCTAGCAATGAGTTGTGACAACGTTTCTGAAATGTTGTCTACCAGGGAAGCTCATTAAAGGCCAACATCCAGAGTTTTTATTAGAGGTTAGTTACATGTGCTTTCTTTGTCTAAAGCAGTGGTCGGCAAACCGCGGCTCACGAGCCACATGCAGCTCTTTGGCCCCTTGAGTGTGGCTCTTCCACAAAATACCACTGCCTGGGCGAGTCTATTTTGAAGAAGTGGCGTTAGAAGAAGTTTAAGTTTAAAAAATTTGGCTCTCAAAAGAAATTTCAATCGTTGTACTGTTGATATTTGGCTCTGTTGACTAATGAGTTTGCCGACCACTGGCCTAATGTATACCCATATTCCATTCTCCTAGAAAGAAAGGAGGTGTTTAGCATAAATTAATTGTTTAGGCATAATGAGCCACCCTTGTAATTTGCAAAATCCTAGGAACACTCCTGAAATCATGTTTTCAGATACCAACCAAGGGCTAACCTTGTAAGTCTTACAGAACAATCAGGTCTGGAATGTTAACTCTTTTCTGTACATGTGGATATACCATATTTTGTTTATCCATTTATCAGTTGATAGACATTTGGGTTGTTTTGATCTTTTAATGTTATGAATAATTCTGTGAACATTATGTACAAGGTTTTGTGTCAGCATGTTTTCAGTTTTCTTTTGTTATACACCTAAAAGTAGAATTGCTAGACTGTTTTCCAAAGATGCTACACCATTTCACATTCTTACCCCCATGTATGAGGTTTGCAGTTGTTCCAAATTCTCAACAAAACTTGTTATTATCTTTTTTATTATAGCCTAATGGGTATGAAGTAATATCTTATGGTTTTGATTTTCATTCCTCTGATGACTAATGCTTTTGAACATCTTTTTTTGTGCATATTGGCTGATTGTATATCTTGTTTGGAGAATTGCCTGTTTTAAATTTGGGTTATTTGTCTTTATATTTATTGAGTTGTAGAAATTCTTTTTTTAAACAATATTTTTATTGATTTCAGAGAGAAAGGAAGAGAGAAATAGAAACATCAATGATAGAGAATTACTGATCAGCTGCCTCCTGCACACCCCCTACTGGGGATTGAGCCCACAACCTGGGCATGTATCCTTGACTGGAATTGAACCTAGGATCCTTCAGTCCACAGGCCCACGCTCTATCCACTGAGCCAAACCGGCTAGGGCTAGAATTTCTTTATATATTCTAGATACAATCTCATATTAGGTAAATGATTTGGGAAAGTTTTCTCCCATTCTGTGGGTTGTCTTTTAACTTTTTTGATGGTATCCTTGAAAGCACAAATTTTTTTTCTTTTAATTTTATTTTACTTTTTCCAACACCATTTATCCCTCTATGTCCTCTCCCACCCCGTCCTCCCAATCACCACACTGTTGTCTATGTCCATGAGTTCTTTAAAAATTTAAATTTCTATGATTTCTATTTTATCTACTTGTTAATTGTGCTTTTGATGTCATATCTAAGAAACCATTGCCTAAACCAAGGTCATGAAGATTTATATTTGTGTATACTTACAAAAGTTTATACTTCTTTTTTTTAATTTAATAAATCTTTATTGTTCAGATTATTACAATTGTTTCTCCTTTTTCCCCGCATAGCTCCCCTCCACCCGGTTCCCACCCCACCCTCTGCCCTTACCTTTCTCCCACTGTCCTCATCCATAGGTGTACGATTTTTGTCCAGTCTCTTCCCATATCCCCCACACCCCTTTCCCCCTGAGAATTATCAATCCACTCCCATTCTATGCCCCGATTCTATTATATTCACCAGTTTATTTTGTTCCTCAGATTTTTAATTCACTTGATTTTTAGATTCACTTGTTGATAGATATGTATTTGTTGTTCATAATTTTTGTCTTTACTTTTTTCTTCTTCTTCCTCTTCTTAAAGAATACCTTTCAGCATTTCATATAATACTGGTTTGGTGGTGATGAACTCCTTTAGCTTTTTCTTGTCTGTGAAGCTCTTTATCTGACCTTCAATTCTGAATGATAACTTTGCTGGGTAATCTTGGTTGTAGGTTCTTGCTATTCATCACTTTGAATATTTCTTGCCACTCCCCTCTGGCCTGCATAGTTTCTGTTGAGAAATCAGCTAACAGTCGTATGGGTGCTCCCTTGTAGGTAATTAACTGTTTTTCTCTTGCTGCTTTTAATATTCTCTCTTTGTCTTTTGCCCTTGGCATTTTAATTATGATGTGTCTTGGTGTGGTCCTCTTTGGATTCCTTTTGTTTGGGGTTCTGTGCTCTTCCTGGACTTGTAAGTCTATTTCTTTCACGAGGTGGGGGAAGTTTTCAGTCATTATTTCTTCAAATAGGTTTTCAGTATCTTGCTCTCTCTTCTTCTGGCACCCCCATAATTCTGATGTTGGTACGCATGAAGTTGTCCCAGAGGCTTCTTACACTATCCTCAAATTTTTGGATTCCTTTTTCTTTTTGCTTTCCCGGTTGAGTGTTTTTTGCTTCTTTGTATTTCAAATATTTGACTTGATTCTTGCATTCCTCTAATCTGCTGTTGGGTCTCTGTATAATATTTTTTATTTCAGTCAGTGTATGTTTAATTTCTAGTTGGTCCTTTTTCATATCCTAGAGGGTCTCGTTGAATTTATCGGCCTTTTCTAGGATATTCTTGAAAAGCCTTATAACCGTGGTTTTGAACTCTATATCCAGTTGTTTGTTTTCCTCCATTTCTTTTGTTTGTGATCTGTTTCTTTGTCTCCGCATTTTTGCTGCTTCCCTGAGTTGGTAGGGTGGCTTTGTGTGCTAGGTGTCCTATATGGGCCAGTGGGTCGGCCTCCCAGTTACCTGATGTGGACACTCTTGGTGCACCCCTTTGTGGACTGTGTGTACAGCCTTGTTGTAGTTAAGTCTTGATAGTTGTTGGTATCACTGGGAGGAATTGACCTCCAGGCCAATTGGCTGTGAGGACCCGCTGTGTCTATAATGGAAGAACTGCTGTGCTGGAGGCACACTTATGGGGCAGGACTTGTTTCAGTGGGGCTTTGGTGCTCACTGAGTCTGCATCTTGAATGTGTCACTTATGGATGTGAGTAGTTGAAATCTGGTGTCGTCTCACACTGACCACTAGAAACACTAGCTTCTGGATCTCCAATGGGGTGCTGGTCAGCTACTGTCTGAAGCCACCCAGCAGGAAGTACAGTGAGAACTACAGTTTTCTCCTCTTTGCTTGGGGTTTGGAGGTTTTGGAGCTGTCTGACCAGAGCTGCAGTTTGTTTGGTTAAGCTGCGATAGGGTAGGCCATTTATATGCAAAAGCCACTGCATGGAGTTGGGTGGGTTTGTAGATTGTGCGGGGCGGGGTCTCAGAGAGTCACTAGGCTAGGGCGTGGCAAACAGCGATGGCTGCCAGTCAGCCATCTCTGCGTTTCCATGTTTCCAAGTCCCCGTGTCTTGCGCCCCAGCGCAGTAAACCACGAGTGCTGCGTGCACCTCTGCAAGAAAGTCACCCTCACTTTCCGACCCGATGGTAGACAGTCCAGCTTCTTCCCGTAGGAGTTTGGGTCTCTAATGTCTCCCCAGAAACTGGAGTTCAGAGTAATCTGGAGCTTGTCTCCCTTCGGGTTGAAGCAGTGCACACAGACACCCGTCGCCAGCCCAATTCGCGTGCCTCTGTACCTCAGCTTTTCAGCGCTTGTGCACGTCTCACTGCTCTTTTCTCTTTCATTCTAGTTGTAGAACTTCCACTCAGCCAGCTTTCCCGTGGTTCTGGGTGATAGGGTGATAGACGTTTAGTCTTTTAGTTGTAGTTTTGAAATTGTTGTGCGAGGCAGCAGTTTAGGTGTTTACCTATGCCGCCATCTTGGTTTCTCTCAAAAGTTTTATACTTCTAATTCTTACATTTAGATCATTGACTAAATTAATTTTTGTATATAGTGTGAGCCTAGGGTCCTACTTCATTCTTCTGCATTTGCATATCAGCTTGTCCCAGCACCATATTTTTTAAGAGACTATCTTTTCCCATTGGATTATCTAGACACCTGTAAAGG
Source organism: Plecotus auritus (assembly GCF_963455305.1). Classification (NCBI taxonomy): domain Eukaryota; kingdom Metazoa; phylum Chordata; class Mammalia; order Chiroptera; family Vespertilionidae; genus Plecotus; species Plecotus auritus. Next base: position 72,750,750 of record NC_137771.1, read on the forward strand.
AAGACACTCTCCTGTGTGTCTCTTCCACTCTTTTGTTTTGTTTTATTAATCCTCATTCGAGGATATTTTTTCCATTGATTTTCAGACCAAGTGGAAGCGGCAGGGGGTTGGGGGGAGGGGAGAGGTCATCAATGTGAAAGAGACACATCGATTGGTTGCCTCCCACCCGTGCCCCAACTGGGGCCAGGGATTGAGCCTACAACCCAGGTACATACCTTTGACCTGGAATCTAACCTGAGACCCTCCATCCTACAGGCCGGCACTCTAACCACTGACCAACCCTGACAAGGCTCTTTCACTCTTAATACTCTACTCATAGAATACTTTAGTCCTGACACTTCTGGTCACCAAATGTGTAGGGATTTTTCCTCACATCAAGCAATTCTGAGATTCTCCAGACACCAGCTAGGTGTCCTATAGATTTAACTAAATTCTGATAATATATACCTGGAGAAAGCATCAGATCCCACAGGTTTAGGGCTCATTCCCATAGGACTGCTCCCCATTCCCTACTTCAGATGCCAATCTGAAGTCCAGGTTGTTACCTATGCTTCTGACCAACTGTATAACTTGGATGTTCCCACAACTCGTACCTTATGTTCAATAAATTTGCTAGAGCAGATCACAAAACTGAGGAATACATTTTACTTACTTACATTACCATCCTATCTAATAAAAGAGTAATATGCAAATGGACCATCACTCCAACACACAAGATGACTGCCCCCATGTGGACACAAGATGGCCACCACAAGATGGCCAGCAGGGGAGGGCAGTTGGGAGGGACCAGGCCTACAGGGGAGAGCAGTTGGGGGGGACCAGGCCTGCAGGGGAGGGCAGTTAGGGGTGACCAGGCCTACAGGGGAGGGCAGTTAGGGGCAATCAGACTGGCAGGGGAGCAGTTAGGCATCAATCAGGCTGTCAGAGTAGTGGTTAGGGGGTGATCAGGCTGGCAGGCAGAAGCGGTTAGGGGCAATCAGGAAGGAAGGCAGGCGAGCAGTTGGGAGCCAGCAGTCCTGGATTGTGAGAGGGATCCCAGATTGGAGAGGGTGCAGGTTGGGTTGAGGGACACACACACCCTGTGCACGAATTACGTGCACTGGGCCTCTAGTTTTATTATAAAGGATATTACTCAGGAATAGTCAGATGGAAGAGATGAATAGAGCCAGGTATGTGGAAAAGGGCACAGAGCTTCCATGCCCTCTCTGGGCAAACCACTCTCCCAATATCTTTTTTTTTTTTTTTTTTAATTAATTTTTTTTAAAAAATATATTTTATTGATTTTTTACAGAGAGGAAGGGAGAGGGATAGAAAGTTAGAAACATCGATGAGAGAGAAACATTGATCAGCTGCCTCCCGCACACCCCCCACTGGGGATGTGCCCGCAACCAAGGTACATGCCCTTGACTGGAATCGAACCCGGGACCCTTGAGTCGGCAGGCCAACGCTCTATCCACTGAGCCAAACCGGTCAGGGCTCTCCCAATATCTTTATGTGTTCACCAACCTAAAGGCTCTTTGAATCCCACCCTTTAGGGTTTTTATGGAGGCATCATTACATAGGCACAAATGATTAAATCATTGACCATTAGTGATTAATTCAACCTCTGTGTATGGGTTTGTCATCTGTAAATAGAGATAGCTTTGTGTATTCTTTTCTTTTAAAAAATATATATTTTTATTGATTTCAGAGAGGGACACAGAGATAGAAACATCAGAGATGAGAGAGAATCATTGATTGGCTGTCTCCTGCACACCCCCTACTGGGAATTGGACCCACAACCCAGACATGTTTCCTGTCTGGGAATCAAGCCATGAACTTCTGGTTCATGGGTCGATACTCAACCACTGAGCCATACCAGCTGAGCTTTGTATTATTTTCCAATCCAGACACCTTTTATTTATTTTTCTTGCCTAACTGCCTCAACTAGAACCTCCAGTTAAATACTGTATAGAAGTGGTGAGAGCTGATATCTTTGCTGACCTTAGAAGGAAAGCTTTCAGTCTTTCACTGGTAAGTATGATGTTAGCTATGGGTGTTCTTTTTTTTTTTTTTTTTTTTTTTAATCAGGTTGAGCATGTTCCCTTCTATTCCTAGTTTGTTTAGTGTTCTATCGTGACAAGGTTTTGAGTTTTGTTAAATGCATTTTCTTGGTGTTTATTAAAATGATCATGTAGGTTTTGTCCTGTTGATATGGTGTCTCAGTCCATTCAGGCTGGATTCGGGCTGCTATATGAAAATACCACAGATTAGGTGGTTTATCAGCAACAGAGATTTATTTCTCACAGTTCTGGAGACTGGGAGTCTGAGATCAGAGTGCCAGGATGGTAGGGTTCTGGTGAAGGCCCTATCCTGGGTTGCAGACTGCTGACTTCTCACTGTGCCCTCACATGGTAGAAAGAGGCAAAGGATAACTTTGGAGTTTCTTTTATAAGGGTACTAATTCCATTCATGAGGGCTCTGCCCTAATGACCTAATCACTTAGCAGAGGTCTCACCTCCTAATACCATCACACTGACCATTAAGTTTTAACATTTGAATTTTGGTGGGTTGCGGGGGTGGGGCACAGACATTCAGGCCATAGAATATGGCATATAACATTGATTTTCATATATTTAACTACCCTTGATTTCCTAAGTTAAATCCCAGCTAGTCATGATGTATAATTCTTTTTATATGTTGCTGGATTCAGTTCGCTATTATTTTGTTAAGGATGTTTCATCTTTATTACTAAGGATACCAGTCTATGGTTGTTGTTTTTCTTGTGATGTCTGCGTGTGCTTTTGTATCAGGATAATACTGACCTCACAGAATAAGTTGGGAACTGCTTTCTTCTTTTTGGAAAAAATTGTAAAGGTGTTAATTCTTCTTTGAACATTTGGTAGCGTTCACCAGTGAAGGCACCTTTTTCTGGGTTTTTCTTTGTGGGACATTTTTGATTACTAATTCAATCTCTTTACCTATTTTAGGTCTACTCAGATAGTCTGTTTCTTCTTTTTTTCTTACTGATTTCAGAGAGAGGAAGGGAGAGGGGGAGAGAGAGAGAGAAAGAAATACCAATGATGAGAACCATCGATCGGCTGCCTTCTGCACATCCCGCACTGGGGATAGAGCCCACAAACCAGGCATGTGCCCAGACTGGGAATCAGACCGTGACCTCCTGATTTGTGGGTCAACCACTGAGCAACACTGGCCTGGCTATTCTGTTTCTTCTTAAGTCAGATTTGGTAGTGTGTGTCTTTCTGGGAATTGTCCACTTCATCTAGGTTATCTAATTTGTTGGCATTATATATTCCTCTTTAACATAAAAAAAAATTATAGACTACTTTTCAAACTTTCTATTTTAGATAGACTTTTCTACAGTTAGTTCAGATTTTAAATTTTTAAAAAATGTTTTTATTGATTTCAGAGAGAAAGGGAGAGGGAGAGAGAGATAGAAACATGAATGATGTGAGAGAATCATTGATCGGCTGCCTCCTGCACGCCGCCTACTGGGGATCAAGCCTGCAACTCACTCATGTGCCTTGAATGGAACCTGGTACCCTTCAGTCTGCAGTCTGACACTCTATCCACTGAGCCAAACCAGCTAGGGCTTAAATGTTTTTAAATTATGTAGTTGTTGTATATGAAAGCTGCACAATAGGAAAGTAGTTTTTAAGAATCATTATTCTTTCTATTAATATTTTACATTTTGTATTTTAGGATTGTATACTCATCAAACAGAAATTTAAAAAACTATGAAAAGGAAATTCTTAGGAAAAAGATAGGAGAGAGTGGGTTACCACAAACTAAACATGACTTCAGTTTTGGAAAGTATACTGACAATGATGGAAGACCATCTTTAGAGCTCTTAGATAAAACATCACCTGATTGTTCTCTTCTGAAGCATGAAATTCCAGATATCAACGATGAAGAGCACAATTTTATTTCCAGTGGTAAGGCATTTTATTTGTTGATTTTTATAAAATTTTGTGGGCATGAAAGTAATTATATTCTGATATAATTAGAGAAAAGCATACTTCAAAAATAAGCTCTACTGCTCTTTTTATAAATTAAATGAAAGTAAATTTTATGGGTAAATGAAAATAATAGTATGGTCAACTCTCATATTCCCAAGTAATTGGAGATGGAATTATTATAAATGAATACACATATAATTTACAATTATCCTTTTAAGCCTCCACATGTTATTATCCTTATTCTAATCTACCAGACCATAGTCAGTTCTGTTATAATACAATGTAATGCATTTCTTAAAAAACACCATGCAACACAAAAATCACTGTTACTTTTTGTCATGACACAAAAAGTTACTGAAAATTTATCCATGACACATTTTTAAAAGATAGGAACATAAAAATGATAGCTTAGTTTTAAACATGTTAAAAGGTGAAGAAATATATAAATACTTCAATAAATATGGCATTTGACTTTGAAAAAAGCCTTTAGCTTGTTTGTCGTAGTGCATGTCAGAGGAATTGCAGCTTGTGAATTATTGTGGAATGGTGGGGAAGGAGGATGTCAAGGATTTAGCTATAGACATACAGATATGTAGAAATAGTAAATGTTCTAACAGGAGACTTGAGATCTCTGAGTCAGAGAACAAACTGTTTATTACGCACAGAGCATCTTAGTGCTAGTTCCAACCCCCAGTTCCCATAAGGCTATGTGGTGAGGCCCGGATGTTATCCTTCACATGCAGTGGGATTGCACCACGGAGAGGAACATGAAAATTCGGAGAGTTTTACAGTGTTCCAGCAGATCTGCCTATCCTCCAAACCAGAGAGAGACAGAGAGACAGATAGAACTTTACTTTGGAAGGTAAATACATCTCTGGTGAGGGGAGAGGAAGGTAGCTTCACTATCCTGCTGTGTAGGAAATAAATGGTTTGGGGGTGAGGAACATCTCTAAATCTTTTGGGGGCATCACATTATCTCTAGCTTCCAAGGCATGTTTACTGTTAATCTTTTATCCAAATTTGCCAGTGCTCTCTTCTGAAAGGCCAGACCATGTAGAAACACAAATATATTAATAGAAAGTGGTTTCCCAAATATTGGTTGAACTCCACCTAAAATAAGATGGGAATTTGTAACACCAGATATGGATGGGTGTGGCTCATAACATGCGGTGAACTGAGTATGGAGGGGTCCTCAAACTTTTTAAACAGGGGGCCAGTTCACTGTCCCTCAGACCGTTGGACGGCCGGACTATGGTTTAAAAAAAAAACTATGAACAAATTCCTATGCGCACTGCGGGCCCGGGATGAGTCGGCTGCTAAGCAGGATAGGCAGCGGCACCCGGCGGGCCAGATAAATGTCCTCGGCGGGCCGCATGTGGCCCGCGGGCCACAGTTTGAGGACGCGTGAGTGGATGTTTTAGGTATTTATGTGTGCTTTGTGTATTTTTCCATGGCTCAGTTCAGCTGGTACATGGCTCAGTTCAGTTTTCTGCATTGACCTAGTGTTTCTCATGGATGAACTTGTACCTAAGCAAATGAAAATTCCCTGTTATGCTCAGATTGTTCCCTAATATATCAATTGTGTTGGATCAAACTTACGTTTTCAAAACAAGTGTTACAGCAGAATCGAATGTATATGGAATTATCAGTTAACTAAAGGATTTTGTTACTGATGTTTAGTTCAACAATAATAACAAAGTGATTTTAGCTCAGTTATATTACTCTGATTATTCATCATACTTTATTATCTATACTAATAAAAGGATAATATGCTAATTAGACCGGGTTGACCGGACATCTTCCAATTGTCTGGTCCTCCTTCCGGACAAAGCCATGGTGGCGGGGGCCAAGGCAGAGGCGGTTAGGGGTGATGAGGCTGGCAAGTGAGGGCGATCAGGCTGGCAGGGGAGGGCAGTTAAAGGCAGTCAGGCTGGCAGGGGAGTGTGGTTAGGGGAGATCAGGCCAACAGGCAGAGGCGGTTAGGGGCGATCAGGCAGGCAGGCAGAGACAGGGGAAATCAGGCAGGCAGGCAGAGATGGGAAATCAGGCAGGCAGGCAGGTGAGTGGTCCCAGATAGAAAGAGGGATGTCTGACGGCCGGTTTATGGATTTTCCTGTGGGATCGGGCCTAAACTGGCAGTCGGACATCCCCCAAGGGGTCCCAGATTGAAGAGAGTGCAGGCCGGGCTGAGGGACACTCCCCTCCCCCGTGCACGAATTTCATGCATTGGGCCTCTAGTGGTGAATAAATAAGAATGAATGAATGAATGTCTACTCTAGGCGTGAGACAAATCCATTCATATATTTTATCTCCTTTAGTCTCAGATAAACTAAGACGTAAGTGGTTACAGACTGCTTTATAGGTAGGATTCCAAGGCTCAGGATTAAAGGACTTGCCCAAAGCTATACATATAGACCTGGGCAGAGCTGGTATTTGATACCCATTTTTCCTGCCTGTAGTCTAGAGCTCTGCAGTGGCCCCATCACAACCCATTAAAGCAGCCAAACAAGTTGTTAAGTATAAGTGAAAAGAGTTCTTTTACTCCTCAACCCCCTGCCGTTTAACCATTTCTCCATCACTCCATGGAAAATGCCCATATTTATCAGTTTCACAGACACTTGTCCATATTTTATTAATTTCTTTGCAGTCTTTCATACTGCCAATACCACTCTCCTCAAAACTTCCTCTGTGTTGTATGACATTGTGCTCTCTTGATTTTCTTTGTTTTTCCTCATTCTCCTTCACTGGCACATCATCTTTCTGCCCTTTAGATAATTGTTGTTCTTGATTTTTTTGAACTTCATATATCTGTCTAAATACAGGGTGAGGCAAAAGTAGGTTTACAGTTGTTTGTATGAAAAATAATACAACAGTTAATAATAATATAAGAATAAACTCACAACTGTAAATCTACTTTTCTTCCACCCTGTATACCTTAAATATCTCAAAATTTAACCTGCTCCAAACTGACCTAATCATCCACCTCTCCCAACCTGCTCTTTTTTTTTTTTTTAATATATTTTATTGATATTTTACAGAGAGGAAGGGAGAGGGATAGAGAGCTAGAAACATCGATGAGAGAGAAACATCGATCAGCTGCCTCCTGCACACCTCCCACTGGGGATGTGCCCGCAACCAAGGTACATGCCCTTGACCGGAATCGAACCCTGGACCTTTCAGTCCGCAGGCCGACGCTCTATCCACTGAGCCAAACCGGTTTCGGCGCCCCAACCTGCTCTTTATTTGAATACTCTATCAGTGTGAATTATCTCTATATATAAAGTAGAGAAACATGCTAATTAACTGGGACACCGTAACAAGTCAACGGGACAGGAGGAGGTTGTGCGCGCAGCAACAAGGGAGCGCCTGTGCTGGGGGAGGGCCTGATTAGCAGCAGCCGAGGCTGCTTCAAGGGCCGAAGAGGGAGGCAGGGCCGGACCAGCAGCAACCGCTGTGGGGCCTGGAGAGTGAGGCAGGGCTGGACCGGCAGCGGCCACGGCTGCTGTGGGGCCTGGGGAGTGAGGCAGGGCCGGACCAGTGACTCGAGGGTGGGCGGCGTCGCGCGATTTCGAATCGCACGCTGGGCTCCTAGTATTATACTATGTTTCTATTCATTTACTCTCCTCGTACCCTTCTGTTGATTTATTAACCTGTCTATTGATTTACCTCCTAAATAGTCTTAAAAACTTCTCTTATATATCCTGTTGCCAATTCTTTATTTTAGGACTTCGCTATTTTCCTTGAGAATTTGCACCCCAGCTGCTTGCCAGGCCTCTCATGGTGCCACCCATTTATATCATATAGAACAATGTCTGTTGATTGCAACTCTACTCGTGGCACTCCTCTTACTAAAATTCTCCAGTGGTGTCGCATAGCATTAATATAAATCTCAAATTCTTTCCTGCAGTGTAAAGGGATTTTGTGAACTGGCTCCTGCCTAGAACTCCACACCATCCTGTTTTCAAAACCCCCTTGTGCCCCGTGAGCTCTTGTCTTACTGAATTACTTGGTGTTTCCCTCCAAAAATCTATATTTAGTCACTGTGTGCTTTTGCACTTGCTATTTGTTCCTGGAAGGCCATTCGAATTATTCATCACAATATTCAATTGAGTATCAACTTTGTGCTAGGAGTTGAAGATTTACGAGTGAACAAAACAGGTAGTGTTCCTGTCCTGAAATTTAGTAGTGTTATCTGTGGGGTGCTGTTGCTGGTGGAAGTGGACTTCTTGGTGTGCCGTGGGAACAAGAATTTCCTGAGGCCCCCATGGGAGGATGAGATATCATGGAAAGCTTTATTTCTGTGGAATTAAACCCCTGAGTTTCCAAGGTTCAGTCTCCCTCCGTCCCACCATGGAAAAAGCCCCATTTTGTCTTCAGCAGAGCTAAGATCAAGCCATTGCCCAGAGTTTCCGCTCCACATTTGCACAGTCCAGTCCAGCATCAGGCTAGTTAGATTGTGTTCACAGCTGCAATCCACTGCATGTAGGGTCCGCATGGCCCTGGGCCATGTGGTTTCTAGGGCCACATGGCTGTGGAGGGAGCATGGGTGAGTGCGAGAAGCAGGAGCAAAGCAAGAGGAGCAAGGCAGCCCAGAGAATTCCTTTGTCTGGGGATTATGTGTATCCAGATTTTTGTGGGTTTGCAGTGGCTCCACCCCCTAGCCAGTTATCTTTGTTTCAGGTTAGACTGACAGGCAAGCACCTTTCCTGTGATACCCCAACTTCACTGTGCATGTACCCATCTTCCCCTTTGTTGGACCTCTTCCCCTAGTGAGGGTAGGGAATGGACCCGTGGTTCCCTGGGGAGCATGAAGTTGCAGCTTCCTGGTGAAGCTGTCCAGATGACCATGCTTATAATGTCTGGCCTCCACATTGCTCCCTTCCTATTACTAATATTAATAACAGGTACAACAGTAACAGTAGGAGATAGGTGGGTTATGTACAAAGTGTGATGAGGACACAAATAGGGCATATGTTACCTGGATTTAAGCTTCTAGAGAAAACTATCTGGAGAGAGTAATGTCTGAATTGAGTCCTAAAAGGAAAAGCAGTTTAGGGGAATATTCTAGGCCCGTGGTCGGCAAACTGCGGCTTGCGAGCCACATGCGGCTCTTTGACCCCTTGAGTGTGGCTCTTCCACAAATTACCACGGCCTGGGCGAGTCTATTTTGAAAAAGTGGCGTTAGAAGAAGTTTAAGTTTAAAAAATTTGGCTCTCAAAAGAAATTTCAATCGTTGTACTGTTGATATTTGGCTCTGTTGACTAATGAGTTTGCCGACCACTGTTCTAGGCAAAGGAAACATGTCTGGAGGCAGAGAGAGCCAGGTACATAGCATATTTGGAAAATCAGAAGTGGTTTGTTGTGAGAGGGGAGGTAAGAAGAGGATAGAAATGGTTACAATAAGAAATGAGCCTAGAGATATAAGCAGAAGCCAGATTATGAAGAGCCTTATATAAAGGATGATCTTATATTTTATTGTCTAGTCTGGGACCCTTATGAGAGAGTGAAAGGTGAAAATTTATTACTGCTGTTGATAATTATTCTGGGGCAACAACAGGCATTAACTGGGACTGTCCCAGGCTAACCATGATATGTGGTCACCTTACTCATAAGCCATCTTAAGGAGTTTGGGGGTGCCATTTTACAGTGGTCAAATTCTGGATCTCTTTTGATAAGTAGAGCCAATATTGGCATTCTGGTTTATAAATATTAATTTGTAATCTTGGTTAGTAGGAATCTGTCCCCTGTGACTGATCCTCACCAGATGTACTGATGAAAGTTTCTGGGCTGACAAAGCTATGATATACAGAGTAGTGTTCTTCTTTTTTCGTTTTTTGTATACATGTTTTATATTTTACTTCCCACTACCTAAATTGTGAACCTTTTGAAGTAGAGCTAATTTATAAAATATTGATGTTCTATATCTCTCCATACTGTGTATAGTACTAAACTCATAGTAAGTGTTCTATAAATCCCATTGATTTCAGTTGAATTTCTATTAATTCACGATAATTCTAGTCATAGATCCAGGAATAGGAAGGAAAAATACCAAAATTGGAAAATCTTCTAATTTTCTATGTCAGATGTTCATGCAGTGGCTTCTATTTTGGTTTATAAGTTTATGATAATATTGCCTATATTTAAATGTGTATCTACATTTAAAGGTATTTAAATATAAGTGGAAATATTTATTTCAAAGCAGATACATGATTTAAAATGTTTTATTTTTAACTTTCCACTTAAATATTCCAGTTATTGTTGCTCTATTTCAATAGCTAATCAAGATGACTATGTGGAAAAACCTTTTGTTAATGTTAAAATATAATTTTTTGATATTTATTTTATTAAATAAACTAATTTTTAGTTTTGTTTTTCTCTTTTAAAGATATTTATGACTTGGAACCTGCATCTGAATTGGGAAAAGACTTATTGAATCTTTACATGAATCATTGTTGCCCAGATATTGATATTTACGTTGATGGAAAAAGTTTTAAAACTCACAGGTAACTAGGCATGTGATTGGTTTGGTGTCTTGGTTGTGGCAGTATTAAGTGTAAACGGTGACTGTGTTTTTCTAGCACAGCGGCTTTCGGGCTCTGATTACACAGGGGTTCCATGCTGATTCCTCAGGGGGTCTCTGACAGGGGAGGGGTTGGCCATCAGTTAGCATTTTCTGCCTGTGGGTGCACACAAGCCCCAACCCCGGCATGTGCACATGCTTCAGCCAGAGCAGATATGTGTTTTGCATTGGGCATGAACCTAAGCTTTCATTAGAAGAAAATATTCTGCTGCCTAAAATAGGTTTGAAAGCCACTGTCACAGAAAATGTAATTAAATGCAGTTTTTCATTTCACAGGCGTTATAGTATTAAGAATGATTATTTCTACAGGAATGACATGTATTTTCTCTGAATGCATTTCAATTCAGTCTTTTGTTCAAAATGGATTCTAGTGAATAGCATTGATTAGGAGGTTTAATATTTCAATGTACTTTTAAAAAATTCTGCTTTACTATTAGATTGCTTAGGCATTCAAATTAAATTCTGCTGCCTGTGTTGGTCCAGTTCTTTTTTTGCAAGTAATTAAAATCTGCTTAAAAGAAGAAAAAACTTTAATAAGAAATACAGATTTTCTGTTGGAACCCAAGAGACAGAAGTACAGCTGGTCCTCACAATGGACTAGAATCAGAACCAGAAAACTGAGGAACCCAGACAATTCTTCTCTTTCCCTCTCTGTGTTTCAGAGAGAATGTTGGTAAGTTACTCTGGTGCTCCTGAAGAGGAAGAACCAGATTATTTGCAGTGGCAAGAAGCAGTCCTCGAGGTGCAAGGGTGCACAGCCTTAATAATATTAGCATTGGGTTTAGATTTCAGGCATTCATCAAGCCAAACAGTAGTGATGTTTGTGCTTTCAAAAATCATACTGGTGCCTTGGCAGGTGTGGCTCAGTTGGTTGGAGCATTATCCCATGCACTGAAGGGTTCAATTCCCAGTCAGGGCACATACCTAGCCAGTCAGGGCACGTACGGGGGGCAACAATCAATGTTTCTCTTTCACATTGATGTTTCTCTCTCTCTCTCTCTCCCCCTCTTCCTTCCGCTCTCTCTGAAATCAATGGGAGCATGTCCTCAGGTGAGGATTTAAAAAAATCATACTGGTTTTGCCCATTAATTGACAGCATTACATTGCTAAACTCTAGGATTGCCAGTTTCATTCAGGCTATTTACCATTCAAAATTTGAACTTTTCTCTCTGGGAACATATATTTTTAATTACATGCATACACATTTTCCTAATATTTATAAAATCTGCATTATATATAATAAAATCCTATCTAATAAAGAGGGAATATGCTAATTGACCATCATGCCCTCACAAAGATGGTGGCACCTATAGCCAATAAGGAGGGAATATGCTAATTGACTGCCATGCCCTCAAAGTTGGCGGCACCCACAGCCACAAGATGCCGGTGCCCAGTCCCCTCAGCCCCGCCGGGGCGGCAGGCATGTGGCACAGCTGGGCCACCCCCAGGCAGTTCTGGCCACTTGCATGCCTGCCTCTAGAGTCCCCCTGCCCCCTCAGCCCCCCAGCCGCCCAGGGCCAGCCTGAAGTGCAGGCAAGCCTCGGATAGTGGCTGCCCAGCCACCCAGGGCCTGCCCGAGGCGCAGGCAAGCCTCAGATGTCAGCTGCCCAGCCGCTCAGGGCCACCTGAGGCTCAGGTAACCAGAGCCAGCCGAGACTTGCGCTGCCGGCAGTGGCAGCAGCAGAGGTGTGATGGGGTGTCGCCTTCCCCTGATTGCTGGGTCACCTCCCGCCCCTGAGGGCTCCTGGACTGTGAGAGGGGGCAGGCCAGGCTGAGGGACGCCCCCCTCCAGTGCATGAATTTTCATGCACTGGGCCTCTAGTACTGAGTATAATATAGATTTATCAATATATTTTTCATATCATGGATATATATTTCTTAGTTGATGGTGTGTATGTGTGTGTTTCCTTTTGGTGGGGAGGGGCCAACACAATTATATTTTATTTTCCTTTATTGATTAAGGTATTACATCTCCCCATTGCTCTCCTACTCCCCCTACTCATCACTCATGCCCTCACCCCCCGGTGTCTGTGTCCATTGGTTAGGCTTATGTACATGCATACAAGTCCTTTGATTGATCTCTCTTCCTTACCCCCACCCTCCCCTATGTTCCCTCTGAGGTTTGACGGTCTAATCGATGCTTCTCTGTCTCTGGATCTGTTTTTGTTCATCAGTTTATGTTGTTCATTATATTCCACAAATGAGTGAGATCATGTGATACTTATCTTTCTCTGGCTTATTTCGCTTAGCATAATGCTCTCCAGTTCTATCCATGCTGTTGCAAATGGTAAAAGTTTCTTCTTTTTTACCGCAGTGTAGTATTGCATTGTGTAGATGTACCACAGTTTTTTAATCCATTCATCTGCTGATGGGCACTTAGGCTGTTTCCAAATGTTAGCTATTGTAAATTGTGCTGCTATGAACATGGGGGTGCATATATCCTTTCTGATTGGTATTTCTAGTTTCTTGGGATATATTCCTAGAAGTGGGATCACTGGGTCAAATGGAAGTTCCATTTTTAGTTTTTTGAGGAAACTCCATACTGTTCTCCACACTGGCTGCACCAGTCTGCATTCCCACCAGCAGTGCACGAGGGTTCCTTTTTCCTGCATCCTCAACAGCACTTGTCATTTGTTGATTTGTTGATGATAGCCATTCTGACAGGTGTGAGATGGTACCTCATTGTCATTTTGATTTGCATCTCTCAGATGATTAGTGACTTTGAGCATGTTTTCATATGTCTCTTGGCCTTTCTTGTGTTCTCTTTTGAAAAGTATCTATTTAGGTCCGTTGCTCATTTTTGGATTGGGTTGTTTATCTTCCTTTTGTTAAGTTGTTTGAGTTCCCTGTTGGAGATTAAACCTTTGTCGGATATAACAATGGCAAATATGTTCTCCCATGCAGTGGGCTTTCTTGTTGTTTTGTTAATGGTCTCTTTTGCTGTACAGAAGCTTTTTATTTTGATGTAGTCCCATTTGTTTATTTTCTCTTTAGTTTCCATTGCCCTAGGAACTGTATCGGTGAAGATACTGCTTCAGAATATGTCTGAGATTTTGCTGCCTGTGGATTCCTCTAAGATTTTTATGGTTTCCCATCTTATGTTTAAGTCCTTGATCCATTTGGAGTTTATTTTTGTTTATGGTATAAGTTGGTGGTCTAGTTTCATTTTTTTCATGTATCTGTCCAGTTTTCCCAACACCATTTATTGAAGAGGCTGTCTTGACTCCATTGTATGTTCATGCCTCCTTTGTCGAATATTAATTGAGCATAATGGTTTGGTTCGATTTCTGGGTCCTCTATTCTATTCCATTGATCTATATGTCTGTTCTTGTGCCAGTACCAGGCAGTTTTGAGAACAGTGGCTTTGTAATACAGCTTGATATCTGGTATTGAGATCCCTCCTACTTTGTTCTTCTTTCTCAGGATTGCTACAGCTATTTGGGGTCTTTTTTTATTCCATATGAATTTTTGGAGAGTTTGTTCTAGGTCTGTGAAATATGCCATTGATATTTTAATGGCGAGTGCATTGAATCTACAGATTGCTTTGGGTAGTATGGACATTTTAATGATGTTTATTCTACCAATCCATGAACACGGTATGTTCTTCCATCTGTTTATGTCTTCCTCTATATCTTTTTTCAGTGTCCAGTAGTTTTCCGAGTACAGGTCTTTTACCTCCTTAGTTAAGTTTATTCCTAGTTATCTTAACTTTTTTGGTGTGATGGTAAATCAGATTGTTTTTTTAATCTCTCTTTCTGTAAGTTCACTATTGGTGTATAGAAATGCCATAGATTTCTTGGCGTTAATTTTGTATCCTGCTACATTGCCGAATTCATTTATTAAGTCTAATAATTTTTTGATGGAGTCTTTAGGGTTTTCTATATACAGTATCATGTCACCTGTGAATAATGACAGTTTTATGTCTTCTTTTCCAGTTTGGATACCTTTTATTTCTTCTTCTTGTCAATTGCTATGACTAGCACTTCCAGAACTATGTTGAACAGGAGTGGTGAAAGTGGGCATCCCTGTCTCGTTCCTGTTCTTAGGTGAAATGGTTTTAGTTTTTGACCATAACACAATTTTATTTTAAAATGAATTTAATTTTGTGTCCATGTTTTTCTTGACACAATATGGCATCCTACCAAAGTTCTACTGATAGAGTCCTAAGGCTATTGTCATAGGGAAAGCAAGACCCTGTGACCATTTGCAATGTGTCCTCATACGGTGTCTGTATTTGGCCTCCCTCTGTGGGCAGCCCAACAATGGACTGTGTTTTAGGAGTGGATCTAGAATATTAGGTTTGTATTCCAGGACAGCTCTTGCACACATTTCTGGTTTATTTTGTTCACCTACCAATAAAAAATAAACTTATATTACCTAGAAAGGCAATTTCCTGAGGATATGTTTCAAGAAGATCTGGCTTAAGTTTTCCTACTTTGTTGTTAGTGCACTATGTGAGTTACAATTACCTTCATAGTTAAACTCAAACACATCTCTGTTTTAGTACATATTAATTTTATCATTCAGTTCAAGGAATATTATGTCAGTAGTTTCAAAAACACATACTAACGTAATGTAGTCTGAAGCCCAACACAGAACTTTCTGCTGGATCAGTGTCAGCATTTTTCCTAGTAGTATGGCTAAAAATTCATTTGTAATATGGCTGCTTTAATTGTTAAATTATATTTACTTACTAAAGGCCCGATGCACAAAATTCGTGCAAGAGTAGGCCTTCCTTCCCCTGGCTGCCGGCACCAGTTTCCCTCTGGCACCAGAGACCCGGGCTTCCCTCTGGCCGCCGGCAGGCACCTGGGACTCGGGCTTCTCTCGCAGCCCCAACTTCTTCTGAAAGGTCGTCTGGAAGGATGTCCGGTCTAATTAGCATATTATGCTTTTATTATTATAAATATACTAGAGGCCCGGTGCGCGAAATTCGTGCATGGGGGTGTGTGTTCCTCAGCCCAGCCTGCACCCTCTCCAATCTGGGAACCCTCGAGGGATGTCCGACTGGTAGGATTGGGCCTAAATGGGCAGTCGGACATCCCTCTCACAATCCAGGACTGCTGGCTTCCAACTGCTCGCCTGCCTGCCTTCCTGATTGCCCCTAACTACTTCTGCCTGCCAGCCTGATCACCCCCTAACCACTATCCTGCCAGCCTGATTGATGCCTAACTGCTCCCCTGCCAGCCTGATTGCCCCTAACTGCCCTCCCCTGCAGGCCTGGTCATCCCTAACTGCCCTCCCCTGCAGGCCTGGTCATCCCCAACTGCCCTCCCCTGCAGGCCTCGTACCCCCCAACTGCCCTCCCCTGCAGGCCTGGGTCTCCCCCAACGGCCCTCCCTTGCAGGCCTGGTTCCTCCCAACTGCCCTCCCTGCTGGCCATCTTGTGGTGGCCATTTTGTGTCCACATGGGGGCAGCCATCTTGTGTGTTGGAGTGATGGTCAATCTGCATATTACTCTTTTATGAGATAGGATTGGAAGATCAATGCAAGTATTCACAAAAACCAGGATTTAAGTTCAGAATTACATTACTTTAGGTCTCAAATTTTAGAACAGTTTAGGTTGCTAGTTTAATATGTCCAAATTGGTATGGCAATAAGGTAGTTCCTTCTTTGAGTCATTGTATTCTTCTCTTGCTCAAGTTCGTTCCTCAGAAAACATCCCTGTTACCCCAGTTTTACCAACAGTCTCTCTTCAGTTGCTAGTTGCTCTGTCCAATCTTTATCTCGATCCCCAACCCAAGGCCTGGAGCCCTTTATAAGCTACAAAACAGTTTGATGCCAACCACTTGCTTTCAGTGGCACAGTTAAGCCAAAGAACAGAGTGTATTTTTAACAGAGTGGTTAAGAGTGTGTGGACTGTGTGGGGCCTAGCTGGGTTTGAAGTCCAGCTCTACTATCTTTGAGCTGTGTGAATTTGAGCAAGTCATTTAACCATCATCCTGTGCTTCAGAGTCCTTATCAAGCATGGGGATTATAAAAATACCCATCTCACAGGGTAATTAATTAAAGCGTTTTAAACAGTACCTGGCATGTAGTAAGTACTATGTAAGTGTGTGCTATCATCATCCAGTTGATGGGCCTTTGATATAACTTTTTCATAGATGGTAGCAACCGTCTGTATGCCCTTATGTGGAGCAAGCAGAGAAATGTGGGTTGAGTCATTTGCATTTTCCCCCAATCCAAGGAAGAATGAGATAGCATTACGCCTCCAGGGAAAGTCACATTTATTACACTCCTCCATCTACACAGACCTTTCCCACTCTGATGCATACTTCTTCAGCCCTTCCCACATCTTTGTCCTTGTTTACTAGTATATCCAATACTTCTGCTGAAAGGAGAAAGGAAGAAAGCTCTTTTTATTTGAGGGGAGGGAGGTTATAATAAAAGGAGGACCTACTAAAGTTCATTGATCCCATTTGTTGGTTATGTTACTACTTTTCCGTGTTACTTCCTGGGACACTACCACAGAGATCCTTGTGGATCTCTGAAGCATTACTTTCCTGCTTGAATTGCTCTCAGTCATCACATGAATACCATCTGGGTATTTATTGTGCATTTCTCTCTGCTTGTATTTCCTCCTGTCATCATCAGCCTACCCCTGAGCACCTATCTGACCCACTCTATTGCTGGTATCCCATTTTATATTATCTATTATTTTAGTGTTTTCTGAGAGAAATTGAATCTCTTGCATTTTTAAGATAACTTATTTGTTGCATTTCTGTGCTCCATAGTTAAGATTCTCTTGTGCTGCTTTATTGAAAAAAGCAGGGCAGTGATTCCTAATTTAGCTTTGTGACACTCCAGATCTGATATCCCTTCCAAAATACCTTTCTTTTCAATGCCTGATATTATACCATTAGATATTCATTCATTGGGTTAAAACATTGTCAAAGCACCCTTTAAAATGCATATTTTTTTGAATATTTGGTACATAGTGGCCAAGTCAGGAGTCAATGTTCTAGTCTGGACTATACCACTAATTAGCTATATGTTCTTAGGTACAGCAGCTGAAAGCTTTTTCAGAAGCATATAGTTTAATAATTTAGAAGTCAGTCTTTCTGGGTTTAGATACTAATTCCACCATTTATGTAATGGTTGGGATGTAATCTTGGAGTTAATCTCTCCAAGTGTGAATCCTATCTAATAAAGGGGTAATATACAAATTAACCATCATTCCGTCACAAAGATGGCGGTGCCAATAGCCGCAGATGGCGGCGCCCAGTCCTCTCAGCCCCGCTGGAGTCCTCCAGTCCTGGGGTGGGTGGCCTCTGAGAGTGGGCAGCGTGAGCGGCATGGCGGAATGCTTGCTTCGTCGCTGCGACAAGTACAATAAAATTGGCTCCAAAACAGCCTGTTTCTTGGCTAGTCCGGGCAGGAGGGGGTCCTGAAAGCTCTTCTGCTGGCTGCTCAGGCAACAGCGCTGACGCAGCTGAGGGAGCCATTGGGAGGAGGTGGTAACCACCGCTGCGGAGCCTGAGTGGAGGAGACGGGGGAGTCGGAGCAGAGGAGGTGGGCCGCCACGGGAGCCAGAGTGGAGGAGGCAGGGGAGTGGAAGTGGAGGAGGCGGGGCTGCCTCTGCTCCCGCAGGGGTAGTGGGTGAGCCGCAGTTCAGGAGCCTCTGGGACTGGCGGTGCCAGGCCATCCAGTGCTGCATCCAGTCCCTGAGGCATGCCCGCCAGTACCGTGACGCCAGCTGCCCGCAGCCGTCCTGCCAGAAGATGAGGTGGGTTGTGCAGCACACCAAGGGCTGCTAGCGCAAGACCAATGGAGGTTGTGGAGTGTGCAACCAGTTCATGGCTCTTTGCTGCTACCATGCCAAACACTGCCAAGAAAACACATGCCCCATTCCCTACTACCTCAACATCAAACAGAAGCTCTGCCAGCAGGAGATACAGCACCACCGGCAGCACGCGTAGCTCATGCGCCAGTGGGTGCCACCATCAACACCCACACTGTGCCTCAGCCGAATCTGCCTTCTTCTCCTTCAGCACCACCTTGGCCCCCCACACTGCATCCCAGCACACCCTGGACACCACAGCCCCCGACTCTGCCCCAGACCTCGCCTGTGAGCATGTCACTAGCCTGCTTCTCCAGCATGGCCAGAACTCAGCCCCCCACCACAGTTTGCACTGGGAAGCCCACTAACCAGGTACAGCTCCCCTGCCCCCCCCCGCCCAGGCCCACCTCAGCAGTGGAGGTGCCTGGCAGATTGCACGTGAGGCACAGCAGCAGCAGCATCTGTACTGGGTGAGCACCAACAACGGTATGCCCCTGAGGCACAGTGACCCCTGAGAGCCAGATGGCCCCCATGGGCCTGAATGTGACCCAACCAGGTCATTGGGCCTGTTATTCTGCCCCCCAAGTCCCAGCAGTGGCAGCCGGCACCCATCCCCCAACAACAGCCAATGTGAGGCATGCCCAGACCCATGATGTCTATGCAGACCCAAGGTGCAGCCACCTCAGACCATCTCTCCAGGTTCCCTGCAGGACCTGCTGCAGACCCTGAAGTCTCCCAGCTCCCCCAGCAGCAGCATGTGCTCAACATCCTCAAGTCAAACCCTCAGCTGATGGCAGTTCTCATCAAATAGAACACAGCCAAGTAAGTGGCCAGCCAGCCCGGCCTTCAGCTCTAGTCCAGCCTGCTGAACCTGAACGCCATGCAAGCCAGCGGGCCACGACCTGCTGTCCCTCCACAGCAGCAAGCAATGGGAGGCCTGAACTCCCAGGGCCAGGCCTTGAACATCATGAACCCGGGGCACAACCCCAGCATGGCAAGTATGAACCACAGTACAGAGAGATGCCACGGATCAACAGCAGCAGCAGCAGCAGCAGCAACAACATTGCGAGAGGCATGTCCGACTGTCGGTTGTGATGGGGTGTCACCTTCCCCTGGTCGCCGGGTCACCTCCTGCCCCAGAAGGCTCCCGGACTGTGAGAGGGGGCAGGCCAGGCTGAGGGACCCCCCCTCCAGTGCATGAATTTTCATGCACTGGGCCTCTAGTTTCTCTATAAAAGGAAAAACAATGACTAATACCATAGGATGGCTGTGAGGATTGAATCAGATAAGGCACACAAAACACTTAGCACAATACTTGGCATATTGTAAACTTTCCATAAATGTTAGTTGCTGTAGATATGTGTTAGATATCTGGGAGGTCCATCGTTGCCTATTCTACCTTACCTTATAGCAGGAGTTGGCAAACCATGGCCCAAATCCTAACAGTGGCCTTTTAAAAATATATATAAAAAACAAAGAGATTATGCAACAAGAACCTATATTTATGTCTGATATTTACTATTTGGCCCTTTATAGAAAAAGTTTGCTGTTCCTTTCTAGGTTTGCCAGGAAGCTTTATTGAAATCTATATACTATATAATAAAAGGCTAATATGCAAATTGACCAAACGGCGGAATATACCGGTTACTATGACACGTACTGACAACCAGGGGGAAGACGTTCAATGCAGGAGCTGCCCCCTGGTGGTCAGTGCGCTCCCACAGGGGGAGCGCCGCTCAGCCAAGAAGCCGGGCTCATGGTTGGCAAGCACAGCAGTGGTGGTGGGAGCCCTTCCCGCCTCCGCGGCAGTGCTAATGATGTCTGACTGATGGCTTAGGCCCCCTACCCAGGGGGAGCAGGCCTAAGCCGTCAGACATCACCCAAGGGCTCCCAGATGGTGAGAGGGTGCAGGCCAGGCTGAGGGACCCCTCCCCCCAAGTGCACGAATTTCATGTACCAGGCCTCTAGTATATGTATAAAAGGCTAATATGCTAAGTGTCCGATCGTCTGACTGTTCACTATGATGTGCATTGACCACCAGGGGGCAAACGCTCAACACAGGAGCTGTTGTGACATGCACTGGCACCATGGACCTGGTGCCCACAAAGCAACACTCGGCTTCCCCATGTGGGACACAGGCCACACCACCACCCCGGAGCGACAGCCCACCAAATTGCAGCCAACGCTGCCAAGACCACATGGCACAAAATGCGGCCCACAGCCCAGCACAGCCCAAAAATGGTCGCTGTGGGCACCGGGTAATGATGTCATGGAAAAATGCCCAGCTTCCTCCCCCTAACAACAACTAGCCTCCTTGCAGTTTCTTCAGCCCAGGAACAGGACTTGCTTTATAGCCAGGTGCAAATATTTCACATTTTTTAAAAAATATTTTATTGATTTTTTACGGAGAGGAAGGGAGAGGGATAGAGAGTTAGAAACATCAATGAGAGAGAAACATCGATCAGCTGCCTCCTGCACACCTACTACTGGGGATGTGCCCGCAACCAAGGTACATGCCCTTGACCAGAATCGAACCTGGGACCTTTCAGTCCCAGGCCAACACTCTATCCACTGAGCCAAACCGGTCAGGGCACATTTCACATTTTAACCAAATTTCTGTGAAGCGTTTTCCCAGGCCTCATCTCATTTGATCCTCACAGAAGTCCTGGAGTAGGTAGATAGGAGACTCGGTGGAATCCTATTTTCTTTTCATTAGCTGGAAAAAGGAGATTTAGAAAGTTTAGAAACTTGACCCTACTGAAAAGAAGTAAGAAATGGTGGGCCTTGAAAATGACTTCAGGTTTTCTCACTGCACTGAATATAGTCAAACACTGCTGCAGTTAAATATTTTACCCTTTGTTCTCCCTGTGTGATCTACAATAATAATCTGCTTCGTGTTGATATTTACTGCTGTGTTGCTGACATTACCTGAAAGAGAAGTTGGGGTGCTTCACTGGATTGGAAAAAGTTTAGCTACATAGAAAGCAGGTCTAATTAAGCAAGTTTATTCTTTATTCTTTATCTGTAAAAGGCTAAGTTGACTCGCGCATGCGCAATACATATAAAGCTCTTGCTGACACCAATCACGCGTGTGTTTCGATCTGTCATTTCAATCGTGAATTTGGTTGACACTTCTGTTATAGAGAAAGGACAAATAGCAATATTAAAATATTGCTTTTAATTAATTTCCTTTCAATGTGCACAAATCAGTGCACCAGGCCACTACTAATTATAATAAAACTCCAAATTACCATGCAATAAAGTGAGTTACTAAAGTCTTAATACTAATTATTAGTGATAAATGGTCTACTTGAGAGGCTTAAAACAATGATGCATTATATGCGGGAACCATAGAAGAAAAAGAGGCGAAATTCTTTGGTACCACAGGTCTTTGTGGGCAGTAGCAATGGGGAACCAAAGCAAAAGGCACTGGAAGCCTGAAAGGAAACAAACTACTTATAGTAGAAGCCCCTTAACTAAATTTGACTAGACCTGCTCTTTATTTTTTATTAAAATATATTTTTATTGATTTCAGAGAGGAAGGGACAGAGAGAGAGAGATGGAAACATCAATGATGAGAAAATCATTGGTTGACTGCCTCTTGCATGCCCCCTACTGGCGATGGAGCCCACAACCTGGGCATGTGCCCTGACTGGGAATGAACCATGACCTCCTGGTTCATAGGTCGACGCATAACCACTGAGCCACTCCCAGCCGGGCTAGAACTGCTCTTTAGATGTTTTTTATAGAACCTGGTAATAACATGTTAGGCAGAACTCTCAAGGCTTAGGAGGTCATTTTCCAGGATACCTACACATTTCCATTCCCTATTAGTGAATTTGTGTCTTCCAAGAGTCACTTGGGTTTGTTACCAAACCTTTTAATGCCATTTGAATTTATTATTTTGATGCCATAACTTAATGAAATATCACATAAAGCAATGATATATGAAATATGAAAAGAAAGAGTTACTGTTCCAGTGAAAACTAAAAGTGAATGCTTTGGAAAGATTTAATAAAGGAGAGGCACTTTAAAAATTGCTATTGAATGCAGTATAGATGAAACAAAAATTTGAGGGGAAGTTATAAAACTCTAAAATGATTCAGATTGCTTCATAAAAGTTTTAAATTTCCTTCTTAGTTTAGAACAGTTTAACTAGAAATCAGAGGGAGCATATATTGGTATAGTTTTTGCAAGAAATAGGCCCCAATCAATAAATCCACATTTTAAAAAAGATTGGCCTTATGTTAAAAGATTTGTGAATGAATGCATATTTATATTTTAAATGAGAATAAAATGATTATGATATATACAAACCATTTTAAAAATTCTCTCCTGATTTTTTTATTAAATAAGCAACTATCAGTCCTAATTGTGTTGGATAACAGGGCACTTACTACACTTTACAAATAATTATTTAACTTAGGAAAGGCAAAACCTATGAAAGCTATAGTTCATGGATATTAAAGTGGATGTCTCAAAAGAAGCTAACTTTCCTTTTTTGAATTTTACGTTCTCTAAAATATTTGCCAGGAAGTGGTGCGTGTAATAGTGACAGCTCCAAAAAGTTTGGATCTGCTACTCTGGATTTAATCCTTATGAAGTTATGTGGAAATAAAAAGGGAAAAAAAATATTGAAAGCAAGAGTATTTTAGAAAATAGTTGTTTTTTTTTTTTTGTTTGTTTGTTTTAAATCCTTTTTTAGAGCTTCTCTGAGTAATCCAGGCCATTATTCTGCCTGGAGTAGTGAATCTAGTTCAGCCAACATCAGGAAGAATTGAATAGCAATGTACTAAAGCAAGAGTGAGGGGAAAATTAGGGCATCTCAACAGAGCCAGAAGCAGCCTTGTCATTTGAAATTAAATGTAATCAAAAAGAGAAAATCGTTTTTGGCGTGTTGGAAAATGAAAAATCTGACAAAGGTTTTAAAAATATCATGCCATCTACAGCATTATTTTTTAAACTGAGGCTTATAACCTGATTAAATGGGAATGTTTTCTAAGTTTCTGTCTTCAGGTGAGGGTAATTGTTTAAGCCCCAGATGCTTTTATTCTTACTTAGATGGAAAAGCTAGCTGCTGTGTTAGTTCAAGTCTTCTGAGAAACAGACATAAAGATGGAATTCGACTTGCAAGAAATTTATTAGGGTAAATGCATGTGAGAGAACCTGGGAAAGAATCTAGAGGTGACTAGGAGAGCTGTTAAACTGAAATATTATTCTGACCCTGAGTAAGGGAGACAGGAGATAAAGGAAGCTTGGTAGAACATCTTAGACTGCAGTGCAGTTCTGAGGAAAGTTTGACAGGTTGGTAGAAAGTTCCTAAGCCAGAGTCACCTATCAGAAAAGGCCCTGTCTCCCAGGAATAGGCTTATTTTATTATCCTTGATAGCTGAGTGACTGGCAGGGAACAGCCAGTGAGAAGGTGGTCTTGGAACCAAGGTGGTATGAATTGCAGAGTACTGTAGCAGACCATCAAGGATTCTCATCATTGATGTTTCTATCACTCTCTCCCTCTCCCTCTGCCTCTCCCAGTACCCCCTGCCATCCCCCCCTCTGCCATCTGCCAGGCCTGCAGCCCGAGCCCCAGAGGGAGACCCAGTGCAGCTGCTTTTCAGAGGCAGAGGTCATGAAACGGTGGTGGAGAAGCTGGATCTTGAGCAGGCTGTAGCGCGGGAGAGAAAGGAGGGGACAGAGAAGGAGGCAGAGAAGGAGGAGCCGTGGGGGCGGAGAAATGGGGGAGGCAGGTCTGAGCCATCCTTTTACGTTTTTTTTTTTTTCTTTGTTAATCCTTACTGGAGGATATATTTTTTTATTTATCTTTTTAGAGAGAATAAAAGAGAGAAACACGTTGATTGGTTGCCTCCTGCACGTGCCCTGACCAGGGGCAGGGAGGAGCCTGCAACCAAGGTATGTGCCCTTGACCGGAATCAAACCTTGGACTGGCCTGCAGGCCATGCTCTATCCACTGAGCCAAACCGGGTAGGGCATCCATATATATTTTCAAATGAGGTTATCAATTGCTACTAAAAAAAACTTAATCAAGATAGTGTGGAATCTAGAAATTAATTTAGGTAGAATGGGCATGTTAACAGTTTTGGATCTCCAAGTCCATGAGTGCAGTTTAGTTCTTTCTCTCTTAGGCATTTTAAAATTTATCTCAAAATGTTTTATAGCTTTTAAGGTAGAGGTATTACACTTTTTTGTTTATTTGTTCTAAGTACTTGACCTTTTAGATACCAGTGTAAATGAAATGTCTTCATTTTCTAGGTGTTGATTATTATTCCTGATTATCTATATATATAAAAGCCTAAGCGACCATTATGATGGAACGACTGGTCAGCCAGTCACTATGATGTGCACTGACCACCAGGGGCAGACACTTAAGGCAGGAGCTGCCCCCTGGTGGTCAGTGCGCTCCCACAGGGGGAGCGCCGCTCAGCCAGAAGCCAGGAGCCTCTCCCAACTCCGTGGCAGCACTACTGACCGGCGGCACCCAGCCTGTAGTCTTTGGATAATTGCTGAACATTTTCTTGAGGATTTATAAAAGTAATTTGACACTCTGGATAAAGTTATTTTAATGACTACAGGACTTCCTTTTGCTTCTGGCCAGCAGTTAGGCTGGTTGCAGATCACTTTAATTCAGTCAGGAGTTCAGCTGATTCAGAGCTGGACTTCAGGGCTTGTCCATTTCCCACTCATTCTTTTCCCTCGTTGTGTAGCCTTTCTGAGCCCACCTGTAATCCTGGGGTATCCACCAAAGGCTCCCCTCTGTGATGGACACCAAATTCCTATTTGTGTGCCTGTAAGCCAGTGGAGAGTGCTAGAAGCTATGCTCAGCTTTTAGCCTCTCAACCATTGCTTTTGCTTTTGGATTTGGCAATTGCCTCAATGGAAAAAGTTACCTCAAATACTTGTCTTGTCTCTCATAACTTGTCTTAAAAGCTACCATCACAGTAGCTTTCTGATGCCTTCAAGTCATGCTTTATTTCTTTTTTTATCTTTAAGATATATATTTTGCCCATTTTCCTAGCTGTTTCCAGCAGGAGGGTTGGTCTGAGAAAACCTAGTAGGCCATTGCCAAAAGTGTCTCTCTTCTCCCTCTCCTCCTTCACTATTCCAGCCCATTCTCTACTAAAATGTAACATAGTTCTTTATAGTATCTCATTTACTGCTATTTCCAGCATCTAAAATAGTGCCTAGCACAGAATAGAAGTCAATAGATATTTATTGAATTGAAAAATGAAGGAGAGAGCAAGCAGACAGCTCTGGTGGAACTGGGGGAACGTTGGGGGTGGATGGAGGGATTGAGCAAAAAAGAAAAAGAATTCATGGACATGGACAACAGTGTGGTGATTGCAGGGGGAGGGAAAGGAGGTGGAAGTGGAAGAAGTTATAGAGGGGATAAATGGTGATGGAAAAATAAAACTAAAAATGAATTAATATTTTACCTGAGAAGATAGAATGGAAATTCAAAAGAAAATGTCTTCACTGTCATTTTCTCAAACCTAAGATACAGCCATTCTTGAGCATAATTTGGGTGAGTTCTGAACTCGAACTCGGGTCCTTTAGGGTTCTAGTCTCTTAGTGACATTTCCTCAAGGAATTTACATCCTTTGGTCATTATTTCTCCATTTGTAGATGATTTCTTACTCTCTTAGTTAATGGAAATAGTTTCAATTTTTTATTAAGATTAAAGAGCTTTCAAGAGAAAAAATTATAAAGATAGTAAGGACATTGGGTTTAATGTTACAATCAAGCAATCAAAATACAATTTTTATGATAACGATTCTATCAGTGAATACAAACAAGACAAATAGATTATTATATTTTAAAAAGTAAAACTGAAAAGTTACATAAAAAATTACATTTTGCATAATATGTAAATGTTTGCCTGTGTTTTCCTCCTCTTCCTTTAGAGCCATTTTAAGTTCCAGATGTAGTTATTTTGCTGCAATGCTGAGTGGCTGCTGGGCTGAAAGTTCTCAAGAGTACATTACTCTTCAAGGGTAAGCATAATTTTTATAAGGCAGTTTGACTATAACAATTACAAATAATACGAAGCACTTTTTGTGAATCTGATTTTTCTGTAAGTTCAATGAAATATTTTTCATGTTGTGGAAATCTACAAAGTACATTTTCTGAAAACATGAGGAAGTAGGGAACATCTATAATAATAAAAGCATAATATGCTAATTAGACCGGACAGCCGAACGACCTTCCGGACGTCCTTCCAGACAACCTTCCAGACGGAGTTGGGGCTGCGAGGGCCGAGCCCCTTGCACTAATTTCATGCATCGGGCCTCTAGTTTAGTAATAATAGAGATAGTGTATCAATCTTCTCAGACTGGATGGCTTAAACAACAGAATTTACTTTCTCACAGTTCTGCAAATTCAAAGTGCCAACAAGGTCGGTGTCTAGTGAGAGGTCTTACATGGGTCCTTTGACTGCAGGCAGCTGCTTCTCCCTGTGCTCATCCCCTTTCCTCAGTGCATGGGGGCAGGGTGGGGAGGTGAAAGGAAGGTGAAGGGGAGAGAGTGCTTCGGTGTTTCTTATAAGGACACTAACCTTATCACATCAGGGCAGGGCCTCACCCTAATTACCTCATTTAACCTTTTTTTTTTCTTTATTGATTAAGGTATTACATATGTGTCCTTATCCTCCCATTGTCCCCCCACACCCCCACTCATGCCCTCACCCCCCTGGTGTCTGTGTCCATTGGTTAGGCTTATATGCATGCATACAAGTCCTTTGGTTGATCTCTCCCCTTTACCCCCACCCTCCCCGACCTTGCTCTGAGGTTTGACGTTCTGATCGATGCTTCTCTGTCTCTGGATCTGTTTTTGTTATTACTTCCTTAAAAGCCCTGTCTCCAAATATAGCCACATTGGGGAGTTAGGGTTCAACATATGAATTTGGGAGGGTGGGGGAACACAAATATTCAGTCTGTAACAGGTAGTTTCTTTTTTCTTTTAATTTTATTTTGTTTTTATTTTTTTATATTTTCTTTTTTTTTTTAATATATTTTATTGATTTTTTACAGAGAGGAAGGAAGAGGGATAGAGAGTTAGAAACATCGATGAGAAAGAAACATCGATCAGCTGCCTCCTGCACACCTCCTACTGGGGATGTGCCCGCAACCAAGTTACGTGCCCTTGACCAGAATTGAACCTGGGACCTTTCAGTCCGCAGGCTGACGCTCTATCCACTGAGCCAAACCGGTTTTGGCTATTTTTTATATTTTCTTATTTTTCTTTTTTAAAGAATAATTTGGAAAAGTGTGGATTTCAGTGATCTATGATAGTACAGTGGTGAATCTATATAATTGATGGCACTTTATTTAAACTTTCAAGACAGTTATTAAGAGACTAGAGGCCCGGTGCACGAAATTCGTGCACGGGGCAGGGGGTGTCCCTCAGCCCAGCCTGCACCCTCTCCAATCTGACCCCTCTTACAATCCGGGACTGCTGGCTCCCAACTGCTTGCCTGCCTGCCTTCCTGATTGCCCCAACCGCTTCTGCCTGCCAGCCTGATCACCCCCTAACCACTCCCCTGCCAGCCTGATTGATGCCTCACTGCTCCCCAGCCAGCCTGTTTGCCCCGAACTGCCCTCCCCTGCAGGCCTGGTCACCCAGAGCTGACCTCCCTTGTAGGCCTGGTCCCCCCCAACTGCTCTCCCCTGCAGGCCTGGGTCCCTCCCAACTGCCTTTCCCTGCAGGCCTGGTCGCCCCCAACTTCCCTCCTCTGCCAGCCGGGTCACCCCTAACTGCCCTTCCCTGCAGGCCCGGTCGCCCCAACTTCCCTCCTCTGCCAGCTTGGTCACCCCTAACTGCCCTCCCCTGCTGGCCTAATCGCCCACAACTGCCCTCCCTTGGAGACCTGGTCCCTCCCAACTGCTCTCCCCTGCTGGCCATCTTGTAGTGGCCATCTTATGTCCAAATGGGGGCAAGATCTTTGACCACATGGGGGCAGCCATCTTGTGTGTTGGAGTGATGGTCAATATGCATATTACTCTTTTATTAGATAGGATAGAGACCTGGTGCACGGGTGGGGGCCAGCTGGTTTGCCCTGAAGGGTGTCCCAGATCAGGGTGGGGGTTTCCTTGGGGCGTGGGGTGGCCTTGGTGAGGGGCCTGTGGTGGTTTGCAGGCCGGCCATGCCCCCTGGTGACCCAAGCAGAGGCCCTGGTATCTGGGGTTTATTTATCTTCTACAATTGAAACTTTGTAGCCTGGAGTGGAGCCCAGCCTTCTGCTTGCTCTGTGGTGGCAGCCATTTCTGTTGCAATTTATGTATCTTCTATAATTGAAACTTTGTAGCCTTAAGCGGAGGCCTGGGCTGGCCAGGGCTGCAGAAGCTTGGCTTTCTCCATCGCCGCGGGCAACCCTAGCCTCCTGCTCTTTCCAACTCCGTGGCTGCCGCCATTTCTGTTTGGTTTTATGTATCTTCTATCATTGAAACTTTGTAGCCTTGAGTGGAGGCCTAGGCCGGCAAGAGCAGGCGGAAAGCTTGGCTTCCTTCATTGCCGGGGAAACCCATGCCTCCCTCCTGCTCTCTGTGGCGGTAGCCATCTTGTTTGGGTTTATTTGCATATTTGCTCCTGATTGGCTGGTGGGCGTGGCTTGTGGGCATGGCTTGTGGGTGTAGTGGAGTGATGGTTAATATGCATATTACTCTTTTATTAGATAGGATGAACTACTTCCTCTTGAAATATTAATGTTCGTTGCATGTAACATTTAAAATAGTTTTTCTTGAAATACTAAAGTTAATTGCATGTAACATTAAAAAAAAAGATGAATTACTTCCTTAAATGGTGAAATGGAACATTTTGGTCACAGATGATAACTGCAAGATTCTATAGTGTACAGTATTGGGGAGGGCTTTCTCAGTAGGAAAATTGCCTGGGAGTTCTGAGGGAGTTTCTCAGTTCTGCATCATTTTCATCATAGATGTTTCCTTGATGGGGTCAGTTTTGGCCAGAGGCTTAGGTATGGAATGGTGATAATGGCAATTCTGTAACAGTGGATGCATGGAAAGTATTCATAATTTCTTCCTGGGTTTGTATTTGTCACACAGGCATATAATCTTGAGCCTTCTAGGTTACAATAATCTGGTTCCCTTTACTAACTAAAACTACCATTAGACTACCTTCACCCTATACCTCCTGCTTCTGGCAACCAGGTAGTTTCCAAATTTGGAAGATCTTATATGCCCCAAATCCCTCTCTATAAAGCATAGAATTTTGAAACATTTGTAAGAATATGTAATGTGTTTTATTTTTTGTATTTTATTCACATAATAGAAATCAAACACATAAAAAGGAGCCCAAACCATTATCTTTCATACCATGGTTACATTTTAATTATTCTACCACAATTTCAATACACATATAGCAATATATTTTGCAGCCTAACTTTTGGGTATGGTTTCAGCAACTGCCACTGTTAGTGATTTCAATTACGTATCCATGAAATCACGTGTATGCTTTTATTACAGTGTATATGTTTTTTTAAGAAAAAATAAGACTAGATACTAATGAAATGGTAATAAAGAAAAATAATGTAGGATGTAAATATCTATCTATCTATCAATCTGTCTATCTATTTATCTATCTACTAGAGATCCAATGCATGAAATTCGTGCAAGAGGCTCAGCCCTTGCAGCCCCAGCTTCATCAAGAAGGTCGTCCCGATGGTCGTCTGGAAGGTCATCTGGATGGTCGTTCTGCTGTTTGGTCTAATTAGCATGTTAGCTCTTTATTATATAGGATATATATAAAATTACCACGTTTTTACTTGATATTACTACTAAAATAAACTTCCTCCCTAACTAATTTGTCCCCCACATGCATAAAATACATATGGAAAGTTTATTTTTCTTCTATTTTTTCACTAATATAGCATCAAAATATAACATGAATTGCTTTGATGATACTTAAAAAATATCACTGCCCTGGCTAGTGTGTTCAGTGGTTAGAGTGTCGAGCTGTGCACAGAAGGGTCACAGGTTCAATTCCTAGGTCAGGGGCAGGTATCTGGGTTGCAGGTTTGACCAGGGCCACAGTGTGGGAGGCAACTAATCAATGTCTCTCTTTCACACCAGTGTTTCTTTCTCTGACCTCCTCCCTCACTCTCTCTCACCCTCCCTCCCTTCTACTCTCTTTAGAAATCAATGGGAAAAATGTCCTCAGGTGGAGATTAACAAAAAGAAAAAGGAAAAAAGTAATGTTTCATCTAAGTAACCCTGTTATCTTTCCAGCTGAGCTTCTCTTTTATTCATTTATTTAAAAATATTTTGACATATTATTATATAACATATTATTATTCTTAAGCATACAACGAATAATTCACTATCCTATCTAATAAAAGAGTAATATGCAAATTAACCATCACTCCGCTACACCCAAAAGCCACGCCCACAAGCCAATCAGGAGCGAATATGCAAATAAACCCAAACAAGATGGCTACTGCCACAGAGAGCAGGAGGGAGGCATGGGTTTCCCCGGCAATGAAGGAAGCCAAGCTTTCCCCCTGCCCTTGCCAGTCTAGGCCTCCACTCAAGGCTACAAAGTTTCAATGATAGAAGATACATAAAACCAAACAGAAATGGCGGCAGCCACGGAGCTGGAAAGAGCAGGAGGCTAGGGTTGCCCGCGACGATGGAGGAAGCCAAGCCTCTGCAGCCCTGGCCAGCCCAGGCCTCCGCTTAAGGCTACAAAGTTTCAATTATAGAAGATATATAAGTCCCAACAGAAATGGCTGCCACCACAGAGCAAGCAGAAGGCTTGGCTCCGCTCCAGGCTACAAAGTTTCAATTGTAGAAGATAAATAAGCCCCAGATACCAGGGCCTCCGCTTGGGTTGCCAGGGAGCATGGCCAGCCTGCAAACCACCACAGGCCCCTTGCCCAGGCCGCCCCACACCCCAAGGGAACCCTCACCCTGATCTGGGACACCCTTCAGGGCAAACCAGCTGGCCCCCACCCGTGCAGCAGGCCTCTATCCTATCTAATAAAAGAGTAATATGCATATTGACCATCACTCCAACACACAAGATGGCTGCCCCATGTGGACACAAGATGGCCACCACAAGATGGCCAGCAGGGGAGAGCAGTTGGGAGGGACCAGGTCTCCAAGGGAGGGCAGTTGTGGGCGATTAGGCCAGCAGAGGAGGGCAGTTAGGGGTGACCAAGCTGGCAGAGGAGGGAAGTTGGGGCGACCGGGCCTGCAGGGAAGGGCAGTTAGGGGTGACCCGGCTGGCAGAGGAGGGAAGTTGGGGGCGACCAGGCCTGCAGGGAAAGGCAGTTGGGAGGGACCCAAGCCTGCAGGGGAGAGCAGTTGGGGGGGACCAGGCCTGCAGGGGAGGGCAGTTAGGGGTGACCAGGCCTGCAGGGGAGAGCAGTTGGGGAGACCACGCCTGCAGGGGAGGGCAGTTAGGGGTGACCAGGCCTGCAGGGGAGGGCAGTTAGGGGTGACCAGGCCTGCAGGGGAGGGCAGTTAGGGGTGACCAGGCCTGCAGGGGAGCAGTTAGGGTCAATTAGGCTGGCAGGGGAGCAGTTAGGCATCAATCAGGCTGGCAGGGGAGTGGTTAGGGGGTGATCAGGCTGGCAGGCAGAAGCGGTTAGGGGCAATCAGGAAGGCAGGCAGGCAATCAGTTGGGAGCCAGCAGTCCTGGATTGTGTTAAGGATGTCCGACTGCCCGTTTAGGCCCGATCCTACTGGGATCGGGCCTAAACGGGCAGTCGGACATGCCTCGAGGGGTCCCAGATTGGAGAGGGTGCAAGCTGGGCTGAGGGACACCCCCCTCCGTGCATGAATTTCGTGCACCGGGCCTCTAGTATGTATATATTGTGAAATGATAGTTAACATCCATCACCACCCATAGTTAAAGTTTTTTTCCTTGTGATGAGAATTTTTAAGATCTAGTCTCTTAGCAACTTTCAAATATACAGTACATATTGTTAACTATAGACACCATGCCATACATTATAACCCCAGGATTTATTTATCTTATTAACTATAAGTTTGTACCTTTTGACCATCTTTAACCATTTTGTTCACCTTTTTAAACGCTTACTGGAGCAATCAGGTAGTTTCTGATTATGGAAGATTTTAAACACAAAGCTAAAAAAGTTTATCCTTGAGGTAAAAGGAATGTGTAGTTGGATAAATTGGTAACATTTTATCATCACTGTTGAAAAACAACCTGAAAGATATATGTATCCTACTGATAAGATCTCTTTCTTTCTGATGAATTTAAAATATCCCTGAATATAAGGATAGTGCTAGCAAAGGCCAGAGTCTTTCTATGTGTGCCAATCCTAGGGATAATTACTGTGGTGTAATTTTTGAAACTTGTTCAGGGACTATGTTTCAGATGTTTTAGACATCATTTTTAAAAACTATTAATCCACTCTCATTAGAACTGAATTCAATAAAATTATACTAGTAAATGGAAAGAAAACACTAGTTTGACTCAGAATACAACTTTTTGGTATTCATTAAAAATCATGTGATTCTGTGTAGTGAGATAAAGGTCAAAAGAAGTATCTGATTATGCATCTGAGCAATGCAAAGTAAAATCACAATGTGATATCACTTCACATCTGTCAGAATGGCAATCATCAATAAATCAACAAACATCCCAAGTGTTGGTGAGGATATGAAGAAAAGGGGAATGCACTGTTGGTAGGAATGCAGACTTTCAGCCACTAAGGAATACAGTATGGAGTTTCCTCAAAAAATTAAAAGTGGAACTGCCTTATGACCCAGCAATTTTACTTCTGGGAATATATCTGAAGAAACCTAAAACACAAATTCAAAAGAATATGTGCACCTTTATGTTCATTGCAGTGTTATGTACAATAACTAAGGTATGGAAGCAACTCAAGCGCCTGTCAATAGACAAGTGGATAAAAAAGCTGTGGTACATATTTACAATGGAATATTACTCAGCCATAAAAAAGTATGAAATCTTACCATTTTTGACAGCATTGATGGACCTATAGGGTAGTATGCTAAGTGAAATAAGTCCATCAGAGAAAGATAAATACCATATGATTTCACTTATATGTGGAATCTAAAGAACTATATAAATGAACAAAACAGAAACAGACTCATAGATACAGAGAACAGACTGATGGTTGCCAGAGGGGAGAGAGATTTGGGGGACTGAGTGAAAAAGGTGAAGGGATTAAAACATAAAAATTGATAGTAATAAAATAGTCATGGGGATATAAAATACATAATAGGAAATATAGTCAATAATATTATCTACACTAATAAAAGAGAAACATGCAAATTAACCACCACTCTGCTACGCCCACCAGCCAATCAGAGCGATTATGCAAATTAACCCAACAAAGATGGTGTTTAATTTGCATACGCAGGCAAGGAGCGAAGACTGAAGACAGTGTACAAGGAAGAGGGAGGGAAAGCGGAAAGCGGGTGAGGGCGGCAGCGGCAGTGGGAGAGAAAGCACAGGGAGGCAGCGGGTTAGCGGGCTTTGCTCCCTTCGCTCCCTTCTCTGCTTCACTCAGGCCACAGGAAGCCCTATTCTTGCAGAAATAGGCCCCAGGAAGCCCTATTCTTGTAGGAATCTTCCTGCAACAGGCCTCTAGTAATAATATAATAACTATGTATGGTACCAGGTACTGGAAATATCTAACTACTATCCTGTACACCTGAAGCTAATATAAAATAATATTGAATGTAAACTGTGATTGAAAAATAAAATTTTTAAAAATTATGCTGTAAGTGAAAAATTGTGACAATATCTGCAATCCTATATAATAAAACCCTAATATGCAAATTGACCCAACGGCAGAACAACTGGTCGCTATGATGCGCACTGACCACCAGGGGGCAGACACTCAATGCAGGACTGCCCCCTGGTGGTCAGTGCACTCTCACAGGAGAAGTGCTGCTCAGCCAGAAGCCGGGCTCACGGCTGGCAAGTGCAGCAGTGGTGGTGGGAGCCTCTCCCACCTCCGCAGCAGCGCTAAGGACCCCTTGGGGGATGTCCACCTGCTGGTTTAGGCAGACATCTCTCAAGGGGTCCCAACTGTGAGAGGGCGCAGGCCAGGCTGAGGGACCCCTCCCCACCCCAGTGCACGAATGTTGTGTAATGGGCCTCTAGTCTAAGTATAAATGTACTGCATAGTGCTAATTATTGTTAAACACAGTTGAAATATTATTTGTAAATTCTCAAACAAAAGCATATGATTATGGAACCTTATTCCACAGAGGGGGAAAGTAATTTTACAAAAAGCACATGTCTAATTTTTTCCTGGAAGAAATCTTAGTTCCTGTACATTTAGTGACAATTTTTACCACCTGATACCTATTGTTTTATATCTTTGTTTCTGTCTCCAGCAGTAATAGATTCTGTCCTCAGCAGTAATAATATCTTACAATATAACACCATATATTTTCTAGACTTCTTTCACATTTACTATGCCCTTTCATTTTTAAAATCAGTCTTTGAGAGAGCAGGTCTAGTCACATATTGCAGATAAGTAAAAACAAGATCAGATAAGTTAAATGTGTTCCTGGGGGTCACTGGGTAAATAAGTGCTTATGCTAAATATGCATTTCATGTTTTAATTCAGAGTCTATTCCATCACAGTCACTGAAGAAATTAGAAGTTCCCTGTTGGCATGTGTTTTTGAGCTAGCTAACCAGCCCTCCACTGTTTAAATCAGTGACTTTCAAACTTTATCTCACAGGACCCTAAAGATCCTGGTGGGTGTGTTAGGGAGCACAGGTGTGGGATTGGGATCTGAGGGGAAGGCCTTTAGAAAGGGTGCCTCTTCAAGCAGAGCTGCTCCACCTTTATCTGTTTATACTGTTCAAGGTTACTTCTGAGTTTAGCAATAGGAATAAAGGCAGTCCTTAATCAACCCTCATGAGCCATTATATTAAACATTCAAAATATACAGGCTTTTAAAAATGATGTCTCTTTATTAAGAGATCAGTAGACAAGAAAGAATTATTAGTGGCATCAACTATTGGTCCCTATTTCCTCATCTGTAATTCCCCATCTGATTATGATGGAGGTAATGGATAAATATTTACTTTTATAATATGGCTTGACTACTACTGACAGACTTCAATCGCTTGTTCCAGGGAAGAAACCAAAATTAGTTTCAGTGTCATCCAAATTGTGCGGTAATGCCACCAATAACTAGGCTTACTCCTCTTTTGGTATTTCCCCTTCTGTTGTGATAAGCAAGGCTCTGCTTCTTACTGGTTTATCTTACCCATAGCTGCTGTATCAGCATTGGGGGCTCACTCCCAATTGGCTTTTTCTGTTCTCATGCTAGCACATTGGAACTGAGTTCTATTTCTCTTACCTTGATTAATAAAGCAAGGTTTTCTAACACTAAAATGAAAGACGAATGTCTCAAATTACTATCTAAAATGTTATTAGTATCATCTATACTAATAAAAGGGTAATATGCAAACTGGTCAGGACACCCTCACAGTAACAACCGAACAGAAGGCTGCGTGGGGCAACAAGGCCGGCGGGGGGGAGGGGGCAGTGAGGGACGACCAGGCTGGCAGGGGGGGGCAGTTGGGGTTGACCAGGCCAGCAAAGGGGGGCAGTGAGGGGCGACCAGGCTGGCATGGGGGGCAGTTGGGGACGACCAGGCCGGCAGAGGGGGGCAGTGAGGGGCGACAAGGCTGGCGTGGGGGGCAGTTGGGGGTGACCAGGCCGGTGGGAGGGGCAGTTGGGGGCGACCAGGCTGGCTGGGGGGTTAGTTGGGGGTGACCAGGCTGTCAGGGGGGGCAGTTGGGGGCGACTAGGCCAGTGGGGGTGGAAGTTGGGGGTGAACAGGCTGGCAGGGGGGCAGTTGGGGGTGACCAGGCCAGCAGGGGGGGCAGTTAGGGGCAATCAGGCCAACAGACAGAGGCAGTTAGGGGTGATCAGGCTGGCGGGGGGGGGGGAGTTAGGGGCAATCAGGCAGGCAGGTGAGCAGTTAGGTCCTGGATTGTGAGAGGGATCCTGGATTGGAGAGGGTGCAGGCTGGGCTGAGGGGACCCCCCCTCCCGTGCACAAATTTCGTGCACCAGGCCTCTAGTGGTTAAATAAAAACCACTGGAAGAGTAAAGGGAATTTAGAAATTTTACTTTTTAAAAAAAATCACATCTTTTAGGGATTTGTATATTGTAACAAATTCTGTTTTCATATTAACTTATACTGTAAACCTGGGTAGATGTTTCTATGGGTCGTGTGGTATAGTAGAAAGATAATGGGCTTTGGTGTTCTCAAAGGCACTCCTACATCCAGTCCAAACTTTTTATATGACTTTAGGAACATTGCTTACTTACCCTAAATTTTCTGAGGTTGTTGAAAAGATTAAATGAAATACAGCAAGGAAACAATCTGGCATAGTGCTTGGTACATAGTATGTAGTGCTCAATAATATTTGTCTTCTTTCCCCACCCCCCCTAAATTAGATTGTTCTCATTTTCTAGAGAGATATGGGTTCAAGTGAGGGTCATTACCGATACCAGGACAGCAGTGCCTGCTTTGCTTGGTCCTCAGCCTCTCTTGGAACTGGGCCAGTGTTACATGTCTGCAGGATGTTTTCTGCAACAGATTAGAATGAAATCCTGTCTGTCCTTACAGAAAAGAACCAATGTTCTTAATGAGTGGTAACTCAAAGACATAATGCATGTAATATTTTTCAAGTGAGACAGCCTTCAACAAATGGAGGTAGGAATAGTAGAGTCCTACAACCAACCCTACTTCTACCCATGTCCCAGAGTTGGGAGGTGGAAGGGTATACTTGGAAGAAGTTCTCCTGTTCTGGTGGAAGAAGGGAGAGATTTACCACTTCCTATACTGGAAACTGAACCACAGCAGTATTTCTGTAAAGAAACCTCACATAAGTAAGCCAGGCAGAGAAAGATAAATATCACATGATCTCACTCATTTATGGAATATAATGAACAACATAAACTGATGAACAAAAACAGATCCAGAGACAGAGAAACATCGATCGGAACGTCAAACCTCAGAGGGAATGTAGGGGAAGGTGGGGATAAGGGGGAGAGAACAACCAAAGGACTTATATGCATGCATATATGCCTAACCAATGGACACAGACAACAGGGGGGTAAGGGCATGAATGGGGGTTTGGGGGTAATGGAATAAGGACACATATGTAATACCTTAATCAATAAAGAAATTAAAAAAAATAAATATAAAGATTTTTAAAAAACTATCCTATATAATAAAGAGGTAATATGCAAAAAAAAAGAAAAAAAAAAAAGAAACCTCACATATTTCCATTTTCTATACATAGATGTCCTCCAGTGGTGGCTTGGGGCTTTGAAGCATGAAATTGGATTGTCTCGTGTCCTTTAGGAGATTTCTGGGGATTGCTCTGAACCTTCAGTATGGTCTTTTGAAATATAAATCAGATCATATTTCTCTTCTGATTAAAATCCTCAGTGCCTGCTCATCACAATTAGAATTAAATCTAAATCTTTACCATAACCCACAGGACCCTGCATGATCTGGTCCCTGGGCTTTCCCCAGACTATCCCAACTAAAGTAGCTACAGCCAAACTTTCCAGTTACTCTCCTTTATATTATCCTGTTGTATTGTCTTCATGATACTTTTCACTATTAAAATTATCTTCTTTATATATTTGTTTACATATTTATTGCCCATTCCTCCTTCTAGAATGCAAGCTTCTTATATCCTCAAGGTCTAGAATAGAGCCTATCATTCAATAAATATTGAATGTGAACAGATGAATGAACAAATGAATGGAGTCCATATGTTACTTTAACCCACACACATAGGGACCTGGGACTTTCGGAAGCACAGATATTTTAGTAGAATAGGAGTATTTTTGCTCTCTGATCTTAGAGTTCTGTCCTCATACATTTTTCTTTGTTCTGACTCTGAGTATATGTAATGTTTTCATTTCCTACAAACTTCTATTCTGATTATGTTTAAATTGAAATAGTGCTTTAACTCTTCCCATTTAAACTGAGGGCTATTGGAATAACTTGTTACTCTTTTAGGTCAGTTGATCATGTCTTTCAGACACTTTAGTAAAAATACAAATGACTAAAAAAAAAATAAAAAATACAAATGACTTACAACACAATACTGAGAATATATTAGTAAAACATCTGTCAGGACAGCAGGAAAATGGTTTCTTGCTGTTTTTATAGCTATCATATATATTGATACATAGACTCATATGTCCAGATTTTGCTATTTATGTTAGTAAAACTACTTTTGTTTTTATTTAATCATTATTTTTTGCTTAAATATGTCAAGTCTTAAACCATTCTTTCAACATAAATGCTAATTCTCAATAACATTGACAAGAATGGCTCTTGATATTTGAGGAAAGTGTATGGAATAGTATACATTCTAGTAATTATGCTAGTATTTAGATTAATAGGCTATGAACAATATGTCAAAATTATTCTTGTCATATACATAGTATATAAATGAGAACATTTAGGGATTGACTTTTTTTCTAAGTACTAAAGATTGGAATTTTGAATCAGTAGAAACCAGTACTTCGCCATAATAAGGACAAATTTATATTTATAAAATTAATCTTAAAGTATTTATATATATTATAACTCAGTGTGTTCTTCTGAAGGTTTTGAAAGATGCTGTAAGTGCCCTAATAAACCATTTATTTAAATGTTTCATCAAACATTTATTAAGCATGTATTATTTAAGGCCATAGAATCAAAGCAAACACCTTTCTAAGTACTGCCCTGTGGGACTCCATTTCTTGTCTTCTTGCCTTCCTCCTTTTATTCATTCCTTTAGCAGACATTTAGGTCCTATGCTTAACAACCTATGGGTGTCTTATCAGCACTGTCCCCACCCTGATTCCACTGCATAGCTCCAGTGCTATGTGGGAAATGGGAAATCTTCTCATCCTGGGATAGTGAATCAATGCTGACATTCTGCTACTAGAGATGCAAGGATAACTAAAATACAAACCCTCCCCTCACATAACTCAGTCTAGATAAAGATATTACAAGTCAGTTTGATAAATGTAATAATGAAAGTATATATAGCATACTTCTTCTTCTTTTTTTTTTTTATATATAGCATACTTCTTAAGAGCCCAGGCTTTGGAGTCTTGTCTGCCTGGATTTAAATTCCAATCCATCACTATCCATTTGACCTGAGGCATGTTACTTAATTTCAGTTTTTTCAACTATAAAATGAGACTAATAATGGTACCTACTGTTTGAGTTGTGATGATTAAATGTGCTAATGGCATTCAAAATATTAGTTCAGTGACTGGCTCGTAGTAAGTGCTCAGTATAGATGTTAGTTATTATTGTATTTAACAGTCAGTGATTTTTTTTTTCCTTAGGGCATTAAGGAAACAATCAGAGATAAAGAATCACATGTCTTGTGTCTGAAAGATGAAGTAAATAGGGAGAGGATTTTTTTTTTAAGTATATTTTTGTTTCTTTCAGAAAGGAAGGGAGAAGGAGAGAGTGAGATAGATACATTAATGATGAGAGAGAATCACTGATTGGCTGCCTCCTGCATATCCCTTACTGGGGATCGAGCTGGCAACCCAGGCATGTGCCCTGACCGGGAATCGAACCGTAACCTGATGGTTCATAGGTTGACGCCCAACCACTGCACCATACCAGCCGGGCGACAGGAGAGCATTTTAAGCCAAGTGAGCAGTATGTGCTAAGGCATGGATGTATAAGGAATTACAAGTAATTCTGGTATAGGAAATAAGTAGTTCACTTTTCTTGGAACAGCTGCTAGAGAGGGAGAACCAGAAGTCAGATGATAAAGAATACTGTACACCACGCGAAGGAATTTGGACTTTTTTTCCTGTGGACTATGGAGAATTGTTGAAGTGGAAGGACTATATCAGATTTATATTTTAGCAAAGTCACTCTAATGGCAGTGTGGGAAATGGAAAGCAAGGAGATTATTTTAGGCAGGAAACCCATATGAAAGTATTATCAGAGAGTGCCTTTCTCTGTTGCTGGTGAGAGTGGGGTTCTTGGGGTGCTGCTGGAATAAGCATTTCCGGAGGCCCCTATGGGAGGATGAGATGTGGT
This sequence comes from Plecotus auritus, assembly GCF_963455305.1. NCBI lineage: Eukaryota > Metazoa > Chordata > Mammalia > Chiroptera > Vespertilionidae > Plecotus > Plecotus auritus. The sequence goes on from NC_137771.1 coordinate 72,791,152, forward strand.
AGGAAGCTTTATTTGTGTGGAATTGTATCCCTCAGTTTCTAAAGTCCCATTTCCCTTAAACCAGTCCAAGAAGATATGCAACTTGGGGATTCAGCAGTGCTAGAAGCAAAGCCAGAGTCCAGTTTCCGTTCCATGTTGGAATTGGGTCCAGCACAGCATCAGGCTAGTTCCAGTCCATCAGTCTATTGTGTGGGCAAATGCAGGGGAGTGTACCCCTTACAACAAGAGAGCCAGGAGCCCAGCACACAAGAGCAAGCAAGAGGCAAGAGAGGGAACTCCTTTATTTAGGAGCTTATGTATCTCAAGTCTTCCTGTGCTTGCAGTGACCACACCTACTCTGCCCAATGACCTGTTCCCAGGTGTGACTGACAAGTACCTTCCCTATGTCATTCAGACTTTACTGGGCATGCCTATAATATTTGCCTTCCTTTGTTCCTTCCATTAATAAGTGTGTTTATTACAACAGTATCAAAAGGATTTTTTCATAGAACTGATGAGAGAAAATGTGAGGCTAAAACCATAATAAATAATAAGTAATCAGTGGTGTGATAATATGCTAATAACATTTTATAACATAAAAAGCCATAGCTGCAATCATACTTTATATTAAATTAATGGCATACCTGCATGGATGTTATTTGAAGGATATATTCTTTAGATAAAAGTGAAATTAAAACTTTATCTTGGCTAAAAGTTTATGGGAAAATAGAATGTATAATTAATATCAGCTAAACCTTAATTTCTGGATTTGCGTTTAGTTTTCTTTTCTTTTTTTCAGTATAAACCATGTAGAAATGAATATTATGATGTCTTTTATATATGGAGGAACTTTGGACTTTCCAGACAAAGCTAATGTTGGGTATGTATTATTTTTAAATTATTTTAAATATAAAAGTATTAATACTTTTTTGGCTTCTGCTTTGTTGAGCTATGTTTCAGAGTATCAGTGAAGTAGAAGCTTCACTTTTATCACCTGTTTTGCCATATCTTGTATGTATTTGGGAATATCTAAAAATAATGTTACTGTTTTTAGAAGAAAAAAATGTTCTAGTAACTCACAGTAATAAGATTAAGAAAACTCTTTATTTAGACTTAAATTATGTTAGAAAAACCTTATATTTATTTTGGAAAATAAATGAGAGGATTTTATAAAACAAAATTGATTGAACCTTTATCAAATTTTGAACAATTATTTTACTACTTTATTTTTTAACGTTAGCATGTCTCTTAAAACAGAAAAAGAAAAACCTTAAAATTAATTTAATAACATAGGCATCCTAAAGACCAACAATGATGTGATTCTTTTTTTTATTATTATTGATTTTTAAAATAGAGGAAGGGAGAGAGATAGAGGGTTAAAAACATCAATGAGAGAGAAACATCGATCAGCTGCCTCCTGTACACCCCCTACTGGGGATGGGCCCGCAACCAAGGTACATGCCTTTGACCGGAATCGAACCTGAGACCCTTCAGTCCACAGACCAACGCTCTATCCACTGAGCCAAACCGGTTAAGGCATGATGTGATTCTTAATTGCTCTATAGTGAAATGCCATTTAAACTGCTGAAATTCTATTGGAGAGTGAAATGTACCTGGTCATCTCATTTTCTGGATGTGCTCTCCCTTTATTGCTATTTTAACATCAAAGTGAAAGCTGCTTTTTTAATATTAAATATTCATTGGTTCTTTTACTTACAAACTGAATAAATATGATTTGGGGGAAGAAAGCCTCATGAGTCACAAAGATTCAGTGCTGAAGTTTTCCCCCCTGGAAACCTACATGAATTTTATCTTGCTCTCCAGGCTTGTTGGTTTCTTAAGTACCTAAAGTATGTATGGGTGCTCAGAAATATTTGCCCAATAAAAGAAGTGACTGAAAACCTTTTGAATAATTGCATGATGTCTCTAATCTTAGGGTCATTTGTAAGCATTTCAATCTGATAAGCATCAATTTGCTACCCCAAAACTTTTATTATACAGATTTATTGCAGAGAGTTTATAACTTTAACAGCCTTCAAAGCAGTTTCCTGGGCTTTGAGATATATCTGTGAATCTGAGAGTAATTTGATTGAAACATCTTCAAATTTATTTCTTCGTATTCTCCACTCTTCAAATCTTGTGAGCCCTAACCGGTTTGGCTCAGTGGATAGAGCGTTGGCCTGCGAACTGAAAGGTCCCAAGTTCAATTCCAGTCAAGGGCATGTACCATGATTGCGGGCACATCCCCAGTAGGGGGTGTGCAGAAGGCAGCTGATCGATGTTTCTCTCTCATTGATGTTTCTAACTCTCTATCCCTCTCCCTTCCTCTCTGTAAAAAAATCAATAAAATATATTTAAAAAAAAAATCTTGTGACAGTGCTTTCAACTTTTGGCCTTTTTGTAATCCATAAAGATTATTTATTAGATAGGGCAGAAAGTTATAATTAAATTGATAATAATAATTTATATTTTTCTTTTTTAAAACACACCATATATTAGTAGGAAGTTACTATGTATTTGCCTTGGTTTTTAAAATGGAGAATTAACACCATATCTACTTTTATTTTAGTAAAATACTCAATATGGCTGATATGTATGGACTAGAAGGATTAAAAGAAGTAGCAATCTATATTTTAAGAAGAGATTACTGTAATTTCTTTCAGAAGGTAATTATTGAGTTTCAGAAATCTTTACCCAGTGCTTATGCCTTAAAGTCACACATTATTACCTACTAGATTTTTAACTCTGACAGTAAAGTGTTTAAATCTTAAAAATATTAAGTTAATTTAATTAATGGGAACTTTAGTTGACAAATAACTCATGTGCTATACTTAAAAAAAAACACAACACAGACATTAAGATCATTTTAAATTAAATAAAATTGAGGTGGGGTTTGTTGAAAGGATATAGGAGTATCCTATACAATTCAAGATGGAGAAGTGTACATCTGGGACTCAGGGTTTGGAAATAAGAGAAAGGAAATCAGGAACCCAGGTTACCTTCTACATTTACCAAGGTACATTTATCACAGTGCTGCCGTGGTTCTCTTCCCTGAAATTATACTCCTTTTTTCTACCACTTCTCTTTATAGCATGTACTTGGGTGGAATATATTTCTCTTCTAAAATACTGACTTTTAAATTTTAGTTTATGTAAACATAAATTTATTGTCTAAAAAAAGATCCTATACTGTGTATTTGTACAGATTCCATTTTGTACATTGGTTTTTTTTTTAATTTTTATATATTTTTATTGATTTCAGAGAGGAAGGGAAAGGGAGAGAGAGAAAGAAACATCAATGATGATTTGAAACATCAGTGAGAGAGAATCATTGATCAGCTGCCTCCTGCACACCCTACACTGGGAACCAAGCCCGCAACCTGGGCATGTGCCCTCACCGGGAATTGAACCATAATCTCCTGGTTTATAGGTCAACACTCAACCACTGAGCCACACTGGCCAGGCTGTACATTATTTTTTATTCTTCATTGTTTTAATTTACACTGTGACTATTGGTTATTTTTTATATTCTTATTTATGCTCTTCTATATTTTCTAAATTTTCTACAATGGTATTTATTACTTTTATAATCAACAAAAAACAAATCTTAGAAGAATTGTTTATATCAATACTAGAGGCCTGGTGCATGAAATTCGTGTAGGGGGAGGGGTGTGTCCCTCAGCCCAGCCTGCACCCTCTCTAATCTGGGACCCCTCGAGGGATGTCCGACTGCCCTCTCGCAATCCAGGACTGCTGGCTCCCAACCGCTCACCTGCCTGCCTGCCTGATTGCCCCTAACCGCTTATGCCTACCAGCCTGATCACCCCCTAACCCAGCCGTGGGCAAACTACGGCCCGCAGGCCGGATCCGGCCCGTTCGGCTGTTCTATCTGGCCCGCGGAGCCGAAAGAGCGGAGGGTTCTCTTGCTCTCCCCTTCGCTCCTTTACTTTGAATTTATATTAGTTCACACAAACACTCCATCCATGCTTTTGTTCCAGCACTCCGGTCCAGTTTAAGAACCCATTGTGGCCCTCGAGTCAAAAAGTTTGCCCACCCCTGCCCTAACCACTCCCCTGCCAGCCTGATCGATGCCTAACTACTCCCCTGCTAGCCCGATTGCCCCTAACTGCCCTCCCCTGCAGGTTGGTCCCCCCCAACTTCCCTCCCCTGCAGGCCTGGTCACCCCCAACTACCCTCCCCTGCTGGCCATCTTGTGGCAGCCATCTTGTGTCCACATGGGGGCAGCCATCTTTGACCACATGGGGCGGCCATCTTGTGTGTTGGAGTCACGGTCAATTTGCATATTACTCTTTTATTAGGATTCCCCTATTATTGGATACTTGAGGCAACAATATACATTGTATGAATTGTAATTTGGTAATTTTAATAATTTCAATAATACTTAAATTTAGATTTTTGTATTGGGTAGGACTTTTCCTAGCTTTCTATATGTTGTAGCTAAGGAAGCACCCCATGTACTAAAACAGAGCCATGAACAGATGGGTCCTGCACCACCACCACTACACTCTCTCAGGGTTTACCGAGGAACAGTTAAACTCAGCTACCTTTACTTAACGTTTATTCCAGCCTCTATAAGTAAGGGGACTAGCAGGATGGCAGTCTGTGGTGACTTCAGCTTTGTAGAAAGTGAAGAATTCTGGTGAAAGTTTTCCTTCTTTTTCATCTGCTTCCCCCATCTTCCCAGCCAAATGAAAGTTAGGAGGGAGATCCAAGCATATCCCAAATAAAGACTAAAGAGGGATGTCTACCATAACTATAAAACCAGCCCACTCAGGAGCTTCCATTAAAGTAAAAAAGAAAGTGGTAAGAGATATTTGGGGAGAGCCTGGAATATGCCTCAGAAACCAATGAGAGTATACTTGAATGTGGAGATTTCTAAAAGGGGGAGGAAGCTTGCTGGAGAAGCCAGTACTAACCTGGTGATTAGGGACAATAGTTATTATCATAAATAGAAAAAAGTATGGGGAGTTTACTCGACACCTGATATCCTACTGGAGAGTGAATTATACCTGGTCATCCAATTTTCTGGATGTGCTCTCCTTTTATTGCTATTCTAACATCAAAGTAAAAGATGCTCTTTTAATATTAAATATTCATTGGTTCTTTTAATTACAAACTGAATAAATATGATTTGGGGGAAGAAAGCCTCATGAGTCACAAAGATTCAGTGCTGAAGTTTTGAATGAGAAGGACTTAGTGGTTCATGAAGATTAGAGGATACAGGGCCTGGTGACACTGTGTCCCACCTGGGACTCATTGTGCATCATGAGCCACTAGAAGAATCTTTATCCACTGAGAGACTTGGGTGAAGTTCAGTCTGTCCCTATATGAGCCACCAAATCAGACTAGGCCACCAACACACCAACATCTGAATTAGATCAAAATCAAGGACATCTCCCTACTACCATGTTTGTCTCTGGTTAGTTACTTAAGGTGACCATAGCCACCCATAGCCTTCTTCCACAGAAGTTAGACCTAGAATATGGAGGTGCAGGGCAACTGCCCTATTCCATACGTTCTGCTATCAATGTAGTCAGTGATTTAAGTCAGATACGAGATAGGTGCTTAACAGTAGTATACTGAATTTCAATACCAAAAGTAACCACAAACTACTGAAATTTGCCTATAAGGCATTAAGGGATAGACAAAGGGGGATTTTGACACAGCATGGTTGACAGCGCTAGGTGGGAAAAAGAAGTTTTATGTTAGTATCTTCTCTGAACTGAGAATCCTTAATAGACCAGTTACACCTAACATTTAAAAAATAATCTCTTTTATGGATGGTCTTATGGGTTGTATGCAGCTTCTTATATTTTACTTTCAATAATGCCCTCAATTTTAAAACACAAAAGGCATAATATTTGATGCCATTAAAATAACAGAAAAGGAAATTTAAAAAATTATTAATATAGTATTTTGTTGAAAACTTTTTTTACTTTATTTTACTTATTTTCATATAGTCTGTATTGCTGTGGTAACATATTTCTCTTTTCATTGACCTGATCTTTAAATTATTTGCTTTATATATTTTGATAATATATATTGGTATGACACATCTTTAAATATATAATTTTAACTTCTAGATCTCAGTTATGCAGTTTCTTGGCAGTGACTTAAATATAGTAAGCCTTTAATAACACTCTCCATAGTAATACAAATTTGGGTATAATATAGTGGGTAACTGACCTGGAACTCCTGGCAAGCTGGCTTCGGTTATTTCATTAACTTTATAGTCTTGCCTTTTACATGACTTTGGGACTTTACTTATAGGGTTATAGTGGGATTTATATATTTTTTTGCCACTGATTTAAATTTTTTTAGGTAATGATTTAAATATATGTCTTTCCACATTCTACAAGTAGGGTTTGAAAATAGCTAAATGTGAGTCATCCCATTTATACAAAACACTTGGGAATCAGCATTTCCATAAAGTAAAATTCTCGGAAAGCTAAAGTTAACACTTTAAGCCAGGGGTCAGTGAACTTTTTCTGTAAAGGCCAGATAGTAAATATTCTGGGCTTTGTAGGCCCAGTGGTCTCTATCACAGCTACTCAGCTCTGCTGTTGTAGAGCAAAAGCAGCTAGGGACAGTATATAAACGAAACAGAATAGCAGTGTTCCAATAAAACTTCATTCACAGAAACAGTGGTAGGCTAGATTTGGCCCACAAGCTATAGTTTGTCAGTTTTCGCTTTAAGCAGTAAATTATTTTATATTTTAATAATTTTATGGAAATTATTCTTGTTATATATCAATTAGTGTACTTTGTTGTAGAGGGCTAGTCATCCTAATATATAAAAAGCCAGGGGCCATCACGACCGAAACAATCAGATGGATGACTGAACACAGACTGTGTGGGGTGACAAGGCTGGCAGGGGGTTAGTGAGGGATGATCAAACAACTGAACAGCAGGCTGCGTGGGGTGACCAGGCCGGCAGGGAGGTTAGTGAGGGATGACCAAATGACTGAACAGCAGGCTGCATGGGGCAACCAGGCCAGCAGGGGAGCAGTTGGGGGTGACCAGGCCAGTCGGGGGGCAGTTGGGGGCAACCAGGCCAGCAGAGGGGGGCAGTTGGGGGTGACCAGGCCAGCGGGGAGGGAGTAATGGGCGACCAGGCTGGCGGGGGGGGGGGGCAGTTGGGGATGACCAGGCCAGCAGAGGGGGGCAGTTTGGGGCAACCAGGCTGGTGGGGGGGGGCAATTAGGGGCAATCAGGCAGGCAGGTAGGTGAGCTGTTAGGAGCCAGCGGTCCCGGATTGTGAGAGGGATGTCTGTCTGCTGGTTTAGGCCCAATCCCTAAACCGGCAGTTGGACATCCCCTGAGGGGTCCCGGATTGGAGAGGGTGCAGGCTGGGCTGAGGGGACCCCCCACCATGCACAAATTTCGTGTTCTGGGCCTCTAGTTTACATATAAAAGCCTAAGCAACCAGCCAGCTGTCTGGTAGCTAGAACGCGCAATGACCACCAGGGAGAAGACGCTCAATGCACAGGCATGGAAACATGGAACAGACTGATGAATCTCAGAAGGAAGAGGGGCAGGGGGAGGACAGGAAGAGATTAACCAAAGATCTTATATGCATACTAGAGGCGGGGTCCCTTGGCCTGGCCTGGGGGGATCGGGCTGAAACCGGCTCTCTGACATTTCCCAAGGGGTCCCAGATTGCAAGAGGGCACAGGCCAGGCCGAGGGACCCCACTGGTGCACCAGGCCTCTAGTTCCTAAATAAACTTAGGCTGTTGGACTTTTTAACTCTTGTGTTTGCTTTCATAGTTTTTCAGACTTTTGGGAACTTTTAGGTTGTCAAATATGTCTATACCAGTAGTCTGTCCCCTCATTCTAGTTTAATACTCTCACCTAAAGTAGGTCAGAAAATCAACTTATTTAACTTTATAGAATTATTACTTTAAAATCAATATATTAAGTCATTTCTGATTTTAGGACAACTTAGAGTACCTCCAGTAATCGAAGGGGAACAACACAATTGTTAATGTGCAAAGCAGAATATTTATATTAAATTTATTAAACACTAATATAACACTTTAAGGAAATGGGTATTAAACAATCAAATTAATAGCAATTCATAATTTAAGAGGTTGGAAATCACTGACCTTATTAGGACTATGATGGAGGCATTTCTGAAGAAACTTTTACTCTGAAAGTAGGGTATCTCCAGAAGTATGCATTTAGAGACTATATATACAAATTGGCTAATTGCTGGTCTTTATTGTCTAAACCCTAAATCACAATTAATTACTTTGTACAAAGAAAAGTTGAACTTTGTTTACCCTAATGGGCAATAAATGTGCTTAGGAACATAGTCCAAAAAATTGAAAATATGTGACAGTGGGCAGCATGTAGCACAGAGGTTTAATGCCAAGAGCAGTGCGTTGTTTTCATTTATATCTACACTTTATTTATATTGTTTTAGCTCATTACTTCTGTATATGTGCTTTTAAAATATATCCTATATAATAGAAGGCTAATATGCAAATTGACTGAACAGTGGAATGACCAGTCGCTATGACGTGCACTGACCACCAGGGGACAGATGCTCAATGCAGGAGCTTCCCCCTGGTGGTCAGTGTGCTCCCTCAGGGGGAACACCGCTCAACCAGAAGCCAGTCTCATGGCTGGTGAGCGCAGTGGCGGTGGCAAGAGCCTCTCCCACCTCTGTGGCAGCACTAAGGATGTCCGACTGATGTAATTACATTCTATGATTATCTGAGGTCAGTGTAGGACCTTACATTGCACATGTACTTAAAAGTTATATTTGTATTTTAGGAAGCAGATTAGATCAAATAATCATATTGCAATGTAATGTGCTAGAAATTATTATGCCACTTTTACTTTAAAAATTTAAGCTAAATGAAATTAGAATAGAAATTGTGTGCATGCATTCTGGCAGTTAAAAGAACTCAAATGCTGTTCTATAAAACTAGAAGTTATTAGTAATACTTCCTTTTAAAAGAATAACAGATTTTTAAATTACAGATATTTTATTCTGCAACTTGGGTACATATATATCAGATCATCTATATGAATCAAATACTTTTAGCTTCTATAAGTTGAAAAAGAACAAAATAGTGCTTTCTATCAATTTCAGCCCGTCCTCAGAAGCTTGGCGTCTATACTAGAATGCCTGATTATCACTCATTCAGTTGGAGTGGAAAGTCTTTTTGCTGACTGCATGAAGTAAGTGATCTGAAGTAGTGCTGTTACTATTAATTGAGGGATTCTGTTCTTTCATTCTCCTAATTTTCTGGTAAAATTTTAGACTTGGCTGGTTTTCTTGGGTGCAGTATATGTAACTTAATGCTTAACTAATTGTAACAATTAAAAAGACATATTGATTTAGGTATTACTCAAGGTGCTTGGGACCAATTTTATTTTAGCCCAACCATTATTACTTATGTTAAACCGAAGTGGATTTAAAATAATATGTTTACCAAAAAGAGCATAGTCAAGTGCACTGTAGAGCTCACAAAACTAACTGTAAAAGTTAGTCAAAACATATATATGTACAAATTGAAAACACAAATATTGTTGAATATTATAATGAAAAATATTTTTATTTCTCTAACTTGAGATTCTTTTATTTATAACAGGTGGATTGTAAAGCATTTTGCAAGGTTTTGGTCTGAGAGAAACTTTGCAAATGTACCTCCTGAGATTCAGAAACGTTGTCTTAACATGTTGATTCAATCCTTAGTAAGTATAACCTGAATACTCTTGTTTGTATTTCACTTCAAGTTGTATATAGATACAAGTTGTATATAGATACAACTTCAGTTGTATATAGATACTTTAAATATTTCATTTATAAAGGTAAAGTTATATTCCAGGTAACCCAGAACCAGTTCTGAAAACCTATCCTTAAACGTCTCTTCCTATGTGCCAAATTCATTAGGCAAGGTTCAGCCAGAGAAGCAGGAGGGTATGTATTGGTTTATGAACAAAAGATACTTGGTACTAGGGATGGAAGTCATCATTGGCTCAACAGCATGGACTTTCACTCACTAAGGTGGATTTGAATATAACACTGAAATTTTTCTATGGCAACATTCCCCAAGAGGACCAGCTATCTACCTGCCTGGTGGCAGGTTAATTACTTTGGACTACTTCATCATGGAAAAGGCAGTGCTTTGTTCTCAGTGGAATAGACATTTGCTCTGGATATGAATTTGCCTTCATTGCTCCTCATGTTTCTGACAAAGCCACTATCCATGGACTTACAGAATGCCTTTTCCACCATCATGGTATTTCACACAGCATCACTTCTTACTAAGGAAGTCCACAGCAAATGATTTATAGCAATGGGCCCATGCTCACAATTTCACTTTTATCATGTTTCCTATCATCCTGAAGCAGCTGGCTCGATAAAATGGAGGAATGGCCTTTTTTTTTTTTTAATCCTCACCAAGGATATTTTTCCATTGATTTTTAGATTGGGAAAGACAGAGAGAAAAATCGATGTGAGAGAAACACATTGATTGGTTGCCTACTGGACAAGCCCCGACCAGGGCTCGAGCCCCAACGAGGGCCTAGGCTGGGGAGGAGCCTGCAACCAAGGTATGTGCCCTTGACCAGAATCAAACCTGGGACCCTTTGGTCCACATGCCAATGCTCTATCCACTACGCCAAACCAGCTAGGACTGGAATGGCCTCTTGAAGACTCACTTGCAGCACCAGCAAGGTAGCAGTGCCTTCCGGGGTTGGGACATTGCCCTTCTGGAGGCTGTATATGCTCTAAATTAATTTTTTATTTTTGGTGCTATTTCTCTTATAACAAAGATTCATGAGTCCAGAAACTAGGAAGTGGGGATGACTCCACATACAATTATTCCTAGTGATTCACCAGCAGAATTATTGCTTCCTGCCTCTAGAACTTTAGTTTCTGTTGATCCTAGAGGTCTTAGTTCCAAAGAGAGAAATGCTTCCATCTGGAAACATAACAATGATTCCATTAAACTAAAAGTTGAGACTGCCTCCTTCTGGTTACTTTGTAAACCAACAAGCAAAGAAGAGAAATTATTGTTAGATTGAATCTGACTATTGGGGAGATTGGGTTGGTAACATAACATGGGTAATGAGAAATACACTTGGAATGCTGTGCTCCCATGTCCTATGATTAAAATCGATGGAAAACTAACAACCAAATTTAGGCAGCACTGATAATGGCCCAGATTCTTCAGGAATTAAAGTTTGGGCCACCCTCCCGGATAACGAACTACAAATAGCAGAGGTACTTGCTGAGAACAAAGGGAATATGCAGTGTAGTGGGAAAAGGTAGATATAAATGCCAGCTATGAGCAAATGAACAGTTACAGAAATGAGCACTGTAATAGTTATGATATACACATGATTCATTTCCCTTTTTATATGAATGTTTATATCTACACTAATAAAAGAGAAACATGCAAATTAACCATCACTCCGCTACACCCACCAGCCAATCAGGAGGGAATATGCAAATTAGAAGGCCAAAGATGGCAGCCGCCCAGCTGCTCCAGGTGTGGAGTGGCCAGGTGGGGCAGGATGCCTGCTATGAGAGGGAGGGTGGGGCGGGGGTGAAGGTATCTACAAGAGCGACACTCTGGCCGCAGCGAAGATGAAGACTGCAGACTCTGGAGTCTGCAGCGAAGACGGCAGACTCTGGCCGGAGTCTGCAGCAAAGATGAAGGTGGCAGACTCTGGCTGGAGCCTGCAGCAAAGATGAAGAAGGCAGACTCCAGCCGGAGTAAAGGCCTGGGTCTTGGGTGCCGGAGGAAAACCGGTGCTGGAAGCCAAGGGAAGGAAGGCCTACTTTGTGCAACGGGCCTCTAGTATATATATATTAAACCAAGTACTTTTTACAGTCTTATTCCCCTACCATCTAATATAAGACAATGTTAATATTAGTTAGCTTTATATCTCCATATTTAAGTTACTGACTCAAAGAGGACTGTGAGTCAGTGTGAAGAACAGTGAACATTATCCAAAGGCAATACAAGAGAATTTTTATCCTCTTTTAAGGAAGGGGTTAGCCTATTTGTTGTATAGGAGATAGTTATATTCTGTTAGGCAGAAGCATAATTTTGTTATCTCTATTTGGGAATTAAATATGGTTTAAAGGGTGCCAGGTTGACATGGTACCTTGTCTGGGAAGCATGAATGAACCATGCTTCCCAGAATTTCCTTCTTTGTATATTTCTAGAGTGGCCACAAGAGAATTTGGCATGAGATTTGTAAGGTAGATGTGAAGCAGCAATAGCCTTTTTTTTACACCAGGAATATTGGAGCAGGCACTTTAGCTTGTACATTTTGGTTGTTTACTGGCTTACCTTGTTGGCGAGGAACAGCAGCCAGGCCTGCAATTGCTTCACCTTGCCCTGTATCCTCTTTTGGGTTCTCTTCTCCTGAGCCATGGATGTGTTTACCTTCTTGATGAAGGACGCCAGCATCTCCTGAAGGACACCCATTTCATCCAGGTTGGAGTCAGTGAGAGCTGAAATGAGTCCATCTTTGTGGATTACAACTTATGCTCTTGGATATCAGCTTGTCCTTGGTCTTCACTTTATGTCCATCTTCCCTTCTTGACTGCCTTCCCTGTGGACTTCAAACTACCACATCATCTACAAAGATTGTTTAACCTTCTCCCATAATTGTATAAGTTGGGACCTTATAACAAATTCCTTTATATGAATGCCACCACCACCGTTACCACTACCAATACCACTACTACTATTACTATTAGGAGGAGGAGGAGGAACAGGAGGCAGAGAAGGATAAGTGGTAATAGTAATAGTATTCGGTAGGTTTTTTTAAACCTTTACAGTTCAAAAAGTACTTTTTATTTTATTGAAAAAAATTTTTTATATTTTATTGATTTTTTACAGAGAGGAAGGGGGGATAGAGAGTTAGAAACATCGATGAGAGAGAAATATTGATCAGCTGCCTCCTGCACACCTCCCACTGGGGATGTGCCCACAACCAAGATACATGCCCTTGACTGGAATTGAACCTGGGACCCTTCAGTCTGCAGGCTGACGCTCTGTGTACTGAGACAAACCAGTTAGGGCTATTTTATTGAAATTTTGTATAAAACAGGTACTATTATCTCCATTTCACATACGAGAAAGGAGAATCAGAGAGGTAAGTGCTTTTATTCAAGTTCACAGTGCCAGTAAATTACAAAGCCAGGTTTTAAAACCAATTGCTTCCATTCTCTCATGGGCAAAGACTTTATTTTTAGAAAAGTATGGGCCTTCATGTAGATCAATGGAACAGAATAAAGAGTCTAGAAATAAAGCCATGCCTTTATGGTCAATTAATATTTGACAAGGGAGGCAGAAACAATTGGGTGAAGATAGTCCATTCAATAAATAGTGTTGGGAAAATTGGGCAGATATGTACCAAAAAAATGAAACTAGACCACCTTCTTACACCATACACAAGACTAAATTCAAAATGGAATAAAGACTTAAATGTAAGACTCAAAATCATAAAAATCCTAGAAGAAAACATAGGCAGTAAAATTTTGGACATGTCTCAAGCTACTGTATTTTTCCATGTATAAGATGCCCCCATGTATAAGACACCCTCTGCTTTTCCAATCCAAAATTAAGAAATTAATATTTTGAACATTTTGCTGGTTTTCCTCTTAAGACCTTCTTTTTTGGCATCTTAAGGAGTTGTTCTTCCTGTTTTCTCCACTGTCTGATCATACACTCAGTGGGAGGAGGTTCAAATTGTCTCTCTGCAGCTCTTTTTCCATGCTCTTTTGCATAGCTGATTACATTCACTTTGAATTTTACAGAGTAAGACAATCTCTTACCAGTATTTATCTTTTTAATTTTTGACAACTTTATGGGCCCAGAACACTCCAGTCCCTGTTGCATCTGCACACTCTCCACCTCCACCTCCAGTAACAATAAGGCTCGTGATTGGAGGAAGCCTGTTTGACCAGGTATGGGCAGCTACGTACCCGTGCGGCTCCCTCCTCAGCTGACTTCCGTGTATAAGATGCCCCTCAATTTTCAGTCTAACGATTTTAGAAAAAAAAAACATCTTATACATGAAAAAATACAACATATTTTTTCTGATACATTTCCTAGAGCAAGGGAAACAAAAGAAAACATAAACAAATGGGACTACATCAAACTAGAAGGTTTTGCAAGGCAAAGGAAACTATTGGCAAAATGAAAAGACAATCCACTGAATGGGAGAATATATTTGCCAATGATACATCTAATAAGGGATTAATATCCAAAATTTATAAAGAACTTATATAACTCTCTACCAAATAAAATATATTTAGCTTTTGATAAAAAATAGAACATTTTTTATTATTTTCCAATTAAAATTTAAAATGATATCCAAAAATATTAAAGAAAGCAAACAGTCTTCTTACTTTTCAAAATACACTATGTGCATGCAACATGCAAGCCTGTTTCTCAGGCTCAGTTATTAGGCACACCCAGTTTAAGACTAGCAGTATTGGCCCAACAATTCTATTTCTAGGAATTTATCCTATAGATTTATTTACATATGTGTGAAATAATGTTATCTACAACATTATTACAGCAATAGCAAAAAAGTTGTTAACAATGTAAATGTCCATAAGAAGATTGGTTTAATGATTTATGATATATCCATATTATGGATTATTACATAGTTGTTAAAACAATAACAAGGTTCTTTACATTCTGATAACAAAAATATTCCAGATATATGCTACGTGTAAAAGGGAAGGTACAGAGTACTGAGCATATTAATGCCTCCATGTGAGGAAAATAAGGGGAAAATTACATATATTTATGTTTGTATGCACTAGTATATAACTCTGGAAAGATACAGAAAATAAATAATATTGATTGGGACAAGGGAAAATGGATGGGGCAGGAGGGAGAGGGTCACTTTTCTTGGTATTACCCTTTATATTTTTTTGAAGTTTGAATCATGTGTTCTGTTAACTATTGAATTAAAATTGTATGTGTTTGGTCTAGAAGTGTATTACATTTTCTTTTGAGCCTCAGGCTGTTCTGACATTTAATGTCATCATGGATTCAGATAAATGTGGAATAAGCTCACATAACACTTATTTTAATTTTTAAGTAGATTGCAAGTTAAATCGTGATAACTATATATCTGTATTTTGAAAAAGATATTACTGTCACAGCAGATAACATATGTATGTAGTAAACATTTTGTAGATACCTGCCAAGTTTATTTGAATACCCTACACTTGGCACTACTACCAGAAAAAAAATCTCTACAGTACAGCAAATTGGGCTTATTGCCTAAAACTCTTAGTAATTGCAGTTACTCAGGGAGTCACCAGATGAGAAAAGGATGATGGTACTAAAATAATTTTAAAAGACTTGAATTACAGCAAAGTATGGTTTCCTTTTACTCTAATAAATAAAGCAAGGGAGGTATATAATGTTTTAAAATAATTCTTGAGCCCTAGCCAGTTTGGCTAAGTGGATAGAGGGTCGGCCTGCAGGCCAAAGGGTCCCAGGTTCAATTCTGGTCAAGGGCACATACTTTGATTGCAGGCTCTTCCCCAGCCCAGGCCCTGGTCAGAGCTCATGCAGGAGGCAACCAATTGATGTGTTTCTCTCACATTGACGTTTCTCTCTGTCTTTCCTTCTCTCTTCCAATCCCTAAAAAAAATTAATGGGCCCTAGCCAGTTTGGCTCAGTGGATAGAGCGTCAGCCTGCAGACCAAAGGGTCCCAGGTTCGATTCTGGTCAAGGGCACATGCCCGGATTTCGGGCTCGATCCCCAGTAGGGGGTGTGCAGGAGGCAGCCGATCCATGATTCTCTCTCATAATTGATGTTTCAATCTCTTTCTCCCTCTCCCTTCCTCTCTGAAATCAATAAAAATATATTTTAAAAATTAATGGAAAGATATCCTCGGGTGAGGATTAACAAAACAAAACAAAAAAATTAAATGGCCCCCACCATGATGCTATACACCTAAAAAACAAAAATTCTTGATAAATGGGTGAACATTTTAAATCTTGATGTTCAATAATTCAAAGTTCAAAAGTTCAAAAACTTAATTCAGCTTAGGAATTCGCTTATAGATTCTAAGTCTCTGATAATGCTAAGAGATAAACTAATATTTGAGTATCTATGATCCATTCCTTTGTTTTTGTTGTTGTTGTTTGTTTGTTTGTTTTTGTCTTTGTTTTTTTTTATGATCCATTTCTATACTAGGCTTTGAGAATATAATGGTGAGCCCAAAACAGATACGGTTTTACACCCAATAAACATACAGCCTAATGGAGAGACATATATTAATCAAATAGTTATGTTAATTATTGAATACTAGAGGCCCAGTGCACAAAATTCGTGCACTCGTGGAGGGTGTCCCTCAACCCGGCCTGTGCCCTCTCACAGTCCGGGAGCCCTCGGGGGGGATGTCTGACTGACAGCTTAGGCCCGCTTCATGGACATCTGTAGCAATGCTGTGCTCGCCAGCTGTGAGCCCAGCTCAGGGCTTCTGGCTGAGCAGTGCTCCCCCTGTGGGAGCGCACTGACCACCAGGGGGCAGCTCCTGTGTTGAGCATGTGTCCCTGATGGTCAGTGTGTGTCATAGCAACTAGTTTTTCCGCCGTTCAGTCATTTTGCATGTTAGCCTTTTATTATATAGGATATATAGGATAGGATTGCAAATGAATGAGGTGATTTAAAGAAAAGGGACAGATTCTCTGATGGCAGGTATAAAGGGATCTGATGTAGGTCAGGAACCTACATCAGGGAAGAAATAGTGCTTGAGTTCAGATCTGAAAGCTACAGAGGGTATGCAAAGTTTATCTCATGCAGCCTGTGTTAAGGATTTCAGGCTGTCATTTCCAGATTTATTAGTTATCTATTGCTGTGTAACAAACCACCACAAAACTAAGTGGCTTAAAACTACAGTTCATTATTTCTTACAATTCTGTGGGTTGACGGGGTGATTCTTTAGTTGATCTTGCCTGAGCTCCATCCTGCACTGCTTTAGCTGATAGCTAAGTTGGAGGCTGGGCCTCCTGTTCCATGTGGTCATTCTTACCAGGCTTCTGTATGGCCTCATGGATCCAGAATTCCATGATGCTAAAGACAACTGCAAGGCTTCTTGAGGCCTAGGCTCTGGAACTTGCACAACACCACTATTTGTGTGAGCAAGTGAAAAGACCAGTCTAGATACAAAGGATGAGGAAATAGATTTTACCTCTTGATGAATGGAGCTATAAAAAAATTATGGCTATGTTTTTCAATCTACTACAGTCTATTGGATATTTCAATAATAGTTATTACCAAGCATTGTTTTAAGAACTAGAAATCAGCCTGGACAGTGTGGCTCAGTGGTTGAGTGTTGACCATAAACCAAGAGGTCACCAGTTCAATTTCCAGTCAGGGCACATGCCTGGGTTTGGGACTCAATCCCCAGTAGGGGGCATGCAGGAGGCAGCTGATCGATGATACTTCATTCTCATTGATATTGCTATCTATCCCTCTCTCTTCCCCTCTCTCTAAAAATAAAAATTAAAAAAATTTTTTTAAAAAGAACTAGAAATCAAACATAACTAAAATGTAATTTATAAGTTGTTTTTTTTCTTTTTCTTGGAGCCCATGGTATTTATATATTGTCATTCCATTATCCATAGAGATTAGTTTTTGTGAACATTTTTCCTATGGTATAAAAAATGAATCCTCAGTAAATGAATAAAACATAAAAGAGGGGTCTTACCTCATTAGAGAAGAGGAAAAAAATCATTGGTGATTATAAGTAATTTTAACCATTCTAAATTTGTAATAAAGAAGATGTATTTTATAGTCATGAAAGAATTAAGGCTATGCTAGTGTAGCTATGCAATTACGAATGATACCTATAAAGACAAAAAATTAATTTGATAGTGAAAATCTCAGGAAAGGTAAGTTTTTCTTTGTAGTTATAACTTGCTTTCAGGTTTGTTTTAGCTTCTTTAAAAGATGATTTCTTCTAAGTTCAAAGTTTGCCCTTTGGGGTAATTCTGAATGAATGAATAAATATTACATGTAAAACTAATGATAAAGGTATTAGCTACCTGAAATTTTGTGGGGTTTTTTTGCAGGAAGCATTACAAGAAAACAAAAGTATTTTATTTGCTTAGAAAATGATTTTATGAGCAGTAATCTAACTTTTTTCCAATATTTTTCAAATTATAAGAATGATAAGGCCCTAGCTGGTTTGGCTCAGTGGATAGAGCGTTGGCCTGCGAACTGAAGGGTTCCAGGTTCAGTTCCAGTCAAGGGCACATGCCCGGGTCGCAGGCTTGATCCCCTGTGGGGGGCATGCAGGAGGCAGCCAATCAATGATTCTCTCTCATCATTGATGTTTCTATCTCTCTCTCCCCCTCCCTTCCTCTCTGAAATCAATAAAAAAAAATTAAAAATAAAAAGAATGATAAGAATGCTGCTTTTCTTCTGATGGAAAGTGACAGGCTAATCATCAGTTTGCCCAGAGTAAAGTGGACCGAAGCAGCACTGACTATGGCATCTCGGCTACAGGAAGAATGCATTGCATTTATTGTAGAAAACTTCTCCAAGATCATTCAGAGTGAAAATTTTGCTCTTCTCTTACAGGTACTCTGTCTAAAATTATATCCTATATTTAGTTCCATCTTTGTGTTTAGATTATAATTACACAACACTTTTTAAATGCAGGTTGTCATTGATTAAATTAGTATGGCTTAAATAAATTCCATAGCAGATGGCAGGTTTGCGTAGGATTTGGAGCAGTGATGGACAGGATTTTTGGCTCACAAGATAATGAAGGCAGGAAGGGACAGGTTTGTGTACCCTGGCAAAGCCCAATGTAACTCTAGCCAACTCTGACCCTCTATCAACATAAGCCATGTTTTAGAAACTAAAGTCACAAATTGTTTTGGTCACTAATACAATTATGGTCCATGCAAAATTCTTTGTTTTCTTGGAGACCCACTTTCTCTAAATATAGTCATTGAATAAAGAATTTCTTTTACTTGTTTCTAAACTCTATTTTTAGGATGATTTTGGCTTTTAAGATAAGTGTGTGTATGTGTGAAGGTATTTTTAACAACGGGAAGGGATTATTATAATAATGGTTGTTATTATAATAATAATTATATTATTTTAACAGAGGAAGTAAGATTTCTAATTGATTTCAAACAGCCAGTTTTGATGAATGGTCTGTTGTAATGCCAGACTTTCACATTTCTTACACATTTTACATGTATTCCTATTAAATATCAATTTCTGTGTTTCATAGTCACAAGCAATGAGCAGCACAGCTGATTTGTTGGACAAAATTTTAAAAGCAATCGAAGAAAACATTACCACTGAGAATAGTTGCTCTCTTCTTATGGCTCTGGACAAGTTACTGAACTCTGACAGTATAAAAGAAATGGTATTGACTGTAATAATAACGTTCATTAAAATGGTTTAACATTTAAACTGTTTTAAGATTTTAAAAAAATATGCCCATTTTAAATGTTGCTTGGTTGAAACTAGGTAATGGATACATGGGGATTGGTTATAGTCTCTACTTTGGTGTATATTTGGTATTATCTTACAATACAAAAATATTTTCATTTTTATTTTCCTCCAAATGGACATATTATAAAAGTTTGGAATTTGGCAATTTTACTGGCTAGTTCTAGACATAGTTTGGTATTTAACAATATTAATTGATATAGCATAACTCTAGTATTTCTCTCTGGTCACTACTTTAAAATTTCTAAATATTAAACAGAATTTAAAATAATTTTTTAGAAATTTTAATCATCAGTATCTTTTATTTTTATAATATATTCATAATCCCTTTTTGTCTTAAAATAATCATATTAAAATAGTATTGACTGGGTAAAAGCAAAATTAAAATATTACTTATTTTCAAATGCAGTTAATGGTAATTAATTACTAAGCTAATTGCTAATTATTGACATTTTATATTTAACAAAAGTGATAAAAAAATTTTCATCATATTTTTACTACTGCATAGAGTATTTGACCTTGTAATGTCATAGTGGATTTGAAAAGGCTGAGGAAGGTATTCATGTAAAGGCCATTGGTGGTTTAAAATAATGTTTAGTTGAAAGGATAAGGTTTAGCTTCATGTTCACTGTAAAATTCTGTTGTGAAGAGTAAGCCTTCATAAATAACATGTACCCGACGATCTTGAAAATCTAAGTGATGACATCATTGATCTAGCTTAGGAATAAGTAGATTCGGAAAGGAATAATGACTGGTTGCTATGACAATGTGGCTCTCACCAGCTGCTGATTTGTTGCTTGAACGCAGGGTTTTACGTGCAAGATCCAGGCTGTGCGTGATAAGCTGTGGATCTTCCTGGTTCAGTCTTTCTATGCTGTTCGTCATACAGAAAGCTGGAAGCTGATGAGCACAGATGATCAACAGAAAATCCAAGCAGGTATATTAGCCCTGGGATTTTTTATTCTTATAATCTTTGTGACAAGGGATATTTTGAGGGGATTCTAATAAGTGATAGGATTAATGTTTGTTTGTTTCTGTTCATTAATAGCTTGCTGATTAAAACTAGTGATAGTATGTTTAGGCAGTTTTAATAAATCATACTCTTATGCTATTCTTAGAAAATGAAACTCATTTCATATATATATGTGTATGTTTTATGTGTATGTTAATATATAAATTTTTTATCTTACTTTATATTAACAACAATGTTCCAGCCAAATTTGCATAAAAGCATTCTTGTTTTACTTAAAAAGACTGATTAGAAGTGTAGGAAAATGTAATCTATGTAGAACAGATTACCAAACATCATACTTTCTCTTCCTTTTTAAATATATTTTTCATAAGCTTTTCCATCTTTTGCATAAGATACCCTTTCCTGTGGTTTTTGCCTAGATTAGATGGGTTAATTTCACAATTGATTGGTTCAGTGATATGGTGTGTGCTATTGCGGAGTGTCCCTCGGGAGCCACACAGTGGTCTCTGACATTTAATAGATAACATTTGAAACATTAGTATTAAACAAAAGATGTATATAGCTCAGAATGTGTGTTTGTTTCAAAAATATTAAAATAAAATTTTGAGGGTATGGAACTAAAAATGGCTTCATGACTATTTTTGGGTTAAAGCAGGTGCTTTAGAAAATATGTTGGCAGATTCAGCAAGTGTACTTTGAGACATTTTAAGTTAAGAAGGACTAGAGACTGTATTTTATGAGACAAATATTTTTTATTATAAAACATGGAAGCCATATGTGATATAATATATTCTTATGGTACCTAGATATGTTAAATTCTTTAATGGTTTAATTAGAATATGATTCGCTCTGTCTTGTGTTATGGGCATAACACTGTAGCTAGATGTGATCTCAGGAACACTTTTCAAAGAAATTCCAACAACAACAAAAGCAAAATCATGGAACAACAAAAATCACAAAGTCTTCAGAAATTAAGAAATTTATTCCTTGTTACTCTTTCTATACTGATTTTTAAATGACAATTTAATTTTTACTATAAAATCTGTATAATGTGAAGAAATAAGATCAGCATTCCCAGAGTAGGTGTCATTCAACTCTCTTCTGATTGGCAGCTAACTTTATTTTTCTCCATTTCAGAGGATTTCATACTTAAGTTGAGCCTCAAACAATGTTCTTTATCTTAATTCTTTAAAATGCTAATTAAAATTACATGTAAATACATATATATGTGTGTGTGTGTGTGTATATATATATATATATATATACACACACACACATACATACACGTATCTAAAACAAAATATTACTGGTAATCCAACTAATTGTCTAAAAAAACTTTTCAATCGATTACAGTGTAAAAATAATGTTTTTAAAATCTTAAATGTGCTGAGTTATAATTATTCCTGACTTGTGGATAATTACTGTATTGGGAAACTCCAGAGAAAGGGGTGATTCTAGGTTGTCTTTCTTATAACATTTCTTTATTCTAGTTAGAGTTATTGACCTTTAGAAGAAATTATATATAAATTTCTTCCTGTGTATTATTGTGCTAAGTCATTTGCTAACTATAAATCAGCTCTGATAATGCCATTTCTACGACCCTGCTTTGTCTTATAGCACAGATCCTATAGAATAGAGATAGTAGAAGATGCATGATAGAGTTACAGATAATTTAATGAATTTTTCATTAGTTGTTTTAACAAAAAGAAAATAAATTTTGGAAAGAATATGTATTTCTTCAAAATATATTTTAGAGCCCCATAAGCTTCAAAAGGCAAAAATGCATTAGGTAAACTGTATGTGTAGCTCTTGTACCATTATTCTAGATACTTTCCTGATGTCATTCAAATTTTTATTTGAAGAACATAAACATGACTTCTCCAGTATCCCCATATAAACCTAATCAATAAAATGATTATGTGATTCTTAAAAGAACATGAGTTTGAGGATTGTTTCTTCTTTCATTTCAATAGAACCTTATCTTTTTTTCTTTCCTCCTTCCTCATGATATACCTGTAAAACCAGAAAATATTTGTAGTTAATTTCAATATTATTTTTACAATTTTTAGGATAAACATTTCTCATATTTAATACTTCATAAAATATCACATTTGCCACAATCTGTAATTTTTTGAAATTTGGAATACTAAATGAAACCAGTTATCTTAAAAATTTTGCAACTTAAAATAATTTGGTTTTTATAAAATGTATGAATCTTCTTTGTGAGATTTTGTATTTCTTACTAATTTTAATAACAAACTTCAGAAGGAACAAAAAATAAGATTTAAAATGTGACTTTAAAAATTTAGTATAATAGGGAATTGTCTGTGTGTACTAGGTGGGTTTTAGCTATTTTAAAATTATTTTCTATCAAGACAAACCCTTTTTTCTGCTAGTATGCTATCTTACCTCTAATTTTATGTTAATAATAGTGCCTCCTATAAAAATAAATTCATGTTTTTTTTTACAGCTGCATTTGACAAAGGTGATGATCGAAGACTTGGTAAAAAGCCTATATTCAGTAGCTCTCAGGTAAACTTTAAAAATTTTATAGGTCCAAATGAGAAACGATACCAAATAATTTAAATTTTATTATTTTATTTCAAAATAATTTTTAAAAATCTATTCTTTAATTAAAGCTATTCCTTAATGGAAATAATTTTGGGTCTTTTTTTAATCAAGTGAACATTTCATAAATTTTTTAATGATGTGAATTTTTTATATCCAGCTGGCATAGAAAGTGTAATATTGTCTACCTTTTTTATTTCCTTGAAAACCTTTTTGGCAGCTAACATATTGGAGCTATTCCAGTAGATCAGAAATTGTCTAGAATTCTAGACCTAATTCATGTCTGTTTTTCTAATTAACCTATTTCTTACAAAAGGAAATTTTGGTTGTCCCAGTTTTCTCTATACTAAGATTTTAATTCATGTAATATTTGGTGTGAGAAAGGCAGCTAGTACCAAAAAGTTACTTAGTATACTCTAAAAATTACTTAGTATATTTATATGAGGTATCTAAAGTAGTCAAAACCTTAGGAACAGGAAGTAGAATGGTGGTTGTCAGAGCCTGGGAGGACATAGAGTTTCAGTTTTGTAAGATGAAAAAGTTCTGTGCATCTTTAGCACACCAAGGAGCATATAGTTATGATTGTATTGCTCACTTAAAAATGGTTAAGATAGTAAATTTTATGTTGTTTGTTTTTTACCACACACATAAATTACTTGGTATATTCCTTATAGCATGAAATACTTTTTTCTTCTCAAAAAATGTCATTAGCAATGGTTAGAGGTCCAAGCTAGCTAACTTACAGATGGTTACTCAATAATATATTTGAAGTACGAAATTATACTAACCTAGTATTGTGCATTACAGTGACAGGAAGACATACATTGAGATTTCCAGTTTTGAATGCAAAGAGCATATTGCCCTTGCAGAGTGAGATAGGGAGTCTTTTCTTCCTCATCAGCCAGTAGATAAGAACTCACACAACTCTAAGCCACAACTGAGAGCTCTCCTGGCTTGGAGTAGAGGTCAAACTCCAAATGTCTTCTGTGAAAAACTGGGACACTGGAGTGTTTTGCCAGTAAACTTCCTAGGATTATTTCACAAAGTGTGTTCCACAGAATACCAGCTCCCTCATGTTCAACCTACTAACATGTATCATCAACTAAGTTTGAGAATTGCTGCACAGCATAGCTCCTCTTAGAGACCAATGATGCACACTAGCACGCAAAAGCTCTGAGAAACACTACAATAAAGAACACTGTTGAATTCAGTTTTATCCAAATTATCCCCAAGTTGTGTAGTCATAGAAAAACACTAGACTCCCCCTCGGTCCCTTGTAGGTGTATTATATAGTTACTAGAGGCCCGGTGCACGAAATTTGTGCACAGGGTGGGTATGTCCCTCAGCCCAGCCTGCACCCTCTCCAATCTGGGACCCCTTGAGGGATGTCCGACTGCCCGTTTAGGCCCAATCCTAGGGCAGTCAGACATCCCTCTCACAATCCAGGACTGCTGGCTCCCAACTGCTCGCCTGCCTGCCTTCCTGATTGCCCCTAACCGCTTCTGCCTGCCAGCCTGATCACCCCTAACCACTTCCCTGCCAGCCTGATTGATGCCTAACTGCTCCCCTGCCAGCCTGTTCGCCCTTAACTGCCCTTCCCTGCAGACCTGGTCACCCCTAACTGCCCTCCCCTGCAGGCCTGGTCACCCCTAACTGCCCTCCCCTGCAGGCCTGGTCACCCCTAACTGCCCTCCCCTACAGGCCTGGTCCCCCCCAACTGCTCTCCCCTGCAGGCCTGGGTCCCCCCCAACTGCCCTTCCGTGCAGGCTTGGTCGCCCCCAACTTCCCTCCTCTGCCAGCCTGGTCACCCCTAACTGCCCTCCCTTGCAGGCTTGATCAGCCCCAACTGCCCTCCCTTGCAGGCCTGGTCCCTCCCAACTGCCCTTCCCTGCTGGCCATCTTGTGGTGGCCATCTTGTGTCCACATGGGGGCGGCCATCTTGTGTGTTGGAGTGATGGTCAATTTGTATATTACTCTTTTATTAGATAGGATACTGAACATACTCAAGGAAATGCACCTTCAGACATTTTTTTCTGTGTACCCTGTGGATTTTTTAAGGTCCTAAGAATTAGCCTGTCTGCCTTCCTTTCCCCTGTCCTACTAACTGTTATCAACCACACTTTTCCTCCTTCCTTGCCCTACAGCAAAATCGAACAGAGTCTGATTGTTCTTCCATATCCCCTGATTTTCAGGTTGAACAAGGGTTTATACTCTTAACCACAAAGGGAAAAACAGATTAATATGTTTCCCTCAGAAAGGCAGTGATATTCCAAAATGGGTGCTGGACGTAGAATCAAAGAGTTTAAATCTTGACTTCACATTTATTATCTGTGTTATCTCTAAGTCCTAGTATGCTTATCTATAAAATGGGTTGATAAAAACCTAGCAGGATTATTGTGAAAATTAAATCAAATAATTTATGTGCAATTATCTGGAGTGTAGTAAGTGCTCAATAAGTGTGGAATGAATAAACGTATCTTCCACATTTATAGGCAAGGCAGAGAAAAGTTTAAGAAGACTGCTAGTATAAAAATACTTAAGGGTAAACATATGGTATCTGGGGTTGCTTCAAAATAAAACAGGGGTGCCCAACTGGCATGGCTCAGAACCAGGAGGTCACAATTCAATTCCCAGTCAGCGCACATGCCCTGGTTGCAGGCTCGGTCCCCAGTGTGGGGCGTGCAGAAGGCAGCCAGCCAACCAATGATTCTCTCTCATCGATGTTTCTATCTCTCTCTCCTTCTCCCTTCCTCTCTGAAATAAATAAAAATATTTAAGTAATAATAATAAAACAGGGGTAGTTATATATTAAACAAAATTGGCCCAGAGTTGATGATTGTTTAGGCTGGGTAATAGGTACATGGGGATTCATGATATTGTTTTTCTTCTTTTGATAGTTTAAATTTTTCTATATTAAAAAGTTAAAACTAGAAGGAATAGCATTAAAACCAAAAGGGATGTCTAAGGGGATTGCTTTGTAGGGTTACCCTCTTTTTCCTTATTTTTGTCAGTAGCACACGTGACCATTCTAAGTTGGCCATTTGTATATGGGTACTATATGTAAATTTTGCAGATGTAAGTCAGAGACTGCCTAGAAATGTGTATAAATTGAAACCCCATCATAATGTACTATGTTAATGTGAATTTGTTAAAGGAGTGTAGTTACCCCATATACTCTATAGATCTCTCCATAGCATGATGCTTTAAAATAGATTCAATGATAGAATAAATTAAGGAGGATCAGTTTTAGGGGTGGGAAGAGGTCAACCTAGTTTTAGGTATTAAAATTAAGGAAATCTTTTTAAAAACAGTGAGTCCTGGCTGGGCAGCTCAGTTGGTTAGAGTATTGTCCTGATATGCCAAGGTTGCAGATTTGATCCCCGGTCAGGGCACATACAAGAATCAACCAGTGAATGCAAAAATAAGTAGAACAACAAATTGATGTGGTGTTTTCTCCCCCCCCCCCCCCCCATTTCCTCTCTCTCTCTAAAACCAATTTTAAAAAAATAAATATTTTTGAGCTAAGATTTGATCAAGAAAACAAAAAGTGAGAGCTAAGCCTATTTGAACTTTATAAATATTACACACTAAACTGAATTGGACCAGTCTCCACCCTCTCAACATGCATAGTTTGAGGCCTAGAGATGTTAATGATCTCTTAAATATCCTAAGTCAAAGGCAAAGATAGGACAAGAACTAATGATTCTCTTATTATCATATCTTGCTTTTTCCTAAACTTAGCCAGGGTATTATTTATTTACTAGAGGCCCGGTGCACGGATTCATGCACAGGGCCTCAGCCTGGCCTGCCCTCTCTTGCAATTCAGGACCCCTTAGGGGATGTCCGACTGCCAGTTTAGGCCTGATCCCCAGGCCTAATCTGGCAATCAGACATCCCCCAGGGATGTAGAAGTGCACCAGGCAGCAATGGCCAGGGAAGAGCCCAAGCTGGGGCCAGGCGCCACACCGCTGGCATTCATCCCAGCCTGCTGTGCCCTCCACCACTGCTCAGTAGCGCTGCCACGGGGTCAGAAGAGGCTCCCAATGCCGTGGCAGGTGTGCTCTCCAGCCGTGAGCCCGGCTTCTGGCTGAGCAGCGCTTCCTCTGTGGGAGCACACTGACCAACAGGGGGCAGCTCCTGCGTTGAGCATCTGCCCCCTTGTGGTTAGTGCACGTCATAGTGACTGGTCGACCGGTAGTTCTGGTGGTTTCGGTCGTTCCGTCATAATGGTCGCTTAGGCTTTTACATATATAGATGTATAAACATAGATGTTAATTTTATCTTAGACAAAATTTTAATGTAGTTGGAAGCTTTCTATATTTAGAAATAATTAGACTTTGAACTTCACAATATATGCTCAGGTTTAACAACATTCATCATATTGTTTTGTATATTTAGTATGTGATGGGCACAGTGCTAGGGGACACAAAGATGAAGATAACACAGGCTCTGCCTCTACAATCTCATACAGCTTTCCAAAGCAGGGAAAAAGCGTTCAAATTTTTTAAAAAGGCAAAATAATTTTAAATTTTCTACCAATTTCAAGGTTGGTTCTAAACAAAATGATGAAATAAGTACATTTGTCTTCAGTTCCTTTCTATTTTCCCCTTTTCCCTATTTTACCTATTCTTAGGATCCTTTTTCCTTCACTTTCTCTAAACAACCAAAACTGTATTACTATCTTTTTTCTGTATTACTGCCTTGTTCTCTTTTTTGTTGTTGTTAATCCTCATCCGAGGATATTTTTTGCATTGATTTTTTTTAGAGAGTGGAAGGAGGTGTGGGAGAGAATCAATGTGAGAGAGACACATCGATTGGTTGCCTACTGCTTGCGCCATGACCAGGGCCAAGGATCAACCCTGTAACCAAGGTACATGCCCTTGACTAGTAATCAAACCCGCAACCCTTTGGTGTTTGGGCTGATGCTTTAACCATTGAACCATGCCGGCCAGGGAAGTATCTTGTTTCTTTTAAAAACCAAATTTTTCAGATGTGATGTGTTATGTTTTTCATGAGTGCTTTTTTTCTTTTTCTTTTTCTTTTTTTTAAATGAGGACTCCAAGAAGTAAACAATTCTTACCACAGTGGATAAAATTCCTAGCATTTGGCCCTTTCTGGTGTGCTCAGTGGTTAGAGCATTGGCCCTCATACCGAAGCATCTTGCGTTTGATTCCCCATCAAGGGCATGTACCTGGGTTGCAGGTTTGATCCCCACCCTGGTTATGGCACGTGCGGGAGGCAGCCAATCGATATGTCTCTTTCACATCTTTTTCTTCTCTCTCTCTCTCTCTCTCTCTCTCTCTCTCTCTCTCTCTCTCTCTCTCTCTGTCTCTTTCCCTTCTCCCCACTTTCCACTTTCTCTAAAAAATCAATGGAAAAAATATCCTTGAGTGAGGATTAACAAAATAATGATTAAAAAAATTTCTGGTATTTTTTGGTGAAAAGCTTAATAATGTCTCTCAAATTATGCCATATAAATGACCACCTACTTAAAGCAGTAAATCATGAGGTCAGGTCCTAGTTCCATCCCTTATCAGCATATGATCATGGATAAATCACATACTTGCTTTAATCCCCAGTTTCTTGCTTAAGAAATAAAGATAGCAACAGGAGCTATCTCATAGTATTATTTTATGATTAAGTGAGATGATGTATGAAAAGGGTTTTAGCACAGAACCTGAGAGTGGACCTTCAAAAATATTGGAGGTTGTTATCATTCTCTCAAGCCATCCTGACACTGTCAGGTACTAATTCTCTATCATAATTTCATAAAGTTAAGTAATATGCCTTTTAAAGTAGTATAGGTTTTAAATATTTTGTGCTGTATTTTAGATTTGATTAAGGTAATGTGATCAAAAACACATTGAAAGTATTGCTCAAAGTGACCAAAGATATTCAAGTTTGAATGGAACTAAATTATGAACTTTGCTGGGGGGTTTTTCTTTGAAAAACTGGCTTACTTAAATGTTAAGAATATGTCAAAGACTCTAGTCAAGTTACAAGGTATTTTTTTCTTCTTTGTAGCAAAGGAGACAAGTTTCTGACTCTGGTGTTATAAAAAATAAATCTTTGAGAGAAAATAATAAGAAAGCGTGCTGGAGGTGCCCCTCTGCTAATCAAAAGATGAAATCTGATGGATTAGGAGCATCTGGACATTCATCAAGTACTAATAGAAATACTATAAATACAACTTTGAAGCATGATGACTTAAAGGAAAAGGATGGTATAAAAATAGCACCTAAGATTACAAAAGAATTAAAATCTGGTGGGGGAAATGTTTCTGCAAAGCCCAAAGCTATAATAAAACCCAAAACAGAAAACAACGATAATGCAAAGTCAGCAAACATATCACCTAGACAAGTTGTGGAAAGATCAGCAATAGCAGCAACAAATGGACACAAAAATGCACTAAATGGAAAAAGAGTGAGAAATCAAGAAGGACAAATTACAGGTGCCAGACCCAAGGTACTCACTGGAAACTCAAATGGGCAAGCCAGAGCAAAGCCTTTGAAGAAAGCCACAGGGAAAGATTCTCCATGCCTTGGCATCGCAAGACCCTCCAGCAGATCTACAAGTTCAAGTGTGGAATTATTGGTTTCCACTGAATGTCTGGATGAACCAAAAGAAAACGGATCAATAGGAGAAGAGAAGCCATCTGGTCATGAACTGTCCTTTTCTGAATCTCCAGGACAGACAGAGAAAAAATTTGTAGAAAATATCAGAACTTCCACTGTAGGTGGGTTTTAGTACACTTTTTTTAAAAGCTCCTGACAGTTAAAATTCCTAGAAAAAAATGACCTGTTTTATTTAGTTTCACATGCAAAAAAGTATTTATTTACATGTATTCATGCAAACAGAGAAAACCCAGTTCTTCCCTCATTGATATTTAATTTTGTTTAGTGCCTGACCAGTGACTTTTTAAATAATTGTTTCATGTTTAGTGTTCCATCTCATAACTCACTTTTCCTTAATTTACAACAGTAAAATCTCGACCTGTTTCAAAAGTTACCAATGGAACTTCCAATAAAAAAAGCATTCATGAACAAGAAACTAATATAAATAATAGGTAAGTCTTCATTATTTTACCTATACATTAGTTTTCTCTGAAAGTTACTAACTTCTAGCTAAATATTTTAAGTATCTTTTTTGTTAGAAAATGTAACGTATTTACACTGATATTTTAAAATTTTTCTTATGTACTAAAAGAAGTTAGTCTAGTTATGTAAAATGATGATTGGTGCAAATAATTTACACTTGTCCCACTTGATTGTGCATGGCTTTATCATACTTGATCTACAGTTTTATAAACTTAAAGACATATGCACTTATGTGTGTTTTTTATTTTCAGAAAAGAGATATTTTTTATTTCTTTGAGAAAAAAAATATTTTATGTATGGGCCTTTTAAAGCTTATGTTTTAGAATGTAATACTCAATGAAAATCATTTTTCTTAGTGTGCTAAAGAAGGTCGCAAGCAAAGGATATAGTGGTCCAGTACCTCAGGCAATTTTAAAGAAAAGAGGAAATGACAATGGATGTGCTGCAGCTCAACAGAAGACAAAGAATGCCCCATCTAATCTTGCTAAAACTCAAGGTAAAGCTGACAAAGTCCTGGTATTCCTTCCTTGTTTAAGTGGAAAAGGCTGACCTCTGATTTGGAACTTGAGCAGCAATCTATATACATACTAGAGGCCCAATGCACGAAATTCGTGCAAGAGTAGGCCTTCCTTCCCCCAGTTGCTGGCACCGGCTCCCCTCCAGCTTCCCTCTGGCACCCGGGACCCGGGCTTCCCTCGGGCCGCCAGCAGGCACCTGGGACCCAGGCTCCCCTCGCAGCCCTGGCTTCGTCCAGAAGGACGTCCGGTCTAATTAGCATAGTATGCTTTTATTATTATAGATAAGCCTAAGCGACCATCTGACTGTTCAACCATCCGACCGGTAGCTATGAAGCGCAATGACCACCAGGGGGCAGATCAAGGGTGGGCAAACTTTTTGACTCGAGGGCCACAGTGGGTTCTTAAACTGGACCGGAGGGCCGGAACAAAAGCATGGATGGAGTGTTTGTGTGAACTAATATATATTCAAAGTAAACATCATTACATAAAAGGGTACGGTCTTTTTTTTTTAATTTCAATAGTTTTATTCATTTCAAACATTTTAACAAGAAGAATGTAAACACTAATTATTATAATTTGAAACTTCAAAAAATGGAGGAATCATAGCACAATAACATACCTTATATTGAAGATGGCAAAGGCAAAATAAAATTGCCTAACAAAGGAAAGGTACAAAAGCCTTTCAAATTAAACTTAAATATAATAAAATAATTTAAAACTAAAACAAGTAGAAAAGAACAAAATGTGTAAACAGTAAATTAAACATTTTCTTTAGTGCAACTTCCAAATTATGCCCGGGACGTAGATGTAGATGGCAATGTAGACTGGGTTGAAAGGTTTTTGGTCTTTAAAACATCAACTTCAGTGGGAACAGTGTTGTTGGTCTTTTTTAGCTAGTGCTCTGATACTGTGCTCTCCAGGGCGTGTCTCCCTACATCACCACAATAATGTGTCTACGCATTCCTAGGGTGATGTCGGGGGACGCGTCCGCGGGCATTACAAGGAGCCTCTGGAAGATTGAGAGGTTGTTCCTTCTACTGAATGATTTATATCCGCCCACTCAGAAGGAGCTGCGGCTGTGTTTCCCGATGTTGCCATGTTAACACTGCTGCTGGTGAAGGAGCGGAGGGGAGAGCAAGAGAACCCTCTGCTCTTTCGGCTCTGTGGGCCGGATAGAACAGCGGAACGGGCCGGATCCGGCCCGCGGGCTGTAGTTTGCCCACGGCTGGGGCAGATGCTCTGGCCGGTAGCTATGATGCACACTGATCACCAGGGGGCAGACGCTCAACGCAGGAGCTGCTGAGCTGCGGTGACTTGGCAGCTGCGGTTCTCAGGTGACACACCCGGAACTAAAGAGGAAGGACCCCAATTCCGGGACGTGTCACCTGAGAACCGCCCTCTCACAATCCGAGACCCCTCAGGAGATATCGGAGAACTGGTTTTGGCCCAGTCCCCACAGGCCAGGCTGAGGGACCCTACCTGCTGGTGAGACCCCACTCACTCTGCAGACGCCCTTCCAGCCCTGGCGCAGCCCCAGGTGCAGCTGGCCAGGGAGGGACTGCAGGAGGTTGGCTCCAGGGCGTGTACGGCCCATCTGGCCCATGCACAAGTCCGTGCACTGGCCTCTAGTTATAAATAAGCTGTAAAATGGTTTCACTCATTTTACATTCATTCACGCTGTAGAAATGAGATTTTATACTTTTAGTTTTCAGACAACTATTTTGGTATTCTGGGGTGTTGGTTTGGTTTTTATTGTTATTTTGTGAGAGAAATAATTTTGAGAGTCACTACATTATCTGCATTTCTAGTCCTTTTATATGTTATATCCATGTTTCTTCAAAGTTTGATAACTAGGAATTCCATCTGCAAAACCAATAATAAAGAGTTCTTTAAAAAGTAATGGCACAGTCTAGATTGCTGCAATACATCGGGGGAAGAATTTTTCCTCTGGAATCTGTGTTGTGCCTGTTGTTTTTCCATGTTCTAAGACAGGAAAGTGTGCTGATCAAAATGCATAATTTGCTAATGTAATAACTGATTTAAAAAATTAATTTGCTCTATGCATTAGGAGCAGTTTGTAAAATCCTAAAATCAACTTTGAGTTAAGTAATGAATTAATACTGAAAGTAAATAAAAAATAAAGCAGAGAAAAATTATTTAGGTTTTAAAATATTTGGTAATTCTGTTTGATAGTGATCTCTAGGACTTTAACCAGTATAAACAAATAGACTCCCCAAATGAATCCTCTTACCCTCCATTACCAGTTTTAGTTTCAACTGCATATCTAAGTTGCTAACCCTAATATGCTACAATAATAATTATCTGGTTATGAGAAATAAATTAGTTTTGTTCATGTTAGGGGGAAAAATGCAGCAGTTTTAACATTTATATTTAACTCAGTTCTCCTTTTCAGCTGTGTGGAATATAGTCTTTTTTTTTCCCCCCTAAAAGAACATAAAAGAGAAGTCCTGTGCTATTCTTTTAGTATAAGAAAATCAGCCCTAACCGGTTTGGCTCAGTGGATAGAGCGTCGGCCTGCGGACTGAAGGGTCCCAGGTTCGATTCCAGTCAAGGGCATGTGCCTTGGTTGCGGGCACATCCTCAGTGGGGGGTGTGCAGGAGGCGGCTGATCCATGTTTCTCTCTCATTATGTTTCTAACTTTCTATCCCTCTCCCTTCCTCTCTGTAAAAAATCAATAAAATATATTTAAAAAAAAAAAAAAAAAGAAAATCAGAATTTTCCACCCCCATATATTTATGCAAATCCAATTCTGGCATAAGTTCAAGGCTCTTTACTTGCGGAAGAATGATCCTATTTTAATAATTTTACTAAGATTTTGGAATAGTTCTTCTATATTTATAATAGAAAAATATTTTATTTCATTATGCTACTATTCCTAATCTGTAGTTGTTTATTTGATTACAGATATGTTACCATTCATTGTTTTATTTCTTCTAAAGTAATTTAAAACCAAATATTGAATTTTATTTACAAATTGGAAGGTATATTATATTTTTGAATTTTCTTTTCTTAGGTTCCCAAGGAGAATCACCCAATTCAGTAAAATCTTCAGTCTCTTCAAGGCAGTCTGATGGAAGTGTAGCCAAGTTTGACCACAGTACAATAGATAAACAAACACCTAAGAGAAAAATTGTCAAGCAAGGGCACACAACTTTGCCTAAGGTTAATGCAAAAATAGTGGCAATACCTAAAAACTTAACTAAGAAAGGTGAAACTTTGAATAATAAAGATTCAAAACAGAAAATGTTTCCTGGACAGGTCATAGTGAAGAGTCAGTCTTCTTCTCAAAGGCCTTTAAAAAGTGAAATATCTGTTGTCCAAAAAAGTAATAATAATGGCAGTGTTACTGAACAGACGCCTCACGAACCTCTGATTAACCTCACATCTGAAATCAGTGGTACAGAAGCATTATGCACAACTGACCCACAAAAACCATTAAACAATCAAGAGAGAGAGAAATTGGTATTGAAATGCCAAAATATTTCAAATCTGGATAAAGCAATAAGACATGAATTGGAATCAAGACAGAGTGGTTCAGATAAAAGTGAAACACAGTTTTCCAATCACAAAGAAACAGATCTTTGCAACACATCTAAACTACATGGTCATTCTGATAGAAGTGATCATGTGGATCCAGAATTTTACAGCACCACTGCCATAAAATCCATGGCTTCAAATCCAAATGAAAACCTCTTGAACTCTAATCTAGTTTGTGATTTAGACTCAACAAACCCACAGCAAATGCATTCAGTATTCGATAAGGAGAAGCCTGTAGGGAGAAAAGACATGAACAAAAAATCAAGCATTAAATATGTGAAAGACGTTTCACCTTGTGTTCCTGAAAGGACAAATGGTACCTTACATACTATTCAAGATGACAGAAAATCTAATTTTCATGAAGAACAGACAATTCCTAGTCAGTTATCTGATGGCGCTGCTATGAATGAAGACAGATATGCTACAGCGGACTCCTCCCAGTGTTTTTTGGAACAAAAATCAGGGAAAAATTCTCCTAAAGATATGGAAACAATAGAAACTCCAGAGAGCCATGAAAATCCAGAAGCTCCATTTGCGAGTCACTGGAATGTGAGTACCGTTGTTCTGCATCAGAGAGAGAGTCCTGAATCTGACACTGGCAGTGCTACCACGTCCTCTGATGACATAAAGCCCAGGTCTGAAGACTATGATGCTGGAGGGTCTCAGGATGATGATGGGTCAAATGACAGAGGTATTTCTAAATGTGGCACTATGCTGTGCCATGATTTTCTTGGAAGAAGTAGCAGTGATACCAGTACTCCTGAAGAATTAAAAATATATGATAGTAACTTAAGAATTGAAGTAAAAATGAAAAAGCAAAGTAGTAATGATCTTTTCCAAGTGAATTCGACAAGTGATGATGAGATTCCTAGGAAAAGGCCAGAAATTTGGTCTCGATCTACAATAGTCCACCCTAGGGAAAGAGAAAATATCCTAAGAGGCAGTGTCCAGTTTGCTCAGGAAGTAGACCAAGTTTCTTCCTCAGCAGATGAAACAGAAGATGAAAGATCTGAAGCTGAAAATATTATAGAAAATTTCTCTGTATCTAACTCAGCTCCTCAGCATTTTCAGGGGATTATTAACTTAGCTTTTGAAGATGCAACTGAAAATGAAAGTCATGCATTTTCTGCAACTAAAATTTTTAAAAGGTCAGTTTTACTTTCAGTAGATGAGTGTGAAGAATTGGGGTCAGATGAAGGGGAAGTCCATACTCCCTTTCAGCCTTCTATAGATTCTCTTTCACCTTCTGATGTTTTCAGTGGCATTTCTCGTGAACATCCCGGAAGGACCTGCTATTCCAGAGACTCACAAGGAAGTGAAGGCAGTATTTTAGAACATAAGCAAGATAAAGGCAATAATGTATGTAAAAATGAAAGCTTTCTCCTGGGCTTTAGTGGCATTGACTCTTCAAGAAGAGATAAACAGAATGCTTCAGCCACAGAAAAAACGTATACAATCGATGTCCTGTCCAAAGGAGACAAACAACTTCTTCCAGAAAATAAAAAAGTAAACAATGGAAGCAACATAGATAATGACATTCAACAACGCAGCAAACTCTCAGATAGTGATACAAAATCTCAAGAGAGACCATGTCATTTGGAGCTCCATCAAAGAGAACCCAGTTCTGACACACCAAAGAACAGCTCTACAAAATTTCTGGACTCCTGTCGGAGTCAGCTTCTGCCTCAGGAAAGTCAAGTGAAAGAGAGCCATTCTACAGCTACTGAAAAAGCTAATATTGCTTTATCTGCAGGTAATGTACAGAAATAGCAATGTTAAATCCATAAGAAAATTAGTTTATAGAATTTAAAAATTGTATTGTAGCCCTGAATGTTATATTTTAGTTAGATAGAATAATTACTTAAGCAACAGATTCAAATTTTAAATGAAAACTTAAATTTCTTAATAGTATTAAAATGAGCTAGTTACTCTTTATTGTTCACTTAAAATCCTAGTGCAGAATCAATATCTAGTAAAAATTTTGGTGATTTCTTAGAGCTAACTTACTCTTAAGAGATTTTACATGAAAGAATAAAGAGAAAAACTTAGTTTGCTATTATTTAGTTATTTATATCTAATTTAACAGGAATTCTTAACTATTAGAAATTTTATTATACATTGGATATGACTTATGGATTATGCTATTATATATCTAAGAGGTCTGTGCAATAACTATAGTAATATGTAACTTAAAGCACTGAACTATTTTAACTACATTAATTATTACAATTTATATACATTTTACAGAGATCAAGACTTTAAGGATCACTATAATTCTATTATAAAATTTTCAAGTAAAAAGATAAATTTCCTAAAAGAGATTATATTTAGAAGTAATGATAATATGAAAAGGCCCAGGCTTGTTTCATATGTATAGATGATTTCCCGTCTAATTGTTTTGTGTTTGTTGTCCTTATTATAGTAATTTGAACTAATAACCCACATTTAAAATATGCAATAGTCACTGACTGAGTAGCTATTGTATATCAGAACTAAGAAAAATACTGATCCATGGTCCCTGTTGAGCAAAATCACAAGAATGGGGAGCTCCTTAAAGTTGTACTTTTTTTGTTTGTCCTTGCTTGCATTCTCCTTTGCATGTGCAATATACAAATAAGGCTTTAGACAGAATGTATTTATTCTCCATTTGGAACTGACTTACCTTAAAAGTCACCATCAAATAGCCATGTCTTTTTTTTTCTTCTTTAAGTTTTTATTGTAGTGAATTAGATATATGTACATATTCTTGGTTTATATTTAAATAACTTCTATTGTTTTCTGTACCACAAGTTTTCAAACTAAAGTATGAGAATTATTGTTAGTTACCAACTTTTATTTTGCTGCTAAACATTATCTTTGAGTTGTGTGTTTTTTTAAGCTAGAAAAAGAATTGCCTCAAAAATCTTGTCAGTTTTGTATAAATGTAATTTTCCCCATTCTATGTTGTTGTTTTTTTTACTATAACTGTTAAATACTGTTCTACAGAACTCTGAGGGTACCAACATGTGCAATTTTTACATTGTGTAGTATTATGAATTATTTCAGGAGACATAGATGATTGTGATACACTGGCACAAACCTACATGTATGACCATCGGCCTTCAAAAAACCTCTCTCCAATATATGAGATGGATGTAGTAGAAGCCTTTGAGCAGAAAATGGAATCAGAAACACACATTACAGACATGGATTCTGAAGATGATCAACACTTTGCAAAACAAGATTGGACACTATTAAAGAAACTGCTCTCTGAACAGGATTCAAACTTAAATATTACAGATTCTGTTCCTGAAGACTTAAATTTAGCACAGTATCTAATCAATCAGACACTACTTTTAGCACGAGACAGCTCAAAACCTCAGGGTCAAGCACATGTTGACACTTTGAACAGATGGAGTGAACTAACCTCTCCACTTGATTCCTCAGCAAGCATCACCATGGCTAGTTTTTCCTCTGACGATTGTTCACCCCAAGGGGAATGGACAATTCTGGAACTGGAAACTCAGCATTAAGAGTACTAATACTTTGGAAAATTTTGAACTATTCCACCCCTTTATTTTTTGATGTTTATATTGTATCCAAATAATTACATTAGCCAGAGTTGCACTGCCCTTAATATTGAGGGAGTCTTTCCAATTTATTGAAGCATAGTTTGTTTATTAATATGATATCACACATAGAAAACAAGTTTTTCTAAAATTTTTGAGCATGTTTTATTATTAGAAAAATTAGAAGACTATAAGGAAGCCCTTCAGTTTTTCTTTCCTAACTGGTCATTTGTTCACTTACCATTCAAGAATTTAAAATGTGAATGCACAAGTAGATTTGTTCCTTTATTTTTTGCTCTGCATATGGTAACATAGTAATTTAACAATAAAAAACGTATTGTGCTTGTGTCAATTATGTAGAGTTAATCTTTAACGTTCAAACTTGGGTTGGTAGGTTGGTGTGGTAGAGGCTGACAGTTGAATATTTAAAAAAACAAACCTTGACGGTATTTTTCTAAGTGAAATAAGTCAGAAAAAGACAAATACCATATGATTTCATTTATGTGTGGAATCTAAAGAACAAAACAAATGAACAAACGAAACAGACGCAGACTCATAGATACAGAGAACAAACTGATGGTTGCCAGAAGGGACATGGGTTGGGGGCTGGGTGAAAAGGTGAAGGGATTAAGAAGTACCAATTGGTAGTTAAAAACTGGATGTAAACTATAACCTAGGGAATATAGTCAATAATATTGAAATAATTATATATGGTGCCTTGAAATATTAGGGGGTTCACTTTGTAAAGTATATGATTGTCTAACCACTATGTTGTAGCTAACATAAAATAAATGTCTAACTGCAATTGAAAAATAAAATTTTAAAAATAATTATTTTTTAAAAAAGAGAAAAAATTTCACTTCCCAACAATTCAGGTCTAGGAAATGATGAATTTCAAGTTTCAATGCCATTGTCATTAAAACAGAGAAATGGAATCCCCTTTAACTCTAAATTTTGGGGATATGTCCAGAGAGAGACATCTGCCCTTGTTCAAAAGAAGTGGGAAAACTCTCCATCTGTTTTACCAAGATAGACTCTCTTTATAATTAGTTAATTTCTCCCATTTTCCATTCTATATTAGAGATATTTTGGAACTGCACCTGCAGTAAATGCCTGCACTAAATATTAATTTGAAAATGGGTACATGAAACAGTGCAGTTAAACTGTGTGTGTGCGCGTGCGTATGTATGCTTGCTTCTTCCATGTGTCTATATACTCTACTTTCAAAAGATATTGACCAAATTGTCTTTCAGTCTGCAATTTTGCTACAAAGGCAAACATAAAAATCTTTTCTACAAAGTGATACTGGGGAGTGAACACTTGGATGCCTACTTGATATTGGTGGGCATTGCCCTTCTGATGATGAGAGTTAGTAGAATTAGCCTTTCTGAAAAGCTTTGTAACTAATAATTTCTCTAAAATATGTCAGAAGTAAGGAAACATTTTGGTTTAGAATTTCTTTTCTAAATGAACAAAGTTTCAAGTGATCAACAATAGAATCTGTATATTGAATATAAAAAAATCATAGGAATGCACACCAGTTGTTATTCTTATATAATACAATTAGCTACTAACCTGTTATGCCATAAATTTGCTCTGCCTTTTTTCTTTTTTAACTAGAAGCTCAGTAGAAGACTCATTCATTCAAAAAGTCAAATAGGCATTGGTTCAAGGCACTGAGTTGCAAAGATGAATAATGTTTGATTCCTGCCCCCTCCCACTCAAAAAGACAATTTAGTTTCTACTGAAGGGAAAACCCATATAAAAAAAAAAGGTTAAGCCCTGGCTGGTGTGGCTCAGTTGGTTGAGCATTGTCATTTGCACTGAAAGGTTGCCAGTTTGATTCCCAGTCAGGGCACATGCTCAGGTTACAGGTTTGGACCCCCAATCAATTCATATTCTCTCTCTCTCTCTCTCTCTCTCTCTCTCTCTCTCTCTCTCTCTCTCTCTCCCCCTCTCCCTCTCCCTCTCCCTCTCCCTCTCCCTCTCCCTCTCCCTCTCCCTCTCCCTCTCTCTAAAAAAACAATAAAAACATTTTTAAAAGAAAAAGGTTAAAATACAGTACTATAAGAACTTTGTGCTGTAGAGCTGGATGGAAATTTACACATTAGTCTAATCCCTTCACATTCCAAAGGAGGACTCTGAAGGCCAGAGGAATGAAAAGAGTGCCCATGGTCCCACAGCTAATTTGTGGGCTAGAATCCAATTCAGTATTCCTTATTTCAGTCTGATGGTATTTCTACCACACAACACACTTCATTTGATTTTTATCATAAAACCTGAAAACAAATACATTTATAGATAGCTTGTAGTATAAAGAAGTAATACCAGGTATATGATTGTCAAAAACAGTACAAATACCCAAGAAATTGTGTTTTCTTTTTCTCCAAATGTGAAGTTGCTCTAAGTGTTATTTTTAATAAAACTGCCTCAGAAGTTCAGAAATTTATCATAGAAACTTCATCTCCTTCCCATTGTTAAGGTCTTGAAAACTTTTTTCTTAAACTACTAGACATTAAAAAGCTATTCAGTTTCATCTCACATCTCTAAATATGTAATAGGGAAGGCATTTTGCTTACGTAGTGATCCCTTAGGTCCGTGGTCGGCAAACTGCGGCTCTCAAACCACATGCGGCTCTTTGGCCCCTTGAGTGTGGCTCTTCCACAAAATACCATGGCCGGGGCAAGTCTATTTTGAAGAAGTGGCATTAGAAGAAGTTTAATTTTAAAAAATTTGGTTCTCAAAAGAAATTTCAATCATTGTACTGTTGATATTTGGCTCTGTTGACTAATGAGTTTGCCGACCACTGCCTTAGGTAATTTCAGGATATGTGTGTTTTCTTACCATGCTCTTTTGTAAATGACACATCTACCAGTCTGTTTGCTGTGGGACTCTTTGGTCTACTTATTCTTCATTCAACAAACACATATTGAAAAATAATTGCTAACATTTATTTAGCATTTATATGTTAGACACAGTGCTAAGTGCTTCAAATATGCATAACATATTTATTAAGATATGTCTTGTCTTTATTTTACACATGAGAGAACTGTTGTAGTGTCCTTACCCTGGATGAGCTACCCTAGTGAAAGAAACTAAAAGAGAATACACTATCTTATTGTTGGTAAGATAACAACTGTATATGGGCAGAGTTGTGGGAGCCCAGAAAGAGGAGCTATGAACAGCTTGTCAGGAAGAGATTACAGAAAGCTTCTTAGAGCAAGAATATTCAGTGACTGCTTCAGAATCTCTCTAAAGAAGGGGCTTAGTGGCTGCAATCTATTTGGAAGTGTAGGCCAAGCACTTTTTAAAAAATTTCTTTATTGATT
Organism: Plecotus auritus; assembly: GCF_963455305.1. Classification (NCBI taxonomy): domain Eukaryota; kingdom Metazoa; phylum Chordata; class Mammalia; order Chiroptera; family Vespertilionidae; genus Plecotus; species Plecotus auritus. Next base: position 72,832,224 of record NC_137771.1, read on the forward strand.
AAGGTATTACATATGTATACTTATCCCCTCATTCCCCCCCCATTACCCCCACTCATGCCCTCACCCCCCTGTTGTCTGTGTCCATTGGTTAGGCTTATATGCATGCATACAAGTCCTTGGGTTGATCTCTCCCCCTTACCCCCAACCTCCCCTACCTTCCCTGAGGTTTGACAGTCTGATCGGTTCTTCTCTGTCTCTGGACCTGTTTTTGTTCATCAGTTTATGTTGTTCATTATATTCCACAAATGAGTGAGATCATGTGATATTTATCTTTCTCTGACTGGCTTATTTCACTTAGCATAATGCTCTCCAGTTCCATCCATGCTGTTGCGAATGGTAAGAGATCCTTCTTTTTTACCACAGTGTAGTATTTCATTGTGTAGATGTACCACAGTTTTTTAATCCACTCATCTGCTGATGGGCACTTAGGCTGTTTCCAAATCTTAGCTATGGTAAATTGTGCTGCTATGAACATAGGGGTGCATATATCCTTTCTAAATGGTGTTTCTAGTTTCTTGGGATATATTCCTAGAAGTGGGATCACTGGGTCAAATGGGAGTTCCATTTTTAGTTTTTTAAGGAAACTCCATACTGTTTTCCACAGTGGCTGCACCAGTCTCAAGCACTTTTCTTGAAGATGCAATTGTATAGAGAGTACTTTGCTTTTACTTAGGTTGTATATTATAGGTCAATAAAAATAGAAATGTTTTTAAAAAGATGGTTTTATACTAGTTTACCTGAGATTGTAAAAACTAATGCATACCAAAAGTAATCTTATTAAGTGTATTTTGATTTGGGTTGCTTGGGGAGGATTGATGAAGATGGTGGAAAGAGTCTAATGTTCCTTTATTCTATCTTTTGGAGCAACCAGGTAATATCTGATGCTAGCTTTCAAGGATAAATAGGAATTTGCTTGGTGATAGGGCATTCTAGCCACAACTGCACATTAAAGGTTTGGTGACTAGGATGTGTGTTGGATAAAGGACTAAAGAGCTGAGTTGGAGTTGGATTCTGAAAGTTATTAAATACTATGCTTAAGCAGCCAAAGCCCTAGATTTGGTAGGCAATATGTATTTTTCCATTATGCATTCATTTATTTTTACTTCTCAGTGGACAATCTGTTTCCTTTTCCTTGGGAAATAACCACCTATAACTCACAATGGGTAGTCATCAAAGTTGTTTCTTAAGTAGTTGGGTAACATAATCACAATCACGTGTGTTTTAGAAAGATAACCATAAGCTGCAATGAAGATGGCCTGTTTTGTAGAGGCACCCAAATCTCAAAATGCAAATAAAATCATTTTGTCAACCTTAGAAATGGGAAATGGAGGAGGACTTGATAACAGAGATATTAGATGGACTGAGATTATAGACTGGTGAATGATTAGATGATGGGAGAAGATGGAATTTTTAAATTGTTCTCAAAAATAACACTTATCCTACACATATTTTGAGGGCCTAATATATTCCCAGACTATGCTAGTGCTGAGGATTAAAAGATGAATGGCATAGTATCAGTCCTTGAGTATCTCAGTTGAGGGAGAGAAATTGGTAAAAATTGTGATGTTAATTGTCATAATAAAGCTCTGTATAAAGTGTAAGCAGTGGATAAAGGAGAAGAAAGTGATGCAATGACACTTGTATAGGCTACCTCACTATTTTAGGATTAATAAGAATTCACAAGACAAAGGAAGATGCATAGTCTTGGCAGAAAAAGAGTTTATAGGTAGTGGGGAATTCTGATTGTTCCTTCTGACTGGAGAGGAGAAGGGAATGGAGGGGAAAGGCAAAAGATGAAGTTGGGTAGGGATGTTTAAGGAGTCAGGTTTGCATTTTAGAAAGATCACTCTGGAAGCAATATGTAGGATGGAATGGAGCAGGGTGACACGGCAGGTGCCGGAGGCTAATTCCAGCATGTCATAAATGCAAGAAGTTTCATCAAAAGGTTGATGGAACCTTGAGGTTTCAGCAGGGCTGAATACATGTTATTGCCTGATGGAATGGCTGAAAGCATTTCCCCAAACCTAAAGATTTGCATATATTATTGCCTGCTACTGAGACAGCCTGAAGGCAATTCCCCCAATCTGACAATGCCTACTGTATACCAATCCTTAACCTTTGATATGTATATGTTCTTTGCTTTAGGGCAATTTGTGTTAATAAAGAGCGAGGGGTCCAGAGACTCAGAGAACTTGGTTACTGAAGCTAAGCCCTCCTCTGGCTCCCCAAAATGCCTTCCAAATTTATATTTCATGTCTAGTCTCTTTATTAATTTACACACAGCCCTTCTCCAGATTCCTGAACCCTTCTAGATGCTGGGAAACATCCCGGCAGGCAGGGACACTGATGATGAGTGTTACAATAATAAAGGATTGAGATCAGGCAGTGGCTGTGGAGATAGAGAGGAGTGCACATATTTGAGAGACTTAAGATGCGGGTTGGAAAAACTTAGTGACAGATGAGATGAGATGAGATGAGATGAGATGAGATGAGATGAGATGAGATGAGATGAGGGAGTCATCTTAAAAGATTCAGGTTTCTGATTGGGGCTCTTGGGTGGTTGATGATATCATTAACTAAAAATTGAAGCAAGTTTAAGAGTGAAGATGAGATTAATTTAGGACCTATTGAGTTTGAGATGCCTGTGGGACACTCAGGGACAGAGGACAAAATACTGTGAAATAGTGAGAAAAAGAAAAACCTGAAGAGGAGACAGAAAAGGAATATTCAGAAATAAGAGAACTAGGAGGCCAAGGTGAGGAGGAGTAATGAACTAAGAGATTCTACTTTCACCTGTCAAATTGGCAAGGCTTTTAAAAGGTTTTTAAGAAATTCAATATTAGCAGGAGAATGACAAGTTTGGGATCCTCATATGTTGCTGTGGGAGTGTAAATTACCTTTACAGGAAGTAATTAGGCAATCCGTATCAAGAATGTTTATAACTTCACTAGAAGCCCGGTGCACAAAATTGGTGCACGGGTGGTCCCCTCAGCCCAGCCTGCACCCTCTGCAATCCGGGACCCCTTGGGGGATGTCTGACTGCTGGTTTAGCCTAAACCAGCAGTCAGACATTCCTCTCACAATACAGACTGGCTCCTAACTGTTCACCTGCCTGCCTACCTGATTGCCCCTAACTGCCCCCCCTTGCTGGCCTGGTCACCGCCAACTGCCCCCCTCCGCCAGCCTGGTTGCCCCATGCAGCCTGCTGTTCAGCCGTTTGGTTGTCCCTCACTAACCCCCCTTCCGGCCTGGTCACTCCACGCAGCCTGCTGTTCGGTCGTCAGTCCAGTTGTTTCGGTCATGATGGCCCCTGACTTTTTATATATTAGGATATCCTTAACCTAGTTCTTTCCCCTTTTGAGATCTACCACTAAAAAATAAGAATCTGAGACAAAGATTTGTCTATAAATATGTTTATCAGAGAACTAGACATTAGTGAAAATTGAAAAGTAGCTAAATGTCAACAGGAGAAAGGCTAAATAAATTATGGTACATCTATAAAACATATTATGCAATGATTAAGATCATTTCCAAAATAACTAATGCCAAGGGAAGATATTTATAAGAAAAAAACTAGAATGTATATTTATAAATATAATATCCAATTTTTTATACTTTTGGGTAAATAGAAAAAGAGACTTGAAGGAAATAAATAAAAATATTAGTGGTGGTAATGGTTAAGTGGTGCTTATTATTTTTATCCTTTAACATATTTTTCAGAAAGCACAGAAAAATAAGTAGGTTGATGTGTTTATAGGTAAGTAGTAGCAGTTAACAGTGTCAAATTATATTTGAGGTGTCAAGGTGCACAACTAGTACATTGGATTTGAACATTAGGATTTTATTGGTAGTTTTTGCCAATGGGTGTTTTGTTTTTTAAAGCAGTAGTAAGGGAAAAAAACTAGACTAAAGTGGGTTGAAAGATGAGCAGGAGGTAAGAATTAAAACTTATTCAAGGAGCCTGACTGGAAAAAAGACAGTGGTAGTGTGAAGATACTGTTGTTTTTAAGATAAAAGTAACTTAAGTAGTTTGAAAATAAGTTGGGGATAATCAATGAATTAGGGACCATCGAGGAAAAGGCAGGAGGCAAGATCAAGCACAAAGAGTACTCACTAATTAAGGGCATTTCTAGGAACTTCAGGTGTCTAATATAATTTAAGCACCAAATGCACGTGACTCAGCAGTGGCAGGTAAAGCTGAAAAAGTGCGGGCAGGCCAAAGACTGTGAGTCCTGCCAAAGACTGTGAGCAAGCCATTTAGGCAAACATATTTAAAAACTTTTTAATCAAATACATTATAGGACTTTAGCTGTATAGTGTGAAAAATATTTTGGAAAGTCAAGAGACTGGAGGAAGGAAGACCTGTAAGGGAATCATTGGAATAAAAAGATTCTTTCTCATCACTGATGTTTCTATCTCTCCCTCTCGCTTCTTCTCTGAAATCAATAAAAATATATTTTTTAAAAAAAGAAAGAAAGAAAAGAAATAGGCCCAAAATAAGGAAGTAATAGTGAGCAAAAAAATAAGGATGGATGAGAAATGCAAATCAAAACGACAATGAGTTACCATCTCACACCTGTCAGAATGGCTATCATCAACAAACGACAAGTGCTGGCAAGGATGCAGAGAAAAAGGAACCCTCGTGGACTGCTTGTGGGAATGCAGGCTGGTGCAACCACTATAAAAAACAGTATGGAGTTTTCTCAAAAAATTAAAAATGGAGCTCCTATTTGGCCCAGTAATACCACTTCTAGGAATATATCCCAAGAAACTAGAAACACCAATCAGAAAGGGTATATGCACCCCTATGTTCATAGCAGCACAATTCACCATAGCTAAGATTTGGTAACAGCCTAAGTGCCCATCAGCAGATGAGTGGATTAAAAAACTGTGGTACATCTACACAATGGAATACTATGTTGCTGTATAAAAGAAGGATCTCTTACCATTTGCAACAGCATAGATGGAACTGGAGAGCATTATGCTAAGTGAAATAAGCCAGTCAGAGAAAGATAAATATCACATGATCTCACTCATTTGTGGAATATAATGAACAACATAAACTGATGAACAAAAATAGAGCCAGAGGAAAAAATATATTTTAGAATAGAAGTAATCCTGTTATTTGCAGATTTTTAATATTTCCTATAACTTTTGTGATGTTATTCTATGTTAGTATAGTTTTGGTAATATTATTATATTTAAAAGCCTTTTTTCTTGAAATATTAATGTTTATCGCATGTAACATATTTAAAATCCTTTTTCTTGAAATATTAATGTTTTTGCATGTAATGTTATTATATTTAAAATCATTTTTCTTGAAAAAAAAAAAAAGAAAAATTCCGAGGCAATGTAAAAAAAAAAAGAAAGAAAGAAAGAAGAGGATGGATTTGATAGAGAATTTGAAGACAGAATGAACAAGATGTGGATGTCAACTGAGTGTGAAAAGTTGGAAGAAGGGATAAAGATGATTCCCTCCCCATAGCCCAGAATTCTAATAGGTAAAAAATGGAAGGCTGATGGTTCCTGGTTGGAAAAAAAAGATAATTTTAAATTTGGACATGTCAAATATAGGGTGCAACTGAGACAGCAAAGGTACACAATATAATGTCTTTTCAAAATTCAGAAACCCAACAAACCATGGTCTTTCCACTCCTACTTCATCTTCTGTTAGGTTTTCTTTGTTGTTGTTGTTTTTGAGGGGGTGTTGTGAGGGAGAGATGGGGACTAGGTTTGGCTCAGTTTAATGATATATTACAAGAGGTATTTTGGAGTAGATATTGTCTGCCTACTCTTCTCCAGTAATATTTATATTGTTTTCATATCATAAGATTTTAAAAATATGTTCTTATTGATTTTAGTTGTTGGGTTAGGTAATTTATTACCCCTGTTTCTTGTTTTTTGCAGTAGGCTTGTAGAGCTATGAACTTCCCTCTCAAGACTGCTTTCGCTGTGTCCCATAGATTTTGGATTGTAGTGTTTTCATTGTCATTTGTTGTCATGATGTTTTTTATTTCTTCTTTGATCTCTCTGGTAACCCAGTCATGGTTTAATAGCATGCTGTTTAGTCTCCATGTGTTTGATTTCTTTGGGTTGTTTTTATTGTAGTTGATTTCCAGTTTTATGCCACTGTGGTCTGAGAAGATGCTTGATATGATTTCTATCTTCTTGAATTTGAAGAGATTTTGCCTATGTCCCAACATATGGTCTATCTTTGAAAATGACCCATGTGCGCTTGAGAAGAATGTATATTCTGTGGCTTTGGGGTGAAATGTTCTGAAGATGTCAATTAATTCCATCTGGTCTAGTGAGTCATTTAGGATTGATGTTGTGTTCTTATTGATTTTAGAGTGGGAAGGGAGAGAGAGAAACATTGAGTGAGAGAGAAATATTGATTAGTTGCCTCCCTGAACACACCCCAAACGGGGATCAAACCTGAAACCCGGAATGTGCCCTGACCAGGAATTTAACCAGTGATCTCTGGTGCATGGGACAACCAACTGAGCCACACCAGCCTGGGCTTATATTTTAATTTTTATACCAAGACTACTTTGAATCCAGCTAAGCTAGGTATAGGAAGTGTACATCTTAATCATTTTAATATTGCATGAGTTACTTTTAGGAAAAGAACCATAAAGAAAAGGGTTTTCACAAATATGAATAGATTCAACAAGTAATAAATTTGATACATGAGAATATCCTATATAATAAAAGGCTAATATGCAAATCTACCAAACAGCAGAAAGACCAGTCGCTATGACATACACTGACCACCAGGGGGCACACGCTTAATGCAGGAGCTGCCCCTGGTGGTCAGTGCGCACCCACAGGGGGAGCACCACTCGGCCAGAAGCCAGGCTCATGACTGGCGAGTGCAGTGGCATGGAAGGAGCCTCTCCCACCTCCACGGCAGCGGCAGCGCTAAGGATGTCCGCAGGGCTTAACTCAGCAGTTAGACATCCCCTGAGGGCTCCCAGACAGCAAGAGGGCGCAGGCAGGGCTGAGGGACCCCTTCTCCCCCAAGTGCATGAATTTTGTGCACTGGGCCTCTAGTTATAAATAAATACATAATTAAATATCCACTAACTTAATTACTCAGGGATAACAAATGAAAACAAATTAGATGCTTTGCCAACATTATAAAACCTACTGGAGTTTCAAGTAACCAATTGAAATATATTAAAGTAGGAAAACAATACCAAGTATTACTATACTATACAAATTTAAGTTAGCCACATTAAATAACTTGCTTGGAATGCAATTTCACTTCCAATTTTGAAAATCAAGCTAAAATTCTGGGCATTAAATCTCAATTCAAAAGCAATGTAGCGGCATGGGGGGGAGGGAGAATGATTGTGCCTTTTCATAGTCAGTGAGATAAGAAAATCTAAAAATTACTAAGGAAATGAAAACATGTTAGGCTCTCATATGTGGCACAAATGCCTGAGCCAATTTATATTGCCACACAGATTTATTAGCAACATGTCATTGTTATGAAGCTATTACTGCCATCACAGATTTCACACCCTTATTTGCTGCTTTTCAATTTTTTAAAAACGATACAGGGAAGGGCACCTAATAAGAATAGGACTACAGTTGTTTAATGGTTATTCACCTTACTAACTACAGATAAGATGTTTTCTTACAGACCCTGGGAAACTGGAGGATGTGTTGCAAGAAGCAAAACAGGCTGTAAAAAGAAATACATTTTACAAAGCAGACCAAGGACAGGATACGCTTTGACTTGGTTGCCTTGCCCGGGCCCTGACCCCCTCCGGGAATTTTTCTCAGGAACGCTGACCATTCTTGGGTCCCAGGAATGGGCTGAGCTGTTTGTAACATCATAGAAGATTAGCCACCTTGTTATCAGACTTTGTGAACTCCTGAAAGTCGGACCACAGACCCTACCCCCCTCTTTTCCCGTTACACTTGCACAAAGTTATCTTCTCCTTTAGGTGTATATAATCAGCCAACTGGCAAGGGGAGTCAGAGCAGAATTTCCAGGGTGACAGCATGCTCTCCCCACACTGCCAGCATTACTGGAACAAATGCTCTTACCTGATTCAATCCTTTCTCTGCTTAATTTGGCTCAAGTAGTGACCTGTTGTGTCTGGTATCAGAAACAGGATAGAAATCATCTTATAAGATCATTGTTTAATTCTTTCTCCCATAATTGTTTTCTTAAAAATTACAGATAATATTAAAATTTATTTGAAATTAATGTTGACTTGACATCTTAGAAACGACAGGTCAGCCAGTAGATTCTAAATTTAGTAGTATTGCTAAATGAAGAAAAATATTACTTATGTAAGAATGCATAGGAGGGCCCTAACCGGTTTGGCTCAGTGGATAGAGCATCGGCCTGCGGACTGAAAGGTCCCCTTGACGATTCCGGTCAAGGGCATGTACCTTGGTTGCAGGCACATCTCCAGTAGGAGGTGTGCAGGAGGCAACTGATCGATGTTTCTCTCTCATTGATGTTTCTAACTCTCTATCCCTCTCCCTCTCTGTAAAAAAATCAATAGAATATATTAAAAAAAAAAAAGAATGCATAGGAGGAAAATATTTGAGTTGTCTCAAGCACTGTTTTTGGAAAGATGTGACTAGTTACCTGAGTCATCTGAGGGAGTGATGCTTCATTTGTGTATGAAAATAATCTCATTTTCATATTTTACTTTCCTTTTTCTTAGCCACCAATAATATGATTATATCTTTATTAATGTTTAAACATCTTTTTCTTTTTATTAATTATGATTGGCTGTTTAAGTGAAAACTTGAAGTACATAGAGTTTCTATTAAGTAATTTATATCCTAAAAACTTTATAGTAAGAAAAAAGTAGGAAAACAAAATAGGAATCATATTTGCAAGAAATATGACAAAGACATATCCTTAATATATAAATACCTTTTATAGCCCTAGCCGGTTTGGCTCAGTGGATAGAGCGTCGGCCTGGGGACTGAAGGGTCCCGGGTTCGATTCCAGTCAAGGGCATGTACCTTGGTTGCAGGCACATCCCCAATAGGGGGCGTGCAGGAGGCAGCTGATTAATGCTTCTCTCTCATTGATGTTTCCATCTCTCTATCCCTCTCCCTTCCTCTCTGTAAAAAATCAATAAAATATATTTTAAATACATAAATAAATAAATACCTTTTATAAATGAATCAGAAGAATGCTAACAGCCCAGTAAAACACTAGGCAAAAATTAAAAACAAAACTAACAAAAGCAGAAATAGAAATGGTCAGATATTCAGTGAATGATTAAATGTTTCATATATTCATTAGTAAAGAGGTAAAACAAACATGTTTATCTATTAAAATATTGTTTCATAAGTTTGTTTATGGGAAACAAACTTATGAAACAATATTTTCTGGAGTACAGTGAGATTGGCATTGAATTCATATATTGTTGGTTTAAGTATAAATTGGTGCAAACTTTCTGGAAAGCACTTCGGCAATAGGAATAGGGCCTTGCAAATCTTCATAATTGTCAATTCAATAATCTCACCTTTAGAAATTTAATGAATAATCAGAAATAGTTAAGAATATACACATATGTATATAATATTTTTAAAGTCCTGAAAATATAGGAATGGATGAATAAGTTATTTTGATATGTTGGGCTATTAAGCCACTTTAATAAATATTATATTGGATAGGATATTTGATGATTTGGGGAATGCTCACAATAAAATGGAGCTAGATATTAATGCATATATGTAGTATGATCTATTTATGATAAGGACTGCTGTGAGAGTGTTACGTGTGGATTTGGCTAAGCCAGTGGTCGGCAAACTCATTAGTCAACAGTATCAACAGTACAAGGATTGAAATTTCTTTTGAGAGCCAAATTTTTTAAACTTAAACTTCTTCTAACGCCACTTCTTCAAAATAGACTTGCCCAGGCCGTTCTTATACATGGAAAAGCCTTATTTTAAAATCCCAACTCTGTGGTCAGTCTACACTGAGTGGCCAGATTATTACGCGTTCAGAGATCATAATAATCTGGCCACTCAGTGTATATCCTATAGGTACTGTTTCTCTGGAAAACCCTGACAGTACAACCCCTAATACCTTAACCTAATATTTACCCTCCCTTTCCTCCCTAAGAGAAATTTTATAGCTGGGCACTTGGCTACTCAGAATGAAGACTACATTTCTCTACCCTTCTTGCAGATAGTTGTAAGCATGTGACCAATGAAACATGAATACAAATGATCTTTCTCAGTTTTCTTGCCTTTATCTCCACTACCTACCTTTAACCTTTATCTCTTCATTCTAAAGTGTGTCAAGTAATCCTCATTATTTATTCCATATTCTCCAGAATTGTCTTTCTTTATTGCCAATGTGGATTTTAATTCTGTGGTTGCATCATTTTTGTATCATTCATTCCAGTCCTTTATTTCATTCATTACATTCTGTGGACTTTCCATTTCAGCCTGTACTCTTATCTTTCTTGTCACACTTTATGGATGCATGTTTATAGAACTTACGTGGCATTTTGGACTCTTTTCAAAATGTGAGTAGTCTCTTGAAGTTTTCTTTTGGATCCTGCAGTAGATCATTCTGATGCTTTTTCCTTGAGTCTTTATGATGCTATTTCCTTTGCCTTGTTCTGACATATGTTTTCATATGATCCATGTTGACCTTTTTTCCTTCTTTGATTCACCTTTCCATAAGTAAGGGTCCTAAAAATTAATGTTTATCAACAGGCAGAATGTATTTATTTTTCTTGGTCCTGTTCCTTATCCACTTGTATGTATGCCACTTCTTATTTCAATTTCCATGTCTGTTAGACATTGACCTACTGCAGTTTCTCTCTGCCGGCTTTTTCTATCCCACAGTCTGATTATTTGTTACTTTGAAATGATGGAGCACATGAAGAACTACAAAATTCTTGGTTTGCATAGCTCTTAGTTCATCCACTCTCTGCTCCTGTATACAATGTTATCATTGAGACACTACATTTCTCAACATGCAGCCTGTGCCCTCCTTCCTGCCCAGCTGTTTTCTTGGAGATCTTCTCTCTATCAATGTAGAACAACAGGAGAGAAATAATGGAGGTAAAGAGAGGGACAGAGGGAGAGGTAATTATTCACTCTGGCTGCCTCAAAAAGCAATGTGTCTCTGGAAAAGTAATAATCACAAAATTTCTAGTTGGTACAGACCCTTGATCTGAGGCAGGGGGCAAAGAGATATTATGTATCTTTTATCCTTTTTTCAGACAGTGTCTGATTTATATGATAAAAATCTGACTAGGCTTTGAAGGGAAGCCTAGGTAGGAATTTCTTTATCCTGTTCAATATGCCTTAAATTTAGGAATTCGTATGTTCTCAGACTTAGTGTTTGCTGGTGTATTGAGTTTTCATTGTAGTTGTTTTACATTATGACTGAGGACTGAAGATAGCTTCCCATGTCCAAACACAATCTGTCAAAATGTCAGCTTTGAGGAATTCACCATTGAATTACAGCTATGTTCAATAATCGCAACAAACCAACAGTAGTTAAAGCACAAAGGATTTGAGAGTCAGCTGAGAATCAGGTGCAAACCACGAGAGACTTAATTCAAAGAGGATGAACAGGACCAGTGAGGTGGGAAAATGCAAAAACTTTTTCTTAGTGCCTGAATAGAGAACTAAATATGTTTTGCTTTGATTATATAAACCATTTACATGCATACCCAAACCTATTTGGAAATAGAAAAGTTTTGAAGCCAAACAACAACAACAAAAACATCCTATGCTTTAATTAAATTGAGTCTGTGTTTTCAAAACAATAAATCATTTAAATCCAATCATCCTATCTAATAAAGAGGAAATATGCTAATTGACCCTCACATCATCGCAAAGATGGTGGTGCCCACAGCCAATAAGGAGGGAATATGTTAATTGACTGCCACGCCCTCAAAGATGGCAGCACCCACAGCTACAAAATGGCAGCGCCCAGTCCCCTCAGCCCACGTGCCTGCTGCCAGAGTCCTCCATTCCCCTCAGCCCCCCAGCTCCCCAGGGCCAGCCCAAGGCACAGGCAAGCCTCAGATGGCGGCTGCCCAGCCGCCCAGGGCCACCTAAGGCTCAGGTTACCAGGGCTTTCTGAGGCTTGGGCTACCGTCAATGGCAGCAACAGAGGTGTGATGGGGCGTTGCCTTCCCCTGATCACCGGGTCACCTCCCGTCCCTGAGGGCTCCTGGACTGTGAGAGGGGGCAGGCCAGGCTGAGGGACCCCCCCACCCTGCTCCAGTGCATGAATTTTCATGCACCCGGCCTCTAGTTGAAAAATAATAATTCATATACCTTGTTAGGTTCTGAAAATATAGTGCACTGTGCTGTGGCAGTTTCCTTATGAAAGAAAACTGGTGAAAGGGTAATTTAAAAAGTCACTTTTCTTGCCCTGACTGGTTTGGCTCAGTGGATAGAGTGTCGGCCTGTGGACTGAAGGGTCCCAGGTTTGATTCCGGTCAAGGGCATGTACCTTGGTTGCGGGCACATCCCCAGTAGGAGGTGTGCAGGAGGCAGCTGACCAATGTTTCTCTCTCATCGATGTTTCTAACTCTCTATCCCTCTCCCTTCCTCTCTGTAAAAAAAAATCAATAAAAATATATTTTAAAAATTAAAAAAAACCCAGTCACGTTTCTTTCATCAGATTTCCTCTCCAATTCACTCTGTGTGTGTGTTCACATTTCCTTTTGACAGGTGACAACATCAAGGTCAAAACATCAGCAATGAAGCAAATAACAAAAAGGATATGCAGTGGAGCCTCAAAAGAAAATGCTTGTTCAATATCTGCAATGACTAAAAGGGAAATATTGAAGTACATTTATTATTCTAGCTCGATCAAAGCAGGTCGCCAACCTTTCAGACCTCACGGACCACCAGTTGGCAACCTCTACTCCAAAGGTTTCCTTAAACCAGCAGTTGCCAACCTTTCGGACCTCACAGACAACTAGTGGCTGGAGAGGGTTTGTTGCTGCTTATGAAACTGAGGCACCTCACAAAAAAACATTAGGCTATTCTTTGCACAGTCTCATAACAGCTTGTCATTCTGCAGCTAATGTGGAAATACGGCATTGCAAGATTTACATATATATGTATATATATTCTATGCTTTCAAGTTGAAGTTTACATTTCAATCCAGGAATCAACAGTTTCTGGAATTAAGTTTTCATTATAACTTTCTCACAGCTGCTGGATTAGGAATCTTCTGACACTAAGCAGGAATGTAAATTGAACATATTTCTGTGTGAGAATTCTAGGAAGTAATGAATCAGGAAGTTGGGCTGTTATGGCGTTGCCAAATTATATGTTTATTCAATTTCAATATATTTGAGCCTGAATCATGTATACACCTTTAAAAGCACAACTCAAACAGCCTTATTTGTTTTGTTAATGAATAAATCTTAATGAATAAGTCATGGTAATACATAAGCGCTACACCCCTCCCCCCATAAAAACTGGTTAGCAGAGTTAGCTGTTAAACATTTATTTCCAGCAAATACCTCTCAGAAAAATTAGTTGGCTTGGACCCAGAAAACCAAAGCTTGAAATAAATTAGTTAACACTTAAAAATAATAAGGTTAAGAATTTTAATAAAAATAGAAGCTTCCATTCCTATTTAACTTATGGATGCTAATATTCAATGAAGTGTGATATGTTATCACTGAGGCACAAAACAGGAGGGGCTTTATATGTGAGGATGAATGATACTTCAACCTTTGACAGTATTCATTAGTGCTTATAACAGATACCAATCATTATTCTAGGATTCTAGAAATTCATCAGACAAAAGTCCCTGCTCTTGTGGAATTTACATTCTAGTGAGAGAAGAAAGGCTGTAAACAACAAACACAATAAGTACAGACATTATATAATATGTTAGAAGGTGTCAAGTGCTATTAAAAAACAAAGCTGGCTAAAAGGAGTCAAGAGTGGTTCCAATATTTTAAATTAGGAAGTCAAGCTGGACTTTATTGGAAGATGATAGCTAAGATGAGAGAGAGTGAACTACGAAAATATCTGAAGGAGAGCACGTTAGACAGAAAGCTGGTGCAAAAGCCCTATCAGGAGCATGCCTTCGCAGGTATGAGACAGTGAGGGGCCAATGTGGCTGGAGCAGAGGAAGCAGGTGAGAGGGAGAGTAGTAGAAGAGGTTCGATGAGTAATAGGGGGATTGGATCAGTTGGGCCCTTGTAAATCATCATAAGAACTTCAGCTTTAATTCTGACTTCTATTTTAAAAGAAGGATTACTCTGGTTGTTATATTAAAAAGGGACTTTAAGGAGCAACACATAAATAGGAAGACCTGTTAGGAGGCTACTGCAACAATCCAGGTGAGAGTTGATGGTGATTCAGACCAGGCAGGTGATCAGGCTCTGGATATATTTTAAAGGTACAGGCAATAAGATTTTCTGATGGATGAGATGGGGCAGAGCAGAGACAGGCAAGGTATTTTAATTTTTTTTTTTAATATATTTTATTGATTTTTTACAGAGAGGAAGGAAGAGGGATAGAGAGTTAGAAACATCGATGAGAGAGAAACATCGATCAGCTGCCTCTTGCACACCTCCTACTGGGGATGTGCCCGCAACCAAGGTACATGCCCTTGACCGGAATCGAACCCGGGACCCTTCAGTCCGCAGGCCGATGCTCTATCCACTGAGCCAAACCGGTTTTGGCAAGGTATTTTAATTTAACAACAGGAAAAATGTGAGTTATTAACTGAGATGAGAAAGACTGGGTGGTACAAGTTTGCAAGGGGGAATTAGAAGTTCAGTTTTGTACATCTGAAATTTGAGATGTCTGTTAGTAGAAATTTAATAAGCAGTTGGTTATAACAATCTGGACTTCAGGGCAAAGGCTAAGGCTGGAGATAGGAATTTGGGATTTGTTAGCATGTGAAGAATATGCAAAACCATGAGTTGATGAGGTCACCGAGGGAGTGAACATAGCCAGAAAAGAGGCCCAAGAACTGCACTTGGGGTGCTCCCAAGAGTTTGGGGATTGGGGAAAAAAAAATAAAGGCTGCTGAAAAGTGGCCAGTGAGGTTAGGGGCAAACCATGAGAGTACAGTACGGGAAAACCAAGGGAAGGAAGTGTTTCCAAGAGGAGGAAGTGACCAACTGCAACAAATGCTACTGACTCGCCAAGTAAAATTAGTATTGAAAATTGTCTGCTGGATTTAGCAATGTCCTTGACAGCCATTTCTGTGGCATGGTGAAAATGAATAAGCCCGATTGGAGTAAGTTTAAGAAAGAATGGGAGAAGAGGCATTAGAAATACAAATGTTAGACAATCTTTTTGAGTTTTACTGTAAAGACGAGCAGAGAAATGGGATGGTTAGCTGTAGTGGGAAGCAGAATCAAGAGATTTTTTAAAACAGAGAAATAATAGCATATTTATTTGCTCTTGAGAATGATCAGTGGAGAGGAGAAAATTGATGTTGTAAGAGAGACAGGAAAGAATTGTTAGAGCTATATTCTTGAGTAAACAACAAGAGGTGGGACCCGGTGTCCACCTGGACAGTTGGCGTTATATAAGAGCGTGTACAGTTCATCTGCTATAATTGGAGGAAAAGCAAACTCTGTGGGTATAAATTAATAGTATATGGGTAAATGTGCTTGTGGGCACCAGTGGAAGTTCACATTCGGATGCTTTTATCTCATTTAAAAAGTAAGCAAGGTTTTCAGCTGAAAGTGAGGATGAAGAAGAGGTGCTGGAGATTTGAAGAGAGGAGAAAGTAGGAAGCAGTTATCTGGGAGAGTGGAAGAATTAATGGACTGGCCAGATAATAGTACGATTGGCAGATAACATTAAGGAACATTTGAATAATAATGGCAGGTAAACATATTGAGTGCTTATGTTTTAGGCACTGTTTTAAAAAACTAACATATATCGACCTATGAACTGGCATGATTATTATCCTTATTTTAGGATAAGTAAACTAAGTTGTTGCTTATCTGTGGTCACAAACCTAAGTAAATGGTGGAGGCATGCTATCAGGCCAGGCTTTTTGACTCCAGACACTAGGCTCTTTCTTCTACACAGTTAAATATTTGTTGATTGACTGAATGAAGGATAAACTAAGAAAGGAAGGTAGACTAAACAATCAATGCTATCTCCACGGTCTGTGGATTTCTGTTAAGTCATTTTTGCTACTCATATGACCTAAATGGTGTGTTCCAGATCTTGTAACTAGGTCCATGTGTGGAGAAGGAGCTGTGGCCTAGACATCTGACATATGTAGGTTTGCATCCCAGCTCTTTTCTCACTTGCTATGTTATCTTGGCCAAAAAACTTAATCTCTGAGTCCCAGTTTCCTCATCTTTAAAATGAGAATAACATGTACTTACAGCATTTATGGAGATTAATAGAGTGTATGTAAAGTATCTGGTTCAGTACCTGATACAAAGTAGGTTCTCAATAAGATTAGTTTTCCTCCCCCTCCCTATTTGGGTGAGTTGCCCTGAACTTCAGTACCCTCCCCAGAAAGGATCCTTCTTTGCACTTGCCAGTTTCATTACCAGAACTAGTTTCCACTCGCAACCCAGCTAAGTCTCCCTTGTAGTATCACAGGTGGAAAGGGAATGTTGTCTTGTACTTGCTGCCTAATCTCAGATGCCTTCCCTACCCCTCTGCTATTAGCCTGCTCTGAAATAGAGAGGGCCTTCCAAGGAGGATCCTCTGGCAACACTGACCTCTTCTGCCCACACCAGTCATTGAGTCAATTCCTTGAGTTCCCAAACCCAGAAGGTGTGATCTGTCCTAAGAAACTGTCCATCAGGGGCAGCGAAAGAGTGCACTTAATTCTAATAGTATCAATATTACCAAACTCCTAATTTTCAAAATGAGTATCTTGGGGAATAATTAATCCATATTATAGTGTACTTCAAAGGATTTTTCCTGGAGCACTTTTTTTTTTTTTCTTTTCAGGAATACATGTTTTATAAAGTTAGACACATAGTTTTGTACCCTATTAGGCTCCAAGCAAATGGTATTTTTTTTCTTCCTTGTTAAATCTTTACAATTGTGAGCACCAGCGCATAATAACTTGCTGAGCTAAAGTTAGGCCTAAAAACAATGAAGTCCCAAACTGCAAACACACAGGCTTCTCTTGTTATACTTACAAGCATTAATGAATATGTTAGTCTTTACTTTTTCATAATTTGATAAACCAAAGGGCACTTTGGTTTTATGTTGTTTATGGTAGTAGGACAAAAATTTAGAAAATTGTGAAAAGTCAATTCCAGGCAATTAAATCTGACTGGAAAAAAGAACAAAACAAAACAAAAAAAGCCACCCTGCTTTTTCTTACCCAGGACAGTTGGTGCAAATTTGCGACCTGAAAAGCTAGAAACGTGGAGCGAGGCCATGGTACAGGGGGCGGAGCCATGGTAGAGGGGGGCGGGGCCATGATAGCAGGGTTTGCGGCTGCGCAGAAGCCCAAAGAGTCGAGAAGGTGCTTGGTGGGCTAGAGCGGCCAGAGAACAAGCTCGGGCCTCTCTGCTCCGCCAGCAGCACTTCTCGCTCCAACAGAAGGTTCTGGAAGATTGGGAGCAGCGAGCTGGCTTCAAGGACCTACTGACTTGGTATGTTTGCAGCCTTGGGGATGAGGCTTCTGAGGACCAGGCACTTTACATTCTTTATTCTTTGTTCTTCTGGCAGTGTGTGTTTCCTCAGACCTGCCAAGATCAAATCTTTGCCTCAGGGCTCAGGTGGAGAGAGGATCCTTCCCGCCCTTTTCTTCCTCAAAAGTCGTGTGTTCGGAAAGGGGTTTCTCAGGTTTTTCCCGTAGGATTTGTAGACCGGCTTCCTTTTCAGAAACCTGATCATCCACCTGCGAATTTATATATATTTTTATTTATTTTATGTATAGATGTTGCTCATAATCTCTTGCACACCCGCCCCCCAGAAAAAAAAAATTTAGGTAAAGAATGGAAGAGGCCATGAAGATCTCTCTCATTTGAGAACTGAGCCGACTGAGCGGGATAAGGATTTACGGGAGATTATTGCGCAGTATTAAATTTATTTAAATTTGAAAACTTGAGGGGAAACTCCAAGCTTTTTATCCTCAGCTGGGCGAGCCGGCCAGCTAGAGGTGCGGTGAGGTGCCCCGTCAGCGCTGGAGGGCCTGCGCCCGCGGCTGCTGGTCTGGGGGCGTTCCCGGTACTGAGGGAGCCTCAGGCTCAGCCCTGGTTTAATGATTCATTCTTAGTCGTTAACCATACACTCTTGGGGATCTACTGATCCCAATTCCTTTAATGCACGGAATTATCTAACCTCTTTTAGCTTTAGTTAAAATTGTTTATTAAACCTACATATAGCCGGTGGGAGTGGCTCAGTGTTTGAGCCTGACCTATGAACCAGGAGATCATGGATCGATTCCGGGTCAGGGCATGATCAATGATTCTCTCTTATCATTGATGTTTCTATCTCTCCCTTCCTCTCTGAAATCAATACAAAATATATACATTAAAAAAACCTACGTATACGAGTGTAAAGATTTAAATGAATGTGTTACTGCCCTGCCAGTGGGCTCAGTGGTTAGAGTAGGGGAGGCAAAGGGTGGGGGATTGGATTTTTGGTCAAGGGCATGTATAGGTTGCAGGTTCAATCCCCAGACCCTGTCTGGTGGGAAAAGGAGGCAACCAGTCCATGACTTTCTCACATTGATGCCTCTCTTTCCTCCTCCTCCTCCTCCTCCTCCCCCTCCCCCTCCTCCTCCTCCCCCTCCTCCTCCTCCTCCTCCTCCTCCTCCCTTCCTCCTCCTCCTCCTCCTCCTCCTCTTCCTCCCCCATCCCTTCCTCCTCCTCCTCCTCCTCCTCCTCCTCCTCCTCTTCCTCCCCTTCCTCCCCCCATCCCTTCCTCCTCCTCCTCCTCCTCCTCCTCCTCCTCTTCCTCCCTCCATCCCTTCCTCCTCCTCCTCCTCTTCCTCCTCCTTCTCCTCCTCTTCCCCCTCCCATCCCTTCCACTCTAAAAAATCAATGGGAAACATATTCTCAGTCCTTGGGTGAGGAATAACAACAACAAAAAAGATTTACCCCTAACCGGTTTGGCTCAGTGGATAGAACATCGGCCTGCGGACTGAAGGATCCCAGGTTCGATTTCGGCCAAGGGCACATACCGGGGTTTCGGGCTCCATCCCCAGTTTGGGGCATGCAGGAGGCAGCCAATCAATGATTCTCTCTCATCGTTGATGTTTCTATCTCTCTCTCCCTCTCCCTTCTTCTCTGAAATCAATAAAATATATTTAAAAGAGATTTAAATTAATATATGTTATGCTTGTGTCATCAGATACACAGTGGATTGTCATTAGATAGACAGTATATTAAATTTAATGGGGCTGGAGGAATAAAAGTTACAGTCCTTCCCCCAACCAGCTAACAAAACATTCAAAAACAAACATTTTTTGAACGTCTACTGTGTAGCAGGTGTTGGAGATATAGTATTAGATAAAACAGAAGGTGTCCTTCCTTTCCTAGAGCCAGTTAACTTGTTGTTCATTCATACATGCAGTAAATGAGGAAATTCTAGAGCAGCTGGTTTCAACTCAGCAGGAGGAACTTTCTAATTATTAGAGTTGTTCAAAAGAAGCATGAAACCACCTAGGTACAGTGGTCGGCAAACTCATTAGTCAACAGAGCCAAATATCAACAATACAACGATTGAAATTTCTTTTGAGAGCCAAAAACCAACTTCTGCACATGGGCCATGAAGTTTCCATTGCACTGTACGTGCGCGCCCGCTTGTGGTATTTTGTGGAAGAGCCACACTCAAGGGGCCAAAGAGCCGCATGTTGCTCGCGAGCCGCAGTTTGCTGACCACTGACCTAGGAGATATTAACTCACCATCACTGAAAGTGACTTTCATTTGGATTAGTTGGTTTCTAAATATTGCTTTGATTTAATTTTGTATTGAGTAACATGGTAAAAATAATTTTGGTTGACATTAAGAAGCTTATGAATTAGGGGAAATGAAATATGTTTTTAAATAATTTTGTTAGGCAAGTATGGTAAGTGCTCAACAGAGGAGTTGTAAGGTGGATTATGAGGAAGGACAGGTCTCATTTAGTTTGAGGGGCTCAGGGATAGTTTCTTGCAGGAGGCAGGACTTATGGGCCTTGAAAGAGAGGCAGGATATTTTTTAATAGACTTTATATTTAGAACAGTTTAGACAGATAAAAAAAGAGAAGTTAGTATAGTGTATTCCCACATGCTCTATAACTAGTTTTCTCTATTAACAACATCTTACATTAGTATGGAACATTTGTTACAATTAATCATCCAATAGTACTACAGTTTTTAACCAAAGCCCATAGTTTATTCAGATTTCCTTTGTGTGTGTGTGTGTGTGTGTGTGTTTTCTGTTCCAGGATTTCAACTAGTATATCACTAGTTGCAGAGTCTCCTTAGGTTTCTCTTGGCTGAGACAGTTTCTCAGACCTTCTTTGTTTTTGATCATCTTGACAGTTTTGAGGAGAGCTGGTTGGATTTTTTGTAGGATGCCCTACTACTGGAATTTCGTGTTTTTCTCAAGATGGGACTAGGGTTTTGGGTTACTGAAAGGAAAACTACATCATATCAAGAGTGTATACTATCAATATGATTTATGAATGTTGATGATAACTTTGACCACGTGGCTGAGGTAGTATTTGTCAGGTTTCTCCAATGTTTCGTGGAAAGTGTCAGATTTATCTCATGTCTCCCATTTATTTATTTAATCATTTATATCAGTATGCACTTATGGGTATATTTTTAATATTTGGAGTTATAAGGTAATAGTATTTTATTTTGCTGCTGAGATTGTTCCAGCTTTGACTATTGGGATCTCTTTCAGTTTGTTCCACCACTCTTTTGACATACCCCTCTCAATGTGGGTTTTTTTCTGTTATTTTGTTTTTGTTTTAAATCACTTCTTTAATTTCTGGGATTACAAAATGCTCTAGGCTCATCATGCATATTTCCTGTCCCCATCCTAGAATCAACCATTTCTTCAAGGAGCTATCATTCCTTTTATCGGTGAAAGGTATTAGAAACCAAAATCTGGCTAGCGTATCATTTCTTTTAGACCTCTCTCAACTGACAAAGAAAAGAAATTAATGCATGTATACCAGTGTATACTAATCCATGTATATACATATATGTATACGTATTTCTAGGTGTATTCATCTGTATATCAAGCTAACAATGAGTTCATACTGATTACCACATGGATCATTTTAGCCTTAAGCTGTCAGTCGGACATCCCCTGAGGGCTCCCGGGCTGCCAGAGGGATGTCTGATTGCTAGCTTAGTCTCGATCCCCTGGGGAGCAGGCCTAAACTGGCAGGTGGACATCCCCCAAGGAGTCCCGGACTGTGAGAGGGCACAGGCCCGTCTGAGGGGGACCCCCCCGCTGAGTGACGAATTTACATTGCACCAGGCCTCTAGTATAGAATAAAAGATTTAAAAATGGTACAACTTGTATAGGGCACTTACTATGAATGGAGCTTTTAGGATTGGAAGTTGTTCCTCTTCTTAAGGAGATGTCACTTTTTTCAGAAATACATCCATAGTGGTTTGCTTAGATTTCCTCTCTTTTTTTTTTTTTAATCTTTATTGTTCAGATTATTACAGGTGTTCCTCTTTTTTTTTTTTTTTTTTTTTTTAAATATATTTTATTGGTATTTTACAGAGAGGAAGGGAGAGGGATAGAGAGCTAGAAACATCGATGAGAGAGAAACATCGATCAGCTGCCTCCTGCACACTCCCTACTGGGGATGTGCCCGCAACCAAGGTACATGCCCTTGACCGGAATCGAACCCGGGACCCTTCAGTCCGCAGGCCGACGCTCTATCCACTGAGCCAAACCGGTTTCGGCTCAGGTGTTCCTCTTTTTTTCCCCCATAGCTTCCCTCCACCTGATTCCCCACCGCACCCCATGCCCTTACCCCCCGCCACTGTCTTCATCCATAGGTGTAAGCTTTTTGTCCAATCTCTTCCCGCACCCCTCACACCCCCTTCCCCGTGAGAATTGTCAGTCCACTCCCTTTCTATGTCCCTGATTCTATTATATTCACCAGTCCATTCTGTTCTTCAGATTTTTTATTCACTTGATTTTTAGATTCACTTGTTGGTAGGTATGTATTTGATGTCACTTTGTTGTTCATAATTTTTATCTTTACCTTTTTCTTCTTCTTCCTCTTCTTAAAGAACACCCTTCAGCATTTCATGTAATCCTGGTTTGGTGGTGATGAACTCCTTTAGGTTTTTCTTGTCTGTGAAGCTCTTTATCTGACCTTCAGCTCTGAATGATCGCTTTGCTGGGTAGAGTAATCTTGGTTGTAGGTTCTTGCTGTTCATCACTTTGAATATTTCTTGCCACTCCCTTCTGGCCTGCATAGTTTCTGCCGAGAAATCAGCTGACAGTTGTATGGGTGCTCCCTTGTAGGTAACTAACCGTTTTTCTCTTGCTGCTTTCAAGATTCTCTCTTTGTCTTTTGCCCTTGGCATTTTAATTATGATGTGTCTTGGTGTGGTCCTTTTTGGATTCCTCTTGTATAGGATTCTGTGTGCTTCCTGAACTTGTAAGTCTATTTCTTTAACCAGGTAGGGAAAGTTTTCTGTCATTATTTCTTCTAATAGGTTTTCAATATTTTGCTCTCTCTCTTCTTCTGGCACCCCAAAAATTCGGATGTTGGTATGCTTAAAGTTGTCCCAGAGGCTCCTTACACTTTTTTCATATTTTTGGATTTTTTCTTTTTGTTTTTCTGGTTGGGTGTTTTTTGTTTCCTCATATTTCAGATCTTTGGTTTGATTCTTGGGGTACGTTGATGTACAGTTGAGTTTCTGTATATTCTTTATTTCAGACGGTGTATGCTTAATTTCTGACTGGTCCTTTTTTATTTTTTTGGTATTCTCATTAAGATCCTTAAAGGTCTCACTAAGTTCCTCAGGGGTTTTTAGAAGATTCTTGAGTAACCTTAAAAATGTGGTTCTGAACTCTATGTCGTCCAGTAGTTTGCTTTCCTCCATTTCTCTCATTCGTGACATGTTTCTTTGTCTCTGCATTTTGCTGCTTCCTTGTGTTGATGAGGTGGCTTTGTGTGGTAGGTGACCTATAGGGGCCAGTAGCTCAGCCTCCCCAATCACCTGAGGTGGACGCCTTTGGTACACCCCTTTGTGGGCTGAGTGCAAAGTCTTGGTGTAGTTAAGCCTTGATTGCTGGTGGTACACTGGGAGGAATTGACCTCCAGGCCAATTGGCTGTGAGGACCTGCTGTGTCTATAATGGGAGAACTGCTGCGCTGGAGACACGCTTATGGTGCAGGACTTGTTTCAGTGGGGCTTTGGTGCTCACTGAGTCTGCCTCTTGAATCTGATACTTATGGATGTGAGGAGTTGAAATCTGGTGTCTCACACTGACCACTAGGTACACTGGCTTCTGGATCTCCAATGGGAGCAGGTCAGCTACTGTCTGAGGCCACCCAGCAGGCGCTACAGCGAGAACTACAGTTTTCTCCTCTTTGCTTGGGGTTTGGAGGTTTTGGAGCTGTCTGACCCAGGCTGCAAGTTTGCTAGGTTAAGCTGTAATAGGGCAGACCATTCATATGCTAAAGCCGCTGCTTGGAGCTTGGGTGGGTTTGTAGGTTGTGCGGGGCGGGGTCTCAGGGCGTGACTAGGCTAGGGCGTGGCAAACAGCGATGGCTGCCAGAAGTCGGCTCTGCATCTCCGACCGTGTCCCTGCGTCCCGTGCCCCAGCACAGTAAACAATTATTCCTGTGCGCAGCCCTGCAAGCAAGCCTCCCTCACTTTCCGACCCCATGGCAGACAGTCCAGCTTCTCCCCGTAGGAGTTTGGGTCCCCCGCGTCTCCCCAGAAACTGGAGTTTGGAGTAATCGGGAGCTTATCTCCCTTTGGGTTGAAAACAGCAGTGCTCCCGATTCGCGCGTCTCTGTACCTCAGCTTTTCCGCGCTTGTGCACCCCTCAATGCTGTTTGCTCTTTCCTTCTAGTTGTAGAACTTCCACTCAGCCAGCTTTCCCGTGGCTCTGGGTGATAGACGTTTTGTCTTTTAGTTGTAGTTTTGAAATTGTTGTGCGAGGCAGCAGTTTAGGTGTTTACCTACGCCGTCTTGGATCCTCTCTCAGATTTCCTCTCTTTTTTATCATACATTTGTTTATAAGCATACTAGAGGCCTGGTGCACGAATTCGTGCATGGGTGGGGTCCGGCCAGCCTACCCGAATGGGGGCCGATTGGGCCAGGCTGGCAGAGGGGAGGGGACATGTGAGTTGGCTGGCTGGCCCCACAGTGCACGTCATAGCAACCGGTCGTTCCGGTCATTCCGGTTGCTTGGCTTTTATATATATAGATAAGGCACAACAAACGTTCTTCTCTATTAATCAAAACTGTTTGGTGTTGGGAGTCCATGTTTTAAACTTTTTTTTTTTGCTATTTTAATAAATCTTTATTGTTCAGATTATTACAATTGTTCCTCTTTTTTCCCCTCCACCCGGTTCCCACCCCACCCTCTGCTCTTACCTCCCCCACTGTCCTCATCCATGGGTGTACGATTTTGGTCCAGTCTCTTCCCGTACCCCCCACACCCCTTTCCCCCCGAGAATTGTCAGTCCATTCCCTTTCTATGCCCCTGATTCTATTATATTCACCAGTTTATTCTGTTCATCAGATTTTTTTATTCACTTGATTTTTAGATTCACTTGTTGATAGATATGTACTTGTTGTTCATAATTTTTATCTTTACCTTTTTCTTCTTTTTCCTCTTCTTAAAGAATACCTTTCAGCATTTCATATAATACTGGTTTGGTTGGTGATGAACTCCTTTAGCTTTTTCTTATCTGTGAAGCTCTTTATCTGCCCTTCAATTCTGAATGATAGCTTTGCTGGGTAGAGTAATCTTGGTTGTAGGTTCTTGCTATTCATCACTTTGAATATTTCTTGCCACTCCCATCTGGCCTGCATAGTTTCTGTTGAGAAATCAGCTGACAATCGTATGGGTGTTCCCTTGTAGGTAACTAACTGTTTTTCTCTTGCTGCTTTTAATATTCTCTCTTTGTCTTTTGCTCTTGGCATTTTAATTATGATGTGTCTTGGTGTGGTCCTCTTTGGATTCCTTTTGTTTGGGGTTCTGTGTGCTTCCTGGACTTGTAAGTCTATTTCTTTCACCAGGTGGGGAAAGTTTTCAGTCATTATTTCTTCAAATAGGTTTTCAGTATCTTGTTCTCTCTCTTCTTCTGGCACCCCCATAATTCTGATGTTGGTACGCTTGAAGTTGTCCCAGAGGCTCCTTACACTATCTTCATATTTTTGGATTCTTTTTTCTTTTTGCTTTTCTGGTTGGATGTTTTTTGCTTCTTTGTATTTCAAATCTTTGACTTGATTCTTGCAATCCTCTAGTCTACTGTTGGATCTCTGTATATTATTTTTTATTTCAGTCAGTGTATGCTTAATTTCTAGTTGGTCCTTTTTCATATCTTTGAGGGTCTCGCTAAATTTATTGGCCTTTTCTAGAAAATTCTTGAAAAACCTTATAACCGTGGTTTTGAACTCTATATCCAGTCATTTGCTTTCCTCCATTTCTTTCATTTGTGATCTGTTTCTTTATGTCCACATTTTGGCTGCTTCCCTAAGTTGATAGAGTGGCTTTGCGTGCTAGGTGTCCTATAGGGCCCAGTGGCTCAGCCTCCCCAGTTACCTGAGGTGGACACTCCTGGTGCACCCCTTTGTGGACTGTGTGCAGTCTTGTTGTAGTTAAGCCTTGATTGTTGTTGTTTATCACGGGAAGGAATTGACCTCCAGGCCAATTAGCTGTGAGGATCAGCTGTGTCTGTGCTGGGAGAACTTCTGTGCTGGAGACACCCTTATGAGACAAGACTTGCAAAAGCCTCTGTGCTCAGCTTGGATGGGGCGGAGTCTCAGGGCGGAGCAGACAGCATTGGTTTCCTGTCAGCCCTGCCCTAATAGGCCTCTGTGTCTCAGTGTCCCGTGGTAATCGCTGCAAGCACCTCTGAGAGAAAGCCACTCTCGAATTCCGCCCGCTGCCAGACAGTCCATTTTCTCCCCGAATGAGTCTGTGTCCCCAGAGTCTCACCTGGAACTGGAGTTCAGTGCAGTCGGGAGCTTTTGTCTCCCTCCCGCTTGAGAAAGCCAGCCGCATACTCAGTTGCCTGCGCATGCGCCTTGGTACCTCTGCCTTCCACAGTTCCTCTGAGTCTCAGTGTGCTTTTCTCTTTCCTGACAGTCCAGTTTCACCTCGTATGAGTCTGAGTCCCCAGAGTCTCGCCCGGAACTGGAGTTCAACACAGTTGGGAGCTTTTGTCTCCCTCCCACTTGAGAAAGCCAGCCGAGCACTCACTTGCCAGTCCTCTCCGTGCACACGTCTCAGTACCTCTGCCTCCTGCAGCTCCTCTGAGTCTCAGTGTGCTTTTCTCTTTCCTTCTAGTTGTAGAATTTCCACTCAGCCAGCCTTCCTGTGGTTCTGGATGATGTCCATTTTGTCTTTTAGTTGTAGTTTTGAAATTGTTGTGTGAGGCAGCAGTTTAGGTGTTTACCTATACCGCCATCTTGGTTTCTCTTGTCCATGTTTTAATCTTTTTAGGAGGCTTGTTGAGCTATGTAAAAGCTTCTGCTAAACCCTTCACTGTCAATTTTCTGGAGGTTCTTGTTTTTCTTCTGCAGTTTCCTTCTCTTGCATATTCTTTAGTGATGTGTTCCTCTGCTTGTTTGGACAACTCCTCAGTAGTCGATTCCTCAGGAACCACCTCTAGGAGCTCCTCAGTGTCACCGTCATCCATGCCCAGGTTAAAGTTGTTTGGCATGTCACCACAGCCTTGTTGATTTTTGCAAACTTTATGCTATGGTTGCAAAACCAAAGAACGGTTATGACATCACTACATGATAGGAATTTTTCAGCTCCATTATAATCTTATTAGGGGCCAAGTGCATGAATTCATGCACCTTGAAAGGAACTGTGGGCCATGAGGCTGTGGTGGGCACAGAGGGTGGGTCTTGGCCCATCCTCTGTGCCCCCATCCAGCCCCTCCTGCCATGGCCCCTAGTGCTCTGTCTGCTGGCAGCCCTGCTCCCGCCACCGCTGCTCACATGCGCTGACAGTGCCGGCCCTCTTGCACCCTCAGATGGTGTGAAGCAATTGGGGTCGGTGCCAGCAGTGGATGCGAGTGGGGCCAGTGGATGAAGCGGAGGAGGCTGCCGGCCCAATCACCCCTCAGGAGCAGGGAAAGGTGGAGAAGTCCTGGGGGGCGATCGGGGCCAGCAGCCGACACTCGCACCCGCTGATGGTGCTGAACGATCAGGGTGGCACTGGGCACTGGCAGTGGGTGCGAGCGGCGGCTCTGGCACTGGCTGTGGGTGCACATGGGGCCAGCACTGGCAGCAGGTGTGAACACCAGGTGGGACCATGTCATGCGGGAGCAAAGAATTTTCAGTAACCACCAGAGGCTTGCCCCGATGACAGTGATCAGTTTCCCGCCTTGGTCTGGTGCCCCTGCTCATCTGCTCTACCATCCAGCTGTGGCCAACGCCCGCCATGTTCCACGTGTGCCCTCTGGTGGTCAGTGCACATCAAAGCGACCGGTTGTTTGGTTGTTCAATTGTTTTATAGTTCAGTCTATTTGCATATTAGCCTTTTATTATATAGGATGGGACCACCACCATATATGTCATCTGTGTTGACCAAAACGTATTGTGGTGCATGACTGTATAATAAAGGCAATGTATGATAAGCCCATAGCTAATATCACACTCAAAATGTGAGTTGTCTGAAGTGGGAATCATTGCTTTTAATAATTGTTAATAGAAAGCATAGTATTGAATAAATTTAATATATAACAAGACAGATACTTTTCAATGTCCAATTTTGACTTTCAGATATTTTTAAGAATGTCTCCATTACCCTAGTTTTATTTCATTTCCATTTTCCTGAAAGATATTTTTCCATCCCTTCACTTTCAGTCTGTGTGAGTCCCTTGTTCTAAGATGGGTCTCTTGTAGACAGAATATATATGGGTCATGTTTTTTTATCCATTCAGCCACTTGATGTCTTTTGATTGGAGCATTTAGTCCTTTTAAGTTTAAAGTTATTATTGAAAGGTACTTGTTGTAGCCATTTTTATTTTTTGAGGCTGTGTTCCTTCTTACCTTTTTGTTTCTTCTTTTTTTAAAAAAATATATTTTATTGATATTTCACAGAGAGGAAGGGAGAGGGATAGAGAGCTAGAAACATCGATGAGAGAGAAACATCGATCAGCTGCCTCCTGCACACCTCCCACTGGGGATGTGCCTGCAACCAAGGTACATGCCCTTGACTGGAATCGAACCCGGGATTTTTCAGTCCGCAGGCCGACGCTCTATCCACTGAGCCAAACCGGTTTCGGCTTGTTTCTTCTTTTTACAGCATTCCCTTTAGCATTTCTTGCATTGCTGGCTTGGTAGTGATAATCTCCCTTAGCCTTTTTTTTGTCTGTGAAGCTCCTGATTTCTCTTTCAATTTTGATTGATAGTCTTGCTGGATAGAGTATTCTTGGATTCAGTCCCTTGGTTTGCATCACTTTGTATATCTCCTTCCATTCCCTTCTAGCTTGATGTGTTTCTGTTGAGAAATCATTTGATAATCTGATGGGGGATCCTTTGTAGGTAACTCTCTGTCTCTCTCTTGCAGCCTTTAAGATTCTCTCTTTGTCGATAACATTTGCCATTGTAATTATGGTGTGTCTTGGTGTGGGTCTTTTGGGATTCCTCTTGCTTGGGACTCTCTGTACTTGAGTAACTTTTTTCTTTCCCATATCAGGGGAGTATTCTGTCATTATTTCTTCAAATAAATTTTCTAATCCTTGCTGCTCTTCTTGTCCTTCTGGCAGCCCTATTATACGTATGTTATTTCTTTTTGCATTGTCCCAAAGCTCTCTTAGGCTTTCCTCCTGCTTTTTATTTTTTTTCTCTAGTTGTTATTCAGATTGGGCTTGTTTCTGTAGCTGATCTTCTAACTCACTAATTCGGTCCTCTCCTTCTTCTAGCCTACTATTGAAGCCTTCCATGGTGTTTTTGTTGTAGCTATATCATTTTTCATTTCTTCCTGATTTTTGCATAGGTTGTTAATTTTCTCATCCATCCGGTGTATGAACTGTATGACCATTACTCTGAATTCTTTTTCTGTCATGTTGCATGCTTCCGTTTTGCTTATTTCCTTTCTTGGCGATTCCTCCTTTTCTTTCCTCTGGGGATTGCTTCGTTGTCTCCCCATTCTGACTATCACCAGAAGGTTCAGATGTCAAGTTTCAGGGGCCTGGACCATGTGCAGTGGGAGTTTTGCACCCCCCAAGTGTCACTGAAGAGCTCTGACACCAAGACATGCCGTTGCTGTGGGTTGGTGGGAGCCACACTTGCCCTGGGTCAGAGTCACAGGCGCTTAGTGTGGCCTCATGTGTGCACCTAGAATCAGGGACCCTGCCTGCACCACGTTGAAACAGAAAACCCACTGGCGTGTGCCAAAAATCAAAGTCCCCTATTGTGTGTCAGGAGTCAGAGGCTCCCTGTGTCCATGCTGAGAATCGAGTATCAGAGTCTCTGTTGTTTGGTGCTACCTCGCACTGAGAATCAGGGTCCCTGTGTGCACATGCGCCAAGAATTGGAGTCACTGGCTCTTAGTGTGAATGTACTGGGAATCAGGGATCCCAGGCGCACGCAATGAGGAACAGAGTCTAGTTACTGGTGCTCATTGCTGCCTCATGCGTGGAGATTCAGAGTCCCCGATCTGCTTTGGAGACCAGGTTGCTCAGTCGCACTGTGTTGGCAGGTGTTCCACTTCCACCCTGCGGTAAACAGCCTTCTGTGTGCACTTGCCCTGAATCAAAGTCAGGTGGCACTGCCACTTAGTGTGGGTGTGGGGTCTGGTCACGCAGGTGTGCACTATGGAAAACAAACTCCCTGTGTCCATGCACCCAGGCTCAAATTCAGTGCTGCCTCCCTGTGTGGGCACAGGGTCTGGTCATGGGGAACAAACTCCTCGAGTCCACACATCCAGGTTCAAATTCAGCGCAGCCTCTCTGCTAAGGAGCAGTGTCTGGTCATGGGAAACAAACTCCCGGGTTTGCACCTCCAGGCTCAGATTCAGTGCTGTCTCCCTGCGTGGGTGCAGGATCTGGTCACAGAAAACAATCTCCCCAAGGTCATGCGCCTATGCTCAAATTCAGGACTGCCTCCCTGCCTGGGCATGGAGTTAGTCATGGGAAACAAATTCCCCGAGTTCACAAGTCCAGGCTCAAGTTCAGCGCTGTCTCCCTGCCCTGCGTGGGTGTGGGATCTGGTCACAGAATACTACCTCCCTAGGGATGAGCAGCTAGGCTCAAATTCAGCTCAGTCTCCCTGCCTGGATGCGGAGACTAGTTGCGGGAAACCAAATCCCTGAGTTCTCAAGTCCAGGCTCAAATTCAGGGCTGTCTCCCTGCCCTGTGTTGGCGCAGGATCTGGTTGCAGAAAACAACCTTCCTAAGGATGCACAGCTAGGCTCAAATTCAGCTCAGTCTCCCTGCCTGGGCGTAGAGACAAGTCATGGGAAACAAATTTCCTGAGTTCGCAAGGCCGGGCTCAAGATCAGCGCTGTCTCCCTGCCCTGTGTGGGCGCGGGATCTGGTCACAGAAAACAGTCTCCCTAAGGATGAGCAGCTAGGCTCAAATTCAGCTCAATCTCCCTGCCTGGGCATGGAAACGAGTCTCGGGAAACAAATTCCCCGATTTCGCAAGTCCGGGCTTAAGATCAGCACTGTCTCCCTGCCCTGAGTGGGCGCGGGATCTGTTTGCAGAAAACTACCTACCTAGGGATGAGCAGCTAGAGTCAAATTCAGCTCAGTCTCCCTGCCTGGGCGTGGAGCCTAGTTGTGGGAAGCAAATTTCCCGTGTCCGACACCAAGGCTCAAAGTCAGGCAGAGTCGCCACTGCTTTGTGTGTCAGAAAGCCTTATTGTGCGGCTGGGGTCTGGTAGTTTCTATGTCACTGCTGCGGGGGCAGTGGGGAGGGGGATTGGCTTTGTGACTCACAGAAATCTGCTGCCGGGTGCCTGGAGTCTTGGTGTCCCTGGGTCTGCAGCTGTGGTGGCAGATCTTCTACCAGAACGGCTATAGGGTCTCGGTTTGCTTCTATGACCAGACTGGGTGTTGGCAAGGCTAGGATTCTAGTCTCAAGCAGTTCTGTTCTTCAAGATGGCGTGGTCTCTGCCGCCAGTGTCCTCCCTAGAGTGTTTGTGGTGGCAGTGGGGTTTTGCCATCTAAGACTGCCCGGATTGGCAGCCCCCTGGAAGAACTGCAGGGTCTAACTGTCCCTATTTCACTCACCCACACACACCTCTATTTTCTCCCTCACTCTCTCACACACTCTCCCTCCCTACCTTCCTGCTGGTTGCCATCATCAAGGATGCTGACCCTAGTTTTATTTCTATCTTTAATTTACTTATTTATCAAATAAACATTTTTTGTGTTCTTTTTGCTCTTATTTTTCTTAGTTTGTGACACCATTAAAAGATGGATTGATCCAAAGACAGATGGCTGAAAGTGCTGAAAAAGAAAATATAAAATGGACAACCACCATTATTATTAGTTCATCTCTTAAGGTATAGAGGCATTTGGGCCATTGATCTTTTTTTTTCCCCTTTATTGATTAAGGTGTTACATATGTGTCTTTATCCTCCCATTGCCCCCACACACACCCCCGCTCATGCCCTCACCCATCTAGTATATGTGTTCATTGGTTTTGCTTATATGCATGCATAGAAGTCCATTGGTTGATCTCTCCCCGCTTACCCCCAACCTTCCCTACCTTCCCTCTGAGGTTTGACGGTCTATGCTTCTCTGTCTCTGGATCTCTTTTTGTTCATCGGTTTATGTTGTTCACTATATTCAACAAATGAGTGAGATCATGTGATATTTATCTCTCTCTGACTGGCTTATTTCGCTTACCATAATGCTCTCCAGGTCCATCCATGCTGTTGCAAATGGTAAGAGATCCTTGCTTTTTACAGCAGCGTAGTATTCCATTGTGTAGATGTACCACAGTTTTTTAATCCACTCATCTGCTGATGGGCACTTAGGCTGTTACCAAATCTTAGCTATGGTAAATTGTGCTGCTATGAACATAGAGGTGCATATATCCTTTCTGATTGGTGTTTCTAGTTTCTTGGGATATATTCCTAGAAGTGGGATCACTGGGTCAAATGGGCGTTCCATTTTTAGTTTTTTAAGGAAACTCCATACTGTTCTCCACAGTGGCTCCACCAGTCTGCATTCCCACCAGCAGTGCACGAGGGTTCCTTTTTCTCCATATCCCTTGCCAGCACTTGTCATTTGTTGATTTGTTGATGAGAGCCATTCTGACAGGTGTGAGATGGTACCTCAGTGTCATTTTGATTTGCATCTCTCAGATGATAAGTGACTTTGAGCATGTTTTCATATGTCTCTTGGCCTTCCTTATGTCCTCTTTAGAAAAGAATCTATTTAGGTCCGTTTCCCATTTTTGGATTGGGTTGTTTATCTTCCTTTTGTTAAAGTTGTATGAGTTCTCTGTAAATGTTGAATATTAAACTCTTATCGGATATAACATTGGCAAATATGTTCTCCCATGCAGTGGGCTTTCTTGTTTTGTTAATGGTTTCTTTTGCTGTGCAGAAGCTTTTTATTTTGATGTATCCCCATTTATTTATTTTCTCTTTAACTTCCATTGCCCTACGAGCTGTATCAGTGAAGATATTGCTTCGGCATATGTCTGAGATTTTGCTGCCTGTGGATTCCTCTCTGATTTTTATGGTTTCCCATCTTGCGTTTAAGTCCTTTATTCATTTTGAGTTTATTTTTGTGTATGGTATAAGTTGGTGGTCTAGTTTCATTTTTTTTTTTTTTGCATGTTTATGTTCAATTTTCCCAACACCATTTATTGAAGAGAATGTCTTGACTTCATTGTATGCTCTTACCTCCTGGTTTGGGTCGATTTCTGGGTTCTCTATACCATTGGTCTATATGTCTGTTATTGTGCCAGTACTAGGCAGTTTTGAGAACAGTGGCTTTGTAATACAGCTTGATATCTGGTATTGAGATCCCTCCTACTTTGTTCTTTCTTGTGATTGCTGCAGCTATTTGGGGTCTTTTTTATTTCAGATTAATTTTTGGAGAGTTTGTCCTAGGTCTGTGAAATATGCCATTGATGTTTTAATGGGGAGTGCATTGAATCTATAGATTGCTTTGGGTAGTATGGACATTTTAATGAACATGGTATGTTCTTCCATGAGTTTATGTATTCCTCTATCTCTTTTTTCAATGTCCTGTAGTTTTCCCAGTACAGGTCTTTTATCTCCTTAGTTAAGTTTATTCCTAGGTATCTTAATTTTTTTGGTGTGATGGTAAATGGGACTGGTTTTTTTAAATCTCTTTCTGTAATTTCACTATTAGCTGAATTCACTTATTAAGTCTGATAGTTTCTTGATGGAGTCTTCAGGTTTTCTATGTACAATATCATGTCATCTGCAAATAATGATAGCTTTACTTCTTCTTTTCTAATTTGGATACCTTATATTTCTTCTTCTTGTCTAATATCTATGGCTAGCACTTCCAGTACTATGTCAAACAGGAGTGATGAAAGTGGGCTTCCCTGTCTTGTTCCTGTTCTTAGGTGAAATGATTTTAGTTTTTGCCCATTGAGTATGATGTTGGCTGTAGGTTTGTCATATAAGGCTTTTATTATGTTGAGGTATGATCCCTCTATTTCCACTTTGCTGAGGGTTTTTATCAAGAAAGGGTGTTGGATTTTGTCAAATGCTTTTTCTGCTTCAAATGATATGACTATGTGATTTTTATCTCTCAATTTGTTTATGTGATGTATCATGTTTATTGATTTGCAGATATTGTACCATCCTTGTATCCCCAGGATAAATCCTACTTGGTCATGGTGTATGATCTTTTTGATATAATGCTGGATCCGATTTGCTAGAATTTTGTTGAGGATTTTGGCATCTATGTTCATGAGGGATATTGGCCTGTAGTTCTCATTTTTTGTGGTGTCTTTACCTGGTTTTGGTATTAGGTAATACTGGCTTCATAGAATGAGCTTGGAAGTGTTCCTTCCTCTTGAATTTTTGGAATAGTCTGAGGAGGATAGGTTTTAGTTCTTCTTTGACCGTTTGGTAAAACTCCCCTGTGAAGCCATCTGGCCCCGGGCTATTGTTTGCTGGAAGCTTTTTGATGACTGCTTCAATTTCCTCCATAGTTATTGGCTTATTCAGAATTTTAGATTTTTCCTGATTGAGTTTTGGAAGGTTGTATTTTTCTAGGAATATGTCCATTTCCTCCAGGTTGTCCAGTTTGTTGGAATAGATTTGTTCATAGTATTTTAAACAATCCTTTGTATTTCTGTGGGGTCTGTTGTTATTTCTCCTCTTTCATTTCTGATTTTGCTTATTTGGGTCCTCTCTCTTTGCTTCTTGGTGAGCCTGGCTAGAGGTTCATCAATCTTGTTTATCCTTTCAAAGAACCAGCTCTTGGTTTTGTTGATCTTTTGTATTGTTTTTTTGGTCTCTATGTTGTTTATCTCCGCTCTGATCTTTATTATTTCCTTCCTTCTGCTTACGCTGGGCTTTTCTTGTTGCTCTTTCTAACTTTTTGAGTTGTCGGGTTAGATAATTTATTACCATTATTTCTCATTTTTGTAGTAGGCTTGTAGAGCTATGAACTTCCCTCTTGCTGTGTCTCATAGATTTTGGATTGTTGTGTTTTCATTGTCGTTTGTTGCCATGATGTTTTTATTTCTTCTTTGATCTCGCTGGTAACCTAGTCATTGTTTAATAGCATGCTATTTAGTCACCAGGTGTTTGATTTTTTTGGATTGTTTTTATTGTAGTTGATTTCCAGTTTTATGCCATTGTGATCTGAGAAGATGCTTGATATGATTTCTATCTTCTTGAATTTGAAGAGACTTTGCCTGTGACCCAATATATGGTCTATCTTTGAAAATGACCCTTGTGCACTTGAGAAGAATGTATATTCTTTGGCTTTGGGGTGAAATGTTCTGAAGATGTCAGTTAATTCCATCTGATGTAGTGAGTCATTTAGGATTGATGTTTCTTTGCTGATTTTTTATTTAGAGGATTTGTCCAGTGGTGATAGTGGGGTATTAAAGTCCCCTGCTATGTTTGTATTGCTGTCAATCTCTCTCTTGCTATCCTCCAGAAGTTTTTTTTATGTATTTGGGTGCTCCTGTGTTGGGTGCATATATGTTTACCAGAGTTATTTCTTCTTGTTGGATTGCTCCCTTTAGTATTTTGAAGTGGCCTTTCTTATCTCTAGTTATGTTCTTCACTTTGAGATATAATTTGTCAGATATAAGTATTGCTACCCCAGTTTTTTTTCATTTCCATTCGCCAGAAAAACCTTTTTCCATCCCTTCACCATCAGTCTGTGTGCGTCTTTTTTTCTGAAGTGGGTTTCCTGTAGACAGCAGATATTCGGGTCATGTTTTCTTATCCACTCAGTTACCCTATGTCTTTTGATTGGGGCATTTAATTCATTTACATTTAAAGTTATTATTGATAGGTACTTGTTTGTCACCTTTTTTATTCTTTACCCGTGTTCCTTCTTTGCTTCCTATTTCTTCTTTTTACAGCAGACCCTTTAGCATTTCTTGCATTGCTGGTTTGGTGGTAATAAATTCCCTTAGTCCTTTTTTTTTCCTGAAGCTCCTGATTTCACCCTCAATTTTGATAGATAGCCTTGCTAGGTACAGTATTCTTGGATTCAGACCCTTCCTTTGCATGACTTTATATTTTTCATTCCATTCCCTTCTTGCCTGATGTGTTTCTGTTGAGAAATCAGTCGCTAGTCTGATGGGGGATCCTTTGTAGGTAACTTTCTGTCTCTCTCTGGCTGCTTTTAAGATTCTTACTTTGTCGTTGGTGTTTGCCAATTTAATTATAATGTGCCTTGGCATCGGTCTTTTGGGGTTCATTTTGCTTGGGACTCTGTGAACTTCTTGGATTTGTGTGAGTTTTTTCTTCCCTATATCAGGGAAGTTTTCTGTCATTCTTTCCTCAAACCGGTTTTCTATTCCTTGCTCAGTTTCCTCTCCTTCTGGCACCCCTATTATGCAGATGTTCTTTCATTTCGTGTTGTCCCAATGTTCTCTTAGGCTCTCCTGCTTTTTAATTTTTTTATTCCTAGAAGCTTCTCTGCTTGGGTATTTTTTCCTACCTTGTCTTCTACCTCACCGATGCGGTCCTCTGCTTCTTCTAGTGTTGATGCTTTCTATTGAGTTTTTTTATAGCAGCGATGTCACTTTTCATTTCTTCTTGCTTCTTCTTCATTTCCTCTTGGTTCTTACACATATTGTTGAATTTGTCTTCCATTCTTTTCATCCACCTTATGACCATTTCTCTGAATTCTTTCTCTTTCAGGTTGCTTGCCTCCATTTTGTTTACTTCCTTTTCTGGTGATGCCTGCTTTTCTTTCATATGCGGGCTGTTTCTTTGTCTCCCCATGATCTCTCTTCTCTGGGTGTCTGGTTATGTAGTTCTCTCTCTCCTTTCCATAAGGAGGTGCAGAGCTCCTCTGAATCCACATGCTTGTGCCACTTGGGGACCAGTGTTCCCAGTTTCGCAGCTCTTCGCTGGGTGCTGTTGTTGTATATTCCCGGGATTTTCAGGCTTCTGACAACATCCACTCTCCCTTTCAAGATGGCACATTCTCCGCATCAGAGCTGGTCGCTCCAGGAGGGATCCCAGCAGCAGTGGAGGTTTCCCGGTCATGGGAACCCTGTTTAGCAATCCCCCACAGTCCCCTGGAGTATAGCTGTCCCTCAACTCACAAACAAACACTACCCATGGGTCCACACATTCTCCCTTCGTTCTCTCACTCATGCACTTTCTTGCAGTCTGCCTTCCCATCAGCTGCCATCTTCCTTCCCTCAATGCTGACTTTGATAGGTTGTATCCTTTTATAGTGATATCTCCACATTCTAGTTGCAAATCCGAGTTAGTGAGATGCAACTGGGCCTCTTTTGGAAGGAGTGAAATATTTACCAGGGGAATTTTCACCTCCTCTTGGGTTCTCCCTGTTGTGTTAACATCGTGTCTCTTGAACTTTGGGAAGCATTTTTCTTCGGGAATATCCTCAAGTGGGATTTACACCTCTGGAAGAAGTGTTATGGAGCTAACCAATGTCTGGTAAGACCTCTGGGTGGTAGAGTTCAGTTTCGGTTCCTCTCTTGTGTCAACCTCAACTGCGATCTGGATTTTGAACTCCTTGTCGTCCCTACTTTGAAGTGTGAGATTAAAATGTATTGTAGTTGCATTCATTTCACTGTGCATTATGAGGTGGATGGTTTTCCACTTATTGGCTATGGAAGCGTGTTGAATTACGGGGTTGTCACTGTAGGCACCTTTGATTCCCCTTTTGGCTATTTCTGCAAAGCTGAAATAAGGTAGGCATTCACCTTTTGGGTAACATAGTGAGTCTGGTTTGGGAGAAGAGTTACTTTATATAATTCATGAAAATGATCTTGCCCACAGTCGCCAGCATCAAAACTGTAGGACAAGACGTTGCAGGCCTGGTCACAGAACTTATCAGTGAGCCAGGAGTTTGAACAACCTTGATTACAGTAAGAGACACTGTTTATTCCTCTGCCAAAGTGCCAGGCCTGGACAGCTCCCAAGCTCCCGGTTCCCCTGCCTCCAGCACCATAGTGACTCCCTCTATTGTTACCAAAGTAATCCCCACCATCCCAATCACAGGCTGAGTTATTGCAAGCCTTGTCACAATAGCCATCTTTAATCCAGAAACCCGGGCACCCCTCAGCACAGTTTGGCACAGGCCATGTCAAATAAACCTTTTGACCTTTGGAGTGACTATAAAAATCAGCTGGCCAGACATCCTTCCCAAACATGCCATCGTCATTCAGGTAAATAAACCTCTGGGACAGCCCTTCAATGCGATGAATGTGACTTTCAATAGCTGGTGAACTAAAGGTAGGCAAGTGGCTCAAATTTCGAAAAACATCCTGGTGTGTTACTATTGTCACTCGAGGATTATCCGTTCAGCCAGGACGGAATCTGCCCATTGGTGACTATGAAAATGTTCCGAACCCACAGTGCGTGCCTCTCAATGGATCACAGTGAGTATCTCAGTTCTTCATTATCTTCAAAACGGCTGACAGAAATGTCTTCATCGTGCTTGGACTGGCTGATGGCACTCAGGTCCCATAATAAATACGCAGGACTTATGGTCAGTTCTTTCCCATCGATGGTCATGTTCTTAGTCTGCTTATTCAGTTCTTGGAAATCTTTGGGGTTGTTCAATTTTAGGAGTGCTACACTGGCCTCTGAGTACAGGTGCAACAGTTTTATTTTAGAAGAAAGATTTTCTGGCAATTTTGCTTTTAGTTGATTTGTCTACTTGAAGGTCAGTGGAAACCCACTCAGGAAAGCCAAATCTTGCATTAGCACTAGCCCAGGGACTTCTTTATCTGTGGTCAGATAGCCCCTCCAAAATGTCTGTTTGCTATTTCCCTTAAAGGTTTCAGCATGGGCATCTTTAACACTCTTAGTCCTATTGAAAACAACAACTGAAACATTAGTTGAAGGGTTTTTTGGTTTTGCAACATTGAATATGTTGCTGGCAAGATGAAAAGAAGGGTAAAGATATGGCAGGTCCTTCAGTGTGACATTGGCCGGCAGGGGTGGGTCCAGGACAAGCACTGGCAGCTTAATGCAGTGTGTCAGCAAACATTGCAGCTGCTTCTCACTCTACTTAGTTGGTTCTGTTGTGTTCTTCCCAAGGATTTCTCTCATGGCTTTCTGCTCCTCTTCCATCTGTTTCCTGACTTGCTGCAGTTCCTTCAGTAGTTCAAGGTCAGTGCCATTCACCCAGGTGTATATCACGTCAATCGGCATGGCTGTCTGCCCAATTTCAATCTTAATCTCTCAAGTATCTGTTTCTGACAGGGCTGTATTTGGGGAGGTTGCTGTATTGCTTTCCAGGACTGAACGGCCTCTCTTCAGCCCAGTCTCTGAGGGCTCTCAGGGACCATTCAGATTTTTTTTTTTTTGTATCCCCTTGTAACACTCAGGGTGTAGTCTGGGTGTGGCTGTATTGGTTGCCTGGAGACTGCCGGGAGGGGCTATCTCTTCAGGAGAAAATGGCTGCTTAAACCAGAGTGTCAGGTATGCCTCAGTGCCAGACTCCTGGACACCTCTCCCTGACCTGATCCTGTCCGCAGCCTCTCCCCAAATTCCACAAGTCTGCACCTCCATCTGCACCTCAGCCACAGGTGAGTGTTTGTATTTGAAAGGTCCTATGAACTGGGTTTAGTGAATAAAAGCAAAGGCCAAAAAGAGGGGAAAGAGCTGTGCCATTGTGAGCCCCTCTCTCCCCAGCATGACACTGTTTGGGCAGTTGTTCAGGCTTCCCCCTCCAGGCTCAGCCTCTCGTGGTTGTGGTCTTAGATCTAGAATTCCCTGTCACTAGCAGCCCTGTGGACTTCCTTTCCACAGTCAGACACTACCCCTGTCCCAAGGGACACAGCCTTGGTGCTGTGTGGCTTCCTTCTGACCCTCTGGCTTGGAGGTCTCATAATTCTCTCCAGCCCAGATCCCTGATTTTACCGTTCTCCAGGCGTCCTCTGCCCTTCCCAGCTGAGAATTGTCTCACAAGCTGTGTCTACTTCACCAATTCCAGGTGGATGTTATTCGATTTAGTTGCTCCTTCTATCTGCTCCGGGATAAGGCTCGACACGTCTGCCTATTCCACCACCATTTTGTCACTCCCTCTGATTTTTTTATTTAAATATTAAAAGTGATAGAACACTAATTTAAAAGATCCTTAGCTTGATTATCCAAAGTTGTATGGATCAGCAATTACGTAAGTTAAATGTATTTTAAAGATTAAATTATAAACTTTACTGCATCTATTTCAACACCCCACTTCTCTAAATATTTGAAGGTAGGGAATTTTCTAAAGTTATTTTTTTTTCTCTTTAAGCCTGTTCTAATAGAGATGTTAAGGAATTCCAGAAACTGTAACACATGCACATAGTAATTATTTAAGACTAGAGGCCCAATGCACGAAATCCGTGCAAGAGTAGGCCTTCCTTCCCCCGGCTGCCAGCACTGACTTCCCTCTGGCACCCTGGACCTGAGCTTCCCTCCGGCCGCCAGCATGCACTCAGGACCCAAGGTTTCCCTCACAGTCCCGGCTTTGTCCGGAAGGAGGTCCAGTCTAATTAGCATATTATGCTTTTATTATTATAGATTTTTTGAAAGATAAACAGAAATTGATTTGTCTGGTTTAGTGGCATTGGGAGGAGCAGTCAGCTTAATTGTGACTTCCTTTTTTAAAAAAATAAATATATATTGTTCAGATTATTACAGATGTTCCTCTTTTTCCCCCCATAACTCCCCTCCACCTGATTCCCCCCCACCCCATCCCCTTCCCCCCCACCACTGTCCTCATCCATAGGTGTAAAATTTTTGTCCAATCTCTTCCCGCACCCTTCATGCCCCCTTCCTCCCGAGAATTGTCAGTCCACTCCCTTTCTATGCCCCTAATTCTATTATATTCACCAGTTTATTCTGTTCATCAGATTTTTCATTCATTTGATTTTTAGATTCACTTGTTGATAGATATGTATTTGTTGTCACTTTGTTGTTCATAATTTTTATCTTTACCTTTTTCTTCTTCTTCCTCTTCTTAAAGAATACCCTTTAGCATTTCATATAATACTGGTTTGGTGGTGATGAACTCCTTTAGCTTTTTCATGTTTGTGAAACTCTTTATCTGACCTTCAATTCTAAATGATAGCTTTGCTGGGTAGAGTAATCTTGGTTGTAGGTTCTTGCTGTTCATCACTTTGAATATTTCTTGCCACTCCCATCTGGCCTGCATAGTTTCTGTTGAGAAATCAGCTGACAGTCGTATGGGTTCTCCCTTGAAGGTAACTAACTGTTTTTCTCTTTCTGCTTTTAATATTCTCTCTTTGTCTTTTGCCCTTGGCATTTTAATTATGATGTGTCTTGGTGTGGTCCTCTTTGGATTCCTCTTGTACGGGGTTCTGTGCACTTCCTGGACTTGTAAGTCTATTTCTTTCACCAGGTAGGGGAAGTTTTCTGTCATTATTTCTTCTAATATGTTTTCAATATCTTGCTCTTGCTCTTCTTCTGGCACCCCCATAATTCTGATGTTGGTACGCTTGAAGTTGTCCCAGAGGCTCCTTACACTATCTTCATATTTTTGGATTCTTTTTCTTTTTGTTTTTCTGGTTGGGTGTTTTGCTTCCTCATATTTCAAATCTTTGGTTTGATTCTTGGGATCCTCTAGTCTACTATTGGATTTCTGTATATTATTCTTTATTTCAGACAGTGTATGCTTAATTTCTGACTGGTCCTTTTCCATTTTTTTTGGCATTCTCATTAAGATCCTTGAAGGTCTCACTAAGCTCCTCGGAGGTCTCACTAAGTTTCTCAGTGGTTTCTAGAAGATTCTTGAGTAACCTTATAACTGTGGTTTTGAACTCTATATCCAGTATTTTGCTTTCCTCCATTTCTTTCATTCGTGACATGTTTCTTTGTCTCCGCATTTTGGCTGCTTCCCTGTGTTGATGGATTGGCTTTGTGTGGTAGGTGACCTATAGGGGCCAGTAGCTCAGCCTCCCCAATCACTTGAGGTGGACGCCTTTGGTACACCCCTTTGTGGGCTGTGTGCACAGTCTTGTTGTAGTTAAGCCTTGATTGCTGTTGGTACACTTGGAGGAATTGACCTCCAGGCCAATTGGCTGTGAGGAACAGCTGTATCTATAATGGAATTACTGCTGTGCTGGAGACACCCTTATGGGGCAGGACTTGCTTCAGTGGGGCTTTGGTGCTCACTGAGTCTGCCTCTTGAGTGTATCACTTATGTATGTGAGGTGTTGAAATCTGGTGTCATCTCACACTGAACACTAGGTACACTGGCTCCTGGATCTCCAAGGAGGTGCAAGTCAGCTACTGTCTGAAGCCACCCAGCAGGAGCTATAGCGAGATTTGCAGATTTCACCTCTTTGTTCGGGGTTTGGAAGTTTTGGAGCTCTCTGACCCAGCTACAGTTTCTTAGGTTAGGCTGCAAAAGGGCAGGCCATTCATATTGCAAAAGCAGATGTGCATAGCTTGGGTGGGTTTGTAAATTGGGTGGGGCGGGGTCTCAGGGAATCACCAGAGCGTAGCAAACAGTGATGGCTGCCAGTCAGCCATCTCTGCATCCCCGCGTCCTGTGCCACAGCGCAGTAAACAATGATTCCTGCGAGCACCTCTGCGAGAAAGCCACCCTCACTTTCTGACCTGATGCCAGACAGTCCAGCTTCTCCCTGTAGGAGTCTGGGTCCCTAGAGTCTCGCCAGAAACTGGAGTTCAGAGCAGTCGGGAGCTTGTATCTCCCTTCCAATTGAAAAAAAACAGCGCACCCAGTCGCCAGCCCAATTCTCGCGTCTCCGTACCTCTCTTTTTCTACGCCTCTGAACCTCCTACCCGGTCTCAATGGACTTTTTTCTTTCCTTCTAGTTGTAGAACTTCTACTCAGCCAGCTTTCCCGTGGTTCTGGATCAGCCGTGGGCAAACTACAGCCCGCGGGCCGGATCCGGCCCGTTCGGTTGTTCTATCTGGCCCACGGAGCCGAAAGAGCGGAGGGTTCTCTTGCTCTCCCCTCCGCTCCTTCACCAGCAGCAGTGTTAACATGGCAACGTCGGGAAACACGGCCGCAGCTCCTTCTTCTGAGTGGGAGGATTTATATCTGCCCATTCAGTAGAAGGAACAACCTCTCAATCTTCCAGAGGTTCCTTGTAATGCCCGCGGACGCGTCCCCCGACATCACCCTGGGAATGCGTAGACACGTTATCGTGGTGATGTAGGGAGGCATGCCCCTGGAGAGCACAGTATCAGAGCATTAGCTAAAAAGGAGACCAACAACACTGTTCCCACTGAAGTTGATGTTTTAAAGACCAAAAACCTTTCAACCCAGTCTACGTTGCCATCTACATCTACGTCCCGGGCATAATTTGGAAGTTGCACTAAAGAAAATGTTTAATTTACTGTTTACACATTTTGTTCTTTTCTATTTGTTTTAGTTTTAAATTATTTTATTATATTTAAGTTTAATTTGAAAGGCTTTTTTTTTTTTTTAAATATATTTTATTGATATTTTTACAGAGAGGAAGGGAGAGGGATAGAAAGCTAGAAACATCGATGAGAGAGAAACATCGATCAGCTGCCTCCTGCACACCCCCCACTGGGGATGTGCCCGCAGCCAAGGCACATGCCCTTGACCGGAATCGAACCCGGGACCCTTCAGTCCGCAGGCCGACGCTCTATCCACTGAGCCAAACCGGTTTCGGCAATTTGAAAGGCTTTTGTACCTTTCCTTTGTTAGGCAATTTTATTTTGCCTTTGCCATCTTCAATATAAGGTATGTTATTGTGCTATAATTCCTCCATTTTTTGACGTTTCAAATTATAATAATTAGTGTTTACATTCTTCTTGTTAAAATGTTTGAAATGAATAAAACTATTGAAATAAAAAAAAAAAAAAGACCGTACCCTTTTATGTAATGATGTTTACTTTGAATTTATATTAGTTCACACAAACACTCCATCCATGCTTTTGTTCCGGCCCTCCGGTCCAGTTTAAGAACCCATTGTGGCCCTCGAGTCAAAAAGTTTGCCCACCCCTGTTCTGGGTGATAGTCGTTTTGTCTTTTAGTTGTAGTTTTGGTGTGGTTGTGAGAGCCAGCACGTACAGGTGTTTACCTTATACCTCCATCTTGGTTTTCTCAATTGTCACTTCCTTTATGATTAACTTTCTTCTCTGACTGCTTTTCAGATTTTGGCATTCTGCAGTTTAAAGTATGAGTTTCTTTTTTATCTTTGAGGCTCATGAATTTGTGAATTGGTGTCCCTTATCAAGTTCTTATTCATCATCTCCTTTAATATTGCTCCTGTCCTATTCCTCCACTCCTTCCCCTTTTAACTCCTATTACATACTAGTACTAGAGGCCTGGTGCATGAAATTCATGCACGGGTAGGGTCCCTAGGCCTGGCCAGTGATCAGGGCCTATCAGGGCCATCTCGCTCAGTCCAGATCAGGGTCAGGCTGGTTGGGGCCTACTGGCTGCTGTCCAGGGCCTGCCGGACAGGGCCTGCCAGATGGGACAGGAGGGATGGGGGGAGGGACCGTGGGAGGTTTGCCGGCCACGGGGAGGGACTGGTGGAGGTTGGCTGTGGGAGTGCACTGACCACCAGGGGCAGCTCCTGTATTGAGAGTCTTCCCCCTGGTGGTCAGTGCGTGTCATAGCGACTGGTCAACCCATTGTTCCAGTCATTTGGTCATAATGGTCACTTAGGCTTTTATATATATATAGATGTGCTAGATCATCTCACAATACTCTATTCATTTTGAGCTTTTTTCCTTTACTGTGACTTTGGGCTGCAATCTAGGTAATTTCATCATCTGTGTTCCATGCCAGTATTTATCTCTTTAATCCTGATAAATTTAGCTATTGAGAATTTTTTTGTTTTGGGTTGTTTGTTTTTGTGGTATTTATTCAGTTTTGTTTGACTCTTTTCAGATTACAAAATATACAGAGACAAAAGTACATAAAGATGTATGTGAACTATTTAATATACTTATTATAGAGAGAATACTATGTGGCTAATCACATCAACAAAAAGGGCACTACTAAAAAAAAAAAAAAAAAAAAAAGGGCACTACTGATATCCTTTTTCCTTAGGACTTTTATTAAGCATATCAATGA
This sequence comes from Plecotus auritus, assembly GCF_963455305.1. NCBI lineage: Eukaryota > Metazoa > Chordata > Mammalia > Chiroptera > Vespertilionidae > Plecotus > Plecotus auritus. The sequence goes on from NC_137771.1 coordinate 72,877,026, forward strand.
TCAAATACTAACTATGTTATATATTTATAACTTTTATTAATTGTATAAAATGTGTATAATATTTACAATTTTTATAACTATAATTCTCACATTTATTTTAATATTAGTTACACAATTAAATAGATTCAGTGTTCACTTCTAGTTTTTATGCAAAAGATATGTCTTTCCAACACCTAACTCTTGTAATGATCCATCAGACAAGCTTCAGGCATAGATGAAATATTCTTTCCCTAGAGGAGCCAAAATTCTCAGACATGGTTTTGAAAAATGTCTTCTTAGTAGAGGGTCTATTCTTTTTCATGTGTTTTATTTGGGGTTACACATACCTCTTAGTTTTATAAAATATAAAGTAACCTTTTGTTTCTCATTCTCCTCTGGCTTTTGTGCACTTTCTAAAGAAAGAAGGGGACACCATAATTTTTTTTTATTTTAATAAATCTTTATTCAGATTATTACAATTGTTTCTCCTTTTTCCCCCCATAGCTCCCCTCCACCCAGTTCCCACCCCACCTTCTGCCCTTACCTCCCCCCCACTGTCCTCATCCATAGGTGTATGATTTTTGTCCAGTCTCTTCATGAACCCCCCATACCCCTTTCCCCCTGAGAATTATCAGTCCACTCCCTTTCTATGCCCCTGATTCTATTATATTCACCAGATTATTCTGTTCCTCAGGTTTTTAATTCACTTGATTTTTAGGTTCACTTGTTGATAGATATGTATTTGTTGTTCATAATTTCTCTTTACTTTTTTCTTCTTCCTCTTTAAGAATACCTTTCAGCGTTTCATATAATACTGGTTTGGTGGTGATGAACTCCTTCAGCTTTTTCTTATCTGTGAAGCTCTTTATCTGCCCTTCAATTCTGAATGATAGCTTTGCTGGGTAGAGTAATCTTGGTTGTAGGTTCTTGCTATTCATCACATTGAAAATTTCTTGCCACTCCCGTCTGGCCTGCATAGTTTCTGTTGAGAAATCAGCTGACAGTCGTATGGGTGCTCCCTTGTAGGTAACTAACTGTTTTTCTCTTGCTGCTTTTAATATTCTCTCTTTGTCTTTTGCTCTTGGCATTTTAATTATGATGTGTCTTGATGTGGTCCTCTTTGGATTCCGTTTGTTTGGGGTTCTGTGCGCTTCCTGGACTTGTAAGTCTATTTCTTTCACCAGGTGGGGGAAGTTTTCGGTCATTATTTCTTCAAATAGGTTTTCAGTATCTTGCTCTCTCTCTTCTTCTGGCACCCCCATAATTCTGATGTTGGTACGCTTGAAGTTGTCCCAGAGTCTTCTTATACTATCTTCAACTTTTTGGATTTTTTTTTTTTTGCTTTTTGCTTTTTCGGTTGAGTGTTTTTTGCTTCTTTGTATTTCAATTCTTTGACTTGATTTTTGTGTTCCTCTAGTCTGTTTTTGGGTCTCTGTATATTTCAGTCAGTGTATGTTTAATTTCTAGTTGGTCCTTTTTCATATCTTTGAGGGTCTCGTTATATTTATCGGCCTTTTCTAGGATATTCTTTTTTTTTTTTTTAAAGGAAGAAGAGCTTCCTTTTTTTTTAAAAAATATATTTTATTTATTTTATACAGAGAGGAAGGGAAAGGGATAGAGCTAGAAACATCGATGAGAGAGAAACATCGATCAGCTGCCTCCTGCACACCCCCCACTGGGGTTGTGCCCGCAACCAAGGTACGTGCCCTTGACCGGAATCGAACCCGGGACTCTTCAGTCCGCAAGCCGACGCTCTATCCACTGAGCCAAACCGGTTTCGGCTCTAGGATATTCTTGAAAAGCCTTATAACCGTGGTTTTGAATTCTATATCCAGTCGTTTGTTTTCCTCCATTTCTTTCGTTTGTGATCTGTTTCTTTGATGCCGCATTTTCACTGCTTCCCTGAGCTGGTAGGGTAAATTTGTGTGCTAGGTTTCCTATATGGCCCAGTGGGTCGGCCTCCCCAGTTAACCTGAGGTGGACACTCTTGGTGCACCCCTTTGTGGACTGTGTGTACAGCCTTGTTGTAGTTAAGTCTTGATTGTTGTTGGTATCACTGGGAGGAATTGACCTCCAGGCCAGTTGGCTGTAAGGATCAGCTGCGACTATGCTGGGAGAAGTTTGGTGCTGGAGACAGCCTTATAGGATTAGACTTGCCAAATTGCAATAGCCTCTGTGCTCGGCTTGGATGGGGTGGAGTCTCAGGGCGGAGCAGATAGTCTTGGCTTCCCGGCAGCCTTGCCCTTGCGCGCACGCGCAGACCTCTGCCTTCCCCGGCTCCCGAGTCTCCGCCCGAGAGTCCAGACTCCCTCCACAAGAGCGTGGGTCCCCAGGGGCTCACCTGGAACTGGGGTTCAGTGCAGTCAGAACTGGGGTTCAGTGCGGTCGGGGGCTTCCTTCCCCCTTCCGCCAGAGAAAGTCAGCCAGGCTCTCAGCCACCCTTCCTCTCTGCGCGCACAAAGACCCTTTGCCGTACCTCCAATTCTCTGTGAGCTTTTCTCTTTCCTTCTAGTTGTAGAATTTTCACTCAGCCAGCTTTCCTGTGGTTCTGGATGGTGTCCGTTCTGTCTTTTAGTTGTAGTTTTGAAATTGTTGTGCGAGGCAGCAGTTTAGGTGCTTACCTATGCCACCATCTTGGTTTCTCTCCACCATAATTTTTATTCCAATAGTTCCTATTTAAAAAAAAATCTTCTATTGATTTTAGAAAAAGAGGAGGGGAGAGAGAGACAGACATCGATTTGTTGTTCCACCTATTTATGATGTATTCATTGGTTGATTCTTATATGAGCCCTGACCAGGGATGGAACCTGCAACCTTGGCCTATTAGGACGACACTCTAACCAACTGAGCTACCCGGCCAGGACCTATTTTTTAATATTTTAAGTGGGCTTTACATATCACCTGTACTCATAAATCTTTTTTGTTTTTTACTAATCATTGTTTTAGAAAAATTATTAGAAGTAGAATAGTTGGGTTAAAAAGGCATGTACATTTTAGGAATTTTGATATGTATTGTCAAATTATCTTCCAGAATGATTTTTTTTTTTTTACACTCACATCAGCAGTACATGAAGGTCAAGTTACTCTCAAGTTTGACAATTCCAAATGTTATCATATTAAAAATTTTTTGATAGCTTATATTTTAGATTTATTTGATGACAAGGGAGATTAAACATTTTTTCATATAAAGATTTATTATTTTCCTCTTTTAAATAATTGTGCCCTTTATTTTTCTATTTGTATAAAAACTAAATTTTCAGTCTTTCAAAATATTAAAAACAGTACACATTTGTATTATAGCATTGATTGTAAATGTTCTCAAGTTTTTCCCTTTCAGTATTATTTGATATTTATGACATCAGTTGCAAATTTTTATTTCTACTTAATTTTGAGAAATTAAGGCAGCTGTTTTTCTTATAAAGTCAGATTTACCCCTTTTTTCCTTTTGAGATTCATTAAATAGCTCTTATTATAAAATTTTCATATTTTAAGCTTAAATATGTGATACATATATACACATGTTCACATATAAATAACCATTACATATTATATAGTCTTGAGTCTCATTCTGTTCTGTTTGCTTGATTTGTGTAGTAAATATTGAATCCTTGCCACACTTTTCAATTCATTGTAGTTTTGTGATAAAACCCTGGTAAGACATGTTCTTTCCATACTGCTGTTATGTTTATTAAAATATATTTATTTTTCTAGACCAGAGAATCAGCAAACTATGACTGTGGCCTGCCTACAGCCAAGTTTTTCCCAGCCAATGAGTAAATAATGGTTTTTACATCTTTATCATTTTTTAAATACATATTTTATTGATTTTTTTTATAGAGAGGAAGGGAGAGAGAGAATTAGAAACATCCATGAGAGAGAAACATCGATCAGCTGCCTCCTGCACACCTCCTACTGGGGATGTGCCCGCAACCCAGGTACATGCCCTTGACTGGAATAGAATCTGGGACCTTTCAGTCTGCAGGCCAACGTTCTATCCATTGAGCCAAACCGGTTAGGGCAGTTTTTACATCTTTAAAAGCTTGTAAAAAAGAAAGAGAGAAAGAGTCAGAGAGAGAGAAAGGGAGGGAATGAGAGAAAGAGTGAAGGGGGAAAAGGATAGAAAGGAAATAGGGCAGGGAAATGGAAGGGGAGAAAAAGAGGGAGAAAGGAAGAAAAGAAAAAAATGTGACACATCATATGCATCCTACAAAGCCTAAAATATTTATAATCTGACCTTCTATTGAAAAAGTTTACCAAACTTCGTTCTAGATAAACTTCAGAATCACTTTAAGGTGATAAAAGTTCCACACTTGTTTTGAATTGAATTAAATTAGGGAAAATTTTATTTTTCCCATTCTGTGAACACAATACATCATTTTATTTTAGAATATATATACACACATATATATTTTTTAAACTCTTCTATTATTTTTTATTGTTATAATTGGGCTTCCCCAATAGGATAGAATTGAAATTCATTAGCATGTGGCATACATGGGTCCTCAGTTATTCTAACACTGTCCTCAAATTAACTGATTCATACATATACAGCTTACATACTTACCATATAAGTATCATATTTTCAGGTCTGAATACCTTTGCCTGTGTTATTCTTTCTGTCCAGGCTGTTCTCACATTTGTCTTCTTTCTTCACTTATCTGCTTAATAAACTGCTTTCCACTAAAGATTTGACTCAAATTTTATGAAGCTTTCCTGACTCACATCTGTCACAACACACCCGTTTTAATATACTTTCTGGTTCTTTGTCAAAATTCTCAACCATGGCTTTTATCTTCTTGAACATTTGCTATTTTAAGGTATCCTATATAATAAAAGGCTAATATACAAATGACCAAACACAGCACATCACTGGTCGCTGTGATGTGCACTGACCACCAGGCAGCAGACACCCAACGCAGCAGCTGCTTCCTGGTGGTCCCCCTGGTGCTCCCACAGGGGGAGTACCACTCAGCCAGAAGCTGGGCTCACGGCTGGCAAGCACAGCAGCAGTGGCGGGAGCCTCTCCTGCCTCTGCGGTAACGCTAAGAATGTCTGACTGCCGGGTTAGGCCCGCTCCCTGGAAGAGGGCCTTATGCCAGCTGTGGGCAAACTACGGCCTGTGGGCCGGATCCAGCTGTTCTATCTGGTTCTCTTGCTCTCCCCTCTGCTCCTTTACTTTGAATTTATATTAGTTCACACAAACACTCCATCCATGCTTTTGTTCCGGCCCTCCGGTCCAGTTTAAGAACCCATTGTGGCCCTCGAGTCAAAAAGTTTGCTCACCCCTGGCCTAAGCCATGAATCGGACACCCCCTGAGTTCTCCTGGACTGTGAGAGAGCACAGGCTGGGCAGAGGGACCTCCCTCCCCCGTGTGCATGAATTTCGTGCACCGGGCTTCTAGTATATCTGCTAATTTCACTATATGTATCCCCTATGTGTCTGTTTATATTTCCTGATGTTTCTGATTTTTTTTTCATGTAATCTTATCTCTTTGTATGTCTGATTACTTTTTATTGTGTTGGACTTTATATTTTTTATTTTACTTAATGTTTTAAAAATATATTTTTATTGATTTCAGAGAGTAAGAGAGAGTGAAAGAGAGAGATAGTAACATTGATGAGAAAGAATCATTGATCGGCTGCCTCCTGCATGCCCCCTACTGGGGATTGAGCCTGCAACCTGGGCATGTGCCCCTAACCAGAATCGAACCTGGGACCTTCAGTCTGCAGGCCGATGCTCTATCAACTGAGCCAAACTAGCTAGGACTAGACTTTATATTTGAAAAGTTATTTCTAGAAATAATTTGAGGCCTAAAATAGTATTCTGTTTCTCTAAAGAAGTCTTAATTCTGCAAGATAATTAAATCCTTAATGCCCTAAGAGGGTTACCAGATAAAATACGGGACACTCAATTAAATTTGAATTTCAGATAAGCAATGATTATAGTATAAGTACATCCTAAATATTGCATGGGACCTACTTATGCTAAAATTTATATTGTTTACCCGAAATTCAATTTTAACTGGGTGTTCTATAGTTTTCTTTGTTAATCTAGTAACCCAACCCCTAAGGCAGTGGTGCTCAACCTTTTTAATGCCCCGACCCTTTAATACAGTTCCTCATGTTGTGGTGACCCCAACCATAAAATTATTTTCGTGCTACTTCATAACTGTAATTTTGCTACTGTTAATGAATCATAATGTAAATATCTGTGTTTTCCGATGGTCTTGGGCAACCCTGCTAGCGGTTCTCAACCTGTGGGTCGTGACTCACAGGTTGAGAACTGCTGCTGTAGAGCCTAAGACAGGGGTGGGCAAACTTTTTGACTCGAGGGCCACAGTGGGTTCTTAAACTGGACCGGAGGGCAGGAACAAAAGCATGGATGGAGTGTTTGTGTGAACTAATATAAATTCAAAGTAAAGGAGCGGAGGGGAGAGCAAGAGAACCCTCCACTCTTTCGGCTCCGCGGGCCGGATAGAACAGCCGATCGGGCCGGATCCGGCCCGCGGGCCGTAGTTTGCCCACGGCTGGCCTAAGACCATCGGAAACACAGATATTTACATTACGATTCATTAAAAGTAGGAAAATTACAGTTATGAAATAGCATCAAAAATAATTTTATGGTTGGGGGGGTCACCACAACATGAGGAACTGTATTAAAGGGTCGGGCTATTAAAAAGGTTGAGAACCACTGTCCTAAGGTGTTTATTGTATGTAAAAATGAGCTTATTTCCTGTGCATCTAGAATGGTACTAGTATAGAAGTGAGAAAATAGTCACCCAAATAGTTTTGTTTGTTCTGTAGTTCAAATGAGGAGACCTGATTGAGAAAGGTTGCTCTAGGAAGTGCTTCTGCAAGATGCTTGGAAGGATTAGTAATACAGTATCAACTTAATACAACTTCAGGGATTGAAATGATTTGAAGCAAGTCTGCAATCCCTGTGAGAGCTGTTCTACTTTTGTCAAAGGCTCTGTTCAGGCTTTCATCTGTCTCTTCCTTAATTGGCAGGTAGATGCCCTCAGGGAAAATATGGCCTAAATGCTGGTCTCATATCTTTAAAATTCTGTAAAGATCTTGCTCTTGTAATTTTTCACTATCCTGCTAGCTCTCTGATGCATTCAAGCAGATTTAAAAAATTGTCCAGCTTTGACACGCTCTCCTTCCCAGGAGCATGCCCGTGGCTGTCCCTCCTCCCTCTTCTCCAACAGGAGTGCATCTCCTAAGCTCTAAGGGATCCCACAAGATTTGCAACCAGAACAGCGATGGGCAGCAGCAGTTCGTCTGGGCAAACTCCCTGAACCTGTTCCTAAGGCCCCCTTTTCTCTGACTTCTTAGTGAGCCAAAGCAGCCCAGCCTGGGCTCATTACTTTCTTTTAAATATTTCAGAGAGGGAGAGGGAGAGAGAGATAGAAACATTAACAATGAGAGAGAATCATTGATTGGCTGCCTCCTGCATGCCCACACTGGGGATTGAGCCTTCAACCTGGTCATATGCCCTGACCAGGAATCGAACTGTGACCTCCTGGTTCATAGGTTGATGCTCAACCACTGACCCATGCTGGCCAGGCGCCTAGGCTCATTTTAACACTTAGTCCCTCTCCTGTTATCCTAGGCCCTTTTTGTTTCACTGTCTCTAGCTTTAATAAAGGTTCTCTTAAAAAAAAAAAAAAAAGAAGAAGAAGAAGAAAGAAAGAAAAAAAAATTGTCCAGCTTCCCAGTTGCCTTCAGCAGGAGGATTGGCCTAAATTACTTAGTCTGCCATCACTGGAAGCAATGTATAATTTTAAAACAGCAGGAGCAGCTCAGGGGAAGTGTCATAGTTAAACTCGACATCAGGATCTGTTTGAATTGCACAAAATACTCCTTTAGGAAGGAAACAGAGCATATATTTTATACCTAATTCCTTAAAATATACATGATCTGAAGAAAAATATAAAATTAATATACCTAAGGGATTTTTACATATTTTGAGAATAACAATCAGGAAAAACTATTAACCACTTTAGTGTCTTGGGTATTATGATCTAATTACTTGGTAGAATCAGAAATGAGATGAATTTTGAAATGGTAATTATTGAAACCAAAAGTTTGGTTGCTGTTTTCTGACTCACCTAAGGATTAAGACATTTTAAAAGTATGCTAAAAGTAACTGTAAAGTAAACAGATGAATTTGAGAATCGGTGTCTTTGTTGTATTCTGTGCCTGGCACTTCATGTTTCTGTTAACCATCTAAGAAACACACCACCACCCACATTCTGTTATACATTAATGCATGTCAGAATACATCTCTACGTGATTTTTTCTAAAGTTTGCATTTATTCTAGCTTTCATAGTTTAGTTAATTATGTCCTTAATTTCTGTCCCTAAGTAATGTAACTGTAGTACACAACTCATTTCCAAACCTGCAATGTTTGAGCTGAACTAAATATTTTTTTTGTATTTTTTCCTCCTTAGAGAACATTTTGTGTATGTTTTGATGATCAAATATTTAAGTGGTATAGTTACAAAAGAAACTGTTAAACTTATTTTAATGTATTAGCTTTAATAAAAACTATTCTAAGCATGTCTTAAGTTTGTATTCTGAAAAATTTTTTGAAGAGTTGTGAAGTTGCAACTGCCCTGGAAAACCGAAGTCACAAGGTTCGGTATTCAGCTTCAGTGGAAAATGGATCAATTATATTTTCTCGTACTGGTACAGTATATTTGCTAATTGCCTTGATTTAAGATTTTTATGAAATATGTAAATATAAGTTCGAATAACTTGGTAGTTCATTAACCAAGTAATAAGCTTAAGGTGTTATCTTTTGGGAGAGGTCAATGTATAAAACTTGGTTACTGCTGCAAAAGCAGCACATCTAGCCAATTACAAAATATATCCCTTTTTAAGATTACAATTGTTGAACTAAAGCTGAACCAGTGGAGTCTGGTAGAGGATGGTAAAAACTATTTTCTTTGGAACTAAGATGAAAATAGAACAAAGCCACCTCCCCAATAATCAATACTTATATTAAAGCATTACCCATATTAACAAAGAAGCCAACATCACAATATTGGTCAAAATCCATACACAAAAATAATACAGAGTATTTCATGATTTTATACAAGATTTTGCTGAATATAATATAAACAAATAATAACTAAAAGAATCAAATGGAGACATACAAATGTCCCTTAAATCATAATACCATACAACTGTGAGTCATGAGCGAAGTACTAAAGGAATTAGATTAGATCACAGCCGTGGGCAAACTACGGCCCGAGGGCCGAATACGGCCTGTTCGGCTGTTCTATATCCGGCCTGCAGAGCTGAAAGAGCGGAGGGTTCTCTTGCTCTTCCCTCCGCTCCTTTACTTTGAATTTATATTAGTTCACACAAACACTCCATCCATGCTTTTATTCCGGCCCTCCGGTCCAGTTTAAGAACCCACTGTGGCCCTCGAGTCAAAAAGTTTGCCCGCCCCTGGATTAGGATATGAGAAGGCTGGGGACATGGGAAGTAGGCAGTTCTATTTGTGCTTGGGAAACAATCCTATCTAATAAAAGAGTAATATGCAAATTGACCGTACCTCCGCTACACTAACAAGCCATGCCCACAAGCCAATCAGGAGCGAATATGCAAATAAACCCAACCAAGATGGCTATGGCCAAAGAGAGCAGGAGGGAGGCATGGGTTTCCCTGGCAATGGAGGAAGCCAAGCTTTCCGCCTGCCCTTGCTGGCCTAGGCCTCCACTCAAGGCTACAAAGTTTCAATGATAGAAGATACATAAATCCAAACAGAAATGGCAGCAGCCACGGAGCTGGAAAGAACTGGAGGCTAGGGTTGCCTGCGGCGATGGAGTAAGCCAAGCTTCTGCAGCCCTGGCCGGCCCAGGCCTCTGCTTAAGGCTACAAAGTTTCAATTATAGAAGATACATAAATCCCAACAGAAATGGCTGCCGCCTCAGAGCAAGCAGAAGGCTTGGCTCTGCTCCAGGCTACAAAGTTTCAATTGCAGAAAATAAATAAACCCCAGATACCAGGGCCTCTGCTTGGGTCGCCAGGGGGTGTGGCCGGCCTGCAAACCACCACAGGCCCCTTGCCCAGGCTGCCCCATGCCCCAAGGGAACCCCCACCCTGATCCGGGACACCCTTCAGGGCAAACCAGCTGGCCCCCACCCATGCACCAGGCCTCTGTCCTATCTAATAAAAGAGTAATATGCAGATTGACCATCAGTTCAACACACAAGATGGCTGCCCCCATGTGGTCAAAAATCCTGCCCCCATATGGCCACAAAATGGCCACCACAAGATGGCCAGCAAGGGAAGGCAGTTGGGAGGGACCAGGCTTGCAAGGGAGGGCAGTTGTGGGCAACCAGGCCTGCAGGGAAAGGCAGTTGGGAGGGACCCAGGCCTGCAGGGGAGAGCAGTTGGGTGGGACCAGGCCTGCAGGGGAGAGCAGTTAGGAGTAACCAGGCCTGCAGGGGAGGGCAGTTAGGGGCAAACAGGCTGGCAGGGGAGCAGTTAGGCGTCAATCAGGCTGGCAGGGGAGTGGTTAGGGGGTAATCAGGCTGGCAGGAAGAAGCAGTTAGGGGCAATCAGGAAGGCAGGCAGTTGAGCAGTTGGAAGCCAGCAGTCCTGGATTGTGATAGGGATTGTGATAGGGCAGTCGGACATGCCTCAAGGGGTCCCAGATTGGAGAGGGTGCAGGCTGGGCTGAGGGACACCCCCCCCCCCGTGCACGAATTTCGTGCACCGGGCCTCTAGTCTACACTAATAAAAGAGAAAGATGCAAATTGACCGTACCTCCGCAATGCCCACCAGCCAATCAGGAGTGAGTATGCAAATTAACCCAACAAAAATGGTGGATTAATTTGCATGCGCAGGGGCCAAGTGGCCTGGGTCCCAGGAACATCCTTGGGACCCAGGCCGCTCCTAGCCTGTAGGCCCGCATGTAGGCCCTGAGTGGCTGGGGTCCCAGAATGCCCCGACCATTCAGGGCCTACGGGCGCAGGCGTCAAGCGGCTGGGGGCGGGGTGGGAACATCTGCATCGCTATGGTGATGTGGCCGATGTTCCCACCCCGTAGACGCTTGTGTGTGTGCCGGTACCAAGCGGCCTGGATCCACGCCCCCAGCCCGGCAGACACAACTCAAGGCTGCCGGCCTTGGGGGTGTTTCCCCAGCCCAGTGGACACAACGCAGGGGGTCCTCTGCACTTGAGCTGCAGAGGAAACATCTTTTCTTTTAAAAAAAATATATTTTATTGATTTTTTACAGAGAAGAAGGGAGAGGGATAGACAGTCAGAAACATTGATGAGAGAGAAACATCGATCACCTGCCTCCTGCACACTCCCCACTGAGGACTTGCCCACAACCAAGGTACATGCCCTTAACAGGAATCAAACCTGGGACCCTTCAGTCTGCAGGCCGACGCTCTATCCACTGAGCCAAACCAGTTCGAGTGTAAACATCTTTTCTGACCTCTCATTGGCTAAGCTCCCTGTACACCGCTATTTGCAATGTTCTTGGAAACTACTTGGGTAATTAGAATCCAAGAAGGTGATCTAGGGTTTTTCCACCACACCCCTGGAGGAAAAAACGAAGGTCCGCTGCTGGAGGGGCTAAGAAATGTCATATCCTGCCCTAGCCGGTTTGGCTCAGTGGATAATGCCTCAGCTTGCCGACCGCAGGGTCCGGGTGCAATTCTGATCAAGGGCATGTACCTAGGTTGCAGGCTCCTCCCTGGCCGGGGCCCAGGTCAGGGCTCATGCAGGAGGCAACCAATCAAAGTGTCCCTCTCACAATGATTTTTCTCTCTGTCTCTCCCTCTCTCTCTCTTCCACACTCTCTAAAAATCAATGGAAACATATCCTCAGGTGAGGATAAAAAAAGAAGGAAATGTCATATCCTATGAAAGAGACATCTTGAAAATGCCTAAAGAAAGTTGTCATTTTTTTCATCGTGAAGGGACTGGAGTCCGTGTTGATGAAAACACCTTGGCAGCTGCAGTGGCAGGCAGTGGCTGCAACAGCAGGGTGATGGGGCTCTCTCCTTCTCCTGATCAGCCCAGTCACCTCCTGCAGAGGGAGGCCAGACTGCAGCTTAGGCCTGCTCCCCACCGGGATCGGGCCTAAGCCATCAGTAGGACATCCCCTCAGGGCTCCCAGTCTGTGAGAGGGGGCAGGCTGGGCTGAGGGACACCCCCCTCAGTGCACGAATTTCATGCACTGGGCCCCTAGTAAGAATGATAAGAAGACCTGTACTCTAGCAGAAGGTTTGGAAGACAGGTGCTTTCAAAAGCTCCTAGAAATAGACCTCCAGGATGAAACTAATCAGTACCACCTTAAATTCCTCTAGCGGGAAGTAAAATATTTTTAAATACCTACTATGTGTGCCTTGACCACTTTATATACATTATCTAACTTTTAATCCTTTCAACAAATCTATTGAAGAACTATTATTCCAATCTTACAGATGAGGCAATTTAGTTTCAGAGAGGTTAGTTATATAAATAGACCAAGTTCCTCAATTAGCATAATCAATTTCCTTAGATATCTCTTAAAGAACTAATTTTATCATCTTTTAAAGATCGAATTAGATCAAATTTTTCTTTTGAACCCTTCTTATAGGGTTGATACTATTTCAGAGATCTTAGGAACCTGCTTACTGTGTATTAATTTATATACAGCAATAGTTGTGTTCTGGTATACAGGTTTCTCCAATAAATAATTGGCTTGCTTAAAACTACCTTTCTTGATTTCCAGCTTTTAAAATCATTATGGGGAACATGGGAAGAAAAAAAGGGGAGACATCTGTAGTACTCTCAACAATAAAATATTTTATAAATATCATTATAACATGGAAAGTTAACTTTTAAGTAAAATTAGGCATTATCCTCATTGTGCCTTAGTTTGAAAAAGATTTTTCCCCTCTTTAAATATTTAGAGTAAGTCATCCTTTTATACAGAGCACTTCAGAGAACCACCTAAATTGTTTTGTTAAGAATTTTGTTATAGGGATTTCTACTTCTTATGGTTTAGGACCTGGACACTTATAGCTGTTATACCTACAGCTATTTTAAAAAATATATATTTTATTGATTTTTTTTACAGAGAGGAAGGGAGAGGAATAGAGAGTTAAGAAACATCAATGAGAGAGAAACATCGATCAGCTGCCTCCTGCACACCTCCTACTGGGGATGTGCCCGCAACCAAGGTAACATGCCCTTGACCGGAATCGAACCTGGGACCCTTCAGTCCACAGGCCGACGCTCTATCCACTGAGCCAAACTGGTCAGGGCCCTACAGCTATTTTTGTTGATTTTACTGAGGTGGATTTTATTTTTTTATTTTTAATGATGAAGTGACATTCACCTTTCCTAGGAGTTGCATTTTTATTGATGGATGCTAAAGAATGTTTTATGTCAGCTGAAGAAATATTTCTAGCCAAAATTGAGAAGTTTATTAACATTCACCAAAACAGTTTTTTGGTTCTGTCTGCTGCCCTCCATGGACTTGAGGAATGGAAACTGATGTTCAGGATTCAGCAGAGGTATGGAAGAGCACCAAATTTATTTTTGTTAAATTACATTGTGTTTATTTCCGTTCTTAATTCTTTTAGGCAAATGAGTTATGTTTTCCCCAAAGATAAACTTTATAATGTTAACCTGTCATATTTGATAAAATGCAGGCCAAATGGCTATTCTGTGAATCAGGGTGACAAGTTTCAAAGTTCATGCTGATTTCTGGGATTCTTCTGCAAGATCAAACCCAAAGTAAACACTTTTTATTCATTAAAGTTCTGACTACAAAGCCATATCAGTTCCTCTGTGAAATAAGGCAGGGCCTGAATGAGTAAACAAGAGAAGCAGTAAGAGGTTTGTCTCTTTTTTCCACTTAACACCTTGCTGACTGGTCATGAGATTAACTTGTGTTTCCATGTCTGGACAATTCTGACCAGTCACGAGATAACTCATGTCTGCACTTATATTAAGTAATTTTAAAACTCTACATTACTTTCAGACCTTAAAATTACTCAACGTGAGTGCAAACACAAGTTATCTCGTGACCAGTCAGCAAGGTGTTAAGATAACAGATGTTATAAAAAGTCAAATGATCTGTTTAACTTATGAATTGTTTTTCAGATTCCTGGGTAGTAACTTACGGATACTTCCAGTACACAACACAGTAAATGCTATTGATCTTATGTGCACTATAGCTAAGGTGAGTTACCTAAGGAAAATGACACATACATACAGTCATATACTTTGTTCCCGACTTCAAATGCATCCCCTCTTGAGCATGTTTGCAAATACTCTGCTTTAGTTCCCCTCAGAGAAGCTGCTGTTTCTCAGTGTGCAACCCTTCTCCATGCTTCAATGTATTTCTGATAGCCAAGAATGACTCATTTGGGGCCAAAACAGTATTTGGCCATATACACAGTGTTGGCCATATTGGTTACTTAAATTTTCCATCAAATTCTAAAGTATAAATATTGGTTAGGTTGTAGTTACCAACTGTCAGAGTGCAAACATACTTTTCATGCTTATCCTCCTGTGTGAAGTGTGCCCCCAACTCCTCTAGCAGTTAGGTGTTCCTTACCCTTACACTTGGAAGAGACCTCCATTAAAGCAATTCTTAACAGTAGTCTACTTTTTGGCTTACATTTGAAATTCTTTAAAGACAGAGACCAGGTATCTATTACTCTAATGAGTCATATGTTGTGTTGAGCACACAGAAAGTGATCAATACTTGAATAATATAAATAATGTTGCATCTTTTTATCTTTTTCCAGATCACCTCCAAACCATACATAGATAGCATCTGCTACAGAATGATAACAACTAAAGCTTACATCATTGAGCAAAGTCCTATTTGGAAAACACTTCAACAGATAAATCTCAGTGACTCATTTAACCCAAATTAGAGTATCAATTATAAATGTTCTTTTGGAAGATTAAAATAATTAGACTGGTTGAATTATAATGTTCAAATATATATTTACTTTAAAGACTTAAAAATTTTAAAATAATAAAATATATACAATTAAAAGGTTTTATTTTCAGGAGTTTTGTTGAATAATTCCTTTAATAATGTTCACAAAAAATTGGAGTGATATTCAATTTATCACTAGGAGTTCTAAAATGTAACACAGATTCAAACTGGAACATAAAGTGCATCAGCATTTTTATAAACTCATTACAACTATATGAATGAAGGCAATTCAACTACATTTTATAAACTTATAATACAAAATTATTAATTTGTATTGAATTTTAACAGTAGTATTTATTATATATGGACATTCTTTATCATGGATATTATCTTTTTGAAACCAAATGCTATTCATCCATACTGTGTCATTACAGAAACAGATGAGAAAAGCTACATTTATTTTTCTATTGATGTGTTTTTTTCTATTGGTGTTTTACAGAAAAATTTTTGTGAAGGTATTAAATCATAATGGAAAACAGTATTTTACTAATTTTTATTTAAGAGATGGAGCTTTCACTTTATCCCAGTATTTTCTTCAGAGGTAGACTTTGTTTTTATTTCAATGAGTTCTTCTACTCGAGCCAGAACACTTTCAATCAAATCAAATGTGAAAAGTGCTGAATGTAGGACCTACAATGCCAAGAAATTTTAGAGTCATTAAGTATGCATTTAAAACAAAACAAAACAAAGTAAAAAAAGAAAAGACTTCAAATGGATGTAGCTTAGAAATATTTCAAATCTACCTTAAGCTGCATTTCGGGAGGCATATTAGGCATCTCTTCTCCACCTACAGTTACAGAACAAAAATCTTTAGACCTCTGGACTTCTGTAAGAGAAAAAAAAAAATCATGTGTCATGTTTTTAATCTTAACTCTCAGATCTCAGTAATAATTAGACTGGTTGAATTATAATGTTCAAATATATATTTTCATCATTCCATTACTTTAAAATATTTCCTTTATTTATGTAAATTAAGTCTTAGTGTTTAATATCTCAGGGTATGCTTAAGTCAAGCAATTAGCAAATAAAAATATCAAAATTCTGTAACATGTTTATTTAAGTGACTAGCCATTATTTGGGCATGTACAGGATGAATGAAAACTTATAAATTTGGGGAGGAATGAGGGGATGGTGGAACAAACAATACCAAAAGAAATATAATGATATCCAAACAGAAATACCTGTAATACGGTTAGATTCCTAATTAGGACTTGAGATTTTAAAACCAGAATATATTTCAGTTTGGTTTAAATCTTTGTTAATCCAATTTCAGTGTTAACTGGTTTATATATCTGCTAAGAATAATTTTAATTATAAATAAAATGACTTAGCTGTCATGGTTCCTTGTTTGCTTTAAATTAGACAAGATTAAAAAGTTCTTTATTTTTAATATAACTTGCAGTTTTAAAAAATGACTAATTGTTAGACCTAAGTGAAAATGAAATTACACATTACCAACCTTGGCTATTTTCTTGGCTATTTTTAATTTCTGCTTCATAATGTGCTTTTGACATATTAAGTCCTGTATGGAGTGGCTTTAAGAAATTATTCTCAATCTTTCCAAGTTCTGTCCATAATCCAGTCTGTTCAGAAGAATTAATGAAAGAGTTATATGGTTCAACATTTACTGATTCATATTATTAAATACTAGAGGCCCGGTGCATGAAATTCAGGAGCTCAGCCCAGCCTGCACCCTCTCGCAATCTGGGACCCCTCGGGGGATGTTCGACTGCCGGTTTAGGGGGGATTAGGCCTAAACTGGCAGTTGGACATCCCTCTTGCAATCCGGGACCGCTGGCACTTAACCGCTCACCTGCCTGCCTGCCTGATCACCCTAACCACTCTGCCTGCCTGCCTGATCACCCTAACCACTCTGCCTGCCTGCCTGATTGCCCTAACCACTCCCCTGCCTGTATGATCACCCCTAACCGCTTGCCTGCCAGCATGATCACCCCTGCCTCTGCCTGCCTGCTGGATTGCCCCTAACTGCTCGCCTGACTGCCTGATCACCCCTAACCGCCTCTGCCTCGGGCCCCTGCCGCTGCGGCTTGGTCTGGAATGACGTCTGGAAGGTTATTCGGCTGTCTGGTCTAATTAGCATATTACGCTTTTATTATTATAGATGTGTTTGAGTGTTGGAAAAACAAAAATTAATCACATGATTCTTGCCTTTCAAGGTAGAGTTTACTGTTTAATAACACATTGATTACTACAGCTAGTAGTTTATGTGAATACCAATCAAAACAAAACTTTACTTTGGTTAGTACACTCACTGCCGTGCCATTTGGGCAGTTTTTGGTTCTGAGATCAGTAACTTACAAGTTTTAATCCATGAAAAAGTTACTTGAGGACAATACACATGTCTAAGACATTTCTCTTTCCTATAAACATTCCCACAATGACTCTACCTTATATATCTCTTCAACTCTTGATCTTACAATTAATACCCTGGTCACAGATCTAGTTCTGGAAGATTCTTTTCTTTCCTTGTTGATGAAACTTTTCTAACACAAAGCTGATATGGACATTCTTGGTGTTAAGTGCAGATGGAGATTTTACCTGCCTACGACAGCTTAGGTTTTTTTGCTCTTACATATTAGATTTTATTCTAAGAGCATTTCTTCCCATAGTACTAAAGGTGGAGAATCATAAAGTTCATGGCATTATTAAATTTCCAGGCACTCTTTACAAAGGAAAATATCTTAGGCAAAATGGTAAAAAAAAAAAAAAAAAAGGAAACTTAGGAAGTTATGGTCAAGATGGTAGCATAGTAAACACAATACTTGAATCCTCACACAACTATATCAAAATTACGACTGAATTACAGAACAACTATTCAGAACTGCCTGAGATCTAACTGAATAGAAGTCCTACAACTAAGATTATAAAGAAGACGACACATTAAGAGTGGTAGGAGGGGTGGAGAATTGGAACGGGCTGGTCCCACACCCATATGTAGCAGATAAAAATTGGGAGGGATATCTCAGCTGCAGCGGTGCTCCATGAGTAGCGAGGATTCCCATACCCACACCAGGCCCCCTGCCCCCACCTCCAGCCCAGGGTTCTAATACCAGGAAAAGTCCCCCTAACTTCTGGTTATAAATACCAGCAGGGATTGTAACTGAGTGATATGGAAAGGCTGTTGGAGTCCCAGGTGTTTCTCTCAAAGAGCCTGTGCATAGAAATATGTGGACTCACTGGCTCTAAGCTCCAGACCTGGGGCAGCAGCTGGAAAGTGCCAGGGACATACGTGAGGAACTGAATTGTCTGGCATAAGGGCAAGAGTTGGGGGGAGGGCAGCATTCTTTCAGATAAAAGTGCTGGCAGAGGCCATTGTTCCTTTTCTGAGCCCTTCCCCGACAGAGCCAACAAGAAGGCACCATTAACCTGGTTCACACTGTTTGCCCTACCCTGATGATTCCCTGAGACCCTGCTTCACCTAACTTGTGGGCCCACCCAAGCTGTTTCCAGTGGCTTTTCCATATGGACAGCCTGTCTTGGCTCATTCTTCAGTTTCCTAAAATCTCTCAAACAAGCAGCATCTGGCACTAGAGGCAGTGGCCTTGGTTAGTAGCTTGGCTTCTCATGGGCACCTCCATGCCCAACACAAACAGAAGCCTTCTGCAGATCCTTTGTAGCTCATGCTGGGTGGTCCCGGGCAGGACACAGGTGGTGGCTGACCTTGGTCTGCACCTCTCAGGATGCCGAGAGCCACCTCCATAACAATACACTCAAGAGGCAGATTCAGTGGGCACCACTGCACAGCTGATCCTCCACAATGGTTGTAGCCAATCAGCCTGGGGATAAATCCCTCCCATTGATGTGCCAACAGCAAACAACTATAGCAGACGGGTGTACACAGTCCATATGGGAAGGGGTGCACTTGGAGTGTCCAACTCAGGTAATTGGGGACCTGTGCCACTGGGCCCTATAGGACAACTACTATATAAGGCCACTCTACCAAGCCCTAGAGATAGAGCAACTCTATCTAATACATAGAAACCAACACAGGGAGGCTGCCAAAATGAGGAGACAAAGAAACATTTCCTAAATGAAAGAACAGAACAAAACTCCAGAGAAAGAACTAAACAGATGGAGATAAGCAATCTACCAGAGGCGGAGTTCAAAACACTGTATAATAATGCTTAATGAACTTACAGGAAGAATAGATGAACTTAGTGAGAATATCAACAAAGAGATAGGAAACATAAAAAATGAAACTAGTAAACATAAAATAACCAGTCAGAAACGAAGCATACATTAACTGAAATGCAGAATATATTACAGGAAATCAACAGTAGATTATATGAAGCAGAGTAGCAAATCAGAGATTTGGAAGATAAGAAAGCAGAAAACACCCAAATCAGAACAGGAAAAAAAAATTCCCCAAAATGAGGATCATGTCAGGAGCCTCTGGGACAACTTCAAGTGTACCAACATTTGCATTATGGGGGTGCCAGAAGAAGAAGAGATCAAGGAATTGAAAACCTATGTGAAAAAATAATGATGGAAAACTTCCCTAACCTGGTGAAGGAAACAGACATACAAGTACAGGAAACACAGAATCTTAAATAAGATGAACTCAAAGAGGCCCACACCAAGACACATCATAATTAAGATAGACAAAGGTTAAAGATAATCTTAAAAGTAGCAAGAGAAAAGCAGTTAGTTACCTACAAGAGAGCCTCCATATGATGGTCAGCTGATTTCTCAACAGAAACTTTGCAGGCCAAAAGGGATTGGCAAATATTCAAAGTGATGAAAAGCAAGGATCTACAACCAAGATTACCCAGCAAAGCTATCATTTAGAATCAAAGAACAGATAGTTTCCCAGATAAGAAAAAGCTAAAGGAGCTCACCACCACAAAACTAGTATTAGAAGAAATGTAAAAGGTCTTCTTTAAGATGGGATGGGATTTGGGGAGATAGGTTAAAAAGGGATTAAGAAGTACAAATTGGGCCCAGCTGGTGTGGCTCAGTGGTTGAGCATCAACCCATAAACCAAGAGGTCACCAGTTCAATTCCCAATCAGGGCACATGCCTAGGTTGCAGGCTTGATCCCCAGCAGGAGGCATGTAGGAGGCAGCCAATTAATGATGTTTCTCTCTCATTGATGTTTCTATTTCTCTATCCTTCTCCCTTCCCCTCTCTCTCAAAATCAATAAAAATATTTTTTTTAAAGTACAAATTGGTAGTTACAAAATAGTCATGGGGATATAAAGTACTGAACAGGGGATAAAGTCAATAATCCTATCTAATAAAGAGCTCATATGCAAATGGTTGTCACGCCCTCATGCTGTAATGGCTCAGACACTCAATACTGGGGAGAGAGGAATGGGGACCAGCACAGATGAGCTTGCGAGAGAAGAATGGGGTCATCCAGGCACAAATGAGCTCACAAGAGAGGAATGGGGACCAGCCAGGCACAAATGAGTTTGCAAGAGAGGAATGGGGACCATCCAAGTACAAATGAGCTCGCGAGAGAGGAATGGGGACCAGCCAGACTGTGCTCAGAAGAGGGACAAGCCGCCCACTCTACGGTCTCAGGCACCAGCGGCTGTGCCTGCGGCCCAGGAGAGGGACAAGCCACACGCCCCATGGTCCTGGGTGCCTCTGGCTGTGGCCCAGGAGAAGCTGCCCACCCATGGTACCCTGTGGCTGCAGCCGGTGCAGGCGAAGCTGACCCTGGGTCCTGGGTGCCTATGACCGGCCAGTGGAGGGAATCCTGGGTCCTGGGTGCGGGGCGAGGTAGAGGCAGTTAGGGGTGATCAGGTCAGCAGAAGAGCAGTTAGGGGCAATCAGGCAGGCAGGCAGAGGGGTTAGGGGCGATCAGGCAGGCAGGCAGGCGAGCGGTTAGGAACCAGCGGACCCCCCGTGCATGAATTTAGTGCACCAGGCCTCTAGTCTATGTATATAAAAGCCTAAGCGACTGTTACGACCCAATGACCGGTCGCTATAACACGCACTGACCAGAAGGGGGCAGAAGCTCAATGCAGGAGCTGCTTCCTGGTAATCAGTGCGCTCCCACAGCCAACCTCCTGCGACCCTTCCCCCTGGCTGGCCGGCACCACTGATCACCCAATGGAAGGGGGCTGGCTGGCCAACCTCCTGCGGTCCCTCCCCATGGCTGGCCTGGCCCTGATGGGCCCTGATCTCTGGCCAGGCCAAGTGAACCCACCCATGCATGAATTCATGCACCGGGCCTCTATTATTGTAATAACTATGGTGTCAGATAGGTACCAGATTTATTGGGGTGATAACTTAGTAAGTTATATAATGTCTAATACACCTGAAACTAATATAATATTGTGTGTGAATTATAACTGAAAAATAAAAAAAAATTTTGTAAAATAAAAAGAAAACTTAGAAAACCACTTATTCTTAGCTAGAACTGCACCACTAGAAAATCTATTTTATAATGAACTTATTTTGATCCAAGTAGTATGACATTTTACATATAGCCCTTCAAATAAGATCTACCCATATCTACACTGAATAATTGATAACTTCAGTGACTATCACACATATAATTTTAATTTAAATGTCCTTTCTCATTACTCTTAGAATGCTAGGAAAATTGGAGTTCTTGGAAGGGACTATCAACAACCTAAAACCTCAAAAACATGCACACGTTTTCACTCAGCATATATGAACTTATCCTGGGGAAATAATTAAAAATGTATGTTATAATGATTCCACAGCAGAAATGTTTAAAAAAAATGTTTACATAATGAAAAATTGGAAATATTTCACAATAGGATATTGGTTAAGTAAATTGTGATATATCTACACCAGTGGTCGGCAAACTGCGGCTCGTGAGCCACATGCGGCTCTTTGGCCCCTTGAGTGTGGCTCTTCCACAAAATACCACGTTTGGACGTACACGTACAGTGCGATTGAAACTTCGTGGCCTATGCGCAGAAGTCGGTTTTCGGCTCTCAAAAGAAATTTCAATAGTTGTACTGTTGGTATTTGGCTCTGTTGACTAATGAGTTTGCCGACCACTGATCTACACAATAGGAAACTACACAGCTATTAAAATATTGTTCTTTGGTACATATTGGTGAGTGAATAAAGATTACAAACAGTACAATTCCTAAAGTGTGATCTTATTTTTAAAAAGAAAAAAGTATGTACAAATGTGCTGGCATAAAGCCTATAGCATATACCATAATATCAACAATGGATAGTGGGATTTTGATTATTACTTTTGTTTTTGCTTATTTAACCGGATTTTAAAACAATAAACCTATTTTAATTGCACGCTTTAAAAAACATTGTCAATAGTTTTTAAACTTCCTTTTCCATAATAGAAAGTTTTCTTGTCTTCTCATGGAAAACGTGGGTTATGTGGTAGTGCAGCAGGTACTTCATCAACCAGTGTAGTCACAGAGGATATTGTGGATGTTACTCACTGCTCTCAGTTGTCTGTGCACCTGTCTCTCCAGTCTTTTACCTTTCTCTATCCCCTTTTTAAACCTTCTTCTTTCCCTTTATCTCTAAGCTTATAGATAGAACCAATTACTACTAACCAGTATCACTGAAGGCTTTCATGGCTACAAAGCTTACTGATAACCCTCTAGATCAAAACACATTCAAACACAAAGAAGAGTACAGAGAAAACATGCTTTTATTCACACCTCATTTTGTCAAATGTACTAGTAAACACCACATTCACTTTTTTTTTTGAAAAAAACTAAAGTATTGAGAGTAGAGAATAAATACAGGAGAATGTTTTTCCTTTACAGGTAGAAAACGACAAAACCACTCTAAAATTTATATGAAAAAGCAAAGGACATAGAGTAACCAAAATATTTTGAAGAACTAAGTTGCAGGCTCACACTACTTGAGTTCAAGACTTTACTATAAAGCTACAGTAATCAAGATAGTAATGGTACTGGTTAAAGAACAGAGATAGGTCAATGGAATGGAATGGGGCCCCAAAATAGGTCCACACTTGTATGGTAAATTGATTTTTGGCAAAAATATCAAGATAATTCAACAAGTTAAGCATAGGCTTTTCAAGGAATACTGCTGGAGTCAAAACAAAAAAACTTAACCCACACCTCACACTATCTAAAAAATTTACTTGAAATGGATAATAGACTTAAATACAAAATCTAAAACTATAAAACTTCTATAAGAAAATATTTGTGACCTTGGGTTAAGCAAAGATTTCATAATATAAAAAAGTACAAATCATATAAAAATAAAATTGATATGCTGGATTTCATCAAATTAAAAATTTCTGCTCTTTGGGGAAAAATATTTATAAAACCATATCTATTAAGGAGAGGAAAATGTTTAATATTTTTTAGAAGTTGCACTAAGTTGAAATTTTCTTTCACCCTTTCACTTTTACTTAGTAACAGAAATTCTTTGAAATTTTATTCCCCAATTGATGAAAAACTTAATGTTTTATACTCAACTCTTTGGTGTAAATGAAAAACTAAACTTCACCAGTTCTCTTGAGCCAACAAATTTAGCCTAATTACTTACTGATATAGGATTTTAAAAAGCAAAATTATCTTTTAATCAAACATTTTTCTTGAATGTTTTACATTTCTCCTTTAGAAAGTAATGATTAAAAGTTTATGAGAGAAATGAGATTTAATAATGTCTAATTTTTTTTAAAATATATTTTATTGATATTTCACAGAGAAGAAGGGAGAGGGATAGAGAGCTAGAAACATCGATGAGAGAGAAACATCGATCAGCTGCCTCCTGCACACCTCCCACTGAGGATGTGCCCGCAACCAAGGTACATGCCCTTGACCGGAATCGAACCCGGGACCTTTCAGTCCGCAGGCCGACGCTCTATCCACTGAGCCAAACCGGTTCGGCAATAATGTCTAATTTTATTATATTCAGACTATATTCATTTTAAATATTTTATTCATTAATGTCAGGAACATATATTAGTTAAAGCAATTACATTTAAGCCTTACTTCTACAAGTCTTTTACAACCCACAGATAAGTTTAACATATGGAAAGATATAATGATGTTTCTCCTATGATTTCAAATTTCATTTCTTAAGCATGACAGAAAATCAGACATATATGTCAATTTTGCTACTCAAATATTCTAAGAAAATGTTTGCCAAATATTGCTTTTCAACTAGAAAAATATTAATATTATCCCTGAGTTCTATGTCCTATCTAGAACTTGCCTTAGGAACAATAAATGAACTCTGATACGATACAATAGTCATGCTTAGCTCTGATCACTGAAAAAAAGTTTCAAGAGTAGCTACTCAATGAACTTTTAAAATTAACAATTTTCACCACCTTTACAATATATGTCTAAGATCTAAAGGGATTTCCTTAGATACCAATGCTTTGCAAAATAAAATACACTGATTTCAAAAAGCTTTGATAGTGATTCCAACACTTTAAAAAGAATTGCTACAGGAGATGAACCAAGATGGCGGCATAGGTAAACACTTGTACTTGCTGCCTCTCACAACCACATCAAAATTACAACTAAAAGACAGAACAACTATCATCCAGAACCGTGGGAAAGCTGGCTGAGTGGAAGTACTACAACCAGAGAGGTAAAGAAGAAAGCACAGTGAGACTGGTAGGAGGTGCAGAGGTGTGGAATGGGCTGGCACCTGGGTGTGCTGCTTTTTAATCGGGAGGGAGATACAAGCTCCCGCTTGCTCTGAACTCCAGTTCCGGGCGAGACTCGGGGGGACCAGATACATACAGGGAGAAACTGGACTGTCTGGCATCAGGGCAGGAACGTGAGGGCGACGTTCTTTCAGAAGGAGGTGCTCGCAGAGGTCATTGTTGCTGTGCTGGGTCTTCTCCAGTGCAGGGCTGACTGGCAGCCATTGCTGTTTGCTCCGCCCTAGGAATTCCCTGAGACCCAACCCCACCCAATTTATAACCCCACCCAAGCTGTTCCCATCAGCTTTTGCATATGAATGGCCTGTCCTTTCTCAGCCTAAAACCTGTCAAACAGGCAGCAGCTGGGTCAGGGAGCCCCAAAGCTATCAAAAGAAGCCCCAAGGCTGGCAGCAGCAGCCTGTTTTGCTTCACAGCTGGGCCTCATCTGGGCACTTCCAAACCTGATACAAAGAAGAGGAATCTTCAGATCTCTCTGCAGCTCCTGCTGGGTGGTCCCAGGCAATGGCTGACTCTGCACCTCCTTGGAGATCCAAGAGCCAGTGTACCCAGTGGTCAGTGTGAGACCATACCAGATTACAACTCTTCACATCAATAAGTGACACACTCAAGGGGCGGACTCAGTCCTGCCCCATAAAGGTGTCTCCTGCACAGCAGTTCTCCCACTGTAGTGGCAGCTGGTCCCCACAGCCAATTGGCCTGGAGGTCAATTCCTCCCAGTGATACCAACAGCAATTAAGGCTCAACTACAACAAGACTGTGCACACAGCCCACAAAGGGGTGTGCCAAGAGTGTCCACCTCAGGTGATTGGGGAGGCTGAGCCACTGGGCCCTACAGGACACCTACCACACAAGGCCACTCTATTGACTCAAAGAGACTTAGCAGCTACCCAATACATAGAAACAAACACAGGGAAGCAGCCAAAATGCGGAGGCAAAGAAACGTCACAAATGAAAGAAATGGAAGAAAGCAAAATACTGGATATAGAGTTCAAAACCACAGTTATAAGGTTACTCAAGAATCTTTTAGAAACTTCCAAGGAACTTAGTGAGACCTACAAGGATCTTATAGTGAGAATGCCAAAAAAATGGAAAAGGACCAGTCAGAAATTAAACATACACTGACTGAAATAAAGAATAATATACAGAGATTCAACAGTAGACTAGAGGATCCCAAGAATCAAGTCAAAGATTTGAAATATGAAGAAGCAAAAAACACCCAACTGTAAGAGCAAAAAGAAAAAAGAATCCAAAAATATGAAGATAGTGTAAAGAGCCTCTGGGACAACTTCAGGCGTACCAACATCCGAATTAGGGGGGTGCCAGGAGAAGAGAGAGAGCAAGATACTGAAAACCTATTTGAAGAAATAATGACAGAAGACTTCCCTTACCGGGTGAAAGAACTAGACTTACAAGTCCAGGAAGCGCAGAGAACCCCAAACAAGAGGAATCCAAAGAGGACCACACCAAGACACATCATAATTAAAATGCCAAGAGCAAAAGACAAAGAGAGAATATTAAAAGCAGCAAGAGAAAAACAGTTAGTTACCCATACGACTGTCAGCTGATTTCTCAACAGAAACTATGCAGGCCAGATGGGAGTGGCAAGAAATATTCAAAGTGATGAATAGCAAGAACCTACAACCAAGATTACTCTACCCAGCAAAGCTATCATTTAGAATTGAAGGTCAGATAAAGAGTTTCACAGACAAGAAAAAGCTAAAGGAGTTCATCACCACCAAACCAGTATTATATGAAATGCTGAAGGATATTCTTTAAGAAGAGGAAGAAGAAGAAAAAGGTAAAGATAAAAAATTATGAACAACAAAGTGACAACAAATACATACCTATCAACAAGTGAATTTAAAAATCAAATGAGCCCTAACCGGTTTGGCTCAGTGGCTAGAGCATTGGCCTGTGGACTCAAGGGTCCCAGATTCGATTCTGGTCAAGAGCATGTACCTTGGTTGCAGGGACATACCCAGTAGGGAGTGTGCAAGGAGGCAGCTGATCGATGTTTCTCGCTCATCGATGTTTCTAACTCTCTATCCCTCTCCCTTTCTGTCTGTAAAAAATTAATAAAATATATTTAAAAAATAAAATATAAAAAAATAAAAATCAAATGAATAAAAAAAATCTGATGAACAGAATAAACTGGTGAATGTAATAGAATCAGGGGCATGGGAAGGGAGCGGATGGACAATTCTCGGGGGGAAGGGAATATGGGGAGAGATTGGACAAAGATCTTACACCTATGGATGAAGACAGTGGGGGGCTAAGAGCCTGGGGTGGGGTGGGAACTGGGTAGAAGGGAGCTATGGGGGGAAAAAAGAGGACCATCTGTAATAATCTGAACAATAAAGATTAAAAAAAAAGAATTGCTACAGTTCTGATGTCACTTGTCATTCCTGTAAAAAATTTTCATTTTAAGTTTTAAAGACCCACCCTGTTTCCATTTCAGTAAATATTGGCAAGAACACTGACCAATAACATATTAGCCTATCATTTTCATTGGCCATTTAGTTCTTTTTTTGTTTGTTTTTAATCCTCACCCGAGGATATTTTCCCATTGATTTTTAAAGAGAGAGGAAGCAAGAGGGAAAGACAGAGAAATATCGATACGAGAGAACCACATCGATTGGTTGCTTCCTGCACGTACTCCAACCAGGGCCCAGCCCGGGGGGGATCCTGCAACTGAGATACATGCCTTTGCCCAGAATCAAACCTGGGACCCTTCAGTCCACAGGCCAATGCTCTATCCACTGAGCTAAACCTGCTAGGGCTAGTTTTTGGATTTTTAAAAAAATATACTTTTTATTGATTTCAGAGAGAAAGGGAAAGGGAGAGAGAGATTAGAAACATCAATGATGAGAGAGAATCATTGACTTGCTGCCTCCTGCACACCCCACACTGGGGACTGCCCGCAACTTGGGCATATGGCTTTACTGGGAATCAAACTGTGACTTCCTGGATCATAGGTTGATGCTCAACCACGGAGCCATGCCATTTGGGCTGGACATTTAGTTTTGATGAAATTATTTTAACAATCTTAACTTTAAAGTCTTATAATTATTTTCTTTCTTTTTAAAATGTGGCTCAAATGAAGTAAAATTTTACTAATTATAGTCAATATATTTCTGAATATCATCACTGTTTACAGTTTCAGATCAACAGTTCATCTTGAACATGGTTCAGTATTTTTTATTCCTTATTATTTTTCTTCTAATAAAAATATTTGAGTGCAATTTTATACATGCTGGATGAGAGTTTTGCAATTGTCATGAATTTGAGAAAAAAGGTATCTCAATAAAATTCATTCTGAAAATAGATTACTAAAATAATTTGATTGTAAACTTAACAATTTTACAGATAGTGGGTATATTTAGCTTCACAACTAACTACATATTATATTACTATAAAATGTACAATGTTAGCTCTTCTCCTCTGGTAATCGTCGAGCTGACCATTAAACACATAAGAGATGTTGGTATGCAATACACTGAACATCTTTATCTTAGTCCTACCAATTTGTCACTTTCTCACATTGTTCTTTGCAACTGGCCACAAAGTTGGTTGCAATACCCATAACCTTTATTAAAAATCTGAACAAGCAACCTGATGTTTTCAATTATACTGTATTCCATTTTGTAAAAATTGCTGGTCTGACCCACTAAACTGATTTAATGACTCAGTAATATATGCTTGGTTATGATGAGAAGTTTGAAGAACACTGCTCTAAGTTATATACCTATAGGAGGAGTTGCTGAGTGAGAGTTGTCATTCTTCAACTTTATTGGATAATGCCAAATTGCTCTCCAAAAGTGATTATATCTATTTGTTTCATTGCTGTTCCATATCCTTACCTATGCTATCTACCTTTTTAACATTTGCCATTCTGATGGGTACGAAATAGTATTTCATTAAAATTTTTATGTTTATCAATCTTTTTGTTGTTGTTAGTACATACTATTCTTGTCTGTTTTGGCATTAAAGTCATATCTTACTAAATAGACTCAGAGAAAAACTATTCTTTTTCTAGCCTTTGCAACATTTTATATAAAATTTGAGTATCCGTTTCTTGAAATTATGGTAAAATTATCTGACCTTGTGATTTCTCTTAGACTGTTTGGGGCAGTTTTAAATTATATTTTCTAAGATATTTCATTTCACTGAAGTTTTCAAATTTACTGATATGTTTTCATGTAATTATTATACTATTTTTTAATCTGTGCTGTGTTAATAATTATACTCTTTAACATACTGTGTCTTCGTGAATGTTTGAAGTCTTGCCAAAAATTCATTAGTAACTTTATATTCTTTTCTAAAATAAGCATTTAAAGCTGGAAACTTTTTTCTAAGCACCACTCTTAGCCATATCCCACAAGTTTTAACATATAGCATTTCATTATCATTCAGTTAAAATAGTTAATAATATTCTTTTATCATATACAACTATCTCATAAAATAGATTTTATTTGTAATTCATAATATATAGAGGTTCTCAAGCTTCACTAAGTTAAAATCGCAGATTTCTGTGCTTTATCACAGGCTTTGATTGATAAGATTTGGGCTGAACTCAGGAATTTGCATTTATATATACATTAAAAAATACCCAGGTGATTTTTTATTAGGAACATATGTTGAGAAACAATGATCTAGAATGGCCCTGTCCAATGCCAATGAGGAACTAAATTTTTAATTAAAATTTAAAAAATTAATTTAAAATCTAAATAGTCATATGTGGCTACTAGGTTTGGACAGTGCAAACCTAGGTCTTTATTAAGACCTTAGTTGTTTTTAATTGCAGTAATTTAATACATAGCCCATAACCATAAAACTTAAAACAAGGTAATAAAAACATGTGCCAAAGTTAGGCTAAATTTTGTTCAGCATAATTCCACAATCCTTCACATGATGAACAACAGTAATATTTTTAGAAGTATGTAGGAGTGAAGAAGTTATGGAAAAGAGTATTTTCCCTTTAACATTAAGGGTACTAGATCTTTTAAAAAACTACAAAGAAAATAATTTTAAAATTTCTTTTATCAAATGTCTAGAAAAAATAACTTAATATTTTAAAGTTATATGGATAAAAATTTGAACTGTTCACAAATACTTGCTTTTAATTTTATACCAAATAGTTTCACTGATGAAATAGTTCTGAAATCTTTTCAGTTATAAAGCTTAACTATATATTCCAAAATTCACTGCAGCCTATCTTACAAAAGGAAGACCAGGCAGTTCTACAGCACAATGAAATTTATTGCCAGAACAAATGGGACCTTGCAAAGGACAAAAGAAGGAAATGCATAAGACCCAGTTTTCCCCTTTCTCCTAATTTGTATGTGACTTGTTATTTATGAAGTACTATTGTAGAACTTCTATCACTTGTAATATTAAGTAACACTTTTCACCTTAAGTAATTTGGCTCTGCAAATGACACAAAAAGGGCATGCTTTAATCTTGGAAAAAGAAACAATTTAAATGAGAATCCAAAATATGGGTTATATAGGTTATATGTATATATGCCAGATATTTATAGTTTTCCTAAATAAAAAGCATATATGCACACATTGCCTAATTGAATTTTTAAAAATTCCTGATACCTGTGGCCTTTACAAATTTACGTTGCCTCCCTTGACTTTATTTTCTTTCTACATATTACAATCACAACTTAAGAAAAAGGATGGGTGTAAGCAGGATTGGAAAGGATATGAGTAGAAAATACAAAGGTAAGAGATATAATTATTATAGGCTATGTATTAGAATATTATTGTAATTCAAAACAACAAATCCAGACCTGGTCAGTGCTCAATGGTTAGAGTATCAGCCTGCACACTGAAGGGTCTCAGGTTCGATTCCGGTTGCAGGGTCAATCCTTGGCCCCAGTCAGGGCGCGAGTGCGGGGCAACCAATGGATGGGTCTCTCTCACATCGATGTTTCTCTCTCTCCCCCTTGTCTCTCCTCCTCTCTCTAAAATATCAATGGAAAAATTATCCTCACTCCGTGGGTGAGGATTAAATAAAAATAAAAAGACAAAAAATAAACAACTAACCCATATTTAAAGACACCAACCAAATAAAAGAGAACATTATGTATAAAAGCTAAGTTGATTTTACCAGTAGAGATGGAGGTTCAAGGTCCAAAGTGTAGGAGAAGGTGCCTATAATTTATGCAGAGATATAGAGGCATGAAATAGTAGGATGAGGAGGGGAATGACTTATTAAAAGAATAAGTCAGTTGACAGTGACCCAAAATGCAGGAAAAAAAATGGATTATTATTAAATTATGAATCACGTTGTTTTGTATTGAATGATTCTGTTCTTATTTAATTTTCCTATACACCTTTCTGAATTGCTTTTCAGCTTTTCATCTGACTAGTTACCTTCTCAGCACACTTTACTGCTCAAAAATAGATTCTGGTAGGAGTCCTTTAGAATAGAACTACTCACAATTCAGAATCACTAGAATATCTTGTTTCCCCTTTAATCAAAAATTCTAAAAACTCAGAAGCTATCATTTTTTAATTAACCACAGCAAACAGATTTGCCTCTCATTTATACACATGACCTATTGCACTGGAAGAAATGCTTCCATGGTGAACAGGCTCTTACACTGCCTGAAAGATGTCAGGTTTCCATCATGGACTGGGTTTTTTTTTGCTAATTTCCTAGGTATGATAATTCTTATGGTAACTTGCATGGAAATGATACTTTGGAATATTTGACCCCTAAGAAAAAAATTTAAAAACCGTTAAATAAGAAAACAATCTTATAAGCTGGTTATACCCTTTTCTTTACCATATACTATGTTCAAGCCAAATAAAAGTGAGGCATGAGCTGTGAATATCATAGCTGACACTGCACAGTGCTAAACTGCTGCCTTCCCTGTCTAGGCAGAGGCCCATATGCTGCCCCTGTGCTCCACACCTCATCATCTGTCAACTCTTTTTTTTTTTAAATTGGTAAGTAGGATGACATTTTATTTATTTATTTATTTTTATTTTTAAAATATATTTTATTGATTTTTTACAGAGGAAAGGAGAGGGATAGAGAGTTAGAAACATTTATGAGAGAGAAACATCGATCAGCTGCCTCCTGCACTCCTCCTACTGGGGATGTGCCCGCAACCAAGGTACATGCCCTTGACCAGAATCAAACCGGGGACCGTTCAGTCCGCAGGCAGACGCTCTATCCACTGAGCCAAATCGTTTAGGGCTGTCAACTCTTATTCAGAGGATTTTTTTGTCTTCCTATCAGGCAAAGCAGACCATCTGTAGGTGTGGCCTTTCTGGATTATGGAAAAGTAAAAACTGATACTTCACCCTAAGGGTACCTTCCTAAAGAAGGGCCTCCACTGAGGCTGAATTTTATCTGTTATATTTTTACTTCTATCAGAAACTCCTTTAGAAGTTACTTGTGATTCAAAGGTTCTGGCCACTAGGTGTGTCCTTATGCAACTTAACCCTCCTGTGCCTACATTACTTATGAAAAGTAAAAAATAAAGAGTGCTTATAGCATTGTGAAGGTAAATGATATGCAGCACCTGGCTGGCATAGTGGTTGCCATTGGCAGGGGGGAGGGGAGGGCTGTGGAGTGATGAGGTCAGAATTAACTGGGAAGGGAAACAGGGAACTTCATGTGATGATAGCAATGTTTTACCTTGGATAAGGATTTGGATAATATAGATCTATTTGTTAAAACTGGCGAATATACAAGTAAAATCTGTGCATTTGATTTTCTGTAAATTTTAACTCAAAGAAGAACTATAGACAGATATTTTACTCTACTTAATGAAACACATGCTGAAATATTTAGGGGAAATTATGCTAATGTTTGCAGTTTACCTTGAAATATATAAAAAAATTTAAGAGACTGATGGGTGGATACATGATAAAAATAGAGTAAATAAGTAAATAAATCAGTGATCACTGTAACATCCTTTCAACTTGGCTGTACGTTTGAAAAACTTTATAATGGTAGAAAAGAAAAAATCACCCCAGTACAGAGTAAGCACTAGTCAATGAGAATAAATAACTATAGGGTGTCCCCAAAAATGTATACACATTTTACACCTGGTAGCTCAGGTGATATTTCTTTCTTTTCAGATTTAACCCATTGGAATTAATAATGTGTTTATTTTTATTTTTAATATTTAAAATGTGTATACATTTTTGGGAAGACACCCTGTATTTTGGGCTGACAAGGGATGATGAATAGGAGGTCAAATCACTAATCGACTAGATTTAATCAAAAGGGAAACAAAATGTTACTTTTCTCATAAATTTTTCATTCCAAATGATCATTTATTTAAATTAAAAAAGAAACTAAAAAAACTATTTGGCATCTTACCTATAATAATAAAAGCATAATATGCTAATTAGACCAAACAACCTTCCAGATGACCACGCTATGACACCCACTGGCACCACGCCAGCCAAAGCAGGTGCATTGCAATTGGTCAGGGGCCCAGCCATCGCCCCATGACTGCCCCGCAGAGGGAGGCCCAGGCCACTGGCCTTGGGGCGATCAATCAGGGGGGCTCCACAATCACCCCAAAGAGGGAGGCCCAGGCCACCGACCGGTGGGATGAAGCGGGTGGGTGGGGCCTCCCTCTGCGGTCCTATGTGCCAGCGGCCAGAGGGAAGCCCAGGTCCCAGGTGCTAGAGGGAAGCCGGTGCTGGCAGCCGGGGGACAGGAGACCTACTCTTGCATGATTTTCATGCATCGGGCCTCTAGTATAAATATAAGTTAATGACTTTCACTTCTTTTATTACTTCCTAAAAAAAGAAACAGATTAACAACACAAGATTCAGGTAGCTAAAGTTAACAGACATGACACACAGTGAAACCAGCTATTAGAATAGAGTAGGTAGAAAGAGAGAAGATAAAAAGCAAATATAACTTTAGTGTATGACAAATCTCCCTCAAATAGCTTCTTATTTCTTGAATACCTCTAATGATACACTATTAAAAATAAATCCAACTTCCTACACATTATCCAAAAGGTGCTGTTAACAGATTTTAGTACTTAAAATGCTTTAGTTTGTCGTGTCTAATGAGAGGACATCAAATTGTCAGATGGTTTTATTTTATACAGCTCAGACTGAAATCATGACTTATAGGTGGAGGCAACTGAACAAGATACCCAAATAAATATATGTTGAGCTCAAGAAGGTTAGTTGGCTTAGGTCACAGGCGTCCTCAAACTACGGCCCACGGGCCACATGCGGCCCGCCGAGGACATTTATCAGGCCCGCCGGGTGCCGCTGCCTGTCCTGCTTAGCAGCCGACTTGTCCCGGGCCCACAGTGCGCATAGGAATTTGTTCATAGTTTTGTTTTTTTAAACTATAGTCCGGCCCTCCAACCGTCTGAGGGACAGTGAACTGGCCCCCTGTTTAAAAAGTTTGAGGACCCCTGGTAGGACTTCCAACTTACTACCTACCAGGTCTAAGCAGTGATTGCAGCAAGAGAGCAAAGGTACAATAGGAAAGGAAAGGGAAGCTGGGTATGGGGTGGTAAGGGCTCTTGGGAATGAACTTCAGGTTTCAGAATAACTGTTGGCACTTCCTCCAGCCTCTGTAGCTGGGTAAGAGATGAAATATTGGCTTAAGTGGATATTGATATAAAAATCTGAAACAATTCTTATATATTGTTAATATACTCACAGTTTCTTTTTCAAAAAATTCACTTACTTGATTGTCACTTTCATTATCTTTGATAACCAAATACCTCAATAAATTTAATGAAGCCATTATCCTGTTAATTAAAGATATATGTGTTACAGTACAGTTTTAGAAAACCAATAGCAATTTCAATGAAAAAGTAAGCTAAAATTTTGGGTATATTTTTATAATTATGCTTGTCACTGAAAGCACAATTTACCCTTGAACAATGCAGGGGTGCGGGGTGCCAAACTTTGCACACTTGAAAATCTGTGTATAACTATGTATTCTCTTCACCATAGTTTTTGGAGTAGTAATAGCTCATTACTCTTGTTCTCCAAGTTTGCAAAATACAGCTGTGAAAAATACTATTCTTTCCCCCCCACCAAGGAAGCCTTATTATCCTTAATATTTGAGAGTATCATCTGTTGCTTCCTGAATTTTAAGGTTCCATTTATAACCATTTCTCTATATCCATTTGAGTATAATAAAAGTGACATTACATGTACTATATGAAAAACATGATGTCCTAGAAAACAAAACAATAAAACCTAAACACATATGCTTTGTTTAAGTTGTACACAAAAAATTCTTAGTCACCAATGCTGTAGTTGTAAATGTCTATTAGCTGTTATGGAATGCTGGGAACGTTAAAGGCACAAAATTATACTGTTGGTCACAGTTCTGGAAAGAAGGATTGTTTGTTTTAGCAAGAACGCATGATCTTTATTTTTAAAAATTGTATTAAGTTTATTAAACAAATTTGAATAAATAAAAAGTGGAAAGAAGGGGTTTTTATTTTGTTTTTACATAATACCTAATTACTTAAATATGAAAATCTTTATGTAATTTTATGAATTAACCACAGATCACATAAAATCATAGGAAAATATGGTTTATTACTTCTCAATTTACTATGTGAACCTTAGTAGTCATCACCTCACCTATCTGAGTTTTGCAGTAGATCTGTTTCAGCACCCTCTGGGAGAAAGAGTACCAAATCTAGAAGGGAAATTAGCTGTGGTCCTGTAAACCATTTGTTGTTATGTGTTCTCTGTAAAGCAAAAGAAAAACTGAAAAAGGCTTTAACAGCTTGATAAATGTGCTTTCTAATACCTTGATACTACAAAAATAAACTATTACACATTTAAAATATATACTTTTTAACTTTTATTTCCATTCTGTCATTTACTATTTCCAGACACCTGGAACAAACTCTGCCAGTTTGTGAACACTGGTGCGTTCTTTTTCTCTCTCTTTTTTATATGGAATCACTGAGTGTTCACAAACAGATGAGACTTCAGTTTCCATTACTATTTCAGAAGTGTACGGCAAAACAAAAATAAATCATGTTATCAGCACAAAGAACACAATTTAAATCTATAATCAAGGAAGTTTCAAAATTAAGGAAGAAGAAAAGAAATAGACTGTTGAACCTCAGAGGGAAGGCACGGGAGGGTGGGTGGGAAGAGATCAACCAAAGAACTTGTATGCATATATGTATAACCCATGACATAGGCAATGGGGTGGTGAGAGCCTGGAGTCGGGGGTGGGGAAGAAGAGGACGGGAGCGGGCTGGAAGAGGTTAATGGGGGGAAAAAGAGGACCTATGCAATACTTTCAACAATAAAGATTAAAAGAAAGAAAGAAAAATAGAGATGAGAAAAATATATATACCCTAATACTAGAAAGAGGAAAAAATCCATAGGACAAAATCCACATCAATGTATTCCACACAAAAAACATATCCTACAAAATAAAATAAATTGGTAATTGGTACCTTAGCTATGCTCTTACCTTTAATGATATGTCAATTTGATTTTTGATATTTTGAATAATGAAGGCCTCCACACCTGAGTGATTACTTGTATTCAGTAAGCACCTTGAAAGCAAAATTACAATGCATTTGAAATTATCCTGGATTGCATTATTAGGATGACATAAGTTTTACAAATTCAAATAGGCCATGTGTTATTTCTAGGTATACAAAAACCAGTGAAGACAATTAGCAAGATGATTAACCAATTACAAACTCACCTAATTATGGTTATTGCTCTGACTAGCAAATTCTATTTAACCTGGGTCTTTCCAACAAGAAATTTCTATCAAATCAAATTTGAATCTTTTTATGCACATAGTTGCAATGATTTAATATGGCAAGAATGGGAACTAGTATAATCACCTAAAATCTCCCCAAATTATTCCCTGTGAAAGTACACTAGTCTGGTTAGACTAATTAGTTGCAAAAAAAATAATTCAATCTGACTAGCTTAAGGAAAAAGGGGGGTTTCTTGGTAGGAATGCAGGTATGACCTATGCATAAAGAGATTTCATAAACCTTCTCTGACTATCAATAGAAATGAAGAAAAGATAGACTCAAGAATGTTAGTTCTGGCCAATTCCAAAGAAGACTTCTTAGCACTTTAACATGCCCAAATCTACTTTTAACAACTAATTTTTATTATATAGGTGTCAACAAAATAAGATCTGCAGGCCAAATTCAACGTACTGTGTTATTGGAACACACCTACCCTCAATACAAAGACAAAATTGAGCAATTAAAATAGACTGGCCCATAAAGCCTATATTTACTGTTTGGCCCTCTACAGAAAGTTGGCTCTTTTTCTTTTTTAAGAGAGAGAGAGAAAGAGGGAAACACCACTGAGATACATTGATTAGCCGCCTCCCACACACAGTCTGACTGGGCATCGAACCCGCCACCTTTTGGTGCATGCGATGATGCTCCAACCAACTGAGCCACACCAGCCAGGGCAAAATTGGTTCTTCTTTAACTCAGATGGTTACTTTTACCCTCAAACAGCACTATTAATAAGCTTACTATTAACTTAAAATGAATAGCCTGTCAATGACTCCTGAGCCATTAATTTCAACTGTGAATAATGGAAATTATTGACACATGCAGGAGCCTTATCAATTTGTTTAATCTTTTAAGTCCTTTTTAAATTTAAAGTAATTTTATTAACTGAATAAAATATATAATTATTCATGTAATATATATGTATGTACATATACTATTATATGTGTCCATAATTTTTAATTAACCCTTCTCAATCCATCACAGATAAGAGAATTATTATAATACTAGAGGCCTGGTGCACGAGATTCGTGCACTGGGCCGGGGTGAGGGTGGGGGGGTGTGTGGTTCCCTCAGCCTGGCCTGCACCCTCTTGCAGTCTGGGGCTCCCAGTGGGCAGTCGGACATCCTTAGCGCTGCTGCCACTGCTGCTGCGCTCACCAATTGTGAGCCCTCGCCAGCTATGAGCACAGCTTCTGGCTGAGCTGCTTCCTCTGTGGGAGCACACTGACCACCAGGGGCAGCTCCTGTGTTGAGCGTCTGCCCCCTGGTGGTCAGCACATGTCATGATGTCATAGCCACCGGTACTTCTGCCATTAGGTCGATTTGCATATTAGCCTTTTATTAGATAGGACTACATGCCCGGTGCACAGATTCGTGCACATTGAAAGGAAATTAATTAGAAGGTGGCTGACCGGGCGGGACTGGGCAAGATGGGCCAGACACGCCCTGGAGCCAACCTCCTGTGGTCCCTCGGCCTGGCCTGGAGGGATCAGGATGAAATTGGCAGTCCAACAGCCCCTGAGGGGTCCTGGAGTGCGAGAGGGCACTCTGCGAAGTTGCTCTCTCAGCAGCTCCTGCATTGAGTGTCTGCCTCCTGGTGGTCAGTGCGTGTCATACCTACTGGTTGGTTGGCTGGTTGCTTAGCCTTTTATATATATAGATAGATGGCTTCCAAGTAGAGTTGAATTACATTAAAAAAATACTAAAATACTATAACCTGGATTAAATGGCATTAATTTGATTTTTTATCAACCACACACTTCACAATTAACCATTTTTGATACATACCTAAATAATGTATATTTGCCTTGAGAATCCAACTTGTTAATATAAAGCTGAAGCATAGCTAAACCCTTTTTCCTCTAAAATGGAAGAAATAATATTGTTACATAAGCTGAATAAAGATTAAATTTTTTATTAAAATTTCTCATTGTAACTCATTATTTAGTCCTAAAACATTTACATACCAATGTCTCATCTGGGCAAAGTGTCATTACTTTGACTAAGCCCTGAAAATAAATAAAAATTTAATTCAGATGTGAATAGACTACATTGACAGCAAAGAAACAACTGTATCATCAATGGTAGATACTAAAAATTCAAAAAAGTGAGAGTAGGAGATTTAAAAATGAAGTAAATTTTCCCCCAAGCCTATCATTCCATTGTTATATCTACAGGAAACTAAGTATAATCCATTTGGTTAAGTGAAATTGAGTGCGGTGTTG
Organism: Plecotus auritus; assembly: GCF_963455305.1. Taxonomy (NCBI): domain Eukaryota; kingdom Metazoa; phylum Chordata; class Mammalia; order Chiroptera; family Vespertilionidae; genus Plecotus; species Plecotus auritus. The sequence goes on from NC_137771.1 coordinate 72,915,596, forward strand.
CAAAGTTGTAAATTTAGAAGCGAATGCTAATTTTCAATTATGTCTAGAGTAGCCAAAAAATGATATCAAACATGCAGAAATATAATCCATTATTAAAAATATTTAGGCTTAATATACTAACAAAAGCCATGGTTTTCTCTTTAAATAGTGGAAGAACAAGTCTCTACATCAATATCTAAGGACCTACTTGTTATGATAACAAACAGTACTAGGCAAAATTTATCACAGGAGGGAAAACTAAAATGTCTTTCTAGTAAGCAGTCAATCTATGCCTTGATGAAGTCTTGAGGACCTCAATTATTATAAAAGTAAAGGAGCTTCATTTTCCAAGGTCCCTAAAAAAACAAAGTGTTCAAGAAGAAAGTATGTTTTTCCACTAGATACTAATGCTATCAAGTATGGTAGCCACTAGCCACATATAAGTAATTTAAGTTTAAATTAATTTAAATTACATTAAATTTAAAATTCAGTTCCTTAGTCACACTAGCCACATTTCAAGTGTTCATTGTGGCTAATGGCTTTCATACTGTACCACACAGGTAATAGAATACTTTCACCATCACAGAAAGTTCTATTGCACAGCATGGCACTAAAGTTTTCAAAGGATATTGAAAAGAAGGTGGGAGAGGAATCTGAAAAGACTTTTACTTTAATTAAATTTAGAATAGGAAAGGGGTTATTTTGTAGATTAGAATCCCACATTTCACTTACCTGAGGTACAGTAAGAAAACTCTTGATTTCTAAGTATTGGTGAAGTAGACTATTGTCTTCCATTCTCAACAAACTATTCTCCAACAGATCCTAGATTAAAATATATGCATACATACATATATGGTAAAGTCAACAGCTCTATTTGTTGGCGTGACTATATAATTAAATTATGATGGGTGTAAACAAATCTTACCAGTCCTTTGGAGAAAACAGATTCTTCTGTTCTGGAAGAGAATATTAAAATTTACTGACATGATTTTCTACATTTCTTTAGAATGATTCATTTTAGGAAAAATAAACCAAAAATTGAAATTTAAAGACTTAATTATCTTAGGCTCTAGGTTCTAATTCGAACCCTGCAAGGAGTTAGAAGTTATGTTTTTGGCTCAATGACTGAACAGTTTGGAAATCTTAAGTTCATACATATAGGATGTCCCCCCCCCTCCCCAAAAGTTAATGTTATTCTATTACATTTGAAAATGGAATGTATTTTATTTTTTTTCCTTAATAATTTTTTAAAATATATTTTATTGATTTTCTTTTTTTTCAGAGAGGAGGGGAGAGGGATATAGAGAGTTAGAAACATCAAAGAGAGCAAAACATCGATCAGCTGCCTCCCGCACACTCCCCACTGGGGATGTGCCTGCAACCGAGGTACATGCCCTTGACTGGAATCGAGCCTGGGACCCTTCAGTCTGCAAGTCGATGGTCTATCCACTGAGCCAAACCAGTTCAGGCAAATTGAATGTATTTTAATAAACACTGCTTTTATAATTACTCAAAGAGTATATACATTTTTTGGGGGGAGACCCTGTATTCTCATTGTATGAATATAATAGAAACTAAGTGAAAAGAATATAAAATCTTTAAGACACAGATTTAGAGTTAATAACCACTTGTGCCAGGAGACCCTTGGAAAGTCCTGCCTTATGGGTTGAGGCTTTGGTTATTTGCCATGTTACAAATTTCCCTTCACCTGGGAAGAGATGGGATTGATAAACTGTCACTACTATGCCTGGAAGACAGTAATGAAAGGCCCTGACTGATCTCAAGAGATAATTTAAACTTGTTATAGGAAAAGAAAACAAAGGATATAAATTCTTAAACACCTGTCACTTTGTAATTTTTTAAAGAGGAAGCCTTGCTTCTTAGCATCTGAAATGAAAAAAAAGTTGTTGAATGATATCACTGTCAATAATCTAAGTTTTAACAGGTGGACTCAAGACACTTCCTTCCTTTTGATGGAGTTCAGATTGTATCCATGAAGCAAAACCATGGATTAATTACTTTTATTGACTATTCCTCCTCAGACAGAGAAGGCTACAGTGGAATAAAGGTGTTTTAATTAACCAACTTTTGAAATAAGGGAAGAAACCTCAGAAGCAGAAGATTGAAAATCCCCTTTTAAGACAATATTTTTATATTATACTGAGTTTAAAATGAAAGAGATTTTGATGTAAAACCTTTTTGATTCATTTCTGTCTCTATTGTGCATATATGCTTCATCTATATATATAAAAAAGCCATCACCCCCCTGTTGTCTGTGTCCACTAGTTAGGCTTATATGCATGCATACAAGTCCTTTGGTTGCATGAGTGGTGGGGGGAGGTAATGGGGGGTTGAGGACAAATAAGTAATACCTTAATCAATAAAGAAATTAAAATGCAAAAAAAAAAAAAAAAAAAAGCCAGTGACCGGAATGCTGTAATGACTGGAACGATCGGTCGCTATAACGCCCACTGCGGCCAGCAAACTGGCCAGATCCGGGGTGGGGCCAGTCGGCCAACCTCCTGTGGCCCCGCTCCCAATCGGCCTCTTCCACCCTGATAAAAGGAGGGGCGGCCAGCCAATACCCCCCCTCCCCGTGTCCCTTCCCCTGGCTGGCCCCGCCCCCAATCGGCCCCCCCCACCAATTAGGGGTGGGGCCAGCCAGCCAACCACCCATGGCCCCTCCCCCCAGCCACTAGCCCCCAATTGCTCCCCCACCCCATTTGGGGGCAGGGCTGGCTGGCCCACCGCCCCGCCCCCTGGCTGGCCCCATCCCAATCAGCCCCACCACCCCAGCCAGCTCCACCCCCGATCAGCCCCCTACTCTGATCAGGAGCAAGGCCGGTGGCTACCGCCCCCTTCCCCCGGCTGGTGGCATGCGACCCCCCCCACACCAGCCAGATCCCACCCATGCACGAATTCGTGCACTGGGCCTCTAGTTGTTTTATAAAATAACCAATTAATTAAGGTTTAGCAAAGAGAAGGGAGTTTCCCCTGATCTGGACAAGGACTATTTTAGTACTACTACTTAATTCTGAGATGCCATGCAAATGATCTTACCTTTGCAGAAAGACTTCAATGTGCCCCATATTAAATTGCAAAAGGTACGATGGGCTAAAATAGGGGAGAAAAAAAATATACACATGTATGTGCATATGTTTTTTAGAAATTTTACATACATACTGTTATTTAGAGATAAGGGCTTTTAAAAAAAATTTGGGTAGGAATGGGCAAGGGCAGAGCAGAAACTCCCCACCCTGGAGGTAAATCACATTAAAGTGAGATCATTAGTGTGAGTCCTAATCCAATATGACTGGTGTCCTTACAGAAAAGGGAAATGTGGAGACATGCATACAGTGAGAGTGCCATATGCACACGAAGGCAGGGGAGTGATGCATCTATCTATAAGCTACGGAACATCAAAGATCGCCAGCAAACCATAAAAGTTAGGTGAGAGGCATGGGACAGATTCTCCCTCAAAGCCCCCAGAAGGAACCAATTCTGCTCTTGATCTTGAACTTCTAGCCCCCAGAACTGTGAAATAAGTGTTTGGCATTTTAAGATATCCAGTTTGTGGTACTTTATTATGGTAGCCCTAGCAAATTAATATACATACTTAAGGCATTTTGGTGGTACAGTGTGATTGAGAGTATAGGCTCTTGGGTAAGACAGAACTATTTGAATTCTACCTTTCCCTCTATGGTATTGGGTAGTATCTTAGCATGTTTAATGAAGCCTGTTATTTTCATCTATAAAATGAGATAATGCTCTATTTCATTGGGTTACTATACAGATTAGGTAACATATATAAAGCTGTTTGCACAGTGTTTAATACATGGTGAACATGCAAGTGGCAGCATTATTGTAATATTTACACACAAATAAATCTGGGGTATAGTCATACATAAATATATAAATGTATACAAAGGAATACACCCAAGCCATGCAAGGCATATACTAATCCTTATTATGGACCTTAATGTCCAAAAGGTATATTATAAAACGAGTTTCCCGGAGCACGGATTCATGCATATTGAAAGGAAATTAATTAGAAGAAATATTTTAATATTGCTATCTGCCCTTTCTCTATAATAGAAGTGTCAACCAAATTCACGATCGACAATGACAGATCGAAACACACGTGTGCAATGGCGCCAGTGAGAGCTTTGTATGTATCGCACATGCGTAAGTCAACTTATTTATAGATATAGAACAAACTTGCTTAATTAGACCTACTTTCTGATGTAGCTGAACTTTTTCCAGCCCAGTGAAGCACCCCAACTTCTCTTTCAGGTAATTGTTAGCAACACAGCATAAATATCAACACGAAGCAAATTATTATTGTAGATAATGCAGGGAGAACAAAGGGCAAAATTTTTAACTGCAGCAGTGTTTGACTATATTCTGAAAAAACCTGAAGTCATTTTCAATGCCAACCATTTCTTACTTCTTTTCAGTCGGGCAAATTTTCTAACCTTTCTAAATCTCCTTTTTCCAGCTAATGAAAAGAAAATAGGATTCCACCAAGTCTCCTATCTACCTACTCCAGGACTTCTGTAAGGATCAAATGAGATGAGGCACGAGAAAACACTTCACAAAACATTTGGTTAAAATGTAAAATGTTTGCACCTGGCTATACAGCAAGTCGGGTTCCTGGGCTGAAGAGATTCCAAGGAGGCTAGTTGCTAGGGAGAGGAAGCGGGTGTTGCTATGTGATGTCATTACCCAGCACCCACAGTGACCTTTTCTGGGCTGGGCTGGGCTGTGGGCCGCATTTTGCACCATGGGGTCTTGGCTGCGATTAGGTGGGGCATCGCTCCAGGGTGGTGACAGGGCCTGTGTCCCACTTCGGGGAAGTCGAGTGTCTGTAGTGCTGTTTATTTTTATGTTAAAATATATTTTATTGATTTTTTTACAGAGAGGAAAGGAGAGGGATAGAGAGTTAGAAACATCGATGAGAGAGAAATATCGATTCAGCTGCCTCTTGCACACTCCCCACTGGGGATGTGCCCGCAACCAAGGTACATGCCCCTGACCGGAATCGAACCCGGGACACTTCAGTCCGCAGACCGACGCTCTGTCCACTGAGCCGAACCGGTTAGGGCAGTGCCGTTTATTTTTAAATGGCCAGTGTGTGTCATGGCAGCTCCTGCGTTGTGAGTCTGGCCCCTCGTGGTCAGTGCGCATCATAGCTACTGGTCGGATGGATGGACACTTTGCCTTTTAGACCTTATTCTTAGAGCAGTAAGAAGCCACTGAAGGGTTTTCATTAGGGACTGATAAACACCCACTCAGGATTACATCACTAATCCAGTGAAAAGATGATGCTGATTTAGACTCACCCAGAAGTAATTGGCTAGTTCCCTCTTTTATAGTCCAGGGTGGTCCCAACAGCTTCAAAACCAAGCCCAATTTAACACTTTCTCACTCTTGTCCCTATCATTCCCTTATGTTTATTTTAACATCACTCCCACCCCCTTTTCACTATTTGACTACTGGCTCTAACAGATTATAGACAGTATTACTTAAAATAAAGAGAGCTTTTGTATCTACTTCATTTAAAATGTATTAGTACACTAATAAACATATATTGGACATTAGATAAATGAGTTTGATGATATTCCCTTTAGAATACATGAATAAACCAAACACAACCTCCTACCTTAAGACCATTGGCAGCTGATCAATGCTGATGCCCTGTACAAATACTAGATATGCCAGGGAAGCCAGAGAGTCTGCGAATTGTTTGTCTTCTTCTTCTTCAAATTCAAGATAATCCCAAGTCCTCTTTTTCTTTCCATGATTAAAAATCATTTTGGGGAAAGGGTACCCAATTGCTGATAAAAAACCCTGTGAAAAGGATAAAAAAGGAAGCTATAGTAGACAGACTCTAGGGTGCTCCTCCATATTCACATGCTGTATAATACCCTCCCCTTGAGTTGCTTTTAACCAAAAGAACATGGCAAGATGCCTCCCCATGATTAGATTATCTTATATGGCAGAAGTGAGGGAATTTTTGCAGATGTAATTAAGGTCCCCAGTCAGTTGATTTTGAGGTGCTGAAAAGGGAGACTGTTCTTGTGGGCATGATTTAATCAGGTAGAAGGTTTTAAAAACAGAGTCCAGGCTCTCTTTGAATCAGAAAGTCACCACCGCTGGCTTTAAAGAACTAAGCTGCTATATTATGAGAGGGCCTATGGAGAAGGCTGTGTGACTAGGAACTACTGGCAGCAGCTAGGGGCTGGAAGTGGTCCCTGGCCAACAGCCAGCAAGAAAATAGAAACCTCAATCCTATAGTTTCAAGAAAGTAAATTTTGCCAACAACCTGCAAGAACTGAGCAGGAAGATGAAAAAGTTCTGGCGATGGATGGTGGTGATGGTTGCACAGCAATGTGAATCTACTTAATGCCACTGAACTGTATACCCCAAAATAGTTAAAACAGTAAATTTTATGTTATGTATATTTTATCACAATTTTTTAAGTGCTTCAGAGATTTTTGAAAACAATCTGGAAATGTGAGACAGACAACTAACACGAAATGACAACTAATGACTCAGATGAAGAATACTCTAGGAGCAATGCTCCACTGACACACTGTCTACCTAGACAGAGTGAGCAAGAGGAATACTGCTCAGTGGCAGCAAAGGTTGAGGAAACATTGCCGATTATCTCAGGTTCCATGGGCTCTTGTGTCATAAGAGAAAGAGAAGCATTTCTGCACGAGTGGCTAGGATTACAGTTTTATCTTCTTTTTTATTAAGGAGCGAGAGAAAAAGAGACTCAGGAAGTATAAGGTCACTCCTATGCCTCTTACACTATTCCTACTTCTGATATACCAGAAAGCACCCGACCTTCAGAATCTACCACTAACTAGCTGTGAGACACTGGATGAGTTACCTAACCTGTCTGTTTTCTTATCTAGAAAATGACATAATACCCATGTCAAATATTTACTAAGAAGCTCCACCAAAAAAGGCAAGAAAGTTAAGGTCACAATAAACTATCAATAGAAGTCAAAAGGCAATGACAAAAACAGTTAAATCAGAAGTGGTCCTTGGCCACGTATTCACTTATTTATTCAATAAATGCTTGAGTACCAGACACTGGACTAGACATAGTTGGGAATTATAAAGCCAAATAAATATTTTCCAGCTTTCAGGGAATTAGAATCTGCTGATCCCAGATGGCTCTATACTAGGTGTACCAGTTAATAATAGCGGATTTTGTAATCAAAGAAAACACAATAATTTCAAGAGAAACATCAAAAGTGCTTTATTCAAAGTAATGTCCATCGCTAGCTACACAATTCATCCATCTTTCAGGTAATTTGTGGATACCATCCCAATAGAACTTTTCTTGCTTTGAGGCAAACCATTCAGAGACCCAATTTTCCACTTCTTCATACGTTTTGAAGTGCTGTTCAGAAGGTGCGGGTGCCATTGATTGGAACAAGTGGTAACCTGAAGGAGCAAGGTCTGGTGAGTACAGTGGGTGGGTTAATACTTCCCAGGCAAGATCTTTTAACGTGTTTTTAACTGGTTTTGAAGTGTGTGATGGTGTGTCATCATGAAGCAAAATTACTTTGCTGTGTCTTCTGGCACATTCTGGTCATTTTACGATCAAAGCGTGGTTCAAATTGATTATTTGTTGTCAGTAGCGATTAGTATTAACGGTTTCACCTTGTTTTAGAAGCTCATAATACACCACACCTTCCTGATCCCACCAACACAGCATTGTCTTCTTTCCAAAGCGTTTTGGCCTTGCAATCGATGTTGATGGTTGGTTGACCTAGATCAACCCATGATTTTGTGCATTTGGAATTCTCAAAATAAATCCAATTTTCATCGCCAGTCACAATTTGAGGCAAAAAAGACTTTCTTTTGTGCTGCTGAAGCAACATTTTACTGATGACTTTTTGGTTTTCCATATGTCTTTCGTTCAGTTGATGTGGCACCCATCTTCCTTTAAAATCTTTCCCATTGCTTGTAAATGATCGGAAATCGTTTGCTGAGCAATGTTTAATCTTTCTGCAAGTTGTTTTTGAGTTTGATACACATCTTCATCCAATACTGCTTGTAATTGTTGGTCTTCAAACTTTTTCAGTTGACCTGGGTGTTCTTTGTCTTTCACCTCAAAATCATCACTTTTAAAGCGTTTAAACCAGCATTCACAAGTATCTTGAGATGGAGCATGTTCACCATAAGCTTCCTGAAGTATATGATAACTTTTTCTTCAAAATAATGAATTAAAACTTCCCGCAAATGCTTTTTTTTGGCATGAAATTCGACATTTTTAAGTGTAAAAATATCTATGTTAACATCTTCAGCAAATTTGACATACTGAAGCTTGCTGTCAATACAACAAAAATAGCATACATATCAAATTGCATATATATCAACATATGCGTAACTCCATCTATTGAAAAAAATCCGCATTATTAACTGGTAAACCTAGTGAGTCATTACAAAACACAAAAAGGAAGCATGGAAAATCATCCTCTGTCATAGAGCCTGTTATTCAGCTACCAGATGCTAAATATGTATATATACTAGAGGCCTGGTGCACAAAATTCGTGCACAGGTAGGGTCCCTAGGCCTGGCTGGCGATCAGGGCCTTCCGGCTACCAGCTGGGGCTTTCCTTTGTTTCTTGCTGCCCCCTGGTGGTCAGTGCACATGATAGCGAGCAATCAAACTCCCGGTCTCCCGGTTGAACTCATGAGGGGACACTTTGCATATTAGCCTTTTATATATATAGATAGATACTGCTGTACTGATTTTCAAAGCCATACTTTCTTGTTATAGCTATAACACAAAAAGTTTCCTGTGTTCAGATTTCAAATGTCCTCTGAATCATGAAGCTCCACTTCTTCATTCAGCCAATGCTACACATGTTTTTTCCCAGAGTATGGTTAGCCTGTTTGAACATCATCCTATGCAACCAGATTCTACATGCTGCTCTGGATATTGGGGGTCCACCTGTGTTCAAATCAGGGCCTTCATTACCTATCCACACACCATTTGATAGTCTTGCTCATCCCAAGACATACCTACCATCTACAATTTTTCCTGTCAGCTTCTGAAATTTCAGAAATGTTCCTATGCTACAGTCCAGGGGACATTCAAGCAGTTCTATATCAAAATAACTTGTACCATGAGCCCTAGCTGGTTTAGCTCAGTGGATAGAGCGTCGGCCTGCAGACTGAAGTATCCCAGTTCAATTCCAGGTCAAGGGCACTTGCCCAGGTTGCAGGCTCAATCCCCAGTAGGGTGTGCAAGAGGCAGCCAATCAATGATTCTCTCTCATCATTGATGTTTCTTTTGCTCTCTCCCTCTTTCTTCCTCTCTGAAATCAATAAAAATATATTTTAAAAAAATTGTACCAAAGGAGGGATGGCTGAGACCATCAATCTCAAGCATGTCACACTTAGCTGAGCATAGAACAGAAGGTACCTCCTCACTTCATCTTTTACCCTGACTTCACCTTCTTTCCACTGTGATCTTAGGAACTCTCCCATACCCCTCAACCTCTGCACAGGATGCTTGCTCTATCTCACTGATTTAATTGAACCTGACTGATTTCTGATAGGAGCTGCTCACACCTTACATCACACAGCTATGAAGGTAGCAATGGGGAAGGGTGGTGTGGGTAAAGGCTTAGTATTATTTTGGTTTCTCCAGTACTCTCAAGGATAAGCATATTTTTCCTCTGAGGCAGATACCATACTGCCCTTTATCTGTCCTTATCTCTGTCACATGCTGACTTCCTGTTCATTTCTCAACATTTATCAAAAACTTTGGTACCTGCTCACAATCTTTTTCTCTATCCAATTCCTGCTAGGATTCTGGAAAAGTTGAATGTTCATGCAGATAACTCTTCTAATAGGCCAGCTTTCTGGTTCTTGATTTCTAAATTTAGTGACCTTAACTTCTTCTAATCCATTTGGGCACCTAAATCCATCCTGGTGCCCACAGCAACCATTTCCGGGCTGGGCTGGGGGCCGCATTTTGCACCATGGGGTCTTGGCAGTGTTGGCTGTGATTTGGTGGGGTGTCACTCCAGGGTGGTGGCGGGGTCTGTGTCCCACTTGGGGGAAACCGAGTGTTGGTTTGTAGGCGTCGGGTCCATGGTGCCGTTTATTTTTAAATGGCCAGTGTATGTCATGGCAGCTCCTGCTTTGAGAGTCTGCCCCCTGGTGGTCAGTGCGCATCATAGCTCCCGGTTGGAGGGAAGGATGGACACTTAGCCATATATATATATATATATATATATATATATATATATATATATATATCTCCAATGGATGCTTTTCAACTCTTACTTCACAGGCTCCTTCTGCTCACTTAATAGTATAAAGTACTTTCTTCCTGAAATTCTGCTACCCCGGTTTCTGTAATATTTCTATCACCTTTTCCACTCTTCTTCCTTGGTCACTTTGGTGGGCTCATCTTAGTTGGTACTCTGCAGGGTTCAGTCCTGAACCCTTTTCTCTTTTCACAATGATCTACCCCTTTAGGTGATCTCATCTATTCTTTAAAAAAATATATATATATATATATATTTATATATTTTATTGATTTTTTTACAGAGAGGAAGGGAGAGGGATAGAGAGAAACATCGATGAGAGAGAAACATCGATCAGCTTGCCTCCTGCACACCCCCTACTGGGGATGTGCCCGCAACCAAGGTACATGCCCTTGACAGGAATCAAACCTGGGATCTTTCAGTCTGCAGGCCGACACTCTATCCACTGAGCAAAACCGGTTTCAGCTAAAAAAATATTTTTAATAATATATTTATTTAATTTAATATGTTTTTTTTAAAAAATCTCATCTACTCTTAATAAAAATTTACTCCTTAAAAACCTGCTCTCTCTGGGTATCAGATATAGATTAAGAATTATTAATCTTGTTAGGTGTCATAACAACACTGTAGTTATGTTTTTTAAAAAGTCCTTACCAATTAGAGAAGCATACTTAAAGACTCATGGATAAAATTATATAACTAGGACTTGCTATAAATTACTACAGCAAAACAAAAAGAGTAAGGATAAAACAAGATTGGCAATATGTTTGACAATAATTGTTAAAAGCTGGATGATGGGTATGTGAGGGTACACTGTTTTCTCTAATTTCTGAACTTTTTATCATTTCTATAATTAAAAAAATGTTTTTAAAGCACAAAATCCCCTTGGATCCTTGCTCTGTATTTTCTATTTCAAATATTGACAGCTTCACCTGCCCAGTTTCCCAAGCAAAAACCTTATCCATGACTCAACCTTTTTACTATTCTTCTAAATTGAATCATTGACCAAATTTTACTTATTTTACCTTCTCTTAGGTTCTCAAATCTGCCTGCTCTTATTTGTCTCCACTATTTCCATACTCGGGCTCTCATCATCTTACCTAATAATAGACAAACATGTAAATTGACCATACCTCCGCTACACCCACAACCATTCAGAGTGAGTATGCAAATTAACCCAACAAAGATGGCGGGTTAATTTGCATATGCAGGCACAGAGCGGCCAGGAGGGTCAGGATGCCTGCTATGAGGGGGTGGGGGATGGCAGAGGGAGCTGCATGAGCGGTGCTCCGGACAGAAGCGAGGACTTGCCAGCTCCCGGGCAGGCTGGGAGCAGGGACTTGCTGGCTCCCGGGCGGCTGGGAGTGAAGCCAGGGGAAGGAAGGCCTATTCTTGCACGAATATCGGGCCTCTAGTTCTTACATCACTCCAAAAAGACACCTAACTTCCAATCTTATCTCAATTAAGTACATTCTCCACTAAAGTGATGAATACAAAACACAATTTAATTACATCATTCCCAGGCTTAATAACCTTTAACTGTTTCCAACTTCCACAGCCATCTCTCAAAATTGGGCACATATATATGATGGTTTTTATACTGTATCCAGGAGACTATATTGTAGTCTAGCATGGGCAACAATGAAGAGGCTCCGTACTCTTATGTGCTCCTGGGAAAATCCCTCCCCGCCCCCTCCTCATTACTGATAACCTCCTCACTACTATCTTGACACCAGCATTCACCCCACTGAAGTATACATCCCTATTTATATCAGACACCAAATCATCACTCATCCTCAGAATCTAGTTACCCTAAAATTCTGGCATTTCCTCTTCTGACTTTTTCTCTTAAGCCCCCTCAAATTTCTCAAATTTCAGATATCCTTTAATTATGGCCTGTGGAACTCACTATCATTAGCAAAATTCATTCTTCTATAAATGATCTCTCACCTCCTCTGCTCTAAATGAAATCTAGTTCTCTGAAAACACCTGTTTTCTCTGAAACCCTCTCAAAGGGTTATTTTTATCATCCATATTCATTGTACCACTGAGCCTAAAATAAAAATATCTGTTCTCATTGCTGCTTCTAGATCATTCTCTCTCCTCTCTAAAATTCTCTCAGCTCTGAAACGCACTGCATGTGAATATATCACCTCTACTCTTCTTTGCTGCAGTCACTAGCGGACCCAAAGGTCACTCCATTAACTGGCTTTCTGACATTACACACTCCAATGGTCTTATCCAAACATTATTGTTAGTAAATAACCTTTCCAAAATATTAATTTCAAGCATCCTGTTCTTTAACCACTGATATTTTTAAGCTCACTCCTTTTAGTAACCTAAGTTCAACATCTTGTGAACTACATCAGGACCTACAATTTAGTGATCCTATCATATTTTCACTGCCTCTCACTTTTAGTTTGTCCTAGTTTCCCTACTTAGCTTAAATCCTTTGCATACATGCTCAATGCTCTTGCCCCTCCTTGATTTGTAGAACTCAATAGTTCTCAATACCCCAACCTAATTAAATCCAACTTTCCTCCTACACTGCACCTGTATTTGTGCAGATGAACATGGTAAAGAAAACTAACAGCCACAATTAAAGCTCTAACTTGAAATTCATGACTATCTTAAGTACATATTTTTCTATACTTCAGATTAGTTCCCTAATACAGAATCTCAGAACATTTTAAAATACTGTTTATGCATAAAGATGAGTTGCTTTTAAAATAAAATTTACTCATTTCTCTATTTTGAAAATATTTATCATGAGCCTTAAAAGTGAGGATATTCTTTGACATAGAAGTTCTACTTCTAGGAATTTATTTTAACAATTAAAGAGATATGCAAAAAAGCCACACCCCCCAAAAAAATATGCAAAGATCTGGTTGCAAAAATTCTTACCACAGACTTAGTTAAAAAAAGAAAGTTGGACTATTTTATTTTATTTTAATTGATTTCAGAGGAAAGGGAGAGAAAGATAAAAACATCAATGATGAGAGAATCATTGATCAGCTGCCTCCTGCATGCCCCCTACTGGGGATTGAGCCCATAACCCGGGCATGTGACCTGAATGGGAATCAAATTGTGACCTCTGGGTTCATAGGTTGACGCCCAACCACTGACCCATGCCTGTTGGGCTGGAGTATTTTATAATAACCAAAAAATTTTCAAAAATCTACATGTTGTACTACATGGCCCAGGTTAAATATGTTATGCTAAATCCATACCATGGAATACTATTAAACCAATGGGAAAATAATCATAATATGCTAAAAGAAACAAAGTAATTACAAAAGAGTACGTATAATATGATAGAATTTTTAAAAACATTATATATTATGTAAGTGCTTATTTGCTTATGACTATAAAAACCAAAAAGAAGTCTGGAAAGTATTAACCTATATATATAAAAGCCAAGTGCCCAGTACGCTGGAACAACTGGAACGAATGGTTGCTATGACGTACACTGCAGCAGGCCAACCAGCCCAATCAGGGGGTGGCCCCTCCCCCCAGCTGGATTGGGGGCGGGGCTAGCTGGCCAACCGCTGGAGGTCCCTTCCCCCAGCTGGCCCTGCCCCTGATTGGGCCCTGATCAGGGGCGGAGCCGGCGGCCAACCTCCCACAGCCCTTTCCCCCAGCTGACCTCCCATGGCCCCTCCCCCAGCTGGCCTGGCCCCGATAGGCCCCCTGCACCCCGAACGGGGGCGAGACCAGATGGCCAATCTTCTGCATGCCCCCTCCCCTTGCCAGCCTGATAGATCCCCATTGGGGTTGGCCGGCCTGACCCCACCCGTGCACGAATTCGTGCACCAGGACTCTAGTATTATTTACATATGAGTAATGACATTATTTTTTTTTTCTTGAAAATATATTTTATTGATATTTCACAGAGAGGAAGGGAGAGGGATAGAGAGCTAGAAACATCGATGAGAGAGAAACATCGATCAGCTGCCTCCTGCACACCTCCCACTGAGGATGTGCCCGCAACCAAGGTACATGCCCTTGACCGGAATCGAACCCGGGACCCTTCAGTCCGCAGGCCGACGCTCTATCCACTGAGCCAAACCGGTTTTGGCAGTGATGACATTATTGTTATCTATTTTCATTTTGTTTAACTGTGTTCCACAAAAAAATACATATTACTAATAAATATATTAACTTACATGCTCAGGTAAGGTACATGAGTATACAGCAGGATGACATTCTAGATTATAGAATATTTTATAACAGATTAAGTTAGCTGTACTTACTATTATTTCAGATGCAAAAGACCTTAAAGGATCATTTTCAGCTTCTTCAGACTGCTCAAGAAATTGTGCTGTCAGCAAGGGGCATTTCAAGCTTTTGAAACAACTAAGGTATAAGAAATGGGTAACTATGAATATAGCACTTCCTAAGTATAAAATACCTACTTTGATAAACATATCTAAGTTAATTTAACATGAAAAATAACATACGCACCAACAACTCAATGACTTGTCAAACTGGTGATGTAAGATCCTTCTTTCTAGTAATGGGAAGAGCATGAGAAAACCAGACTCAATGTGATAGGATTCAGTTCTGTGTCTGGACCATACCAATGGATACTGAATGTTTGTCTGAGGACCAATGCTAGTCCATGATGCAGTTTTTGTTAGCTCAAGGGAAAACCGGGACAATGTAGTAATGTTTTATAAAGTTGTATTTATTTAAAAAAAAAAAAAAACTATTCTGTGATAAAGCCTTCCCTATTTCTTTAGTCAAAATACCTTTTCTCTCATGAAATAATGGGTTTCATAAATAGTAAATACATTTTAATGTCCTAACCTGACAGAGTAGAAAGCTAACAGTAGTTTTAGTCTCTTAAATTTTAAAAATAAAATTATTGGTCCAGGTAATTCAATAATCTAGTTCAGCACTGTCCAACAGTAATAGAATGCAAGCCTCATATATAACTTAAAATATTTTAGCAGTCACATTAAAAAAGTAGTAAGAAACAAGAGAAATTAATTTTAATAATTTATCTCATTAACCAAATATATCTGAACTTTATCATTTCAACATGCTATCAGTATAAAAATTATTGAGGTATTCCAGTATTATTTTATAACAAGTATTTGAAATCCAAGTATATTTTACATTTACAGCACATCATAATTTGGATTAGCCATATGTCAAGTGCTTGAAAGCCATATGAACAGTGCATCATTAGTCTATAATATCCCCAGAGTGAATGCTCCACACTGTTTTTGCAGTCAAGTTAGATGTTAAATTGTCTGGTGCTTCCTCTGCTTTCAAAGGGAGAGTTAAAACAAAATTTCCCCAAAGCAGACCAGCTCCTTCGAGCTGCGTCTCTCTATTTTCCAAGCTCCTATTATTCACTTACTCTGATGAGTAAAAGCAATTTATAAAATATAAAGCAAATGAAATAAATGGATTTTGGTTTTTAATTTAAAAAAATATCAATGCCTCATTAAATGCCCATGTTATATCAACTGAACCCTATATTCTTTGAAAATTCAAATTTTGAAACTAGGTTTATATTTCCATTGCAAACAAATAAAACAAAGAAACATAAGATAACTGAAGTCCATTGTGAAATGTTCTTAAAAATATACTTACAATTTCAGTAATTCATCCTTTAACCTTTGATTTCCCAGTGAGTTTTCTTTGTCATTAGTGACTTCTTTCACAAAAGGCTTTGTGAACTCTATTAAGGCCTTGCAGCACTGACAAAGGCCATAGTCATCTGCTTGTATTTGTTCTTTTGAGTACGGAACAGGAAGAAGAGATAGCTGACTCCAAATGGTAGACAATGCTAATCCAACTGAATATGACTTGTTGCTATGAAGTTTCTGTATCACTAAAACAGAGACCAAGTTGTTACTTGAGGTAGCCTCATCAAGCACACTGAACATGGGACAAGTCCAGTTAATGTAGATTTATAACACTTTTTTTTCCCATACTTTAACAAGTCTGGAATCAGAATGACATGATAGCTTAATTGGCAGTGTTTTTATTCCCTTTCTTTGTGATGCATAAAATAATGGAGCATGTTACAATTATGGCACTTTACAACAGATGCCATGAAATCTTACTTAGGTATGTTTACAACAGGTTCCATACTTAAGCCAGAAACACATTTCTCCATATATTTTGGCTGTTGTAAGTATAAAATAAGTGAAAGTGTTTTGTAAACTATAAGACACTGTAAAAATGGGAGACTGAATATTTCTAGAATACTGAATATTTCAAGTGGTATAAAGCTGCTACGCATTCACATTTAAAACAAATTTACTCTAATTTCTTATTCTGGGCCCTTCCATCAGACTCTGAAATTATATGCAGGTCATAAAATTAAAAAGCAGTCTCTTTCCAGGGATAAATTCTGTCTGCCTTTGCCAAGCCTTACTTACCATACTGTTACGACACTTAGCCATGAAGCCTTTTCTTTCCACACCTGTAGTTTCATTCTTCATAGTACTCTTGCCGTTCTCAACCCTAACCTCCCAATGCCGAGTGAGCAATGCCCTGCTTGATATTGTTCTTAACCAACATACTATCACAATGCTATTAGACTGAGCACTGTAGACACCACAGAGGCAATCTTTTAAATATGTTTAGAGAAAATTTTAGAATGTAATTTGCAGATAGGAAGGTTAGACAAAAAGCTTTAAGTTACAACACAGTACATGAAAACCAGCATGCCTGTCAACAAAATATTTACTGGGTACCCACTCTGAGTCAGGTATTGTTATCTTTCTATGAGCAGTTGGATTCCACTTGGCATTGCTATGACTAGTTTAAGCAGAGTATTCAATAATTAGTCATAAACTTTACTTTGGTATACTGTGCCGGAAGCCAATTCCAGCATGTCAGCAGGGCTGAATCATCTGGAAATAGCTGAGGGCATTTCCCCAAACCTGAAAAGGATGCATAAATTGATTGCTTGCTGCCAGACAGCTAAGGGCATCTTAATCTACATATTATTGCCTCCTCCTGGCCAAACACCTGAACAGCCGAAGGTAATTCTAAACCTCATAATCTGACAATGGATTCTGTATACCAAACCCTGGCCTTTGAAGTGTATTATCTACTTTGCCTTAGGACAATTTGTGTTAATAAAAAGCAAGGGGTCCTGAGACAAGGGGAACTTAGATCCTTTAGCTAAGACTGCTCTGGCTCCCCCAAATGCCTTCCAAAATTATGTTTCATCTCTGGACTCTTATTTAATTTACACACAGCGCTTCTCCGGATTCCTGAACCCTTCTATATGCTGGATCAAGACCCCTGGCATTAAATGGCGCTCGAGACAAGGAAGGAAATTTGGAGAAGAATTTACCTGAGCAGATAAAATAGCACCATTAATGGTGGAAAGATTAACTGTGCGTAAAGCCCATGTCAGCTTCGGAAGCCCGCAGATCCGTAAGTGTGTGGGTGATACTTTTTGTTTAAGTCAGATTATAATGGGGAAGAATTCAGTTAAAAGGCAAAATTCATCTTTAATGTGGCTTCTTGTTCAAATCATAAAATACCTAATTTCTTTGAGGATCGAAGATTTGTAATTTCTAAAAAACTGCTGGATCCTCAGCTTCTGATCTCAAAAGTGGCTGGAGAGGGCGGAGCTATCAGCTCTGCCACAAAAATATTCCCTTATGCATTAAGAACTATAGAAGACCACGATGGGAAAAGCAAAATTTGGCAAAAATAACTCTAAGGGCTAGTCATTACTTTGGAAAGCGAAATAAAAAAAAATTTAAAATCGGTCTTTATCTATTAAGCATCCCTTTAATTGGCAAAAGAACTGTGGCAGAATTAGTTGTTGAATTTTCCCCCAAAGCAAGTAGGATGTGGGGGAAGGGAGACACGTGGTGATCCTGTAATATGGATGCCCACTTCCTGAGTATGCTAATTTAAAAAGTTTCCTTCTCGCCATGAAAAGTTTTACAAAATTTAGAAATGTGTCTGGGATTTCTGTGCCCATAAAGATAGAAGCTAGCTTAAAACAAATGCACACAACTGTCCGATTTTTGGACTTTAGATAGGTTTTGAGCTAAACTTAACTCTCTGCGATGGTACAGAATCAAACCCAAAATGCTCTTTCTCAAGAGAAAGATGGCGGAGATGACCAAAAGATTTCCATAATAAAAAGTAGTTTATTTAAATAATAATGGACCACATTCAAAAGTTAACATTAAAGCTGCCAAGAAAATCAGTAAAATAGTTTCTGTTAAAAAATTTGCCAAAGAAAATGCCTTAAAATAATTATAATTAGATTTAAATCTCGAAAAATTGTTGAACCATAGATGAAAAAATATATTAATTATAAAAATCTAAGTAGCCCAGGTGAAGACTGGCTACGCCCTTTGATAATTAAGAAGGCTGGTTTCCCAAGGCAATCTCTAAAGAAAAAATGTGGCTCTCTTAAAATTTCCCGCCCAGTGGCAAGTAACCGGCAGGAAGAATATAGCAATTTTGCATTTGAATAGCTACAAGTTTGCTTCTTGACTTCCCTGAACAGAAAAAATATGGTCATTTTAAAGTCAAGCGGCTAGGCCCTTGCCAACCAAAAACAGTTTTTCCCGTGGCAGCAACCTCTTAAGGAAAAATGTGGTCATTTTAAATTAGGCAGCTAGGCCAAAGTTTACCGCCTGCAGCAATCTCTAAGAAAAGAATGTGGCCAATTTACATCAAAATAGACCAAGGTAGGCCAGATCTGTTTTGCCAGCCTCAAACATGGTTTCCCAGAGCTGCTGGCAACTTAAAACTTTAAAGTTTACTGAATCAAATGATAAAAACTTGTTCAATAATCTGAATTTGCCTCATAAAAAATCTAGAGGATAGTCTTAAATCTATTGATTAAATATGTCTTGTACTTTTGAAATTTATTCTTAAAAAATAAAGGTATTACTAATCTGAGTAATGCTAAATATTTGACTTGCCAGCTCTAAAAGTTTAAGGTTCAAATTAAATTAGGAGAAATTATATAGTTGTGGTAACTAAATTCCTACAAGTATAGAAATTTATTTTTGAAAAAATAATTTTTGTGTTTTCTCTGAATTAGGAAAACAAAATATGTTGCTTATTGGTCTAATTTAAAAAGGATTAATTCTGTGATCTCAACCAAATTTTTAATACAAAAACCAGTTAAAATTTGACATTCTTTAAGATAATCATAAAAAGTATATAATCTTTAAATTATATATATCTACACTAATAAAAGAGAAATATGTAAATTGACTGTACCTCCGCAACGCCCACCAGCCAACCAGGAGGGAATATGCAAATTAACACGACAAAGATGGTAACGGCCCCGCCCCCCCAGCCGCTCCAGGTGTGGAGTGGCCAGGAAGGGCAGGATGCCTGCTATGAGAGGGAAGGCGGGGGGGCAGAGGGAGTTACAGGAGCCTCGCTCTGGCCAGAGCAAAGCGAAGACTCCTGTAACTCCCTCTGCCCCCCCGCCTTCCCTCTCATAGCAGGCATCCTTTGTCGTGTTAATTTGCATATTCCCTCCTGGTTGGCTGGTCTGTCAGCAAAGCCTGCAGACTCTGGCCGGAGTTAGCGAAAGTGGAAGGTGGCGGCCAGAGCGAAGGCCTGGGTCCCGCGTGCCAGGGGAAAACCGGTGCAGGCAGCCAGGTGAAGGAAATCCTATTGCATGAATCTTCGCACAACGGACCTCCAGGATATATATATTTGATGGTCTTTCCAAGTTAAATTTCAAAGCTATAACCGAGGGATCCTTTTGGAACATTTCACAGGCCCTGAAATGATTTCAAAGAATTTGTTCTCTCTTCTTAAAAGAAATATTTTGAATTTAGCCAATCTAATATACTTGAAATCACGTGAAAAACTTTATCAAATAAAAATTAATAACTATATTTTACTTATATACATATATTTTAAATGTTATGAAGGTTTTGGCCTCGTAGAAGGGCAAAATAAAGTAACAATATATTTCTTAAATACAGTCAAATTTTTCAGCAATGGAAATTTAAAAGACAAAAGCTCTAGCCTCCTGCATTTTAAATAGGCTGGAGGTGGGGCAGCGTTTGTGCCTTGTGAATCAGATGTATAAGTTTAATAAATTTACTTGCTTTGATTTTTAATAAAGATACCTACTTAAATTTCTTAATAAATTAGCTTTTTAAAATATAATCAAGGTCTCATATAAATTAAGTTATATGAGAAGCCAATATTTTTGTAAGCAATTTGATCCTAGTGAAGTCTTCTAAGAAAGTTACTGAGACCTCCCATAATTCCTTTGTATATGCAAATAAGCCAAAGGGGATACTCTTTAAAAATATAATTCTAAGCTTAATAAAAAGGAGAAATTGGAAAAATTTGAAATCTCTTCCACTAATATTTACAGGGTAAACTAAAGATTGTTGTTAAAGTACTAATCTGACAATAAATAGTAGTCACCATAAACGTAAGGGGAGTCATTTAATGTGACTACATAGCCTAGCAGTATTAGTAAATATCCAAAAAGCAACCATATTTGTTACATTTGTTGTTTGCTGTAAAAAAGAAAGAGAAAAACTCTTAAAAGAAACTCTCTAAATGCAGCCTAAGAAATTGTTGTGAAAGAGAATAAAAAAAGATTTCCTTCTAGTGTCTGGAAAACTGTAATTAAAAGTCAATATATTAGGCCTCAAAAAGAAAAGTAGTTTGTATTTTTGTCTCCCAAAACAAAGTTTATATAAAGTTACTCAAAGATCAATAGCAGAAATTTAATTAATTTCATTTACTGTCCATAACCTAGGACAAGTAAAGTTAAAAAATTAACCTTATTTCAGATTGATTTAAATTGGCTAATTGAAATAAGTGAATATTCAAAAGAACTTTGTTGTACTGGACAGGAAACTGTTCCTGAAGCATTAACTAATTTTTTATTGATGGTTCATCTCATGGTAAAGACTGCTTAACATGCAATGAATTCAGAGCAGTCATATTTCTTTACAGAAAATTAAAAAAAAAATTATCAAGACTGCATTGTAAGATTTCCAAAAGCCTCCTAATAAAAAAGGGGGGATAGTGGTAAAATATCCTGTAAGTAAATTACATCAAGCCTTAATTGCTTTAAATTTTTTACTTTGAAAATTAATTTTCACTTGTAATGCTGATAGCAAGACACCCATGAAGACACACATGGTGTCAAAATAAGCCAAAGGAAAATCATTTGGGCAAAAATAAAAAGGATCCCAAGTCTAATTTATAGAAAAGATTCCTTTATTAACCTTTGGTCGAGAATATGTTTGTATATTTCCAGAAAACTCCTTCAAGCCCTTGTGGATTCCTGCAACAACGAATCCCAGAGAGAAACTGACCAGATTGCTCCAACCACAGAATAGCAGTGGCCCCCAAGACAAGAGGAGGAACAGTCCAGAGATGGGAGATGGTGAAGACACCTTGCCATACTAGCAGTCAGCAGCTGTGCGTCACTGCAGGTTGCCCAGGACCAAACCAGGAAAGGTCAGATCCTGCATTGCCACCATTTGCCCACCATCCAGAACTAGAATATCATTGCTGGCATGTACACATAAGGAACTGTTGGACATTGAAATTGGGACTCAAAGAACTGTTGTCCCAGAAAGAAATTGACTACAGACTGATTCCTTTAACGCCTGGCAACAATTTAAAGGGACATGATAGAACTCTATCCTTTCCATTGAATTTAAAAATCTTAAAACATACATTCTTGTTAAATTTATAAAATCAAAAAGGGTGAGATGCCAGAAGCCAATTCCAGCATGTCAGCAGGGCTGAATCATCTGGAAATAGCTGAGGGCATTTCCCCAAACCTGAAAAGGATGCATAAATTGATTGCTTGCTGCCAGACAGCTAAGGGCATCTTAATCTACATGTTATTGCCTCCTCCTGGCCAAACACCTGAACAGCCGAAGGTAATTCTTCTAAACCTCATAATCTGACAATGGATTCTGTATACCAAACCCTGGCCTTTGAAGTGTATATCTACTTTGCCTTAGGACAATTTGTGTTAATAAAAAGCAAGAGGTCCTGAGACAAGGGGAACTTAGTTCCTTTAGCTAAGTCTTCTCTGGCCCCCCAAAATTGTTTCGTCTCTGGACTCTTATTTAATTTACACACAGCGCTTCTCTGGATTCCTGAACCCTTCCATATGCTGGATCAAGACCCCCGGCAATACTGACATTTTGGAATAACATCAAGGCACTTACACAGAAAATAAAAAACACTTAGATATCAAAATACTCATTACCTGTTTGTAATGGCTGAAGTAAAAGAAGAATAATTTGGGATATCTGTTTTCCAGAGGGCTCTTCAATCAGTTCAAGCAAACCCAACAATAATTCCTTTGGATTACATAACTATAAAAATATTCACAATTGAACCTGTTTAATACAAGTTGTATTTAAAGCCACATGATTACTATTTTTAAAAGAAGGCATATACTGAGAAAATCTGATTATTTTTTGCTTAACAGTAAAACACCTCATATATCTGTTAAAAAAATACAACAGAAAACCGAATCTGTGATTATCAATTCAATATAAAACAAGAAGTCAAAAGTTAAAGGGTCTGTAACAGACAACTACAATTTGGAGACTTAAATTCCTTGTCAAAGGAAAAGGTAAAGGAATGTGAAGGGAGTCTGATCACCAGAGCTTTTCCTTTGAGTTTTGCCTGTCTACTCTGAAGGTGCATCCAGAGCTCCCAGAGGGTGGATCTATTTTTATCTCACATTGTCATGGTATTTAAATAAATGCAGTCTCTTTTGTCCTTTCTGAGCATAGCTGTATCTTATGACCTCACTTGCTTTGTGTTTTATTTTTTTTAATATATTTTATTGATATTTTACAGAGAGGAAGGGAGAGGGATAGAGAGCCAGAAACATCGATGAGAGAGAAACATCGATCAGCTGCCTCCTGCACACCTCCCACTGGGGATGTGCCCGCAACCAAGGTACATGCCCTTGACCGGAATCGAACCCGGGACCCTTCAGTCCGCAGGCCGACGCTCTATCCACTGAGTCAAACCGGTTTCGGCAAAGAGCCTTTTTAGTTAATAAGTTAATATGTAGATGGAGTTCCCTCTTTCCAGGTATATATTTTTATTTATTTGCACTGATCTCAAAGTAGATTCTTATAATGTCATTTTTCTCAGAATTTTTCTTTCTTGATCAGCATTTTTTACTTATAATTCTAAACTTTTTAGAGCTGCTTTCTAAAGTTGTCAGTCATAACTAATCTACTCCCTATTCCTATTTTCACTGTGATTGTGTTTTTCATATTCTTTTAGGGAACATATCACAGAGCAAAGACTGAAATTTGAATCTAGTTCCAATGTTGCCAAATGATCAGTGTGGCCTGGAACTACCTCTCTAAGCTTTGAGTTCCACATCTATACAATAAATTACTTATTAAAAATAGAGCTTCTTAGGTCTCTTCTTGGAGATTCTAAATTGAAGGTTAGATACTTCTTATATCCAGAAAATTTGGGGAAACTGAAATGGATCTGTCCATCCAATCAATAAGGTTGCACCTTTCTTCACAGTTCCCTCCTATATTTTCATCAACTAAAAGCTTTCTCACCAAAAACAAAACAAGTATTAAACAGTAAATAAAATTATAAAATACTGATGCGTATTGTGACAGAAAACGCAGTTTTGTTAACTTACCTTTACCAATAAATCAAGCAGCAGAAAATATTTTCTTTTATCATCTTCCTTATTATTCCATAAAAGGCATCGAACAACAGGACCAACAAGATTCCAGCCCATATTCTTGATGATGACCTGTAATAACATGTTCAGAGTAAAGCAAATACTACCATCTACAGGATGCTCACGGTGAGCTTTCTTTGGCTAAGTGGGTAAAGTGTTAGCCCACAGACTGAGGGTCCCAGGTTCGATTCTGATCAAGGGCACATGCCCAGGTTGCCTTTCTTATCATTGATGTTTCTGTCTCTCTCTCCTCTCCCTTCCTCTCTGAAATCAATAGAAATGTATTTTTTAAAAAAGCTTTCTTAAATTGGAGGAATTTAGAATTTCTTCTAAGTAGAAAAGATGAAGCAAGCAAATCCTATGTTTCACCACTGAATTCCTAGGGTTGGCTGCTAACAGATAATCAATATTTTAAAACTTTCACAGAGAAAAGGCAGACGAACTTTTAATTAGGTAAGTTGGTTTTTCCCAAGATTTAAATAAGTCCTCTATTTCCAACAAGAGAATTCATTAGCTTAATATGAGCAAGTACTTAATTTTCATGGAGAATTTTACTCCCTTACCATAAAGAAATCTAGCCAATGATCACAAACCTCTTAAAGTTCCCTGGACAATCTCTAAATATATTATAATCATGCAACTTATGTAAAAGGAGAGGATGCCATTTCATTAATTTTCTCTCCTATATACATAGTGCTTCTATTTTCAAAGATATTTCAGAATGCTTACCACACAAGTTAAAGTATACCTTCATAATTAGTGGTTCACATTCATTATAAAAATCACTGATTTTCAAAACTATCAACAATATATTCCACTTCTCTGGCCGGCATAATACTTCAACTCATCAATATTTATCAAGCATGTACTATGTCAGGTCCCTAGAATATTCTATGTGCTAGAACTAAAGCAAGGAACACATCAGTTAAGATCTCTCCTCAGAGTTTACATTCTAGTTCATTTGTAAAAAAAAAATAAGTATCTAGAAAGAGGACAAATAGGTACAATAATACCCCCTCTGTCACCTTAACCTTATAAGGTAATATCAGTAGAGTATAAGGTATAGCAGGAGAATAGTCACTTCCATCTGGGGAAGGCAAGAGAGGTTTCCCAGAAGAGGCAATGGCTAAGCTAAGGCTTGTTAGAGAAACAGAGAAGTCTAAATAGGTGGGAAATACATTAAAGGCTCTGCAAAGGCAATGTGTAAAGGTGTAAGACTTAACATGTCCTAGAGAACAAGTGACTATCAGGGGTGGGCCAACTTTTTGACTCGAGGGCCACAATGGGTTCTTAAACTGGACCGGAGGGCCGGAACAAAAGCATGGATGGAGTGTTTGTGTGAACTAATATAAATTCAAAGTAAAGGAGCGGAGGGGAGAGCAAGAGAACCGGACAGAACAGCCGGATCCGGCCGCGGGCCGTAGTTTGCCCACGGCTGGCTAGATGTTAGTGTACATGAACACACAGTTCACGAGAGGAAATATCATGTTTCCATCTTTGCTCATTTATTAAATGGACATTTTAGTTAAAAAAAAACAAAACTGTCTTATCTCCCTGGCCAGTGTGGCTGGATAGGTTGGAGCATCATCCAGTAAGGGAAGCTCATGGGTTCGATTCCCAGTCTGGTCACATACTTAGGTTGCATGTTCAATCCTTGGTCAGGGCACAGGAGACAGCCAATCAATGTATCTCTCTCACATCAATGTTTTCTCTCTCTCTCTCCTTTCCTCCCTCTCTAAAATCAATTAAAAAAACTTTTATCAATCTGCATGAGTTTCTTAGATGTTAATATTCATTTAGATGTATTTATGACAAATAATTATTTGGTGTTTTGGTCCTTATTTTTAAATAGCAAAATACATTGATTTTTGTTGGTGGTGGTGGTCCCTTTTCTTCTTTTAGGTCTAAAATGAAATTCCCTCTTTAGATCTATAAACATTCATTTAAGTTTTAAAAAAACAGATTATTTCACCTTTCTTTTTACTTAATGAGTATTATGTTGGAACTATGGTATAAAATGAAGACTTAGATATTTTAAAAACTAATAGTAATCATGCTTTTTACTTAATGGGAAAGACAGCCCAGTTGATCTCTCTGAATATTCTTTTCCTACTAGTTAGTTCTTCTACCTGGCACTCTTCTCCCAGATAGTCCCATAGCTTATACCCCTGCTTCCTTCAAATCTCTATGCAACCCCCTAACCAAGCTTTATTTTTCTCTATGGTGTTTATCACTTTCTAACATACTATATAATTTATTTATCTTGTACATATCTTGTCTTCCTTAGCATTTAAGATCCACAGGGTCACTGAGTTTTGTTCTGCTATTTCTATTCCCAACAGCTAGAGTAGGGCCTATTACAAAATATGTATTCCATAAATACAGGTTGAAAGATGTCTGTTATTTTTTAAGTGTAACAAAGTATCCTCCCATCAAAGACTTGATATTCTGTTCTGTTTTATTCTGGGTTTTTTTTGTGTGTAAAGCTTGGATTTTAATTTTTAGGTCCTTACTAATCGGGCATTTGTTATGCAGTTAATTTTTTTAAAATATATTTTATTCATATTTTACAGAGAGGAAGGGAGAGGAATAGAGAGCCAGAAACATCGATGAGAGAGAAACATCGATCAGCTGCCTCCTGCACACCTCCCACTGGGGATGTGCCCGCAACCAAGGTACATGCCCTTGACCGGAATCGAACCCGGGACCTTCAGTCCGCAGGCCGACGCTCTATCCACTGAGCCAAACCAGTTTTGGCAATGCAGTTAATTTTTTAAAAATTACTAAATATTTGCTCCACCATTACTTATTAAATAAGCCTATCTCACTTTTTTTTAAGTTTTATTTTATTGTTTAAAGTATTACATATAGTATTACA
The DNA here is from genome assembly GCF_963455305.1 of Plecotus auritus. Taxonomy (NCBI): domain Eukaryota; kingdom Metazoa; phylum Chordata; class Mammalia; order Chiroptera; family Vespertilionidae; genus Plecotus; species Plecotus auritus. Next base: position 72,942,441 of record NC_137771.1, read on the forward strand.
AATGTCTCCTTTTTCCCCCATTGACCTCCCCCCGCACCACCCCCACCTCCTGGCACATGCCCTCACCACCTCCTTAGTGTATGTGTCCATTGGTTATGCTTATATGTATGCATACAAGTCCTTTGGTTGATCTCTTACCCCCACCCCTCTCCCCTCCCCTGCCTTCCCACTGAAGTTTGACATCTGTTCGATGCTTTTTTGTCTCTGTATCTATTTTTGTTCATCAGTTTATAATGTTCATTATATTCCACAAATGAGTGCCTATCTCACTTTTTGAAAACTTAACTAGTTGTTATGAGACTACTTTGCCAACTAAGTACTTCTTTCCCTTTCTACCCTATGAGTGAGTCTTGGAGCATAATTAACTATAAGATAAATTTAAGATTTGAATAAGATTTGTGTATCTGAGCTAAAAAATAATTTTGATAAAATATTTTACAAATATAATCTCAGCTGCAAGGTATCCAGTCATTATGTAAATAGTAAATAGTTATGAGGAAGGGAAAATAATGACAATCCATGACCTAAAACTTGTTTAGTTTAATATTAACAAACTTATAGGGTAAGATTATTATCCCTAATTGACAGGAGAGAATGCTAAAGTTTAGAGATTACTGACATGCCTCATGTCCAACAACTAACATGTGGTAGAAGCAGGATTTGCATATAAGTCTGTCCAGCTCCAAAGCCCATGTTTTTCCCACTATGCTCGTGGTTTTCAATGGCGGCAATTTTGTTCCCTACCTATCAGGGAATATGTGGCAGTCTGGAGACATTTTTTATTGTCATTTAATGGGGGTAAGGATTGCTATAAAACATCAATAGTGCCAATATTGAAAAACTCTGGCACTACAATGTCTTAGGACAAACTATTCATATGGCTTTCTCAGAAGAACATTTCACATAAAGCAGATTAATAGTAAATCTTAATCAATCTTAACTCTGTCACCTGGCAAGAAAATTCAGTTGTAATCAGTTTTATTTATTTATTTAATATATTTTTTAATTGATTTCACAGAGGAAGGGAGAGGGAGAGAGAGACAGAAATATCAATGATGAGAATCATTGATCAGTTGCCTCCTGCATGCCCCCTACTGGAGATTGAGCCTGCAGCCCAGGCATGTGCCCTGATGGGGAATCAGACCGTGACCTCCTGGTTCATAGGTCGATGCTCAACCACTGAGCACACCGGCCGGGTTTTTTGTTTTTTGTTTTTAGAGGAAGAGGAAGGGAGAGGGAGAGAGAGAAAGAAACATTGATCTACTGCCACTGCATGCCCCCAGTTGAGGATAGAGCCTGCAACCCATGCCCTGACCAGGAATGGAATCAGCAACCCTTTTTGATGCAAGGGACAATGCCCAACCAACCAAGCCACACAGGCCAGGGCAAACTGTAGTCAGTTTTAAACACTGTCTTATCAATATCTGAACTTTTGAATTTAGCAGACTACACATTACAAAGGTGATTCTAAAGCTATTAAGATTAAATAAACCTCGTTATGCTTAAATCTAACAGAGTCACCTAATCCTATATAATAAAAGGCTAACATGCATATCAACCGAATGGCAGAATGACCAGTTGCTATGGTGTGCACTGACCACCAGGGAGCAGATGCTCAACACAGGAGCTGCCCCCTGGTGGTCAGTGCACTCCCACAGGGGGAGCGCCACTCAGCCAGAAGCTGGGCTCACGGCTGGCAAGCCAGCGGTGGTGGCGGGAGCCTCTCCCACCTCCGTGGCAATACTAAGCTGTCAGTCGTACATTCCCTGAGGGCTCCCAGACTGCAAAAGGGTGCAAGCTGGGCTGCGGGACCCCCCCCCCTCCCCACAGAGTGCACAAATTTTGTGCACCGGGCCTCTAGTCTCTAACAGTCATGCACAAATCTACATCTTAATCTATTTTTCTCTTGAGTTCAAAACTATTTTTCAATTGCCTGCTGCATCTTAAACTCAACATTTCTAAAGTAATCTCACTTGTTTTCCTTCAGGAGACTTTCCCCTTTTAGGTTGCCTTTTTCTGTTTGGGATACATTATCCGCTCAGAGACTAGAAACCCAGCCATCTTTGATGCCTCACTCTCTCTCACCCCCACAATCAATGAATCCCCTCTGATGTACTCTAAAACTTCTTTGCAAGTGTGATATGGTGATAACTGGAGGCAGAACAGAGTGGTTAGGAGTTCTGAAACCAGGCTGCATAGGTCTAAGTCCTGGATTTGGGGGCAAGTCACTTACCTTTCAGCGACTGTTTCCTTATCTACAAAACTAGAGGCCCGGTGCATGAAATTCTGCATTGGGGGCGGGGGCGGGGGGGCATCCCTCAGCCTGACCTGCACCCTCTCCAATCTGGGATCCCTCTCACAATCTGGGATCTCTGGCTCCTAACCACTCACCTGCCTGCCTGCCTGATCCACCTAACTGCCCTCCCCTGCCGGCCTGGTTGCCCCTACTAACTTTTTTTATTTTTAATCTTATCCCCTTCACACACAATTGTATTTGACTTCCTTATTGGCTTCTTCCTCTCACACAATTTTTCTCTCTCCTTTATGTAACACTTTTTCCTACTGACTCATCATTTATAAACTTTTCTTTCCTCCTTATTTCCTACTTCTGTTCCATCATCCTTCTCCCCGCCGCTATCCTGCTCCCATCCCCTGCCTGGGACGCCAGGCCCAGCGAGGGTGGCTGAGGCCCACACAGCCCAGGCACTGCTGTGGCGAAGGCCTCGGACCATCCTCCACTCCGTCCCGGACCCGTCGGTGCCTCCTTGCCAACACCCTCCTCCCACTGGTCTGGGTGGGGCTCCCCGCTCTCCGCCACCTGTGCCTCGCCCCTCGAAGGGTGCACCTGCTCTGCCCATCCCCCCCCTTCCTCACCGCCCCCTGCAGTTGCCACCTTCCACGTGCAGTTTCCTTCCCTTTTCCATTCCTGCGTCTTTTTCTTGTTCCCTTTCTGTTTTTCTGTTTCTCCTCTCGGCCTGTCTGCATGCAGGCCTGCCTTCCTCTCCCTCTCCTTTCTTATCTACTCCTATCATATCCTATCCTACCCTGGGCCTTGCAGCTGCCTGAGCAGAGGGCGGGGAAGCAGCCTGCTGATTCAGTTGTGACGTGACGCTGTAATGGACAAATTTGCATATTCCTCTATTATTAGATTAGATGAATTTAATAGTAGTACATTATGGGATTCTGGAGAGGCTAAATGAGTTAACAGATGTAAAGTACTTAAGACAGCATCAGGCACATAGTAAATAATAAATATTAGCTATTATTAATTTTATTATTATTGGCTAAAAGTAAGGTACTTTCAAAGGTTATCCTCAAGGAGTTAAAGAAAACATTACATTTACTTTATTTTGGGCTACAAAGGAACTGTAAACACATCAAAAACAAATGTTTTTGCCCTAGCTGGTTTGGCTCAGTGGATACAGCCTCAGCCTGTGGACTGAAGGGTCCTGGATTCGATCCCCAGTGGGGGGCATGCAGGAGGCAGCCAATCAGTGATTCTCATTATTGATGTTTCTCTCTCTCTCTCCCTTTCCCTTTCTCTCTGAAATCAATAAAAATATATTTAAAAAACAAACAAATGTTTTAAATAAAATGTCCTAATTTTTTCTCCTAAACACAATCAAGGTGCCCTGGATATAATCACAGGTCAGCATGACTAGATTGTGATGGCAACAAAGAAAACTTCTGTATAAATAAAAGCACTATAAATGAAAAAAAAAAAAAAAATAGTGTGTTCCTGGAAAGAAGATAGTCTTCCCTTGTGTAAGAGAAGTCCAAAGACACAAAATTCGGCAGTGTTGCCAAAACTGTGTCTGAAAAAAAAGTTGTTTCTGATCCCAAAAAGATACTTTTCCATTGTGGGGAAAAGACTTCTCAGATAACTGTAGCTGGATGATATTGGTCAGTAAGGTTATCCAACTCTCCTCATGTCAAACACTAACCTACTTGATATTTGGTTTTCTATGTATAACTGGCTGAAGGAAAAGAATGTGCTAATCACCAAAAATGAATTTCTAGCCTTCTTGATATTTATATTTCTCAAAGTAAATTAATGATCCAAATGCCACTTTTGGTGCTTAACCAGGATTAATCCCTGCTCTTGTAAAGTACTTTAATTATACTTTAACTATAGCACTAATTTCAGTTATTCTCTGGTTGTTTACATGTTTATCTCTTCCACCAGACTGTATCTTAAAATATACTAATAGTCCTAATTCTTTTTTTTGTTTGTTTTTCCAGCTTTCTACTATGGAAATTTAAGTTGATTTTTATTTTTTAATATATATTTTTTTTATTTCAGAGGGAAATGGAGATGGAGAGATAGAAACATCAATGATAAGAGAGAATCACTGATCAGCTGCCTCCTGCAAGCCCCTCACTGGGGATCGAGCCCGCAACCCGGGCAAGTACCTGGACCCGGGCATGTGCCCTGACTGGGAATCAAGCCATGACCTCCTGGTTCATAGGTCGATGCTCAAACAGTGAGCCACACCGGCTGGGCTTAAGTTGATTTTTAAATGTTTGATGAATAAATGAGTGGATGAATAATAATAGCATCATGTGACTATTCCCTTCCTAGTAAAAGACTGAAAGTACACACAAAGTTCATACTTACCTTATTCTTTTCATTTTGAATAACTTCTAATAGCTGGTCTATGTGGCCTTCATCTATGCATCTTTGGCCTGCTAACTGAAATAGGCCAAAATCTTCTTCTTTGAAGTCTTGCTCTTCTAAGATTTGCTGGCAAAGACAAAATAAACAAAACCAAACATGTTTAGGCAAATAAAAACATAATAACTACTTGATTTATTTTATCTCTGAAAATTCTAGGTAAGTTGCACATAAACATATATATAAAAATTCTGATTAGCCTAATAAATACTTTAATGAATGATCTTGAAATCCTCTGTGTCAAAGAAATCTGTAAGGACCGATATTAAATATTTTAAAGGTTATTTAGAGGAGTATGTCACGTGGACAAATAATCCAATCTGCCTTTCTGTCCTCATGCTTTTCCACAGGTCAAAAAAAACAAGGATTAAAGAAGATAAACAAATTGAATGACAGAAAGTGTAATTAAAAATAATCTGTGCCCTTCTGATAGTATTTTGGAAGGTATTTAACTTTACAAAAAGAAAAAAAAGAAGGAATTACTTACACATCTCTTTATTATGGATTGAAGTTCTTCCACAGCCATTCCTCGTTGTTTTTCCTAGTTCTGATGCTGAAATGTATCAAGATAAAGCACACTGTTAACTACCAGAGATATTACATTGAAGTATTAATGTTATATTTCATTCTGATGAATTATTAGTAAGTACAATGAAGAAAAAAGTTTTAAAGCTAAAATGCTTTTATTGAAAGTTAGTTGTATGTTAGCCTAAGATAATAAAAATCATTTTTTTAAAAACCTCCTGTTTCATCTTTTAGGTTTTCTTAAAAGCATGGTTTTGCTTAGAGTAGTTCTAAGAGAAACAACTGGAAAAAAAATAATCTGGAGCACCTCCAAAAGGATCGCAAATATGGATTATACAAAGTGCATTAAAAATGCAAAGTATTTCATTTCTGAAACTATTTCCAAAAGTTGGGCTTGAGATCACTTCTAATCAATAGGGAGTTTTTTATATTGTAATGTCCCCACTTGACAAAAATTGAAGTCAATACAACTCACCTAGCGGTGGGGAAAGTTCAGATGCCCTCCATGCCAAGTGATCGGGACATTTTCATTAAGAGATGCGGTCCCCAAAATAACTAATCCAGTCCGTGAACTCAGGGGAACCCCGTCCCATTCCCGCAGCCCAGCCTTTCTCCTGGCGTGGAAGCCCGGCCCCAGACCCGCAGTGGGGCGGCTAAACCCCAGCGCGCGTGCGGGCGACATCCAAGGGAAGCCATTTCTCCCGACTGTCAATGGCCTCGGCGTTCGGGCCCCACCACTTCGCCGGGCCTAATCCGCCCGTCGCGCCGCATCCCCGCGCCACAAGGTCTGCCGCGGGCCCCGGCCGCCGAGGACCTCCGTCTGCGCCCACTTACCGGCCGGGCCTCTTGCTTCTACGTCTTCCTCCACCTCCTCTGGCCGCGCAGCCGCTCTGGGCCCCGCCCCAGGCCCCGCCCACGAGTCGGGCCCGCCCACTGGTCCGCCCCAGCCCCGCCCCGCGCTACGACAGGGAGGCGGGGCCTCGGAGGGAGACGCCAGGGTCGGTCCCGAGCGGCAGACGACGCGCCCCATGGCTGAATCTGCCGGGCAGTCCCCGAGCGGCCTCAAGGCCCGGGCCCACCGCGTCTCTCGAAAGGCCGCAGGTAGGCTCACGGGCCTCTTCCCACGTTGGACCCCGAGAGCCAGCCCCTACTGAGTTCCAGACTGAGGCGCGCGGGGCGCCCCGAAAGGCTCCCAAGGCCGGAGAAGGCCGAGAGCGCCCTCCGCCGCCTCGCGCCTCCCGGGAAAGACCTGCGGCCAGACCCCCCAACTCCTTACCCTGGCGTTCTAGGGTTGTCCCAGAAGGGCTGTGCCCGGCTCTGAGGGAAAGGGCAGGGGAGGCCCCGTGGGCCTAGGGCTGGGGTCGCCAAGCTGGGCAGGTGACCCGGGCCCCGTGGGCAGCCGCCCTGGAACCTGGCACTGGTCCTCCTTCCAGTCGCACTGCTGCTTTGGGGCCCCGCTTCCCTGAGGTATAAGAGAGGCTCCTCCCTTCTTACCGGGAAGTGAATTATTTGGGGGACGGAGAGAGGTTACCCCTAAAAGCACCCATATCTCAGATTTTCAGGAGTGCATAACTGCACTATGTTACAAGAGAAAATTCAACCCCGAAAGAGATACATGTTAACCAGGAACTGTTCTGGAGTAATTAACTTACAAATACAAATTGGATTCCCATTCCATGTCACTTGATTTACACACAGGATTGGAAATGGAATATGTGGAAAAGAGAAAAAGATGGGCAGGAATCTGTCCTGTAATCTAATGTATTTGGGTAGAACTTAACCTACTGTTTCTTTGTTTTAATTTTAGGTACTAAACAGACAAGTACCTTGAAACAGGAAGATGCTTCTAAAAGGTATGAGAACTACTAGTATTTGGACAACTGTATTCATTTGACTGTTTATCTCCTATTAATTGAACAATTTTTAAAAACAGTAATGGATGCTACCTTAAAAGAAAATTATTATTAGAAGGGGAAGATCTAGGAAGCATTATAAATTCTCACATAGACTATTACAACCCCCTGCTACATGCTTTAAGAAAATCTAAATCAGACACTTTTAGATTTCTAATGAAGGTATGAGTGTCTGTAGAAAGGTGCATATTTTCAGCCTCTTGGATTTATCTCTTGTCACAAAAGTTTTCTAGAATAGGAATAGTCTGTGAGTATGAATTTAAAAATACATATCTGTGGTATTTTATGAAGTGTTGGCGTTGGCCTTAATTTACTAATTTTTTTTCAAGTTACTTAGTGTAAGATATGCCAGAGCTGTTAGGTCCTGGGGATATAATTTTGAATAGAATAGACACAGTTCCTATCTAGTGGAGCAGATACATACCAATTAAATTATCACAAAGAAATACATAATTACAAATTGTGATAAGCGCTATAAAGTAGTAGGAACTCATAACCAGAATCTAATTTAGCTGGAGGTTGGCAGGGAAGGTGGTGGGTTTTCAGGGGAGGGTTTCTCAGAAAGTAATTAATCTGAGGCCTGAAGGCTAAGTAGGCATTAACCAGACAGAGTAGTGAGGGGCGAGACCTCCAGCCAGAGATGCAGTGTGTGTGCCAAGAAAAGGTTTGGTCACATAAAGAAAGGAGAGATGTTCAGGGTGGTGTGCAGCATTCTGAGCAAGGCAAGAACGGAGCATAGGAAAAGGTTAGAAAGGCAGGATTCCACTCATACAGTACCTGGCAGGCTGTGTGAGCAATTTAGATTTTCTACGTGCAAATGGGAAAACTTTAATAAAGTGATGAAATTTAAGTTTAAAAAGTTTTAATATGTTAGGGATGGTGATCATCTGGGATAAATAAATTGGATGGATTTGAGATCTGCTTTGATGAGTACAGGCATATCTCAGAGATAATGCAGTTTCAGTTCCAGACCACCGCAATAAAGCAAGTCATAATTTTTTTTGCTAGTGGAAGTCTTGCCTTCAATTTGTAAAAAATGCAACATCTGTCAAGTGCAATAAAGTGAAGTACCGTAAAATGAGGGATACCTGCATTTCCCCGTAGAGTAGCATGATTATACTGTCTTTGTTTTAAGAAATATTGAAACCGTCTTCCACACTGATCTGACCACAAACCTAAGGAGATTGTCTTATTTTGAGCACTATAATTTGCAGAATATAGACAAGCTGAAATGTATTTTGAGCAGACCATTTAAGATGATGAAACAATGAAAAAGCCATGGGGATAACCAAATAGTTGTTGAGGGGAGTGATTTTTTATAAATTTACTAGGGGCCCAGTGCACGAAATTGGTGCACGGAGGGGGGTGTTCCCTCAGCCTGGCCTGCAACCTCTCCAATTGGGGACCCTTTGGGGGATGTCCTTGTGAGATTGGGCCTAAACCAGCAGTCAGACATCCCCTCTTGCAATATGGGACCACTGGCTCCTAACCACTCACCTGCCTGCCTGCCTTATTGCCCCTAACCACTCTGCCTGCCTGCCTGATCGCCCCTAACTGCCCTCCCCTGCCGGCCTGATCTCGTCCCCAACTGCCTTCCCCTGCTGGCCTGATTTCGCCCCCAACTGCCCTCCCCTGCTGGCCTGGTTGCCCCCAACAGCCCTCCCTTGCCGGCCTGATCTCACCCCCAACTGCCCTCCCCTGCTGGCCTGGTTGCCCCCAACAGCCCTCCCTTGCCGGCCTGATCTCGCCCCCAACTGCCCTCCCCTGCCTGCCCTCCCCTGCCGGCCTGATTGCCCCTAACTGCCTCTGCCTGCCTGATCACCCCTAACTGCCCTCCGCTGCCGGCCTTATCTTGCCCCCAGCTGGCCTCCCCTGCCTTCCTGATCGCCCCTAACCTCTCTGCCTGCCTGCCTGATTGCCCCTAACTGCCCTCCCCTGCCGGCCTGATCTTTCCCCCAACTGCCCTACCCTGCTGGCCTGGTTGCCCCCAACAGCCCTACCTTGCTGGCCTGATCTCGCCCCCAACTGCCCTCCCCTGCCAACCTGATCTCGCCCCCAACTGCCCTCCCTGCTGGCCTGATCTCGCCCCCAACTGCCCTTCCTTGCTGGCCAATTTGGTTTTGATTGGTCGGTTTCTATGCCAGTCAGCGTCAAAAGCTCTGCCTCCTAAGCAGCCATTGGCTCCTCACAGTTCACCCAGATTTGGGTCTGATTGGTCGGTTTCTATGCCAGTCAGCGTCAAAAACTCCACCTCCTAGGCAGCCATTGGCTCTTTACAGTTCACCCAGATTTGGTTCTGATTTTTCAGTTTCTATGCCAGTCAGTGTCTCTGGGCCTGATCAGCAGCCCCCATGGAGGCCTGGAGAGAAACAGAGGTGCAGCTGTGGCAAAGCCCAGAGAGAAAGAGAGAGGCAACGGCTGATCAACAGCTGCCACAGAGGCTGCAGATCAGACCCTGCCTCTCTCTTCGGGCCTCTCTCTGGGCCTGATCCACAGCCCCCTCAGCAGTCAGTGCTGGGTCGCCATGCCCACAGCGGCAGCACTGACTGTAGGACTAACTTCCAGTGTTTGGTTGAGCCTTTGGATGGTTGTTGCAGACCCTGGGTTTTTATGTATTAGGATTCCAACTACAAAATACTTCCACATTCGATCCAGGTGAATACTTTTAAGCCAGAAAGTAAAGTTTTCAAAAAATATAAAACAATTCCACTATTCACACTAAATTTTTTATTTAAAAACTAGAGGCCCGGTGCATGAAATCATGCACTGGGGGGGGGGGTGTCCCCTTAGCCCAGCCTGTGCCCTCTCACAGTCCAGGGCTCTCACAGTCTGGGACCCCTAGCTCCTTACCGCTCACCTGCAGCGTAGGCGGGAGAGGCTCCCGCCACCGCTGCACTCGCCAACCATGAGCCCAGCCTCTGGCTGAGCAGCACTCCCCCTGTGGGAGCACTGTGACCACCAGGGGGCAGCTCCTACGTTGAGCATGTGTCCCCTGGTGGTCAGTGCACGTCATAGCGACCAGTTGTTCCGCCATTTGGTCGATTTGCATATTAGGGTTTTATTATATAGGATATATTAACATGGCCTGGCCAGCATGGCACAGTGGTTGAGCGCCGACTTATGAACCAGGAGGTCACAGTTCAATTCCTGGTTGAGGCACATGCCTGGTTTCAGGCTCCATCCCCAGTGTGGGCGTGCAGGAGGAAGCCAATCAATGATTCTCTCCCATCATTGATGTTTCTATCTCTCTCTCCCTCTCCCTTCTTCTCTGAAATAAATAAAAGTATTTAAATATTTATATTAACATGTAACAGGTATATTATTAAACAAATGCTTTAAAGTTGTCTCACTTTTAATATGGTAAGTTTCAGCAGATATAATTTACATAAGCAAAAGCTCTAATTTTAAGAGTGTAAAGGAATGTTGAGACCAAAAACCACTGCTGTATACAACACTACCTGTCAATATTTCTGACAGAGGGCAGCTGTGAGACTTGGCTATCCATGGGAAGCAGCTGTAGGTATCTATCAGTTAATAAAAGTTATTGTGGGTTGAGATAGTTGATGCTTAAATCAGCAATTCCTAATGCCGGTTATGTACTGATCTTAGTACCTGACATACATAGCTTTTATTGGTAGGCAGCAAAATGAGAAAAATAAAATAATGTTTTTCATAAAGCTAAATATAAATATAGTCAGAACTGCTTTTTAACTGTGTCCGTGTCTTCTATATTTCTTTGATGTAAGCATGGCCTTTATAAAATGATGGGAGAACAGGTGTTAGTTGCAAATTTATTCTTGTTTTAATGTCCTTATGTGTTCCTAGTTAGCAATCCTGTGCCAGTCCTCCAAATTGTTTTGTAAAACATATTGTTCCAGGCAAGGAATTAGAATCTAACGTTTTGAAGGTAGGGAGAAAAGGTGAGTACATTCTATGCCCAGATATGAGAGCCAAGTCAAGGTCCAGGAGGTCAGCAAAGGTTGGTTCATGAGGCAAGTGGAAACCAGTGCTAGAAAGGAGCCAAATGCATCACCAAGATAGTTGGTATCTTTGGTCTTGTGACAGTGATTCTCAACCCAGTCGCACACTAGATTATTTGGAGCACTTTTAAGAAAACACCTATAACCATACCCCATCCTCAGAGATTCTGATTTAATGAACCTGCAGTGTGACCTGGGCATAGTATCTTTTTGAAAAATCTCATCAGATGGAGCTATGATTGAGAACCACTGTCTGGGGCCATTGTTTGATCTGATAACCCGTGCTTTATGTTCATAATGTGTGGGGCAAGCAAAAGCTGACAGAGCCCCTTTGGTGCCAGGACAAGGACCAGCCTTCCTAGGAAGATTGCTGTTTTCCTAAACCATAGTCATATCAATAAAGTTATTTAATAAAACTTACAACAAAAGTAAGTAAACACTTCTTTGCAAATATGATTTTCTCTTGTCAAACTGTGCCATCTGTTGACCTTTGAGACTTGACACAAATAAATTTTTACTTGTAAGAATAGGCAAAATTATATTTTTTCCTCTCTGATCTCTTCTTATTTATAAAGATTTCAGAGGAAAATCCTCCATTTTTAGTTACCCACAAAACTAATAGAGTATAAACTTGTAACTGGCAAAAAGATTTCACCTCATTTTCTTTTCTGTAGGTATCTCTGAAGTTCTTCCTTGTACTCTGGGTTTTGGAAATCAAATAATCTTGTTTTGTGACTGACATTCTATGTGTCCAGTACAATAAGTAGCTTGTTTCCTTTTTGAAAAGTATTGAGTCAAAAGTAACAGCATCCTATCTAATAAAAGAGTAGTATGCAAATTGACTATCACTCCAACACACAAGATGGCCGCCCCCATGTGGTCAAAGATCCTGCCCCCATGTGGACATAAGATGGCCACCACAAGATGGCCAGCAGGGGAGGACAGTTGGGAGGGACCAGGCCTGCAAGGGAGGGTATTTGGGGGCGATCAGGCCTGCAGGGGAGGGCAGTTGTGAGCGATCAGGCCTGCAGGGGAGGACAGTTAGGGGAGACCCAGTCCTGCAGGGGAGGACAGTTGGGGGGGACCCAGCCCTGCAGGGGAGTGCAGTTGGGGGCAACCAGGCCTGCAGGGGAGGACAGTTGGGGGCAACCAGGCCAGCAAGGGAGGGCAGTTAGCGGTGACCAGGCCAGCAGGGGAGGGCAATTAGGGGCTACCAGGCCTGCAGGGGAGGACAGTTAGGGGCAATTGGGCTGGCAGGGGAGGGCAGTTAGGCATCGATCAGGCTGGCAGGGAAGTGGTTAGGGGTAATCAGGCTGGCAGGCAGAAGCGGTTAGGGGCAATCAGGAAGGCAGGCAGGTGAGCATTTGGGAGCCAGCAGTCCTGGATTGTGAGAGGGATGTCCGACTGCCCGTTTAGGCCCGATCCTACCGGGATCGGGCCTAAACGGGCAGTCGGACATCCCTCGAGGGATCCCAGATTGGAGAGGGTGCAGGCTGGGCTGAGGGACCCACCCCCCCATGCATGAATTTCGTGCACTGGGCCTCTAGTTAAAAATATAAATTTAAGTAGCAAATAGTAAGTTGTTAGAGTATTTTAAAAGAGAAAATTGGCTATATAAAACTTAAAAGTACAATAAGTTACATTTTAAATAATTATTTTTTAATTTTAGGAAAGCAGAACTAGAAGAGACTGTGAGAAAGAAGATTGAGTTTGAGAGAAAAGCTCTACATATTGTTGAACAGCTTTTAGAAGAAAATATTACAGAAGAATTCTTAATGGAATGTGTATGTGTTCACAAATTATTATTTTTGTAGTAGAAAATCTGTATGTGCAATGTGAAACTTACTTGCATTATTGAAATCTTTGAATCTGTTCTTAGTCATCATGTGCAGGTAACATGCTATATAATTCGTGCATTAAAAAATAATCACATGTATTTCTTTTATAATGACTTTAAATGCACTAATGAAAAATAACATGAATATATCACCCCTTAGTAGTAATTGTTTCAACCACTCTGCTATTCTCATTTTATTTTCATCATTTGCACTAATGATTCCAATGTCATTGTCCATGTTCTGTATGTTGTCCTATTTTAGTAACAGAAGATTATATTTGTTAATGTAATTCCATTAATTTTGATTTTTTAATACCTCAAATATAGATCCTTTATGATTTGACACTTAACAAGAAAATTATAATCTGCATTTTGTTTGCTTGTTTTCTTTAATGGCTCTATTATATTAAATTTTTGAATAGAAATTTATATTATGTCCTCATAATCCTTAAGAGAAAAAAGAAATGGAAAATTAAAACTCAGAGCTTCTATTGCAAAAGTAATTTTTAGTGTGGCTCATAGATTTTTCTAAACAAGAGGAATATAAATGTGTAACTTTAAATTGATATAGGTAACTGCATCAAAATCTGTGTACCATGATGACTCTAAATACAAACACAAACCATAAATGCTTCATTTGAAATAAGTACCTTATAGTACTCTCAATAAAAAGTTGTTCAGTCTCTGCTAATACAGAAAAACTTATTCAAAAATAATCTCAAGAAGTGAGATTATTTGAAGAGGAAGATGCCAATGGAAAAAATTTGGTGTTAGCTTATAACTATCACTTCAGCATTCTCTGGTACAGTTTTTTCAGAAGCTGGAAGATTTTGCACAAAAATTTGTTCCGGAGTTACTTTGACCTTTGTTATACTTTATTTTTTTTACATTGTGCTTTAAAAATAGGTAAAATTATATTTTGTTATTTTATGTGCTTTATTTTTTTAATAATAATTTTTAAAATAAAATATACTATCAGTATTTTGCTTTGGTATAGCATTCACTATAACACCATCTCTTCCTCCTGCCTCAGAATTATTTCATGAACTATATAATCTACAAAGATACATAGTCTACTGTGGCAGAACTTTTTTTGTTTTTGTTCTTTTTTATTAATTGCTAATATTTTTTGAGTATTTACTACATGTTGAGCACTCTTCTAAGTTCTTTTTGTGTTTTTTCCTCTGATTCAAACCTATGAGATAGGTAGTGTTGTTATCTCAGTATTTTCAGGTGAGATTTATGGGGCCTAGAGAGCTGATATGAACTTTTTTCAATAATCTGGGATTGGGGGATGCTCCTTTATTTCATTACAGGGGAAGTTTATCACACCTGCTCACTACAGTGATGTCGTGGATGAACGTTCTATTATCAAGCTCTGTGGTTATCCCTTATGTCAGAAGAAGCTAGGAATTGTAAGTAATTTTAAAATATATAGACTTTTAATTTTTATCTTTAATGAAGTACTTTGTAGAAAGAACAAGAAACTGAGGTTATAAATGAATGACATGATATATAGATAATTTGTAACGTAAGTTTAAGTTTATTACTTTTTTTTTTTTCCAAGTTTATTACTTGAATTCTTTTGTAAGCCATACATTTTTTTCTTTAGGTACCAAAACAGAAATATAAAATTTCTACCAAAACCAATAAAATCTATGATATTACTGAAAGAAAGGTAAGTTTAAAGTTTATTTTCAATTTAGCACTTAATTTTTCATCTTATACTAAATGATTCTAAAAACAACTGTTTAGCCCTAGCCGATTTGGCTCAGTGGATAGAGTATCAGCCTGATGACTGACTGAAGGGTCCCGGGTTTGATTCTGGTCAAGGGTATATACCTTGGTGGCAAGCTCAATCAGCCAATCGATATGTCTTTTTAACATCCATGTTTCTCTCTGTCTCTCCCCACCTTCCACTCTCTCTAAAAAAATCAATGGAAAAATATCTTCAGGTGAGGATTAACAAAAAAAGAAAAAACAAAAACACACACACAAATGTTTAAAAATTTTGCCTTTTAGAATATAGTCACATTAAAAGTTTTTCATTTATAGATATATGATTTAAGGTGTTTTAAAAAAACTCTTTGCTTATGCTTTAATTAATCTTTGAACATTTAAAAGTTACAAGTGCTTATTGGAATAAATTCAGGCAAGTAAATCATGGAACAGAATAGAGAAGAAAAAACAGGCTCACCACATTTGTGGACACGTGATATATGACAACAGCAATATTAAAGATTGGTGAAGAAAGGATGGATTACTCAAAAAATAGCACTGGCACAATTTTTTTTTTTTTAATATATTTTTTACAGAGAGGAAGGGAGAGGGATAGAGAGCTAGAAACATCGATGAGAGAGAAACATCGATCAGCTGCCTCCTGCACACCTCCCACTGGGGACGTGCCCGCAACCAAGGTACATGCCCTTGACCGGAATCGAACCCGGGACCCTTCAGTCCGTAGGCCGACGCTCTATCCATTGAGCCAAACCGGTTTCGGCAGCACTGGCACAATTAGTTACCCATATGTAAGAAATAAAAATCGACCTTTATCTCAATGTACATACAAAGATCAATGTTAGGTTAATTAAGGACCTAAGTGTAAAAGACAAACCTTTGGAAAGACATATGGGAGAATCCTATATAATAAAAGGCTACTATGCACATCGACCGAATGGCGGAAAGACTGGTCGCTATGAGCTGCCCCTTGGTGGTCAGTGCGCTCCCACCGGGGAGCACCGCTCAGCCAGAAGCCGGGCTCACGGCTGACCTAAGCCGACAGTCGGACATCCCTTGAGGGCTCCTGGACTATGAGAGGGCACAGGCCGGGCTGAGGGACACCCCCCTCCCTGAGTGCACGAATCTCATGTACCAGGCCTCCAACTTTTATAAACTTAGACTAGAGAGAATTTTTTAAGTAAGATAAAAAATTATAGACTATGCCCTGGCTGGTGTGGTTCAGTTGGTTGGAGCATCATCCTATACACCGAAAGGTCATGGGTTCAATTCCAGGTCAAGGCACATACCCAGGTTGTGGGTTTAATCCCAAGTCAGGTGCCTGTGGGAGGCAGCTGATGGATGTTTCATTCTCACATTGATGTTTTTCTCTCAAATCAATAAAAGCATGTCCTCTGGTGAAGATTAAAAGTAAATAAGACATAGACTATAGAGGAAAAAGTGATAAATTTTTCTACATTGAAATTTAAAATGTTTGCTTCTTAGAAGTTTCCAAAAAAGAGTGAGAAGATAAGCTCCAAATCAGGAGTTATATTTCTGCCATATCTGATCACAGATTCATAACCAAAAAATATAATCTATAAGAAAAAGACAAATGACCTGATAGAAAATTTTTCTAAAAGAAATTTGAATGACTAATGAATGTATGACAAGGTGCTCAATCTTGTCAATAACCAGGAAAATAGCAAATGAAAACACATTGAGTTATGTTTTCACATCCTCAAAAGTGACAAAATTATAAAAATCTGACAATATTAATAACTGTATTCTGCTGATAAAATAAAAATTGGTACAACCTCTGAGAAACTGTTTGGCATTATCTAGTAAAGTCAAATTTTCATGCTCTTATAGCCAAGCCTTTCTATTCTTTGGTATATATCTGAGGAAATTCTTCCTCATGTGCACAAGTATATAGGGTGTCCCCCCAAAAATATATACACACTTTGAGTAATTATAAAAGCAGTCTTTATTAAAATACACTTCATTTTCAAAATTGAGTTATCAGTTGATAAAGTGTGTATACATATTTTGCGACATGCTGTTTGTGTATATGAATGTTCCTAGATGGATAAACAAAATATTATATATGCATAAAATGGAATATTATTCCCCTTATAAAGTTAAAAAGGAAGGAAATTCTGACACATGATACAACGTGGATGAAATTTAAAGATATGCTAAGTGAAACAGGCCAGCACAAAAGGACAAATACCTGATTTCACTTATATGAGGTAACTAGAGTAATCAAATTCATAGAAGGAGAGTAAAATGGTGGTTATCAGAGGAGGCAGAAATGGGGAGTTGTTTAATGGGTGTAGAGTTTCAGTTTTGCAAGATGAAGAGAGTTCAGGTGATGGATAGTGGCAATGATTGCACAACAGTGAGAAAGTTACTTAATGTCACTGAACTAATGATTCAGTGACATTAAGTAACTTAAAAAATGATTAAGATGGTAAATTTGGCATGTTTTACTACATTTTTTAATTGTAAAATTTGTAAAAAAAAAAAAAAAAAAGTTCATAGTAACACTGTAGTGATGGCAAAAACATTAGAAACAACTCAATTGTCCATAAACAATAAAGGGTAGAGTACTTGCATATAGTGTAACTTAATAAGCTACAATTTCATGAAAGAATCTCAAAAAAACATAATGTGGAATAAGAAATGGCAAGGATATGTCCAGCCGGTGTGGCTAAGTGGTTGAACGTCGACCCATGAACCAGGTGGTCACGATTTGGTTCTTGGTCAAGGCACATGCCCGGGTTGCAGGCTTGATCCCCAGTAGGAGTATGCAGGAGGCAACTGATCAGTGTTTCTCTCTCATTATTGATGTTTCTATCTCTCTCTTCCTCTCTCTGAAATCAATAAAAACACATTAAAAAATGACAAGAATATATAACAAAATGATTCCATTTAGGCAAAGTCTAAAAGTAGGGAAAACTGATAGATTTTATAAAAACATATATGTATTATTTTATATATATGTAAATATATATATTATAAGAATATAAGAATATATTATAAGAAAAAATATATATACATATATAAATATTAGAGGCCTGGTGCACGAAATTCATGCACTCAGGGTGGGTGGTGCCTCAGCCTGGCCTGTGCCCTCTCGCAGTCTAGGAGCCCTCAGGGGATGTCCGACTGATGGCTTAGGCCTGTTCCCCTGCATGGAGCGTCTGACCCCTGGTGGTCAGTGTGCATCATAGCGACCAGTCATTCCGCCATTCAGTCAATTTGCATATTAGCCTTTTTGACTAGGTGTACAGGTTAATAATAGTGGATTTTATAATCAAAGAAAACACAATAATTTCCAGAGAAACATCAAAAGTGCTTTATTCAAAGTAATGTCCATCGCTAGCTACACATTTCCCCATCTTTCAGGTAATTTGTGGATACCGTCCCAATAGAACTTTTCTTGTTCTGAGGCAAACCATTCAGAGATCCAATTTTCCACTTCTTCGTATGTTTTGAAGTGCTGCTCAGAAAGTACGTGTGCCGTTGATCGGAACAAGTGGTATTCTAAAGGAGCAAGGTCTGGTGAATACAGCGGGTGGGTTAATACTTTCCAGGCAAGATCTTTTAATGTGTCTTTAACTGGTTTTGAAGTGTGTGATGGTGCATCATCATGAAGCAAAATTACTCTGCCATGTCTTCTGGCACATTCTGGTCATTTTACGATCAAAGCGTGGTTCAAATTGATTATTTGTTGTCAGTAGCGATCAGTATTAACAGTTTCACCTGGTTTTAGAAGCTCATAATACACCACACATTCCTGATCCCACCAAACAGAGAGCATTGTCTTCTTTACAAAACGATTTGGCCTTGCAATCCATGTTGATGGTTGACCTGGATCAACCCATGATTTTGTGCATTTGGGATTCTCAATATAAATCCACTTTTCATCACCAGTCACAATTCGATGCAAAAAAGACTTTCTTTTGTGCCATTGAAGCAACATTTTACTGATAACTTTTTGGTTTTCCATTTGTCTTTCGTTCAGTTGATGTGGCACCCATTTTCCTTCCTTTAAAATCTTTCCCATTGCTTGTAAATGATCGGAAATTACTGAACGTTTAATCTTTTTGCAAGTTGTTTTTGAGTTTGACACGTATCTGCGTCCAATAATGCTTGTAATTGTTGGTCTTCAAACTTTTTTAATTTACCTGGACGTTCTTTGGCTTTCACATTGAAATCATCACTTTTAAAGCGTTTAAACCAGCGTTCACAAGTATCTTGAGATGGAGCATGTTCACCATAAGCTTCCCAAAGTATTCAACAGCACTTTTCTTCAAAATAAAGTAACAAATTAAAACTTCCCGCAAATGCTCTTTTTTTGGCACAAAATTCAACATTTTTAAGTATAAAATATCTATGATATTAACACCTTCAGCAAATTTGACATAGGAAGTTTTGAAGCTTGTTAATACAACACAATAGCATACATATCAAATCGCATATATATTAACACATGTGTAACGCCATCTAGTGAAAAAAATCCGCATTATTAACCGGTATACCTAGTATATAGGCTAGGATATGTATAGGCAGCACAACTAAGAGAAAGCAAAGAAATGAGCAGTAAAATTTATAATACTGGTTACCTCTGGGGAATGTGGAGTATGGTGCCATCAGAGAGGGGCACATAGAGGCCTTCAAAGGTACTCTACCTTATTTCTTACCTTGGGTGGTAGATTTCATGGGTTTTCATTTTTTTCTTTGAACTACATATTTATGTTTTATACTCTCTTCTGTACATATGCTGTGTTTCACAATGAAAAAAACTAACTAGTTTACATTTTTTTTCCAGTGTTTTTGCAGCAATTTTTGTTATAAAGCGTCTAAGTTTTTTGAAGCACAAATTCCTAAAACTCCAGTATGGGTTCGAGATGAAGAAAGGTAATTTAAATCATTGTATATACATTTGTCCATATATTTTAAAAATTTTCTTCTGCTTTTTGAGGTATGCAGAAAATAGATCTAAGTCTCTTTGGAATATTACCACTGTATACATTTTAATTGTGGGGAAATGGTTATATTTTAAGAATAACTATTAAGGGTTTTACACTTAAAATTAGAAAATTAATATATGCAAATGTTTTGTGTGTTGTTTTAGCTTTAATCACAAAATTTGAACTTTGCTACACTGGTTCATTCTTTCTTTTTTAAAGATAATTGGCTTTATTCAATGATTCATGAATCAGGATGCGTCCCATCTAGTGAATAGAAAGGTGCTCTCAGCCAGTTATTTCTTTTAATATTTCTATTAATATAGTAGTCCTGGAGTAAGAATGTTAAATTTTTTCAGAAGATACTGGATCTTGGTATCTAACTCAACTCAGTTTGTTGTTAGGAAACTATGTTCTAAGATTTAAAAGTTCAGGTTGTTAATTTGGTCAATCTTTATTAAACATCAGTATAATATTTTATAAATTTAAAGAACCCCAATTGAGAGTCATTTTTAGCAAAAAGGTTTACGGACATTCCTGGGATTTCGCCTCTTGGGAAATGTTTAAGCATTTACAACATTTTAGTAGTTGCTGAATTTGAGAGAAAATTTATTATTGTGGGGACAAATGGCATAATAATATAAAAACAGTAACAAAAATTATTGTTATATAATTAAACTATATTGTCTAGAAATTCCAAACACAGGCTTAATGAGATAATATACTAAGTAATTCATGTTTGATAGCGAATATTATAACAACACTAGGCATTGTTATTTATGGTAAAATAGTTAGGATCTTTTCTAAATAGAGTCAATGACATAAATGTACTGAGATGTGAGTTGATGAAAGATACTTACCTAAAAAGAACAAAACAAAACTCTTGGTCTTATCTGATGAACGGTGTAATACGATGCGACTGCAGGTTCAGTTAGCCCTAATTGTACTGATGACAGTATCTTTGTTGGCAGACACCTTTGCCTGATGATCCATTCCCATGTGGTTTAGAATATGTAAAATATATCACCCTGTGGCCTTTGTTAATTGAATTAAACATAAGACTAAACTGTTCATCATTTCTCCACCAGCCTATCTGACTTTCTTTTTTGGAGGATAAAAGATTGTAGCATTGTCCAAGTGACTGGGAAGCTGAGAGCACCTTTTAAGCTATTACTCTTTATCTCCTTTCTTAGTATTTCTATCACCAGAGCTGTCCATCACCTTCCTTAGCCCTACATCAGCAATATATTCCATTCCCCACTGTTAAAACCACTGTTTCCTTACATTGTCTTTACCCCTACATCCAAAGATATCTCTCTACTTAAATTTAGCCCTTTCATTTAGCCAATCATCATATCTGCTTCAAAACTATTTACCAAACCACCTTTTCTGTCATCTCTGTTTTCTTCAAATATAGTCATAGTTACTTCCTTTAGCTAATTTAAAACAGTTCTTCCCTCTAATCTTTTTCTAAAATCTTACCATCCTATGTTCAGAATGCCCACTTTTTCTGAAATATGAAACCCTGTTACTTTTTATTTGTGGTTCTTGAAATTCTGCCTTACCTATATATACATCCCTACATCACTAAAAAAGAAAGATGGCCCTAGTGGGTTTGGCTCAGTGGATAGAACCTCAGCCTGCGTACTGAAGGGTTCCGGGTTCGATTCTGGTCAAGGGCACATGCCCAGGTTGCGGGTTCAGTCCCCAATAGGGGGTGCAGGAGGCAGCCGATCAATAATTCTCTCTGATCATTGGTGTTTCTACCTCTCTCTCCCTTCTACCTTCCTCTCTGAAATCAATAAAAATATATTTTAAAAAATAATAAAAATTAAAAAAATTAATTAGAAACATGAAAATGGCCTTGGTTTCCCTAATCTAAGCATCAATTGAGTTTACATTCAAAATGTGTAGTATGTGCTTACTACATGGCAGATTACACACATGTATAAAGTCCAACCTGTAAGTTTAAATCTCATTGGGATGGCCAAGTAAATACTCATGAGTGAAACAAATTTGTACTTATTCTAATGGCGAACTGTTATGTAAGTAGTGAGACTAAAACATTGCACAATAAGAAACTCTTAAGAAGATATGAGAAAATAAACTTGCAGGAGTGGGTTGGGATGTTGGAAGTAGATAGTGAGGACATTAGCTCACTTGAAAAAAAGGTTATGCTTTGGGAAAAAAATAGAAGATAATGATAGATAACAAGGGGCCAAGCTAAGTTTGGTATGTCCTCAAGTCCTGGGGAGCCATAAAGTGTTTTTGAACTGAATTTAATCTGGCGTACAAAATAAATTAAAGAAAGGATCATAATTAAAGAGACGAAAGGATCCTTAGAGATAATTTAATCCAACCGCTATCAAATAAGCTCAGAAAGAGTATTTATTTCTTAAGCTATTGATAGATTCTGAACAAGGCCAGGATTCTTTCATCATGTTCCACTTGATTGTAAGTAACCAATCTATAATATAAACTGTCACATTGTACATAGTGCAACTATAGCCCTTATTTATGTATAACTAGAGGCCCAGTGCACGAAATTCGTGCACGGAGGTGTGTGTCCCTCAGCCCAGCCTGCACCCTCTCCAATCTGGGACTCCTCAAGGGATGTCCTACCGGGATCAGGCCTAAATGGGCAGTCGGATATCCCTCTCACAATCCAGGACTTCTGGCTCCCAGCTGCTCGCCTGCCTGCCTTCCTGATTGTCCCTAACCGCTTTTGCCTGCCAGCCTGATCACTCCCTAACCACTACCCAGACAGCCTGATTGATGCCTAACTGCTCCCCTGCCAGCCTGATGGCCCCTAACTGCCCTCCCCTGCAGGCCTGGCCACCCCTAACTGCTCTCCCCTTCAGGCTTGATCGACCCCAACTGCCCTCCCTTGCAGGCCTGGTCCCTCCCAATTACCCTCCCCTGCTGGCCTGATCACCCACAACTGCCCTTCCTTGCAGGCCTGGTCCCTCCCAACTGCCCTCCCCTGCTGGCCATCTTGTGGCAGCATCTTTGACCACATGGGGGCAGCCATCTTGTGTGTTGGAGTGATGGTCAATTTGCATATTACTCTTTTATTAGATAGGATGCTTTTTATATAACCATTTCAGTGTATTTTATACCTAGAAGCATCAGTGTTACCTTGACTTCTAAATTCTTATGGGCCAAGGATTATGTCAGTTTATTTAATGAGTCCACTAGAGGTCACTGTGTTTTCACAGAGAATGATATTTTTATGTGCTAATGATCAGAATTCTAGAATTCAGTATTTTAAGAGTTTGTCTAGCTATTGCACATATAATAAGCTCAACAGGAATGTGATATTTTAAAGAAAGTCTATTCAAATATGATACAGGGTTATAACATTCAGAACCTATTTTCTTTTAAAGCAGGAAAAATGCTTCTTTTAAATGGTGGCATTTAGTATTTAATGCAGAGATTTTTATTAGCTTAAAAGTGAGTCATCATAATAAATAATAAATCACATCACAATCATTTTAATGATAGTTATCTTATTACTAATATTACTTTATTAATTATTGAATACTTATTTAATAATAATAATTTTAAAATAAGAATAAATTTTAAAATCCACTCAAAGAATTAATATTTTATTGCAATGACTTCCAAAATTTTTGACTACTATAATAAATGCATTTTACATTATGATTCATCACATACATATAACTGAAACAAAAGTTTTATGAAACAATACTTATCTTCACTACATGAAAAGCCTCTGATATTTTGTACTCTGTTGCTTTTTAAAAATGCTGGTAGCACTGAATTGGTTGGTCCTGATCTTCAGTTTTAAGAGCACTGCTTTGCTGGATCTAGCTTAGGGTTCCTTCTTGTGCTATAGCAAAGTCTGTTATCAACACTAAGCCTCAGTTTCCTCATTTGTAAAGTAGAAAGTTGCATTTCGGTCTTAGTTCCCTTTAGTTCTGATGTTTTACAGTTCTCAGTTAGTCTGCTGCTATAGTGAAAGTCTTCTAGTAAGGAAATGTCTTCTTTATAAAAATAATAAAAATTTAAATGATTAGCATAAAACTAGGGAAACTTATACTATCTTGTCCTTGTAGGGAAGTCTCTCTTATTTAAGAATTTAGAATAAAAGTTACTTCAGTTTGTGAAGATAAAGACTGATAAAGGATTGGATCAAAGTTTTTAAATTATGAGGAATCAGGAATGCTTTATTCTATGTCCAGAACAACTTGAAGTTGACATCTGCAGGAACACCATGATATTACACACCATTTGGAAATAGAATACTGAATTTGACAGAGTTTGGTCTTTCTTAGATTACTGTGAAAGCAAATATAAACTTATTCACCAGATTCTAAAATACTAAAACCTATAGTGTCTCAAAATTTCTGATTATTTTATACCATAATCTCACTATCACAATAAAAAATGTATAAGTAGATCAAGAAACATTTAGACAAATTTATGAATTCTAGCTCCATATTTCTATCAAGGCTTTGGAGTCATAAAGGACCTTAGAGGTTTTCTAGGCCCTCATTTTTATTATTCGGGTATGAAAAAATATGTGGAGTATGTTAATGTCATGGAGAACAGTAGTGCTTCTCACAAAATGTCTCCTGATGCCCCGTCAGAGACAAAAACTGGGTCCTGATGCAGTATGATGCTTCTCATGTTGTGAGTTAGAGACTTTTTACCTACTTGGTGGCCAGAAACAGACCACATACAGTTTTGTTGCTCTGAGACAGTGTATTCATTTAGGTAGTTGCATAGTTGCATTTATAAATTCTGTTTGGTTGACCAGGCTCTGACAAATTTTTGAAAGAGGGAAGTTTCTTGAATTGTAACAGAAAAAAATCAGGAGTTAAAACTAAGAAGGACATATGTTCAGAATCAAATTGTGATTTAAAAGATCAAATTGGCGTGAAAAGAATGGTTAATGCTGACAGAGCTAAAAGCGCCATCATGTGGCTCAAGTTAGGGGATTTTCACACATACTTCTTGGCAATAAACATAGTGTAATCTCAGATGTGCGGAAGCCAAAAACCTCTGCAGAACAACTTTTATAACCTCTTCCTGAACAGCCAACTCTGTTGCTTGATATACAGAATAAAAACTTTCTGAAACAAAGTTTAACATGTCTTAAATTATATTTGAAAAATTCCCACTACAAGGAGCAATTGTAGCCTGTTGCTTCTGTTGGTTTATCTATAATAATAAAAGGGTAATATGCTAATTAGACTGAAAGTCCTTCCGGACGTCATTACAGACGAAACCACGGCCAGAGCGCGGGACCCAGGTGCTTGCCGGCGACTGGAGGGAAGCGCCCAGGTCCTGGGTGCCTGCCGGTGGCTGGAACAAAGCCCGGGTCCCGGGTGCCAGGGGGAAGCCGGTGCCAGCAGCCGGGGGAAGGAAGGCCTACTCTTGCTCTTGCACGAATTTTCATGCATCAGGCCTCTAGTATACATATAGTATACATATTCTAAACGATAAACAGATGTACATACAAACATACATACAAAAGGTTTTTCAGTATGTTATTTCTAGTTTTAGATTTACTTTGCTAAAGTTACAGTTAATCATCTAATTTATACTTTAGTAAAATAATATGAAAACATTTATGAAGAACAAGCTTGAAGGATATTAAATAATAACCTTAACTAACATGATTACTTATTTTTGTTTTTTGAATTGAGCTTATCTCAGTTAAGTTGAGAATAATCTCCAGGGCAACAAAAACTTTAAAGGGAATAGAAGATACTTAGAAAGAAGAGAAATGACACTTTTAACAAACAAAATACTTTTGAATTTCCTTTATTTTTTAATCCTCACCTGAGGATATTTTTCCATTGATTTTTAGAGAGAGTGGAAGGGTGGGGGACAGAGAGAGAAACATCGATGTGAGGAAAACACATCAATTAGTTGCCTCCTGCACGCACCCCAACCAGGGCCAGGGATCGAGCCTGCAACCGAGGTACATGCCCTTGACCAAATTGAATCTGGGACCCTTCAGTCCTCGGGCCAGTGCTCTATCCACTGAGCAAAATTGGCTAGGGCAAGCATGTCAAACTCAAAGGCTAACACAGGCCAAATAAACAAGGTTTAAGTTTATATGGGCCGCAAAAAAACAAAAGCTTCAATTTTCATAAGAAATGTAGGTTTATTTCAATAGAGACATGCTGAATACAAAGGGCTGAAATAAATGAGTAACTGTTAACATAAAATAGAACATTTTAATAAAAATTAATATTTTTTCTTGAACATTAACTTACCAGACACTGAATAACTGCACAAATTAATAAGCGTAACTCAAACCTATTTTTTTTGTTCTCCAAAAGCAAAATATTTCCTGTTGTGCACACCAAACAAGTCAGTACAAGATTAATGACATGGCCATCGGCTACTAAAATATTTGCTGCTAGTATTAGTGGAGAGAAATGGTGCGCCTGCGCGTAAGGCGAGAAAGGGAAATGAGTGCAACACGATTACAGTAATCAGTCATTAGTGAATGTTGTAGTTCGTTATTAATAATTATGTATAATAGGATATTGTAAAAATTAAGTTACAAAATTTTTATTAAAATGTTTCTTACATACCATTATATTGGCTGGGTTGCAAAAATATTCATTGTGTGGGCCATGTGTGGCCCGCGAGTTTGACATGCTTGGACTAGGGCAGTGGTAGGCAAACTGCGGCTCGTGAGCCACATGCTGCTCATGAGCCGCGGTTTGCCGCTCTGTTGACTAATGAGTTTGCCAACCACTGGACTAGGGCAAAGCTTTTGACGTTCATCTAAGAAAGGATAGAAAAGAAAGAGCAACTTAACTTGGTGCCTTCTTTTTAAAACAGTTCGTAGCAAAAACAATTTGAAGCTCTGTATTGAACTTATTGTCCACTACCTCATTAAATTTAAACTTAGTTTATTTTTTGTGTTAGGTACTATTTCTGTTTTACAGATTGGGAATCAGGGAGAGTATTAACATCACTCAAAATATCTAGAAACAACATTTACTAGTTGTGTTGTTTTTTTAACCAATAAACAGAAAAATGAAACAAAGGAAATTTGGAAAATAGTAGCTTGTAAACTATATTGAGTTTTTACAACCGGGGTTAAGCAAAGGTGGTATTCTCTCAACTTTGGGGGTATTTTCTGACTTTGATGAGAGGCAGCATGTTGTAGAAAGAGCTTAGATTTTGAAAGACCTAAATTCAGATCCTAGATTTACTACTTGTTAGCTGTAGTGACCTTAGGAAGTCAGCTAACCTCTGAAAGCTTCCATTTCCTCTTCTATAAAAAGTTATGTTATGGGAGGATTAAATGAAATGATATATAAAACCACCTAGCAGAAAGTGTGGGAAGATGAAAAAGTTCTAGAGATGGATGGTGCTGATAGTTGCAGAGCAATATGATTGTACTGAATACCACTGAACTGTACACTTAAAAATGAAAAATGGTTAAAAGGGTAAAATTTGTTATGTATTTTATCACAATTTTTAAAAATCTACCTACCATATAGTAGGCACTTACTATATTCTAATTTTCCCCTTGCCTTCTTTAGAGATTGAATTTTCTTTTAACTCAGTGTTTTTCTCAAAGAATATCAAATTGTGTAGCTGGAGATTTCTCATAAAACTATCTTGAACTGTATGCATGATTTAGAATAAAGTTTACATTTTGATTTCCCCATGATTCAGCCATACTTGAACCTCATTATTTGGAACTATTTTGCCTCCAAGATCTTGAAATAAGAGTTTTCCGTCTCTGACCACAACCTCTATCTCATCTACAGCTATCACTCTTAAGTGTGCTTTGTGACCTCATTTTGACCTCCTGCCTCTACATTAGCTCTGTTCTTCTAGGTTGGCAGACCCTCGTTAAATTTGTTTTCTTGAGTTCTACAGTTATCAGTTACAGTATTGTCCTCTCAAGTAATCCCAGATTCTTTCTCCCTTAACCTTCTACAGTGTCCACCTTCACATGTCATCCTTTTTTTCTGAGCTTAGGTTGCTGAACATTATTGGGTAAAGTCCTCAAATAAGACCTTTAGCACTTTAGACAAGCTGTCTTATTTAATTCAGTTCTCACAACATCCCTGAGGAAATATTGCTACCCACCATATTGATAGTGGAACTGAGGCTCAGAAAGGTTTAGTACTCACCCTGAAGGTTTAGTCACTCACACTTAGCTCATATATTGATTTCAGACTTAAACCTAGATTTGTCTGGCCCAGAGCCTGTTCTCTTTCAATTCCCTATTTCCTATTCAATCATCAACCCTCTGCCTCCTGGAATTTGTAGGCGTTACTCTACTGAAATAACTCTCGATAACATAACTAATTACTATAGGACTACTAAATTTCATTGGTATTTTTCAGGATTCCATTCTTTGGCCCTGTTTCCAGTTCATTCTGTCTCCTCTCAACTGTGTGCTCATCTGTTGTTTTTTTTTCCCTTTGTTTCTTCTCCCTCCCCACAACACCATTTATCCCATCTATGCCCTCTTCCACCTCCACCTACCCCCCACCATCACCATACTGTTGTCTACGTCCATGAGTTCTCTATATATTTTTTTCTCAATCCCTCTACCACAACCACCCCCAACTTTGTTTCTTGCTAATAACTCTCATATATTCAAACCTTTTTTTCCTCTCCTTAAACTTTGAACCTAACCCCCAACTCATGGGGCATAATTTAACCTACTGCTTAACTGAAACAATTGAGGGCATATAGCAGAATCTCCTTCAACATTATTTTCTTTGTATGCTCTCTCATTTCTCTGCCTCCTTATTGCTAATGTACTACCTCTAAGTTACTGATTCTGTTGTCCTCTCACCAAGGCCGTGCTTTATGATTTATTCCTATTTTCTTCCTCTTTAATGCTGTTTTCATATTGATTCTTTTCTCTCTATTTTAAAAAGGAAAAGAATCCTGAAAAATACCAATTAAATTTAGTAGTCCTATAGTAATTAGTTATGTTATCGAGAGTTATTTCAGTAGAGTAACGCCTACAAATTCCAGGAGGCAGAGGGTTGATGAATGATTAGGAAATAGGGAATTGAAAATGATGAGTGCAGATTTCTTTAAAGAAGGCTTACATTGAAAGGAGGCAGGGCTATATGATTGAAGAACAGGGTTTAAAAGATAGGATACATTTGCTAAAAGGAAAACATACAAAAGGAAAGAGGAAAAGGGAGAGGTTTGTGAAGTAAAACATCCAAGTAAAATCCACAGGATTAGTTTCAAATGCCTTACTGTACAAACTATATCTTTATAGACCCAGATGTATCTGAAGCTTTTCTTCATTAGCTCAGCAGGAAGTGTTTAAAAATTCTCTAATTTCCTGTGGCAGCTCATACATCTTTCCTGGTACTTATCAAGTACTCTCTTGAATTATGTGATGCAACATTGTAGTTCTCATGAGCCGTGCTGTCGGGGTTTGATTCCTGGCTTTACCCATTATGAGCTGTGTGACTTTCAGCAAATGACTTTGGTATTCAGTCTTTGTATCTGTAATGGGATGATAGTAGCAGGTATATGATTCTTACGAGGATTAATATTTGTAAAGCTCTTAGAACATGTGTTTTCCTTCTACTAAATTATAAGATCCTTAAGAATAGGAAACTATTCTTTGTATTACCATACCCCATATAGTCCATAAATATAATAGTTCATAATTTTACATAATTAGGAATTTGTTGAATGGTGGAATATACTCTGAATTTGCAGGTTAGCCATTTAGTATAAGAATCCAATTGAGAATCACTGTATCTGCACATACATTCTTCCCTACAGTGATACTCAGACCCCAGGATAGGACCAAATGCCAGACAGCTACATGGTACTGAACCTTCATAATTTTAGGCATGAAGACTTGGACCAGGAAATGTGATAAGAAGAGTGAGAGAACTACAGTTGGAAATGGGAGAATGTAGTCAACCAGGAATAAAACACAATTGTAAACGTTAGCATATTATTTAGGCCAACAACAAAAAAAAAACTCTACATGGGCGTTATAAATATCCCTGTAGCAGTCAAGGCTAATCACCATCCAAGCACTGTCATTTGTTTTCTTTGAGAAACACCAAACCATGGTAGCTTCTATGATTACAGTTTTAGTGAGTGGGAAGAAGTAGGGTAAACAGAATAATTTGGATGATTGGGAAAGGATACTCCTCAATTGGCTGAGGGACTTTAAGGAAGGAGAAAAAATAGATTAAATTTTTACTCTCAGGCAATTCACTGCCATTGCCTTATTCTGCCTTTTCCTTTTAAATGTTTTTATTATCTTTCTTGGGGAATTCCTGAACTGCAAAGCAATCTCTAGAGCAGGGATGCCAAATACTGGTTTCATCTTGTATGCCTTCTGGTGTGTGGCACTGAAAAGGAGTATAGTGGAAAAGAATGCCTTGGTCAGTTAGCACTGCCTCCCATAACTAAGAAGAGGATTGCCAAGAGAGCCTGCAGTGCCTCCTATGCTTGAAACTGAACAAAAGATGAATGGGTTATCTAGGTAAGAGTTATATGGTTGATGCTGTGATGTTTTAATTACATAGAAAAACTAGAGGTTTGGTGCATGAATTCATGCATGGGTGGGGTCCCTTGGCCTGGCCAGCAATTGGGCCAATCAGGGCTGTCTCACCCAGTCCCCATCAGGGCAATCGGGGCTGGCCCGCCTGGGGGAGGGACCATAGGAGTTGGCTGGCCTGGGGGGGGGGGGGGGGGGAGGGGGACTGGGGAGGGACCGCAGGAGGTTGGCTTGACGAGGGAGTTTGGCTGTGGGAGCACACTGACCACCAGGGGGCAACTCCTGCATTGAGCGTCTGCCCTCTGGTGGTCAGTGCACATCATAGCGACCAGTCGACCGGTCATTCAGTCATTCGGTTACTTAGGCTTTTATATACATAGATACTTGTAACTGACATTTTTCTCTGGTTGTCTTTAAATGTCATAACTCAAATGATTTCTGGTTCTATCTAGCCATTTAGCTTGATGTTTTTTAATTGAAGGTTTTTGTAATATGATCTTCATTGCAGCCCTATTTTGCCCTTTAAATGGAATTTATGCTCAGTATCTTAGCTTCTCTTTAATGCATACTGCTCCCTTATATTTACTTTTTTTCCTAACAATTAACTTTTTAGAGCAATTTTAGGTTTACAATAAAATGGAGAAGAAGGTACAGAGATCTCCCATATGCCTCTTGCCCCCACATAAATCATACCCTCCCCCATTAGCAACCTCCTCCTTCAAAATGGTACATTTGTTACATTTGATGAGCCTACATCAACATGTTATCACCCAAAGTCCCATGGTTTACATTAGGGTACACTCTTGGTGTTGTATATTCTATGGGTTTGGACAAATGTATAATGGCTTGTATCCACCATTGATAATATCAGGCCCTAAAAATCCTCTGCGCTCCACCTAGTCCTTTCCCCCTCTCTATCCCCACCCCCACAACTCCTGATCTTTTTACTGTCTTCATAGTTTAACCTTTCCCAGAATGTTATATGGTTAGAATTACTAACAGTATGCACGGGTCCTCAAACTTTTTAAACAGGGGGCCAGTTCACTGTCCCTCAGACCGTTGGAGGGCTGGACTATAGTTTAAAAAAAAACTATGAACAAATTCCTATGCGCACTGCGGGCCCGGGACGAGTCGGCTGCTAAGCAGGACAGGCAGCGGCACCCGGCAGGCCGGATAAATGTCCTCAGCGGGCCGCATGTGGCCCGCGGGCCGTAGTTTGAGGACCCCTGGATAGCCTTTCAGACTAGCTTCTTTCACTTAGTGATATGCATTTAAGTTTCTTTCATGTCTTTTCATAGCTTGATGGCTCATTTCTTTTTAGTGCTGAATAATATTCCAGTGGCTGAATATAGTTCAGTTTATTTATCCATTCATCTATTGAAGGATATTTTAGTTGCTTCCAAGTTTTGGCAGTTATGAGTAGAGCTGTTATAAATATCCATGTGCAGGTTTTTATATGGATTTAAGTTTTCAACTCCTTTGGATAAATACCAAGACACATAATTTGTGGGTTGTATGGTAAGAGTATGGTCAGTATTGTAAGAAATCATTGAATTGTCTTCCAAAGTGCTCTACTATTTTGCATTCCACCAGCAATTCAGCATTTGATGTGTTCTGGATTTTGGCTATGCTAATAGGTGTGGAGTGCTATTTCATTTTTGTTTTAATTTGCATTTCTCTGATGGCATATGAGGTGGAGCATCTTTTCATATGCTTATTTAGCATATGTATGTCTTCTTTGGTGAGGTCTCTGTTAAGGTCTTTGGTTGGTGCATGTCTTAGTTTCTTCAGGCTACTGTAACAAAATAGTGCAGACTGGGTGTCATATAAGCAACAGTAATTTTTTCTCATAGTTATAATACAGAGGCTTGAAGTCTGAGATCAGGATGTCAGGATGATTAGGTAAGGACCCTATTTTGGGTTGCAGACTTCTAGTTATAGCCTCACATAGTGGAATGGAAAGGGATCTTTCTGGTGTTGTTTATAATCCCATATATGATGGCTTTGCCAACATGACCTAATCACCTCCCAAAGTCCTCACCTCTTAATACCATCACACTGGGCATTAGGATGTAACATATCAATTTGGGGGACGGGGGGACACAAACATTTACCAGGGGTGGGCAAACTTTTTCACTCGAGGGCCACAATGGGTTCTTAAACTGGTCCGGAGGGCCGGAACAAAAGCATGGATTGAGTGTTTGTGTGAACTAATATAAATTCAAAGTAAAGGAGCGGAGGGGAGAGCAAGAGAACCGGATAGAACAGCTGGATCCGGCCCGCGGGCCGTAGTTTGCCCACGGCCGATTTAGACCCTTTGATTTTGTCAGTGTTCTGAATGTGGGCTATTCTAATAGGTCTATAGTGGTGCCTCATTTTAATTTTCATTTTTCTGATGACATGATGTAGAGCATCTTGGTATATGTTTATTTGCCATATGTATATATTTGTTTTTCTTTTCTTCCTTTTTTTTTTTTTTGAGAGCGAGAAGAAGGGGGGCTGAGAGAGAGAGAGAGAGAGAGAGACATCAATTTGAGAAACATCAATCAGTTGCCTCCTGCACACCCCCTACTGGGGGTCAAATCAGCCACCTTTTGGTGTACAGACAACGCTCCAACCAACTGAGCCACACCAGCCAGGACTCTTTTTCTTTTTCTTTTTGTTCTGT
Organism: Plecotus auritus; assembly: GCF_963455305.1. NCBI lineage: Eukaryota > Metazoa > Chordata > Mammalia > Chiroptera > Vespertilionidae > Plecotus > Plecotus auritus. The sequence goes on from NC_137771.1 coordinate 72,975,235, forward strand.
TTTTCATACGTTTTTATTGATTTCAGAGAGGAAGGGAGAAGGAGAGAGTGATAGAAACATCAATGATGTATCATTGATCGGCTGCCTCCTACATGCCCCACACTGGGGATCCAGCCCACAACTTAGGCATGTGCCCTGACCGGGAATTGAACCATGACCTCCTGGTTCATAGATTGATGCTCAACCACTGAGCCATGCTGGCTGGGCTCTTTTTTTTTTTATGTATCTTCTTTGGTGAGGTATCTGTGAAGTTCTTTGGTCCATTTTTTTTAATTGCATTGTTTGTTTTCTTATTGTTGTATTTTGAGAGTTCTTTCCTATTTTGGATAACAGTTCTTTATCAGATATGTCTTTTGTAATTATTTTCTCCTACTCTGTTGCTTAACTTTTTATTATCTTGACAGTATCTTTTGTAGAGCAGAAATTTTTAATTTTAATCAAGTCCAGCTTTTCAATTCTTTTTTTTCATGGATCATGTTTTTGGTGTCAGATCGAAGAAGTCATCTAGGTTTTCTGCTTTGTTATCCTCTAGTAGTTTTACACTTTCACTTTTTACATTTAGGTCAGTGGTTCATTTTGGGTTATTTTTGTAAGGGTGTATGGTCTGTGTCCAGATTTATTTTTTTGCATATAGATGTCCAGTTGTTTCAGTGCCATTTGTTGAAAAGACTTTCTTTTCTCCATTGTATTTGTTGCCTTTGCTCCTTTGTTAGAGATCAGTTGATTATATTCACACTAGAGGCCTGGTGCACAAATTCGTGCACCAGTGGTGTCCCTTGGCCTGGCCTGTGGGATCGGGCCGAAACTGGCTTTCTGACATCCCCCAAGGGGTCCTGGATTGCAAGAGGGTGCAGGCCAGGCCGAGGGACCCCACCAGTGCATGATCGGGGCCAGGCAAGGACGTGGGAGGTTGGCAAGCTGGGGAGGGACCATGGGAGAGCTTCAGGGCGTGTCTGGCCCGTCTCGCTCAGTCCCAACCAGCCGGACCTCATCAGCAAGCTAAACTACCGGTTGGAGCATCTGCCCCCTGGTGGTCAGTGCACATCATAGCAACTGGTCGACTGTCTGCTCCCTGGTGGTCAGTGCACATCATAGCGAGCAGTTGAGAGGCCTTAGCATATCATTAGCATATTACACTTTGATTGGTTAAATGGCCTACCAGATGACTGGACACGTAACATATTAGGCTTTTATTATATGGGATGGGTCTATTTCTGTAACTTTCTATTCTATTCTACTTACCTATTTGTTTGTTCTTTCTCCAATAACCACACTATCTTGAGTATTATAGCTTTACTAGAGGCCCAGGGCACGAAATTCGTGCATGAGGGGGGGTGTCCCTCAGCCCAGCCTGCACCCTCTCTAATCTGGGACCCCTCTAGGGACATCCCTCTCACAATCCAGGACTGCTGGCTCCCAACCGCTCGCCTGCCCGCTGCCTGATTGCCCTAACCCCTTCTGCCTGCCAGCATGATCACCCCCTAACCACTCCCCTGCCAGCTCGATTGCCCCTAACTGCCCTCCCCTGCCGGCCTGGTCACCCCTAACTGCCCTCCCTTGCCAGCCTGGTCATCCCAACTGCCCTCCCCTGCAGGCCTGGTCACCCCCAACTGCCCTCCCCTGCAGACCTGGTTGCCCCTAACTGCCCTCCTCTGCAGGCTTGGTCTCCACCAACTGCCCTCCCCTGCAGGCCTGGTCACCCCTAACTGCCCTCCCTTGCAGGCCTGGTCCCTCCCAACTGCCCTCCCCTACTTGCCTGGACCCCCCCAGCTGCCCTCCTCTGCTGGCCTGGTTGCCCCTGACTGCCCTCCCCTGCTGGCCTGATCGCCCACATCTGCCCTCCCCTGCAGGCCTGGGTCCCCCCCAACTGTCCTCCCCTGCAGGCCTGGTCTCCCCGAACTGCCCTCCTCTGCCGGTCCTGGTCTCCCCCAACTGCCCTCCTCTGCCTGGTCACCCCTAACTGCCCTCCCCTGAGGCCTGATTGTTCCCAACTGCCCTCCTCTGCTGGCCTGGTCACCCCTAACTGCCCTCCCCTGCTGGCCTGATCGCCCACAACTGCCCTCCCCTACAGGCCATCTTGTGGTGGCCATCTTGTGTCCACATGGGGGCAGCCATCTTTGACCACATGGGGCGGCCATCTTGTGTGTTGGAGTGATGGTCAATTTGCATATTACTCTTTTATTATATTATATAAGATAGTAAGACTTGAAGTCAGGTAATGTTTGTTCTCCAACTTTGTCCTTCTTCAATATTGTGTTAACTAATCTGGGTATTTGCCTCTACATAAAAACATTAGAATAAATTTGTTGACATCCACAAAATAATTTGCTGGGATTATGGTTGGATTGCATTGAATCTATAGATCAAGTTGAAATGAACTGACATCTTGACAATGACAATATTGAGTCTTCCTGTTGATGAACATGGAATATCATTTCATTTATTTAGTTCTTTGTAAACTTAACTTTTGTTTAATCCATTTTGTAGTCTTCAGAAGGCACTTTTTGTGAGTCACTTTAGAAGTATGTTACAGGTTTCTTGTTCTCTTGGATTTATTTGCTTTTATATTTGTTCCTTTTTACTAGTATATCTGGCTTTCTAAGAGCTTTTTCCTCCCCATTTTTAATATCATGATACTCAGCCAAATATGATTTCTGGTATTGCATAGCAAAATTTTTCTTCAAGTTAAATTAAACCATCTGTATACATAGTTTACATCTATACGATAATATAACTGCTTTCTCAGAAATTAGGGCAAAAAATTTTACTAACCATATAAAGGAAATACAAGAGCTTCTATAATATCTGCCCTCAAAGAGCCTGTGGTTTATTTAAGAAATCAGAATTAAACATGAAAAGTAAGACATTTAGGTAATATTCTAGTATTAGGTCATAGAAGAGGACATGATTAATATATATTAATTGTACATACTTTGCTATTTAGAGGAGGGAGTGATTTACATTAGCAGGTTAGACAGGGAAACCTTTATTGGGCTCATGGAATTTGAACTTAGTCCTAAAATATTAGTAAATTTTGGGTAGAGATATTAATCCAGATTTCTTGTGGATGAGTTTCATAGTACTTTATCCCTTAATTTTTTCTTTAAAAAAATCTTTATATTTTCTATCCAATGTAATTATAGTAAACACTTGAATGTGTTTGACATATCAGTTACCTTCAATTTCTATTTCTGTGTGTTTGTCACAGGCACCCTGATTTTCAGCTGCTACAGGAGGGACAAAGGTATGGTTGAATCAGTATCACTTACCTTCTATATATTCATGTTAATAAAAACATTAAGAGTAAACCAGGTGATATGGGCTCTTGGACTTCCTGTACTGATGCATTATGTAAGTGCCCATTCTAGCCCACACAAAAAAATATTTGCCTTGTACAGCTTTTTCTTTTCTAATAGTAAGATGGTGTGTTTGCTCTGTATGATTTATTGTACAGCTCTTTCTACCAAGAAAGTCTAATTGAACCTGTTGAAATATGACTCAAACACAGCTTCCATCTGAGATAATATGCTGCTTTGTCAACCAGATTGTGCCAATTAACATTTGTTGAAAGGTTTTTATAGTCCTATTTTATAGAATTTCAAAACATTAATGTATCTGTTATTTAATTATTTGAAAAAGTGTCTAAAGCATTAATAGAGGTTCCAAGTTGTGATTTTTTTTTCCTAAAATCTCCTCATGATGTTGCTTTCCCAACCTTAATCATCTCTCAAAATATGTCCTTTAATCTCCGAGAGTAATTTTTCCTGGTTATTAGTCACTACCTTAGTTGCATGGACTTGAGCCATAAGTGAGAGATACTGACTTATTGATGTATTTCTTTAATTTATAGCTCAAAGTAGTACAGAAAAACATAATAACTTCAAATCCAGGGGAGAGTCTGAAATATATGGAAGTTTAATTGTTCTATTTTTTTAAAAAAATTATACTTACAAGCGACAAGTCCCTGATGATATAGGCTAGATTCTAACTAAAAAATTATATCTACTACTGAATAAACTTGCTATCTTTTCTCCATTTCCATTCACAACCTTACCTTCAACTCTGTTTTTCTTCTTTTACTCCTCAGTCCTACATGCTTTTATTAAACTGCTGCATTCTTTAACTTCATTTTTTTAAAAATCATTTCTAAAAATGTAATAGCCTTTTGGAGGAGCAGTTTTAGGTTTAAAGAAAAATTGCACAGAAAGTAGAGATTCCATACACTCACTACCCTGTACAAAGTGTACATGCTTCTTGATCCAGAATTCTCCTCATTTGGATCTTTAAAGTTTTTATCGTTGCATTTGCGTAAGAGTAACTGCTCACCTATCCTTCTTTACCTCAAGGTTGTATAGACAAAGCTACTCTTTGCCTTCACTCATTCATAATTCTTAATCTTTTTTAAACCTGAAAATTGAAGAAGTATAGTCAAAGGGAAAACTTGTTTTTTATTGTTAGCATTATGTTGTAATTCTAGAGTGTAAAATATAAATATCTTTCATTGATAAATGTTGATTTTCCAACTTTATTTTTTATTGTGACTGACTTCCTTATGTTTTTCATTCTTTGGAACTTTCTGTATTACTATCAACTAGAGTTGGAAAATGTTTAAATATCTCTTTTTATATTTATATCTTTCAAAGCCTAAACAAAGTTCCCTGTAATATGTAAGTGTGTGTGTGTGTGTGTGTGTGTGTGTGTGTGTGTGTGTGTACATATATAAAAATATATGTTTTTTTGCTTGTTTGAGAAACCAGTAATGAAGTTCTCAAAAGAAACCCTTTTTTAAAAAAAGGATATATGAAACAGAAATGGAGCAGGCTAAAATAAAAAATAATTCAGTAGGTTGTTTTGTTGTTGTTGCTGTTATTCTTATTTACTTATTTATTATTTTGAGAGAGTGGAAGAAAGTTAGGGAGGGGTTGGAGAGAGAGTGAGAGAGAGAAACGTTGATGTGAAAGAGAGACATCGATTGGTTGCCTTTCGCACTCGCCCCACCAGGCGTGGTTGAACCTGCAACCCAGGTACGTGCCCTTGATCGGGAATTGAACCCATGACCCTTCGGTGCTCAGACCAATGTGCTAATCACTGAGCACACTGGTCAGGGCTCTTTTAACATTTTTAAAATAATTAGGGGGAAAGGACAAGGAAAGAAGATAATTATATCGAATAAATAAGAACTGAAGAAATTATGTAATTATAGCTTTCTTCTGAAGTGTGTGTGTACTGGTATGTGTACAGGCTTATATTTATATAAGCCTAAAAATAAGGCTTTGCATAGGGAATAAAAATATCTACCTTGAAAGGTACCAAGTGTAAATACATGGGACATTCTGCTTTTCTGTTACAGTTAGTTTGTTTCTTTCTTCTACAGTGGCCATTCTGGAGAAGAAGTACAGTTATGCAGTAAGGCCATTAAAACATCAGATGTTGACAATCCTGGCCATATTGAGAAGCAGTATGAATCTAATTTTTCTAGCACTCATAGTGATAGTAGCAGTGATAATGAGCAAGACTTTGTTTCCTCCATTCTACCAGGAAACAAACCAAATGCAACGGGTGTAATGCAACAGCTGCACAAAAAAAGCATCATGAAAAAGAAAGCTTGTCAAAAATCTAACTTCAAGCAAGAAGACAAAGAACAGGCAGTAATAAATATTACTGAGCAGTTAGGCAATTGCAGATTAGATAGTCAGGAGAAAGCTGCTACTTGTGAACTTCCTTTACAGAAGGTAAATACTCAGGTTTCTTTAAATAGTCCTTCAAGAGAAAAATTAGATGCTTCAGAAATTCCTGAAAAGAAATACAACAGTTCAGAAATAACTTTAGTAGGCATAAGTAAGAAAAGTGCTGAGCATTTTAAGAGGAAATTTGTCAAATCAAACCAAGTTTCTAGGTCAGCTTCTAGTTCAGTGCAGGTGTGTCCTGAAGTTGCAAAGGCAAACTTACTTAAAGTTCTGAAGGAGACTTTGATTGAGTGGAAGACAGAAGAAACTTTGAGGTTTTTGTATGGCCATAATTATGCTTCTGTGTGTCTAAAACCCTCGTCAGTCCCTCTGGTTAAAGAAGAAGAGCTTGATGAAGATGACATAAATTCTGACCCAGATAGTCATTCCCTCACCTTGCGGGAATCTCAGGACAGCTTGGATGAGTCTTTGCCTTACAGGGCCTCAGATACAGCCATTAAACCACTGCCAAGTTATGAGAGCTTGAAAAAGGAAACTGAAACATTAAACCTAAGGATCAGAGAGTTTTATAGAGGACAATATGTTTTAAATGAAGAAACCACCAAATCACAAGACTCTGAAGAGGTACGTCTTAATGGTGATGAGTTTTTTATATTGCTAACATATGGAACACTCATCATAGCAAATCTTAGACCAGGAAGAAAAATACTGAAGAGATAATTGTTAAATTTTCAGAAGGCTTTTTTAGTTGGTCAGTTTCTTTGTTTAAAATGCCATTTCTCGTAATGTCATTACTATTTTCTGAATAAGTTGAAGTTTGCCCCTGAAAATTTTCATAAATGTGGAACATTTTTCTGTAATGTAGAAATAGGCTCAAATTGTGGGACAGAACTTTCTTTAAACATAGTTCTTTATATATGTAGAACCTCTGAAGAGGCTTGTTTTTTCTTTATATGTATTCTTTCCGATTTCTACATGAAGTACGTATCTTTGTGTTATTTTCAGTGGGACTGTATTCAGTGAAGTTGAGTGGTAAAATATTTGTTTGTATAATATTTGGCAAACATGACCATTTAAAATATTATAAATGAAAATAATATATTAAAGGAGACTTATTGGGAAATAATAGAGAAAATGGAAATAGTACATTCAGGTTAGACCTAGATTTGAATATCTGCTCTGTCCTTTACTAGCTGTATGAAAAGTTAGTTCTTGAGTTTGATTGCTTATCTGTAAATGGGATTGTAAGTAGCTTCTCTTGCTCAATTGTTACGTGTTTTAAAGATAACAAATATAAAGCATTTATCACAGTGCCTGTCATATAATTGGTACTCAGTAAATAGTAATTATATATGGAGACTGAATGTATGCCACTGAGGTTTAGGGAGATTTTTTGGTATTTCTAAAACCCCATTTTGGTTGATGTGCAGTTTGGGAAATGAAGTCATTTGATATGAAGAGTAGGCAATAATCTGGTTTTAACCACAAAACTTTGTTACTAAAGACTTCTGAGTAAATGTGGCTGTAAAAACATTTGGAGATTTAGAAAGAAGGTGAAAGTGAAAATGTAACAATTTAGAAATTTTTTATATTTCTAGAGAATATTACCCAACTCAGTACTATATTTGAAATCACTTCAACTGTATTATTAGACAGTATCAATAACTTTTATTTTAAGTTTGGAGAAACATTGATTTCTGTCAGCTGCATAAACCTATCTTAGTACATAACTTGTTTTATCATTTTTGTGCTTATAAGCCTTAAGAAGGAAAAATTAATCCCTGAAATTTGACTGCTCCTCTGTTGCATAACGTTTTAGAACTTTTCCATTGAAGTATAACTCAATACTGTAGCTCATTGAATTATCACAAATGAGCACTACTCAGACAAAAATTTGAGTAAACCAGAGCCATGCTATATCTTCTCCTAGTCATTACGTCTTTCCAAAATGACCAACTATTATAATAGCACAGATAAGTTTTGCCAGTTTTGAATTGTATATAAATGGATTCACACAGTATATGTTTGTTGGTGTCTAATTTAGTTCTTGCAACATTGTTTGTGAATCACTTGTTTTGTTAACTCTAGTTTTATTCTTTTATTGCTACACTAGAGGCCTGGTGCATGAAATTCGTGCATGGGTAGGGAGGTCCCCTCAGCCCAGCCTGCACCCTCTCCAATCCAGGACCCCTTGGGGGATGTCCGACTGCCGGTTTAGGCCTGATCTCGGGGATTGGGCCTAAACCGGGAGTCAGACATCCCTCTCACAACCCGGGACCGCTGGCTCCTAGTTGCTCACCTGCCTGCCTGCCTGATTGCCCTAACTGCCACCTCTCCCCCCCCCCCCCCTGCTGCCAGCCTGATCAGCCCTAACCACTTCTGCCTGCTGGCCTGATCACCCCTAACTGCCCCCTCCCCCGCCGGCCTGGTCACCCCTAACTGCCCCCCCTCCGCTAACCTGGTCTCCCCTAACTGCTCCCCCTGCCATCCTGGTCGCCCCTCACTGTCCCCCCTGCCAGCCTGGTTGCCCCACGCAGCCTGCTGTTTGGTTGTTTGGTTGCCCCTCACTGCCCCCCCTGCCGGCCTGGTCGCCCCATGCAGCCTGCTGTTCAGTCATTTGGTCATCCCTCACTAACCCCCCTGCTGGCCTGGGCACCTCACACAGCCTGCTGTTCAGTTGTTTGGTCGTCTCTCACTAATCCCCCTGCTGGCCTTGTCACCCCACGCAGCCTGCTATTCAGTCATTACTGTGAGGGTGTCCCAACTGATTTGCATATTACCCTTTTATTAGTATAGATGGTATTCCATTATAGAAATGTACCACAATTTATTTATATTAATGAGCATTTAGGCTGTTTCAGTTTGAGGCTATTATGAACTGCTGTATGAACTTTCTTATATATGTCTCTGCTAATGTGCATGCATTTCTGTTAGGTATGTATCTAGGACTAGAATTTCTGGGTCATAATGTATGGGAATACATGCAACTATACTAGATAACGATAAGTGGTTTACCAAAATGGCTGTGGCAGTTTATATTCCCCTACCATACTATGAGAGTTTCCATGACTCCACACTTCACAATACTTGATATTGTTAGTTTCCACCATTCTGGTGGCATTGCTTTTTGGTTACATTTCTCTGATGATTAATGAGTTGAGCACTGTTTCATTTGCTTATTGACCATTTGGATAGTCTCTTTTGTGAAATGCTTAAGGTTTTTTTTTCCATTTACCTATTGAATATACGTAGGTTTTTGTGTTTTGTTTTGCTTTTCATTGATCTGTAGGAATTCTGTATGTATTCAGGACTCAAGCCCATGTTCAGTTATGTGTATTGTGAATACCATCTTCTACTCTGAGACTTGCCTTTTCACTCATTACTGGTGTCTTCAGTCTAGTTCAGTGGTCGGCAAACTGCGGCTCGCGAGCCACATGCGGCTCTTTGGCCCCTTGAGTGTGGCTCTTCCACAAAATACCACGTGCAGGCGTGCACGTACAGTGCGATTGAAACTTCGTGGCCCATGCGCAGAAGTCGGTTTTTGGCTCTCAAAAGAAATTTCATTCATTGTACTGTTGAATTTTTGCTCTGTTGACTAATGATTTTGCTGACCACTGGTCTAGTTTATTAATTCCTCTCTTTAGTGACTTCATTAAGAAATCTTTACCTAGCCCAGGTTATTTAATATTCTAGAACCTATGTTGTTTTTCCTTTTACATTAAGATCTGCAATTCGTCTGGGATTGATTTTTGTTTATGGTGAGGAGTATATTTCCTTTTTGGGAAATGTGTGCACATCAAAGTGATTGTTTTTGGGGGTTTTTTTTGTTGTTGTTTGCTTGCTCATTCCATCAGTTAGAGAGGTAGGTCAAAATCTGTTACCATAATTATGGATTTATTTATTTATTTACATTGTTTTTTTAATCCTCACCCAAGGATATTTTTCCACTGATTTTCAGACAGAATGGAAGCAGGGGAGAGAGAGAGAAACATCGACATGAGAGAGACACATCAATTGGTTTCCTCCCCTCTCCACCACACACACCCCGACAGGGGTTGGGAATCGAACCTGCAACCAAGGTACATGCTCTTGACTGGGAATGGAACCCAGGACCCTTCAGTCCATGAGCCAACACTCTAACCACTTAGCCAAACTGGCTAGGGCTAATTATGGATTTATTATTTCTCCTTCTAGTATTATGAATTTTACTTTTAATATTTTGAGACCACATTATTGGATGCAAATGTAAGATTGTATGTCTTCCTGGAAAATTAAACTTTTAGCATTATGGAGTTACCTTTCTCTACATTGATTTTTTTTTCCCCCCTTAAAGTCTACTTTGCTGACACTAGCATTCTTTTATTAGTATTTTCAAGGGTTATCTTATTTTAAATATAGGCTGATCATCTTTATGGGGAAGATTTAGTCCATTTACATTTAATATCATAATTGATATGTTTGGGTTTAAACCTACCATCTCACTCGTCGTTCATTGCTTTCTGCATTCCACCTATTCTGTGTTCCTCTTTCTTTCCTTTTTTGCTTTCTTTGTGTTAAATATCATTAAACCATTTTTTACCCTCCATTAGCTTCTTATACGTTCTTTTTGCTAATTGATAAGTGGTTACTCTAAAAATTAAAATGAGTGTTTGTCTTATTAAAGTCTAATGTAACGTAATACTTTTATTTCTTCCTGGACAATTAGAATTTTAGAACTGTAACTCAATTTACCTGCTCTTTACTTATGTGCTCTTGTTGTGTATTTTTGTCCTCTTTACATTTTCAATTCTACAAAATTATTTATAGTCAATATTCAGTTGGTTTTGTCCAATTAATTACTCTTTCATTGTTTTTTCCTTCTTACTGAATTTCTGTTCTTTCATCTGGAATAATTTGCCTTGGGCCTAAAGAATATCTTTTGTTTCTGTTAGTGCCATTTTGCTAGTGATTAATTTTATGTTTTTGTTTGTAACAAAATTTTTTATTTCACTTTTACTTTTGAAAGATATTTTCCTGGATATTGAATTCAAGATTAGAGTTATTTTCTTTCAGCCCATTGAAAATATTCCCTTGTCTTTTGGCCTCCATTTACTTCTCTTATTGCTGCTCTTTTGCAAATATCGTGTTTTCTCCTTTAGCTATTTTTAAGACCTTTTTATTTTCCTTTGGTTACCCTCAATTTTAAAATCCTTTGTGTAGGTATGGTTATATTTGTTCTTTTGTTTGTTGTAATACTTGATTCTATGACTTCTTTAATCAGTTTTGGAATATTCTCAAATATTACCTAGTGCTCCAATTAGTTATGTTAGTCTTTTTCACTGTATCTTCTTTGTCTCTTGTATTATTTTGTGTTTTGCATTATGTGGTGGGGGGGGAGGGGTGTTGGGTGTGACTGTGCTTCATTCTAGATATTTTCCAAGTCAGCATTCTCTCTTCAGTTATTTCTACATTATTAAATTTATCCATTGAGTCCTTTAAATACAATATTTTTCACTTATATAGGATTTTCATTTAGTTCTTTTATATAGTTTTTAGTTCTCTGCTGAAATTTTCAACCTTGTCATTTTTTTGAATATATTGAACATTTATTTTAAATAAAACTGATAACTTCATTATCTGGATTCCCTGAGGATTGATTCTATGGACTAATGTTTCTGATTTTGATCACATTGTTTTAGTGTTTCATTATGTGGCAAACATTGTATAGTAAAAGTTACAGAGATAATTTGAGACCTAGGCTAATGCATCTTCCTCTAGATTTGTATTAGTGCCAAATCTCCTTAATCCAATCAGGAGTTATGATGATTTGGAGATGGGCTTCAGTCCCTATAAGAGCCAGTCTGTTTCCTATTCATTCTTACTCCTAGAGTGCGATCCTTTTAAGTCCTGGTCTCTAACTTGAGGAGTGTTGCTGGTGCCTCTCCTTTCTTGGCATGCCCCAATGTCTATTAGAAGAGCAATGCTTGGGTTCTCAGTATTTAAATTGTCTCTTCTGAAATTAGTCAGTGGCCTTTCTGGAATTACCTCTCCAGAATCTCAGGCCATAATTCTTTACTGCCTTGCTAGCAATCTGATGCTTTCAAATGCGTTTCTTTCCCCCCAGCTTTCAGTTCTCAGCAGGAGGAGTGGTTTGCCATTTCTTGTTTGCCATTTCTAGAAGCGGAATTCCCCATAATATATTTATATTATTTGCTAATTTTTATCCTTTAATTTCCTACATTTACATAGCATTTGGTAGTTTACAAAGTCTTTTGTATTCATTTTCTCATTCAATGAAGAAGGTATTAGTATTCCTTTTAATGCAGATGAGAAAATACTCAAAAGTGGGCAAATGATTCAGGCAAGTTCACATAAACCTAATGACTGAACTGATACTCGAATTTAAATTTTATAAATTTCAAGTCTAGGTTTCATTCTGCCATACCACAGGTGTTAACATTTGTATTTTAATGTTGATTATTCTTATAAAAGAAAGAATGTAAATTCATGTTTTTATTTTGCTTTGTTTAAAAATGTGATTCAGCATGATCCCACCTTTCCACTGATAGATTCAAGTTCTCAGAGCCAGATTAGAAAACGCATCGTACTCGAAAAATTGAGTAAAGTGTAAGTATGTAATTGTCATCCCACTTTTACAATATTTTTAAGTTAACTTGGTATTTATGGGTTCATAATATATAGGTGTTATTGAATTTTGAACAGTGAAGAATAATGTGAAAGGTTTACATGGATTTTTTTCATCTGAGAAATTTTGATTTTTAAGATATCCTACCAAGGAAATACTGAAATTAAGTTTTGTGTACAAGATGCACATAGTAAAGAGGAAGGTTGAGATTATGGGAGTAGAAAACCAAACTACTTCACTTCAATTTAATAATCCAGTGAAGTCAGGGGAAAAAAAATATATCAAAGCTAGACCCATTTAATTACTGATTTGTGGTAAATGTGTCACATCAGTTTCACATGTGAATAAGACTTTATAAAATTTTAAGTCTGTTAACTCACTCTGCATATATATTCATAGAACAATTTCACACTCAGCAACTTGAGTTTTTGTTCAACTCAACTTTGCACTTTAGTTTTAAACTTCCTGTGGTGGAAATTACTGTTCTTGTAATTAGCCCAGTCATAAATGACATTTAAAAATTGCAACCTTGGTTTCTCTTTCAAAAGGAGCTTTCAGTCTTTTTTCCAGAGGTATGAGAGCTGTTTTGAACTTTTTAGCCTGCATTTTCTTTCTTTAGTAGAAAAAATGGAAAGGTGTTTTTAGTCCTTGCTTAAGGTGTTATGTATGTGGAGAAGTCTTAATTATGTGGTTTATTCAAAAGAACAAAAACATTTTGGAAGCCATAGTATTATGAGCAGCTTACTCCTTCCTCTAAGTTTTACATTTTAAATAACTCTTTAAAATAATATTTATTGAGTGCCTTTTATATGTTAGGCTCTTCATATATGATAAATCTGTTATTTATTTTGCCTTTTATATGTTCTCATACATTTCTGTTAAATACTAGAGGCCCAGTGCTTGAAATTCATGCACGGGGAGGGGGATGTCCCTCAGCCCAGCCTGCACCCTCTCAAATCTGTGACCTCTTGAGGGATGTCCGACTGCCCATTTAAGCCCGATCCGGAATCGGGCCTAAATGGGTGATCGGACATCCCTCTCACAATCCAGGACTGCTGGCTCCCAACTGCTCGCCTGCCTCTGCCTGATTGCCCCTAACCGCTTCTGCCTGCAAGCCTGATCACCACCAAACCACTCCCCTGCCAGCCTGATCGACGCCTAACTGCTTCCTGGCCGGCCCGATTGCCCCTAACTACCCTCCCCTGCCAGCCTGGTCACCCCTAACTGCCCTCCCCTGCAGGCCTGGGTCCCCCCCAACTGCCCTCCTCTGCAGGCCTGGTCCCCCCAACTATCCTCCCCTGCTGGCCTGGTCCTCCCCATCTGCTCTCCCCTGCTGGCCTGGTCCCCCCCAACTGCCCTCCCCTGCAGGCCTGGTTCCCCCCAACTGCCCTCCCCTGCTGGCCTGGTCTCTTCCAACTGCCCTCCTCTGCTGGCCCAGTCAACTTTAACTGCCCTCCCTTGCTGGCCTGGTCTTCCCCAAATGCCCTCATCTGCCAGCCTGGTCTCCTTCAACTGCCCTTCCTCTGCCAGCCCGGTCACCCCTAACTGCCCTCCCTGATTGCCTGATTGCCCACAACTGCCCTCACCTGCAGGCCTGGTTCCCCCCAACTGCCCTCCCCTGCAGGCCTGGTCCCCCCCCCAACTGCCCTCATCTGCCAGCCTGGTCACCCCCAACTGCCCTCCTCTGCTGGCCTCATCACCCCTAACTGCCCACAACTGCCCTCCCCTGCAGGCCATCTTGTGGCAGCCATCTTTTGTCCACATGGGGGCAGCCATCTTTGCATGGGTGAGGACATCTTGTGTCTTGGAGTGACTGTCAATTTGCATATTACTCTTTTATTATATAGGATTAGGTTAGAAAACAGTATAAGTCACCATTATCTGATTTATAGAACAATCCTTAATTTCAGTTACATAGTTTTTAAAAGTGGGCATGGGTTATCTATACTGGTATATAATCAGTAGAAAGGGATTTATCTGAAAATAGTTTTCTAGAATTTTTAGCTAATAAAAGTACCCAATTTTAAATTTAAGACCATGTAGACATGTCATTGAAGAAATTCTGTTCCTTCTCAGTTTGGGCTGCAACAGAACATACTAAAGGACCCTTGCTCGAAGACCAAATTATTGATATTAGCACAAGAAATAAATTTCAGAAGAAGTGGAATAACTTAAAGAAAAAGAAGCACAAAGAACATTGAAAACAGAATAATTATGGTGGCATAGGAGGTTTGGAGATGGTTGGCTGTTTATAAAAGCAGTTGAGCTTTTTCTCATTATAAAAGTAAGACTTTCCTTCCCATTTGACTACCATATTTTCTCCTAATAATAGATTTTAGTGGCTGTGTTTATGGAATAGATTAAAATTGCCGTGATCTGAAGAGGAAGGATTTGTGTCCTCTTCCTATATGAAATGGCTGAGCAGAAAAAATAATTAAGACATTTTTTGTTTCTCATTGAAACAAACCAATTGCAAAAGGGCATTTTTTAGATAAAGAAAATGAAAGATGTACTGATGATATTGAGGAATTATTATTAATGTATTAATTATTTTTAATTTGGAGTAATAAGGAATTATTATGAATTTTATTGTGGTTGTATAAGAAAATGCCTTTGTATTTAGAGATACCTGAGGAAATACTTAGGGGTCAAGTGACATGTCAAGGATTCACTTTAAAATATTACAGCAAAAGAAGGAAAGAAGAAAAATGAAGCATATGTAAGAAAATCTCCTGAAAACAGATATATGAGGTTGTTACCACTATTTGGAACATGTTTCAAACTTTCATAATAAGTTTTAAAAAGAAAAGCAACACATGCTTATTGCAGAAAATTTAAGCATTATAAAATGCTATAAAGAAGTGATAGTCACCTATAATTCCACAACTCAGCAATAACTACAGATAATATTTTGATGGTTATCCTTGATATATATGTGTGTATGTGAATTTATACTCTGATTACTTCTGTTATAGTATAAACCTGGAAGAAATGAAACATTTGATGTATACTATGTATTATATACAATAGTATCCTATATAATAAAAGCGTAATATGCAGATTGACAGTACATCTGCTAGACCCGCAAGCCACACCCACCAGCCAATCAGGAGTGAGTATGCAAATTAACCCAACCAAGATGACTGTGGCCACGGAGCGAACAGGAGGCTTGGGTTTCCCTGGCAATGGAGGAAGCCAAGCTTCCTGCACACCCTGGCCTGCCCTAGACTCCACTCAAGGCTATAAAGTTTCAATTATAGAAGATAAATAAATCCCAACAAAAATGGCTGTGGCCATGGAGCAAGCAGGAGGCTTGGGTTTCCCCAGTGATGGAGGAAGCCAAGTTCCTGGCCTGCCCTGGCCTCCGCTCAAGGCTACAAAGTTTCAATTATAGAAGATAAATAAATCCCAGATCAAGGGCCTCTGCTTGGGTGGCCGACCTGCAAACCACCACAGGCCCCTCGCCCAGGCCACCCCACACCCCAAGGGAACCCCCACCCTAATCCAGGACACCCTTCAGGGCAAACCAGCTGGCCCCCACCCATGCACCAGGCCTCTATCCTATTTAATAAAAGAGTAATATGCAAATTGACGGTCACTCCAACACACAAGATGGCTGCCCCCATGTGGTCAAAGATGGCTGCCCCAATGTGGACACAAGATGGCCAGCAGGGGAGGGCAGTTGAGAGGGATAAGGCCAGCAGGGGAGTGCAGTTGTGGACGATCAGGCCAGCAGTTGAGGGCAGTTGGGGGGGACCAGGCCTGCAGGGGAGAGCAGTTAGGGGCAATCAGGCTGGCAGGGGAGCAGTTAGGCATCAATCAGGCTGGCAGGGGAGGGTTAGGGGGTGATCAGGCTGGCAGGCAGAAGCGGTTAGGGGCAATCGGGAAGGCAGGCAGGCGAGCAGTTGGGAGCCTACTGGGATTGGGCCTAAACGGGCAGTCGGACATCCCTTGAGGGGTCCCAGATTGGAGAGGGTGCAGGCGGGGCTGAGGGACACCCCCCACCCCCATGCACGAATTTCGTCCACTGGGCCTCTAGTTATATATAATTATGGTGGGATTTTTTTTGGAAAAATGGGATAATATTCTGTGCATTTTTCACTTAACATTTATCATGAATATCTTTTCACATTAAGGAAATAGATTCAAATTATCATTTTTTAAATATATTTTTATTGATTTCCAAAAGGGGGAGAGAGGGAGATAGAGACACCAATGATGAGAATCATTGATCAGCTGCCTCCTGCATGCCCCACAATGGGGATTGAGCCTGTAAACTGGGCATGTGCCCTGACCGGGAATTGTACTATGACCTCCTGGTTTATAGGTCAATGCTCAATCACTGAGCCACTTTAGCTGGGCCACATGTCATTTTAAACATTCTATTATATTCCATTATATATATATGTGTATGTCATAATGTATTTGACCAATCATGAATTGATGAACATTATTTCCACTTTTGTACTACTAATAATATTCCTGCAGCAAGCATCTTCTTTATGTTTATCTGATGACTTCTGTAGGATAAATATTTTGGGGGGGGAAAAGTTAGTGGGTCAGAGTATCCACATTTAAAATGTTAGTGTGTATGTTGTCACCTTGCTCTCTAGAAATATACCAATTTTTACTCTCACTTGGAGGGCATTTCCTCTTGCCTAGTCTTCTTTCCATTTGGCCTAATGTTTGAAAGAAAAGAGATAAGAAAACTAGAGACAAGAATATAGATAGCAGACAAAATAATATTTTTGTATTTCATAGCCTCACACTGTAGCATAGACTACAAAGTCGAGTGCGGGGTTATTACAAAATATTTCCTTATGACTTCTTACCATTTATAACCTAGCTCAGTAGTCGGCAAACCGTGGCTCATGAGCCACATGTGACCGACACCCCCACTTCTTCTAACGCCACTTCTTCAAAATAGACTCATCCAGGCCAAAAACCGACTTCTGTGCATGGGCCATGAAGTTTCAGTCGCACTGTACATGCGCGCCTGCACGTGGTATTTTGTGGAAGGGCCACACTCAAGGGGCCAAAGAGCCACATGTGGCTCACTAGCCGTGGTTTGCCGACCACTGACCTAGCGTAACTGCCTTCACCTAAGTGCCATTATTACCTATAGAAAATCCAGACTTAGGCAAGTTCCCCAAAAAAATCCATCTACATAATTAAATTATATTTTTTTAAAAATGTAATTTTTTTTTTCCAGATTGCCTGGACTTTTGGGGCCTCTTCAGATTACATTAGGAGATATTTACACACAACTTAAAAATCTTGTTCGAACTTTCAGGTTGGTGTTAATATTATGATTTTTTTTCCTGTTATTTTAACTATAATGTTATTGCCTTGCAGAAACCATAGGTAGAACTACCTAAGGCATGAAGAAAGTAAGTGACTTACCTATAGTGTCTTAAATCTAAATATAGTGTCTATTTTCTTTACCACTAAACAGTATTACTTCGGTGTTTTATTAAATGCAATCCTTTATTTGCTCAAACCGTGAGATATTTAGCTTTGACTAGTTTATTTATAGAATAGTTTAAACTATGAAGGAAAATTATATTACAACCCAAAGGTGGCTACTAATCTTGGATCTTAGTGAATTAGTAAATACATATCAGATGACCAGCACAGTACTAGGCACCATGGGTAATACAAAAGAAGCATCATGAAATATTAAATTATCCACCCTCGAGGAAAAACTCTCCCATGAGAAGATAAGATAAACACAGTGAACAGTACAAACAGTAGATAATTTAATATTGAATTGTGTAGAACAGATTTGAAGTGATAAGAAGTATAAAGAAAGGGAGAATAGAGAATATTAATTGTGAAGTAGAGCAGTTGGGATTTTTCTAAAACTGTCAATGTAAAAATATTCAACCAACCTAAGACTGGATTCTCTAAGAAGCATAAAGATAGGCCATTAAATACCTGTTAGTACGGATGTACCAAATACACATTTTGGCCAAATGTAAATGGCCAAATAGTAAAATCAATATTTGCCTGTGATTAGAGCCAGATACCACTAACATAAAATGAACTTCTAGGGTAGAAGAATCATTTCATCCAAAAAATCAATTACCATTGTGGTTTATTGTTGTCAACAGTAATAGTAAGATTTGAAAAGTTTAAGATTATAGTACAGGAATAATTTCTTCACTGTGATCTGTTCGATTTCTCCTGCAATCACTATACTGTACATCAGAAATATCAAATAGACAACTTTCAATATGCACATTTAATAACATCACTAACCTTTTTGTGTGCCACAAAGTAGTTCAGGAAAACATTTTTCAGCTCGGTATTTACTAGAAGGAGCTAGGATTCAGTTTAGGCAAATCTCAAAAATTCATCTTCAAATACAGAAAAGGATCATGCATTAAATTTTACTTTTTATATGTTTAGCCTTCATAGACTCAAGACTATAGGAGTAATCTTAAGACATTCTTATAGGTTTTTATTTTGAAATTTGAGCCCAAAAATGTTTGGTGTACCTCAGTTTTCTCTAACAGTTTGGTCTTAACATATTTTATTATTTTGATTAGAAATTACATTTGGATTATTGTACATCTGTTGTTTATATAATTTATATATAGTATCCAACTCTTGGTATTTTGATGTGACATTGTTTTTAATTCATCATCTCACAAGATGTGGAGAATTCCCCAATAGGACTTTTTCTGAAAAGGTTTATGACTTAAATGGAAGTAACTAAAATTTAAATACAGCTCTTAAATGTTATTTTCTTGACTATATATAAATATTAGTACATAATATAGCTCTGCAAAGATTGAATTATTATTAAATCTAATTATTATTATGTTACTTATTTGAATTTTTATAAAAAATTTTAAAGATACAATGTTATTGAGAAAGTAATCTATTAAATATATTAGTACTATTGAGTAGCAATCTATTTTGCCAAATAATTGAAATATTTTACTATTTTATACATAAAATTAACTGCACAAACATCATTAATTACTGCAGCATTTTTTTCTGCTATTGATTGATAAAACAAACATGTAAGGACATTTTCACTTCATTTCATCTAGAATGTTTATATCTGAAAGTGAATATTCAGGTAATAACAATAAATCTGAATGACGTGACTGTTCTCATTACTGAGATGGTTAGATATCATGGAAGCTACACAATCACAAGATCACTGATCACATACAAGTTTAGGAATGCCACAAGTGATGCTCAAATTGGCCTAGGCCTTTGGAATACTTAACTAAATGCTTTGTCAAAAAGAGTTTGGGCCAAATACCAAGACTAAAGTAGAACTTCTCTATATCCCTATTAGTGATGAAGAGAGAGATAACTTGCTTTTTAGATGCTCTCTCATACCTATCACAGAACCATGCATCCAAAAAAGGGGAAGGGATTGATGATAAAGTTCGAATAGATACATACAATGTGGAAGCACTGAAGGTTAGGATTTGTTCAGGATTTCTCAGAAAGTGGGTATCATTAACAGAAAGGTTAGCTGAGGGAAGATGAAGACTGGATGCCCTGTTTCATTGATTTTAAAAGGACCTCCCATACAGTTTCTTACAGACAGTGTTTATTTAATCATTGTTCTGAACAAACTGGTAAAGTCACTGAAAACATATCAGAAGAAATATTGGAATAAGACCTTTGATCTTGTATTACAAATACAGTCTGTACTTCATTTTTTTATTCCACCCACTTAGGATAGATTAAGTAGCAACTGAATTTACTTTGACTGTATTTTCTAGAGCTATCTTTCTATAGATCTAATTGGATAGCTTGTATTTTTAAACTGTTTTCAAGTTCTCAGCACTTACTAGAAACCTACTGGAAAAAATGTTAGACTACAACTGCAAGATTGACCCATTATTACTATAATATGCTCTAGGAATTTAGGTATTTTGAGTTAGAAGTCAACTCAAAATGTCCAGGATGTTATTTTTGGTCTTTTGTTAATAATGTTTAGCCTATGTCAATACATGTGGTCATTACTCACTGTGTGCCAGGTTGTCCTTGGCACTTTACATATATTATCTCATTTAATGTCTGAAAATAGTGGTATTATCCCATTTTACAGATGAGGGATAAGAGATTCAGGAATCTCAAGTCACACAACTAGTAGTTGGGTTTAGACTCCAAGTCAAAGTCAAGAGGATAAATCTTAAGTGTTCTTACCATAAAAAAAAACAAAAAAGCAAAAAACTATATGTGAGGTAATGGATATGTTAATTAGCTTGACTATAGTAATAATTTCAAAATATAACATATCAACATCAAGCTGTATACCTTAAATGTATACAATTACTCTGCATCATTTATACCTTAGTAAAACTGGGGTGGGGGGTGCGAGAATGAAAAAGAAATCTACCATTTGTTGTCTTGGTAGTCATTAGTATCAAAGATGTAAAAACAAAATAGTTATTTCACTTATCATCTCCCTAGACCCCAAATAATCACTCTATTTAAGAGGGTTCTGGCCAAAACCGGTTTGGCTCAGTGGATAGAGCGTCAGCCTGCGGACTGAAAGGTCCCAGGTTCGATTCCGGTCAAGGGCACGTAACTTGGTTGCGGGCACATCCCCAGTGGGAGGTGTGCAGGAGGCAGCTGATCGATGTTTCTCTCTCATCGATGTTTCTAACTCTCTATCCCTCTTCCTTCCTCTCTGTAAAAAATCAATAAAATATATTTTAAAAAAAAAGAGGGTTCTGTTATGAAACTAAGTCTTCTGTGACACCTAAGCCAGCCAAAACCAGAGGCACAGTGTTCATCAGTCCTGTAAGAGGTAGCTGACAGACTAAAGATGTGAGAAGACTTCAAATGTCATATTTCTTTTATATTTATAAACTATTATTATTTTTTGTTAATCCTCACCTGATGATATTTTTCCATTGATTCTTAGAGAGAATGGAAGCAGAGAGAGAGAGAAACATCGATGTGAGAGAGACATCAATTGGTTGCCTCCCGCATACACTCCAGCTGGGTCAGGGATCAAACTTGCAACCCAGGTGCCGGCCCTTCACCAGAAATCGAACCTGCGACCCTTTGGTCTGAGGGGTGACGCTCTAACCACTGAGCAGGCTGGCCAGGGCTATAAATTGTTTTTATCACCTTTTTTTCTGTCATTCCTATTGTGTAAGTTCTTTCAAGTTACTTTCTGCATAATTTGCATGAAATTAAAGCCTAGCTAAATGATATGATGTCTGTAGTTTGCTTCAAAATTATCCAGATTAGGGAATATTGAATATGGGGTTGTATAGATAAAACATGATTGGCCACAAGTTGATAGTTCTCAAAGTAGTGCTGAGTATATGGGAGTGTATTTTATATTCTCTCCACTTTTATTTTTTCATTAAAAGTTTGGGAGAAATAAGCCCCCAAAGCATTATTTTGGTGTAGGGAATGTTATAAAAACCTTGATGTTAATTTATTTTTCAGGTCTTTACTCTTTAGTACCTGCAGGTAAAAATTGTTTAGCCTTTGCTGTGTTTTAGAAAAATGTTGGTTACTTAGAGTATAGAATGACCTCTGGTAAGATAACTCATTTGGAATCTTGAGATTCTGGCAGGACGACTTCAGCAAGTATGTGACTATTCGTAGGCTAAGACTTATAAGTGAAGTCTGAAAAAAGGCCATATTGATGACAGCAACTAGTATTGAGAGATCTTTTCAGTCAATACTTTCATTCGAAAAGAGTTGACATAAATAACCATATCCTTCTTTTTGAAATGATAATCAATAATAGGAACTTGTAGAACAGTGATTCTCAAGCCAGTTGTGCATCAGAATTACCTGGGGATCTTTTAACCATTCCAGATGCCTGGCTCAACCTCTGCAGATTGAATTTCCTTTGGTTAGGGTTGGGCTAGGACATTAATATTTTTTTCCAGTTTTTTTTTAATTTCAAGAAAAACAATTTTAAATATAATAATGTTACATGCAATAAACATTAATATCTCAAGAAAAACAATTTTAAATATAATAATGTTACATAATAAATACCAATTTATTCAAGAAAATAATAAATACCAATTATTCAAGAAAAATAATCTTACATATATTACATGCAATAAAC
Source organism: Plecotus auritus (assembly GCF_963455305.1). Lineage (NCBI taxonomy): Eukaryota > Metazoa > Chordata > Mammalia > Chiroptera > Vespertilionidae > Plecotus > Plecotus auritus. Next base: position 72,997,622 of record NC_137771.1, read on the forward strand.
ATTAATATTTCAAGAATACAAGGATTTTAAGTATAAAAATACTACCAAAACTGTATTAACATAGTATAATATCACAAAAGTTATAGGAAATGTTAAAAATCTGCAAATAACAGGATTACTTCTATTATATTCTAGAATATTTTCCCCCTCTATTTTTGTTCATCAGTTTATGTTGTTCATTATATTCCACAAATGAGTGAGATCGTATGATATTTATTTTTCTCTCACTGGCTTATTTCACCTAGCATGATGCTTTTAAAGTCTGTTTTGTCGGGTATGAGTATTGCTACTCCAGCTTTTTTTCCTTTTCCATTTGCATGGAAAAATTTTTTCCTTCCCTTCACTTTCATCCTGTATGTGTCTTTTGTTTTGAGGTGGGTCTTTTGTAGGCAGCATATAATAGGGTCATGTTTTTGTATCCATTCAGCTACCCTACACCTTTTGATTGGAGCATTTGATCCACTTACATTTAGGGTTATTATTGAGAGGTACTTATTCATAGCCACTTTAATTCTGTATGGCTAGGTTTCTCTCTCTGTTTCTTCTTCTCAGCAATCCCTTTTGCATTTCTTGTAATGCTGGCTTGGTGGTGGTGAACTCCTTTAGCCTTTTTTTTTGTCTGGGAAGCTCTTTATTTGACCCTCTATTTTGAATGATAGCCTTGCTGGATATAGTAATATTGGTCTCAGATCCTTGCTTTCCACTACCTTGAATACTTCATGCCATTTCCTTCTGGCCTGTAGAGTTGCTGATGAGAAATCAGGTGTCAGCCTTATGGGAAATCTTTTGTAGGTAACAGTTGCTGCCTTTAAGATTTTGTCTTTAGTTTTTGGCATTTTAATTATGTTGTGTCTGGGCGTGGGTCTGTTTGGGTTCTTCTTGTTTGGGGTTCTCTGTGCCTCCTGAACTTGTGTGACTTTTTTCTTTACCAGGTTAGGGAAATTTTCTACCATTATTTCTTCAAACACCTTTTCTATTCCTTTCTCCCTTTCTGCCTCTTCTGGCACACCTACTATTCTAATATTGTTGCATTTCACATTGTCCCACAGCTCTCAAGCTGTCCTCCTGTTTTTTGATTTTTTTTTTTTTTTGGTTCTCTAATTGAGTGATATTTTTAACTCTATCTTCTAATTCACTGATTTGATCCTCAGCTTCCCCTAACATGCTGTGTATTCCTTCCAATGTGTTCTTTATTTATGTTATGTCATTCTTTATCTCAGACTGTTCTTTTTTCATAGTTACTATATCTTTTTTTTATACTGTTGAGCATTTTTAACAGCATTACTCTGAACCCTGTTTCAGATAAATTTCTTATGTCTGCTTCATTTATCTCTTCTTCTGGAGAATTCTCTAGTTCTTTCATTTGGGGGTTGTTTCTTTGTTTTCTCATTTTGGTTGTCTGTTTGGGTTTGTGACTATGTTTTAGGTAGGTCCTCTATACATCTCAGTGCAGGACAGTGTTAAAGGCTGTTTCTGACTAATTGGATCAGGCAAAGACTCAAAGCCTCTAGAGACCACCTCTATCTACAGACTGATAGGCTCCTGACTTGAATTGCCCCCAGGCAATCGTCCTCAGGTGTGGTGAGAGTTTTTTCAACAGAGTGGGGCAGTTGCTTCTGCCTGGAGGCTAATTGTTACTTTTAATCTCTTAAGTGGCCCCAGGGCAAGGTGTTTTCCAATAGGGTGTGTCAACTGTCTTCCCCCAGGCAAGGCAAATGTCTCTGTGGGCAAGATGTCCTCCACTGCCCGAGGGAATGACTCAGCCCAGGAAACTTGGGGTGTCTGCCTTCTGAGCTCTATTCCCTGAGTCCCAGCCCTGGGTTCTGCTCTCACAGCTCCAGTCCACTTCACCCTTCCTCTGCCAGAGCACAAGGTGGGTGGCTCCACAGGGAATATTTGTGCATTGGCCCTTTAAGAGGGTTCCCCAACTTTCAGCTGCCACTCCCTGGCAGACAGCACCCCACTGCTTTTTATAGCTAGATGTTATGTGGGTACCCTCCTCAGTTTGGTGCTCTCTGCTGGGGAGCCCAGCTTGGGGATTAGATCCCAGAGTTCTCAGTGGCACCCCTCCTCCCCCCACAGCTGAGATATCTCTCTGGGACTTCAACTGCCATCTGTGGGTGCCCAGCCAGCCCTTTCGAACCTCCGCCCCTCCTACCAGTCTCTATGAGGTCTCCACCTTCGGTCCTTGAATATCAGGGTTCTCTCCTTTGAGTTTTCTGTTGATTATTTGGAAGCCTTTCCATATTTCAGTTGTAATTCCAGCTTGTTTCTGGAAGCATGTCCATGCAGCATCCTCCTACTCTGCCGCCTGGACATTAGTACTTTTTTTTTTAAAGCCCCCCAGGTGATTCCTATGTGCAGCCAGAGTTGAAAGCCTGTTACAACTTAAACATCAAGCAGCTTTTTCAGCTCTTCGAAGAATCTTTCCCCAGTGACTAGAGCTGTCCTTTCCACTGAATTGCATCACAGTCATTTATCCGGAATGTTATATTGATTTACCTGTCATAGTAGTTCCATCTGAAGTTGTTCAGTAATAGTTCACTGTCCTCAGTGTTGACTCAAGAGACTTTTCTAAGTCGGATTTGAATTAAAATTATATTTTGACACAAAAGTTCTTTTTAAATCTCATCAGTGATAAATCAAGCCTTTTTCCTAATGTTTGTATTGAATTTTAAATTATATTTTGAAACCATGCTTTTTAAGTGCTTTATATCAAATATTCCTATTTTCATATTTAAATTATTACTCAGACAATAATAAATATATTTATTTAGCATCTGTGCTTGAAATTATTTTGACTCAGTAAAAGGAAAAATATGAGAGCAAATAAAATTTTGTGAGTCTGCCACTGGAAGTATTTGAAGTGAAAGCAAAGACCTTGTCATGCTTTCCTCGGTGCCTGAAATGGAGTAGATTAGATAAAGCAGGCACGCAATGCATTTTTGCTGAATGAATAAGGAAATTCATTAAATCTTAAATTTGTTTTAATTTTAGAGGTTTGGATTCTACTTAACTGTATTTGCCTTTTTTTTCCCCTCACATGCTTATTCTTTAACCTTTTTTGGTTATGTGCTAGATTCTGTTTTGCTACCAATGAAGCAGTGAACAAAACACAAAAATTCCTTCTCTCATGGAACTACTCTAATAAAGAGGATATGTAAATTTTTTAAAACAATATGTATATTATTATTATGTGGTGATATGCCCTATCCCCTTTCCCAGTTCATTCTCCTCCTTTTCCCCTAAGAAGGAAAAGGGGGTGTTACTGATGAGGGAAGAAGTCATTTTAAATAGGTTGATCAGGGAATACCTCATTGAGAAGATGTCATTTGTATAAAGATCTAAGAGGTGGTGAAAGAGCAAGCCATGTTACTATCTATGAAAATACATCAAACCAGAAACAGAAGGTGCAAAGGCTCTGGAGCAGGAGCAGGAGCAGGCCTGGTGTAGTCACAGAACATTAAGGATGCTGATGAGGCTGGAGAAATGAGCAGAGGCAAAGCTACAAAGAGATATAGTCAAACAAATATAGGATGGGAGTGGGTATGGTACAGATTATATAGACCTTGTAGCCATGGTCATTCTTTGACTTTTACTCTGAGATGGAGAACAGTTGGTGGATTCGGAACAGAGGAATGACAATACCTGATACATTTTTAACAGCAGCACTCTGGCTGATAACTTCAGAATTAAAATAGATGGGCAGATAAAAAAAAGAGAGAAAGAAAACACAAAAATAAAAAAAAATAATAAAAAATAGATGGGTAGAGGCAGAAAGACCTTTTAGGATGCTGTTTTGGTCATCTAAACAAGAAATGATATGGACCAAGATGAAAGGAGTGGAGGTAATAAGTAATCAGATTCTTTTTTGAAGATAGAACCATCAGGACTTGATGGCTTATTTGACATAGGACATGAAGGGAGACAAGTTTAAGCACAAGAATTTTGGCTTGAGCAACTGGATTCTGGAAGGATTGGGTAGCCATTTACTGGGATGGAGCTGTCTGCAGAAGGACCAGTTTGTAGGGGGAAAATGAGGAACTCGGTTTGGGCTGTATTATGTTTAGAGAAGCCTATTTTACATTCAAGTGAAAATTTCAAGTAGACCATTAGATACAGAAGTCTGGAATTCAAGGAAAAGGCCCAGGCTGGAGATAATAAATTTGAGAATTGTCAGCACATAGTTTTTTGTTTGTTTGTTTTTTAAATGCCCATGTGCGTTTTATTAATAAAAATAACAGTGCCAAGTTAAATAAGTCAAACAATTAAAGTCTCTTTATATTCTATAAAATATTACAGAAAAGTTTATTTGTGTTTCAATAAAAAGACTATTGTTTTAGAACAGGCAGCTAACAGCAACTGTGCAGTTAATGGTTCTTTGTGGATAAATTTTAAAAGAAGGTACTGCCTGTCCTGAAATTCCTTTTTCTTTTTATAAAAAAAGAACTATTAAAAATTATTGACAAATTTTGAGTTAAAAAACTATTAAAACATTCTCTATATTTAACTTCAACTTTATAATAGATTATAGGAAGATGCTTAAGAAATAAATACATTTGTTTCAGTACAGCACATAGTTATTTAATCTTTAAAGCTATGAGATTAGATGAGCATATATAGAGGAGACCAGAGACCCAAGGGCAGAGACCCTGGGGCAAACCAAAATTAAAAGGTCTGGGAAGTTAGTCAGGGCACATGACCACATTGTAGGGCGTGCAGGAGGCAGCCAATCAATGATTCTCTCTCATCATTGAAGTTTCTATCTCTCTCTCCCTTTCTCTTCCTCTCTGCAATCAATAAAAATAATATATATTTTTGAAAAAGAGGTCTGGAAAAGAATGCCAGTGCGAAAGAGGGAAATCAGGCAATTGGAAACCAGCTGAAGAAAGTGTTCCAAGGAGAAGGGAGTGATCAACTGTGTCAAATGCTGCTGATAGATTAAGATAGAGGGCTCAGAGATGTCTGTTGAATTTGGCAAAGTGGATGTCTTTTGTACACTTAATCCTCATAAAAAACCCTGGGGTAGGTAGTACTATTGTTCCTGTTTTACTAAATTAAAAAAAGTTTTACAGCTGTTGAATGTGCCCAGGGTAAAGCACTACTAAGTGATCGATATGTGTACTGAGTCCATGTCTGTCAAACCTTTTAGCCACTATACTGTATTTTTTATATCATCTAGAATTTTTAAAATTTTGTAAAACATTTTAACTATGGAAAAATTTCAGATTAACAAAGACATACATATTCTCTACTCAGAATTAATGGATTATAGTATTTTATAATATTTTATTTAGATGTACACCTTGTTATCAACATTCCCTACCAGAGTAATGCATTTGCTACAGTTGGTAAACCTATATTGACAACATCATTATCACCTAGAGTTTATAGTTCACTACTGATTTTGTATATTCTATGGGTTTGGACAAATGTATGATGACATGTATCCATCATTATAGTATCATAGAGTATTTTCACTGCCCTAAAAATTCTGTATTCCACCTATTCATCTACCCCTCTCCAACCCACTCCTCATCCCTTTCTCCCCCAAGGCAACTACTGATCTTTTTACTATCTTGATAGTTTTACCTTTTCAAGAATGTGGTATAGTTAGAATCATACAGTATGTAGCCTTTTCAGAGTGGCTTCTTCCACTTTGGTAATATGCATATAAAGTACCTCCATGTCTTTTCTTGGTTTGATAGCTCATTTTTTTACAGCTGAATAATGTTCCCTTGTCTAGATATACCACAATTTGTTCATTCACCTACTGAAAGACTCGGTTGTCTCCAAGTTTTGGCAATTATGAATAGAACGTGTGTAAATGTTGGTATAGGTTTTTGTATAGACATGATTTTTTTACTCCTTTGAGTAAATACCAAGGAGCACGATTGCTGGATTATATGGTAGGAGTATGTTTACTTGGTGAGAAACTGCCAATCTGTCTTCCAAAGTGGCTGTACCATTTGCATTCCCCCCAGCAATGTATGAGAGTTCCTTTTGCTTCACATGCTTATCAGCATTTGGTTTTGTCAGTGTTCAGGATTTTAGCCATTCTAATGGGAATATAGTGTTAACTTGTTTTAAATTGCATTTCTCAGGTGGCATATGATAGGGAGCCATCTGTCATTTGTTTATCTTTGGTGAAGTGTCTATTAAGATGTTTGGCCCATTTTTTAATTGGGCTGTTTGTTTTCCTATTGTTACATTTTAAGCGTTCTTTGTATATTTTGGATAACATCCTTTTATCAGATATTATTGGCTGGTTTTTTCTGATTGATACTATTTTTTATTTAGAGCCATCTTTTTAAATGCTTTCTGAGAAACTAAGATGATTACAACATATTTCGTTGTCATCAACTGCTAAATGGTAGAATTTACTGCTGATTTTTTAAAAACTTAAGGTTTTTTATAGAGACCTTGCCTTAAAATGTATTAAGTGAATGCTCATTTCTGTATATTATGGATTATGACATCCCTTAATTGCCTACTGGCAACCTAGCATGAGGTAGAAAGGCACAAAAGATGAATTAAAATTAAAATCAAAAATTGCTTACCTTGTTAGCTTTAATAAAACGTTTAATTGGGGAAAACATAAAGCATATGGTTATAGGGATGTGTGTATTTTAATAAACCATGCAATTTAGTTTCCCATGTTGTTCCTTTATTTCCATTTTGTGTAATAGTAGTATTGTTATCCTAATAAAAGAGTAATATGCAAATTGACCATCATTCCAACACACAAGATGGCTGCCCCCATGTGGTCAAAGATGGCTGCCCCCATGTAGATACAAGATGGCAGCCACAATATGGCCAGCAGGGGAGGGCAGTTGGGAGAGACCAGGCCTGCAAGGAAGGGCAGTTGTGGGCGATCAGGCCAGCAGGGGAGGGGAGTTAGGAGGGACCAGGCCAGCAGGGGAGGGCAGTTGGGGGTGATCAAGCCTGCAGGGGAGAGCAGTTGGGGGGGACAAGGCCTGCAGGGTAGGGCAGTTAGGGGTGACCAGGCCTTCAGGGGAGGACAGTTAGGGGCAAACAGGCTGGCAGGGGAGCAGTTAGGCATCAATCAGGCTGGCAGGGGAGTGGTTAGGGGGTGATCAGGCTGGCAGGATAAGCGGTTAGGGGCAATCAGGAAGGCAGGCAGGCAAGCAGTTGGGAGACTGCCCGTTTAGGCCCAATCCTACTGGGATCAGGCCTAAATGGGCAGTCGGACATCCCTCGAGTGGTTCCAGATTGGAGAGGGTGCAGGCTGGGGTGAGGGACGCCCCTCCCCCCACCCCCCACCCCCCGTGCACGAATTCCATGCACCAGGCCTCTAGTAAATATATAGTAGTAGAACTGGAATATTTACTTTTGAGATGGTCATTATTAGATAGTGAATATCAAGCCATATGATTATGCTACTAGAGGCCCGGTGCACAAATTTGTGCACAGGTGGAGTCTGGCCAGACTGGTGGGAGGGAGGGCCTGTGGGCAGTTGGTCGGCCCTGTCCCCTGGTCAAACTCCCAGTTGAACTCCTGGTCAAACTCCTGGTCAAGGGGACAATTTGCATATTAGCCTTTTATTATATAGGATTGACTCTTTTCTATCAAATCTAGCAAGAATAAAAAAAATAGTGCTCTTTGACACATGATGTCATATTTCTGACTTTTCTATAAATAGAAAAATATAACAATCCTTTGGTAAATTTTATCTTACTATCTTTCAGATTAACAAATAGAAATATTATACATAAACCTGCAGAATGGACCTTAATTGCTATGGTATTGCTGTCATTGTAAGTACTCTTTCAGATTTTAACTAAATACTAAATATAAAGAACTTTGATTATGGAAAAACAGAGTTGTTCATTGATTTTGTAAACATCCTTAGAAAATGTTGTACCCTTATTTTGTGTCTTATTTTTATTGCCTTTATAATAAAATAACTTTTATGTAAAGTGATATGCTATATTTTGATAAGTTGTAATCATTCTCTATATCAGTGGTTCTCAACCTTTCTAATGCCGCGACCCTTTAATACAGTTCCTCATGTTGTGGTGACCCCCAACCATAAAATTATTTTCGTTGCTACTTCATAACTGTAATTTTGCTACTGTTAATGAATCGTAATGTAAATATCTGTGTTTTCCGATGGTCTTAGGCAACCCTGCTAGCCGTTCTCAACCTGTGGGTCGCGACCCACAGGTTGAGAACCGCTGCTGTAGAGCCCAAGACCATTGGAAAACACAAATATTTACATTACGATTCATAACAGTAGCAAAATTACAGTTATGAAGTAGCAACGAAAATAATTTTATGGTTGGGGGTCACCACAACATGAGGAACTGTATTAAAGGGTCGGGGCATTAAAAAGGTTGAGAACCACTGCTCTATATGTTTTACTGTCTTTTTTCCTGATGACCTTTTTCTTTGCAAATAACTTATCTTTTGAAAGAGAAGAACATCCCTGTGTGGGATATATGCAGAGGGTCCTTTAGTTTCATTTTTTAACAGTCTATTTTATTAACAATAAATGGATCATGTTATTTTATTTTATTTTATTTTAAATGAATCTTTATTCAGATTATTACAGGTGATCCTCTTTTTTTTTCCCCCCCATAGCTCCCCTCCACCTGATTCCCCACCCCACCCCATGCCCTTATCCCCGCCACTGTCTTCATCCATAGGTGTAAGATTTTTGTCCAATCTCTTTCTGCACCCCTCACACTCCCTTCCCCCTGAGAATTGTCAGTCCACTCCCTTTCTATGTCCCTGGTTCTATTATATTCACCAGTCCATTCTGTTCTTCAGATTTTTTATTCACTTGATTTTTAGATTCACTTGTTGGTAGGTATGTATTTGATTTCATTTTGTTGTTCATAATTTTTATCTTTACCTTTTTCTTCTTCTTCCTCTTCTTAAAGAATACCCTTCAGCATTTCATGTAATCCTGGTTTGGTGGTGATGAACTCCTTTAGCTTTTTCTTGTCTGTGAAGCTCTTTATCTGACCTTCAACTCTGAATGATAGCTTTGCTGGGTAGAGTAATCTTGGTTGTAGGTTCTTGCTGTTCATCACTTTGAGTATTTCTTGCCACTTTCTTCTGGCCTGCATAGTTTCTGCCGAGAAATCAGCTGACAGTCGTATGGGTGCTCCCTTGTAGGTAACTAACCGTTTTTCTTTTGCTGCTTTCAAGATTCTCTCTTTGTCTTTTGCCCTTGGCATTTTAATTATGATGTGTCTTGGTGTGGTCCTCTTTGGATTCCTTTTGTACGGGGTTCTGTGCACTTCCTGAACTTGTAAGTCTATTTCTTTCACCAGGTAGGGAAAGTTTTCTGTCATTATTTCTTCTAATAGGTTTTCAATATTTTGCTCTCTGTCTTCTTCTGGCACCCCAAAAATTCGGATGTTGGTACGCTTAAAGTTGTCCCAGAGGCTCCTTACACTATCTTCATATTTTTGGATTCTTTTTTCTTTTTGTTTTTCTGGTTGGGTGTTTTTTGTTTCCTCATATTTCAGATCTTTGGTTTGATTCTTGGGGTCCTTTGATCTACAGTTGAATTTCTGTATATTCTTTATTTCAGACAGTGTATGCTTAATTTCTGACTGGTCCTTTTCCATTTTTTTGGCATTCTCATTAAGATCCTTAAAGGTCTCACTAAGTTCCTCAGCAGTTTTTAGAAGATTCTTGAGTAACCTTATAAATGTGGTTCTGAACTCTATGTCGTCCAGTAGTTTGCTTTCCTCCATTTCTTTCATTCGTGACATGTTTCTTTGTCTCCGCATTTTGCTGCTTCCCTGTGTTAATGCAGTGGCTTTGTGTGATAGGTGACCTATAGGGGCCAGTAGCTCAGCCTCCCCAATCACCTGAGGTGGACGCTCTTGGTACACCCCTTTGTGGGCTGAGTGCAAAGTCTTGGTGTAGTTAAGTCTTGATTGCTGGTGGTACACTGGGAGGAATTGACCTCCAGGCCAATTAGCTGTGAGGACCCGCTGTGTCTATAATGGAAGAACTGCTGTGCTGGAGACACGCTTATGGTGCAGGACTTGTTTCGGTGGGGCTTTGGTGCTCACTGAGTCTGCCTCTTGAATGTGTCACTTATGGATGTGAGGAGTTGAAATCTGGTGTCTCACACTGACCACTAGGTACACTGGCTTCTGGATCTCTAATGGGGTGCAGGTCAGCTACTGTCTGAGGCCACCCAGCAGGCGCTACAGCGAGAGCTACAGTTTTCTCCTCTTTGCTTGGGTTTTGGAGGTTTTGGAGCTGTCTGTCCTGGGCTGCAAGTTTGCTAGGTTAAGCTGCGATAGGGCAGACCATTTATATGCAAAAGCCGCTGCTTGGAGCTTGGGTGGGTTTGTAGATTGTGCGGGGTGGGTTCTCAGGGCGTGACTAGGCTAAGGCGTGGCAAACAGCGATGGCTGCCAGTTAGCCGGCTCTGAGTCTCCGACCTTGTCCCCGCTTCCCGTGCCCCAGCACAGTAAACAATTATTCCTGCGCGCAGCCCTGCAAGCAAGCCACCCTCACTTTCCGACCCCACGGCAGACAGTCCAGCTTCTCCCCATAGGAGTTTGGGTCCTCCGCGTCTCCCCAGAAACTGGAGTTTGGAGTAATTGGGAGCTTGTCTCCCTTCGGGTTGAAAAAAGCAGCACTCCCAGACGCCCGTCGCCAGCCCGATTCGCGCGCCTCCGTACCTCAGCTTTTCAGCGCTTGTGCACCTCTCAATGCTGTTTGCTCTTTCCTTCTAGTTGTAGAACTTCCACTCAGCCAGCTTTTCTGTGGTTCTGGGTGATAGACGTTTTGTCTTTTAGTTGTAGTTTTGAAATTGTTGTGCAAGGCAGCAGTTTAGGTGTTTACCTACGCTGCCATCTTGGATCCTCTCTCGACCACATTATTTTAAATCTGTATTTTTATCAACATATGTAATGCTATTTCATTTTTCTTCAACATATTTTATCATTAATAATATAAGAAAAGTTTCATTTTCAAAATTAATGTATATCTTTAAAATCAAACATTTAAAGGAACTAAAATAGATACTACACAGACATATATAAAACATTTAATATTCACTCACCCGTAACCAATTAACTACTACGCACCCAAAACGGAAACCATCCTTGCATCTTATGGCATACAAAGGGTTAAAGAAATCACTAGTGGTTTCTTAGGATGTCTTTCAGTAGGGTTAAATCCATCTAGTAAGTGTGTGTTTTTCAGCTTGAATTGCAAAAGTCTTTTTTTTTTTTTTTTTTTTTTTGAGGACCATACATTACTGCATTACTATTGCTATTTGGTACTTGTTAGGTCATTGAAGCCCATAGGACATTGAATACATACTGGACACTCACAGGTCAAGAAATGTTATGAGCCAGCCTCACAGCATCTCCAGTCCTGCTTTCTCTTTCTCTGATATTACTTTACTCAGACATGTTATTCTGGATTTACTGTCCCAAGGAAGGCTGTGCTGGGAGACATTAGGGTAGGCTTCACTGAGCCAGCATTTGTGTCACCCAACCAGATACAACTCACATGATTCATTAAATCAGAACACAGAAAATAACTTAGTCATATAAATTTTTTATGAACCATAAGAACAAATCTTTATCATTTCTACTATTCAGTGTTCCAGTTGAATTGCTTATTTGTGAAACAGATCTTATTAATTTTTTAGAAAGTTCTTTCCATTTTATGAAATTCATAAATATTTTGGTCACTGGCGAAAAAAAAAAAATCAGTATCTGCTCACCCACCATATCCGATGCCTGCTAATAAACCCTCAAAGATAACTGTTTAACTGTACTTCTGCAATTCATTATACTAAAGAGGAAGTAACTTTTTGGTTGACAAGTCAGAGGCCTACGTCCAGCAGTAATCTCAGAATCTTGCTTTCTAAGCCAGTAACTGGAAGTATTATCTTATTGAGCAGCTGCTTACTGAGAACACGTGTTAAGTCCTACTTTTTTTGTCTGTCAAACTCTTGCTACATCTCCAAAATGTACAGCAAGGAACAAATAAAATGTGGAAAATTAAGTAATAAAGGCAACCATAAAATTTCATGATTTTTCCATACAAAAATAAATCTCTAGTGTTTGATTTTAATAGAGGCATCCATGTGGCAAAAAATACTGAAAGCTTTCCTAGTCCTTTGATGCACTATTTGACTTTTCTAACTTTGGATGTAGTGTAGGGAACCTCTTATTTCAGGGGTCAGTGTCTCATAAAAATAGTAACTTACTAATAATTCAATTCAAGAAACAAGCTGCACACATCTTAGATGTATTGCATGTTTCACATTGTGCAATCAATCTTGAAGTTGTAGCAGTAAATGCTCTTTCTTTTTGTCACTCGCCTTGAATCCTTTCATTACTCCCTAACCCCTACAGCTAGATATACCCATCTTCTCCTAGTCCTTGGTCCTTTTGATACCTATACAACTAAACTGCTTTCTAGTTAGGGCCCTTTATATCTTTTTTTTTTTAATCCTCAGTCACTATAGACACCAAGTCAGATGGCACTTTCTTAGTTTTTGTCCTTCAAATCTTTTCTCATAATTCTAACTTTTGCCATAGGCCCTCCTTATAAGTTATCAATGATCCTTTCCATTCTGCATTTGCATTCTATTATCTTCATTAGCTAAATCTCTTTATGCTTTGGTTGTCAGCTTCTAAGACTTCTGTCTCCTGCCCCCATATTATTTTATTTCTTATTTCCTCTTTTCTCAGAAAGTCCCCTTTGGCTTTTCATATTTCTCTCCCCCTGCTCTTCCCCACCCTCCCCCACCCCCGCTCCGGCCAGGGAATCTATGGCTCAACTGAAACACCTTTCATTCTCAGCTTGTTCTTTTATCACCCTTTTAGAATAAATATTACTATATGAAATGGGGATAAAATTAAAATACATATCTATCATGTTAAAACTAATCCCATTGACTTCTTTAAAGTATAATTATACTTTATACTGGTACCCCTCTTTCGTCCCACTTACAGTTTACAATTACTTAAGAAGGCATTTCATTGGGGAAAGAAAAAGCAGGCATAAGGGCCAGCATTGCATAAAGAGTCTTAAACACAGTGAAAAGTGTGGAGATTTTAGACACCCAAAGAGACATACACATATAGAGAAAGGGGGTGATACACTCATACATATTTGTGGAATAGTAACCCAGCCATTCAGCCTTTTAACTTATCACCACTAAGATTGAACATAGGCATACATAGGATTAACTTTTTTAAAAATAATTTTCGTATGATTTGGAAAACCTTCACATCTACTCTTAAACTTTCAATGGAATTTTTTTAGTCATTATTTATAGACATTTCTGGAGTTTATGTTAAAAATAAACTTAAAAGTCTTTATAGCTAGGAAAAAAATTCTGAATGGCAGTTGTAGTCACTGAAATGAGTATAAGATAATATGTTCAGTATTATTATAACAATGGTATTATTTTTTGTATATGAATATTGCAAAGTTTTTTTTATTACTAGCATTTGTTTAATACATGAGAACTTAGAAAAGGGTACACACAGGGTGGGACAAAAGTAGGTTTATAGTTATGAATACATAAAACAGTTTATGCTTATATTACTATTTATTAACTAGAGGCCCAGTGCACGAATTCGTGCACAGGTGGGGTCCCTCACCTGGCTGGCGATTGGGGCCATGGGGGCCGCGGAAAGTTGGCTGGTGGGATAGGCTCTAGGAGGTTGGCCAAGCGGGGGGCGGGGGGGAGGCGGCACGGGAGGTTGGCCAGCCCAAGGGGGCGGCCCATGGGAGGTTGGCTGTGGGAGCGCACTGACCACCAAGGAGCAGTTCCTGCATTAAGCGTCTGCCCCTGGTGGTCAGTGCGTGTCATAGTGACTGGTCGACTGGTCGTTCTGGTCATTCGGTCACAACGGTCACTTAGGCTTTTATATATAGAGACTAGAGGTCCGGTGCATGAAATTCATGCATGGGGTGGGGGTCCCTTAGCCCAGCCTGCACCCTCTCACAATCCGGGACTGCTGACTCCTAACCACTCACCTGCCTGATTGCCCCTAACCACCTCTCCTGGCCAGATCACCCCTAACTGCCTCTGCCTCAGCCCCACACCCGGAACCCAGGATTCCCTCCTTCAGCCGGCCGCAGGCACCCAGGACCCGGGCCAGCCACAGCCGCATGGGACTGTGGGCAGGTGGCTTTGCCCGGGCTGGCTGCTGGCGCCCGGGACCACTAGGCAGGTAGCTTCTCCCTCTCCCGGGCTGTGGCCGCAGCCGCTGGTGCCTGGGACCGCAGGGCAGGTGGCTTCTCCCAGTCCCGGCTTTGTCAGGAAGGACGTCTGGAAGGTCGTCCAGAAGATGTCTGGTCTAATTAGCATATTACCCTTTTATTAGTATAGATTACTAGAGGCCTGGTGCACAAAATTTGTGCACTTAGGGGGATCCCTCAGCGCAGCCTGCGCCCTCTTGCAGTCCGAGAGTCCTCAGGGGATGTCCGACTGACAGCTTAGGCCCACTCAAGAGTGGGCCTAAGCCATTTATTGGACATCCTTAACACTGCCACGGAGGCGGGAGAGGCTCCCGCCACTGCCACTGTGCTCTCCAGCCATGAGCCTGGCTTCTGGCTGAGCAGCAATTGCCCTGTGGGAGTGCACTGACCACCAGGGGGCAGCTCCTGTGTTGGGTGTCTGCTCCCTGGTGGTCAGTGCGCATCATAGCAACCCGTTGTTCCACCGTTCGGTCAGTTTGCATATTAGCCTTTTATTATATAGGATTATTATATAGGATAGTATTATGTTCCATAGGAACAACTATAAGCCTACCTTTACCCTACCTTGGATACACTTATATAATTTTATTAATATGTTGCTATACTGGCTCAAGTCTAACTCTTATTGGGCTGCAGGGGGAGGAGGGAGTCAACATTTTTAGCAAAACATAATAGTCCAGAAGAAAGAAAGAAAGCTGGGTCTTGAATTTTCACATTTGCATTTTTGAAAGTAAATAAGGCCCGGGCAGTTTGGCTCAGTGGACAGAGCATCAGTCTGTGACTGAAGGGTTGTGGGTTCAATTCCAGTCAAGGTCACATTCCTTGGTTGCAGACCAATTGATGTGTCTCTCTCACATTGATGCTTCTCTCTCTCTGTCTCTCCCTCTCCTTTCCACTCTCTAAAAATCAATGAAAAAGTATCCTCAGGTGAGGATTAACAAAACAAAAAAAAGTAAGATGCGTTTCTGTAGCTAATCATATTTTCCTGGTTACTTCCCTTGTGTTTTAACAGATGTATGAACATTTTAAAAAATTTTAACTACAATGTGTAATTTATCAGTATATAGTGATGAAAATGTTATATCCATAAAATCTAAGAAAGAAATTGATCAAATTGGTATACTTGATCTTTGCACACTCAATGAAATGCATCTATAAAAAGACATTATGATCCATTCCCACTTCATTTACTTTCATGGGATTTGAATGGCCAGTGGAACTGTAACATTTTTTTTATATTTATACTATGTATTCAAACCCTAAATAGTTACCAATAACATAGGGAAGCAGTTACATTTATTTAACAGTAAAGGAATAAATGTCCCTTAAATTCTCTAATTTTTGTTTAATGTTATAGTTAGCAAAGATTCTTAAGAACTCCTTACGCATAGAAGAATATCTATAATTATGGGCTCAGTGCACGATTTCATGCACCTTGAAAGGAACTGTGGGCCACGAGGCTGTGGTGGGCACAGGGGCGGGTCTCGGCCCATCCTCCATGCCCCTGCCCGGACCCTCCCACTGTGGCCCCCGGTCCCCTATCTGCCGGCAGCTGCTCCCACGCGCTGACGGCGCCGGCCCTGCTCACACCCACTGACAGCGTGGAGCAATTGGGGCCGGTGCTGGCAGTGGGTGCAAGCGGTGGCTCCAGTGCTGGCAGCGGGTGCAAGCAGGGCCCGTGCCAGCAGCAGGTGTGAGCGCTGGGCAGGACCATGGCACGTGGGAGCAAAGAATTTTCAGTAACTCCCAGAGCCTCACCCCAATGACAGCAACTGGCACCCCTCCTTGGTCTGACGCCTCTGCTCACCTCCTCCACCATCCCACCGCAGCCTGCCATGTTCCACGCATGCCCGCGGTGGTCAGTGCACATCATAGCGACCAGTTGTTCGGTTGTTCCATAGTTCAGTCTATTTGTATATTAGGGTTTTATATATATAGATAGTGATAATTGATCCAGTTTTTTAATTTGTGTTTTTTTTTAATAATTGATTACAGTCCTAACTGGTTTGGCTCAGTGGATAGAGCGTCGGCCTATGGACTCAAGGGTCCCAGGTTCAATTCCGGTCAAGGGCATGTACCTTGGTCATGGGCACATACCCAGTAGGGAGTGTGCAGGAGGCAGCTGATGGTTGTTTCTCTCTCATCGATATTTCTAACTCTCTATCCCTCTCCCTTCCTCTCTGTAAAAAATCAATAAAATATATTTAAAAAAATAATTGATTACAAGTGCAATAAACTAACTTGGTATTATTGCATAAGCACTTGATTATAGTAGTAATTTTATATCTTAATTGAGCTTGATCAAACTTGATTCTGACATACTATATGTTGAAATAATACAAAGCTGAATCTGGTTTTCCCACATATTATTAGGCTCTTTTCATAGTATTGATGCATGATTTTTCATAAAAATGTGTATAAATATATATAGTCTGCTATAAATATTTCAGTATCTATGTACTCTGCTGTGTAAAGCTAGTTAATGTCTTTATATATTTTTATATATATTCCCTTTGCTCTTAGTCTTCCCAATCTTCTTTGACCTTTGTCATTATACTTGAGCCTGTAACACAGGAGGGGACTATGCAGGTGTTGACTTAAAGCTGAGAAATCTAGAGAAAGGTTCAGGCCAAGGCTGACAGCCCACAAGAAGCCAATAGAGAAGTATATGGAGAAGCAAGTAGACCAAGCCTGACTTTCTTTATGTGCAGCCCACATACCAGAAATGGGAATCAGTTTCCTCAAATACTTCTTATATTTTGTTTAATATTTTCTATTGTTGATAATATTACAGATATCTCCATTTCTCTCTCCTTTACCCCCCTCCTCCCAGCCCCTGACTTCTTGTATTTAAAAATGTAACTTTTCCACCCAAGTTTAATATGGAACCTATGTAAATAGGCCACTACTTTGAATTTTGATGATCTGTGGTTAATTGTAGCTAGAAGTATCAAATGTCTCTTAGTGGAATACTGTGCAGCTGTAAAAAAGAAGGATCTCTTACCTTTTGAGACCTGGAGAGTATTATGCTAAGCAAAATAAGTCAGAGAAAGACAAGTATCACATGATCTCACCTATATGAAGGGACTTGGAGAGTATTATGCTAAGCAAAATAAGTCAGAGAAAGACAAGTATAACATGATCTCACCTATATGTGGAATCTAATCAACAAAATAAACTGAGGAACAAAACAGATCCAGAGCCATTGAAACATGCAACAGACTGACACGTTTAAGAGGGAAGGAGCGAGGGGTGCTGGAAGACATTAACCAAAGAACTTATTTGCATATATGCATAGCCCATGCACAAACAGTAGGGGAAGGCCTGGGGAGGGGGTGGGAGTAAGCTGGAGGGAGTCAAGGCGGGGGGCTTGGAAAGAGACATCTGTAATACTTTCAACAATAAAGATTTTTTTAAAAATGTCTCTTAATGGGTAGCCAGGGAGAGAGGTACGTGTTATGTTCCATGGAAATGATTTGGTTATCTAATGAAGGAGATTAATACTTTGTTTTAGAAAGATAGAAAGAATAGAGGGTAGAGAGTGACTTTTGATAGTCTAACATAGATACATGCTATTCCTAGTTTTATGACCTTGATGTTCTCTAATGGAAAGCTTTCAAGATCATCTTCAGAAATGTCTGCTTTCATTTTATTTATGTGAACTGTCTGTTTCCAATGAACTGTGGCCCACTTCCTAGGCAGAGACCATGCAATAGTTTATTCCCCCTAAAAGCTTTGAGTATTCCAGTCATTCAGGGAGTAGCATGTTAGTCCTGGGAAATGGTATTTAAAGAAGCTCAACTTAACCATGATCACTAAACAAAAGCCTTCACTGGACATGGGCAGCCACTTTAGGTAACCATTATCCAGATAGACACTCGGGAGAGTTGCTTCCCTAGGGTACCAGGCATGAATGGAAAGATATGACTAAGGCTTTTTGCCTCAGCATATTGTTTTTTATAGCACCACCCCCCCATCACTAATATCCTTGGAAAAATGTGTGAGCACACAATGAAAAATGAAGAGATGGTTCCTTAGAAATTTATTGGTTCTCAAAAGTATTCCAAGGCCTTTCTCTTAACATTCCCTATTTAGTTCTGAGTATTTGAAATCATAATAGAAGATAATTGGGAAAAATTTTATTATGAATTTTTTTAGATTTAGGTGAATTTTTTTATTGAGATATAATTCATATAACAAAATAAAGTATACAGTCCACTGGTTTTTAGTATATTCACTATATTATATATACAACTATGACCATACTCTAAAACCTGAACATTTCTATCACCCCAAAAGAAACCTCAGCTGTATAAGCTTAGTCCCAATTTCCCCTTCCTGCATCCCCTGGAGACCACTAATCTGTATATAGATTTACCTATTTGAACAGTTCATGTAGATGGGATCATATAATTTGTGATGTTTTGTTTTTGAATTCTTTCCCTTGACATCATGTTTTCAAGGTTCTTTTATATTGTAGCATATAACAGTACTTCATTTCTTTTTATGGCTGACTAATATTCCATTTTATGGGTAGTACAACATTTGATTTATTGGTTGATGGTCATTTGGGTTGTTTCTACCTTTTGAGTGTTATAAATATTTTGGTACAGGTTTTTGTATAAACATATGTTTTCAGAAATACGAGGTCATATGGTAACTCTGTGTTTAACCTTTTGAGGAAGTGTTAGACTGTTTTCCACAGTGGCTGCACTGTTTTTAATTTCCACTGGCAATGTATAGGGCTCCATGATTGAACTTTAAAGGTCATCTCTTCTTGCCTCATACCCAGTAGTCATAGAGGCTTATATTTACAATTTTTTTTTCTAATTTAAATATGCCTATTCTAATTGATTTTAGACTTTCATGGGCTTATAATATCAAATTCTTATGTTCTAGAAATTTCTACGACATATGCAAGATGAGTACCTGTGAGCACCTCCACACATACCGAAATAAAGATAATAGTGTTGAATATGAGACCATATAAGTTAAATGTCTGAACTGTAACTAGTGGTATTTATTTTGGATTCCTCCTTATCCATAACATTCCTTTATTTGTTTGTTTTTCTTGCTTGTGTAAATCTTGGATTTATCTTATGGTGTGTACTATCATGTACTTTTTTCATTGTAAAGTTTATTATTGGGGATTAAACAATACCTAGATTATTTTCAGCCTCCCTATATTCATTGTTGAGAATTTTTCCTTAGCCACCAGGGCTATGTGGGAATCCAAATATTTTCTCAAGAAAAAATAATAGCTGTTTACTTTTTCTGCTCAGAATTCCCCATATTTTTGGCAATTTTGTAATGTTAGGTGTTTTGTTTTGTTTTTGACTTTTGGCCACAATACATATTAAAGTTCCCAAGGATTCTCAGCAAAAACATGTGCTCTCCAACTGTCCATCCCAGCAGCAGTGGCGGCAGCACTGTGACAGTAAGTAGCACTTGACCTTGCAAGTCACAGCCTTGACCTACGGAGTCAGTCTCCATGTCTACCATGACATCTTCACATCCTGACTGAGCTCACTGAGAGGACAGGACAGGGCAGGGCAGCCGAGAAGCATGAGACTTACGGGCACTATTCTCCCAGCCTCAGGGTTCTGCCTTGTAAGAGTGTGAGCATGCTTTCAATCTTAGGGCGTAGGGAAAAAAGTTGGAGCCACTATTCTGAGAAAATTGCTACATAGCAACAGTTACGACAAAAAGCTTTTCAACACTCATCTACAAAGCTCCTCTATAGATCTGTCACAAACAGGATTTAGAAATAAAGTTTTAAAGTCACCACAGCCCAGCCCTTTAAACAAACCTGTGTGTAAATATATCACTACAAAGTGAGTTACAAAGAACTTGTTTCTTTTGAATTAGAAATATCAATGGAAAGCATCCCTGCTTCCTTATTAATAGGTAATCCTAAAGCATTAAATGCAAATATTATCAGGATATAAACCATCTGTTATAATAAAAACATTTTATTTTATTTGGCTATCCATAGTCTTTTATAATCAAAGATTTTATCTCAATATTCTACATAATAGTTCTAAAATAGAAAGCCCATAATGGCATATTTCTTCGTGGTATGTTCTTGTCTATTTTATTTTTCTTAGAAGTTTTTAATAGTAATAGCCTCACATGCCTCTTGGTTTTTAAATTTGGGGACTTCAGGTTTGTGCCTATGATAAAATTAAGTGCAATTTAAATTTATACAAATAATTTTTATCAAGCATTATATTTCTATTAGATGTAATTCCCTAACCCCAGCGACCACCTTTAGCTATGCAAAGGTCTCTTAAAACCCTAAATTCAGTCTTATTCTGTATAATATCCTGTTTTTTCCCTTGCACTAGCAGTGTAGCCTTGCACAAATTTCTTAACCTCACTGTGCTTTATTTTTCTTGTTGGCAAAATGAGGGGTTGAACAAAACCCACGTTAAATCAACGTGGCAGTGTAAATTCAACTTGGAGATGTTATAAGTAAGGAGCTTTCAGTAATGTCCAAGGCTACTGAAAGAGACAAGGAAAAGGAGCATAGTTGGCACAGGAAACAATTGGATTTTGCTGATAGAGAGCCATGGTGACACTGCCTGAGTATTACTGCTTTGTTAGGTACCTTAGTTATTAAGCTTGACACAGATATACATGGGATGATGTGATTAGTCACTTTTTGAGGAAGGGTTACAGAATACTCATTGAATAAATGGGAAGAACACCCCTAAGATTCCTTTACTCTCTTTGTATGGACTTAGATGACATTATATTGCTCTCTACATCAAAGATGGGGAACCTTCCCTAGATGCAGAAGGAAACTGGGTGGTTTAGTACCTCAGCATTATACTTAAGTGGTGAAGAGCAAAATGAAATGTGTAAGTTGATCTTTTAATGTAAAAATATACTTTGAAATATTTTGCTTATAGAATTCTCACCACAATCATGAACCTTTTTTCTCTATTCCACATTATTTTTATATTTTATTCTAGAAATAAATCTTATTAATGAATAGAAATGTCTCAAAAGCTATTTGAGAATTTTTGATTCTGTGTTCAGATCACATTTAAGGAAATTTTTAAAATAATTCTAGAATGACATTTTTCTTTTTGGCTTCCTACTTTTTTTCTCATTGATGAAAAGATCCCAAAATTCATTAATACATCTTCTTTTAACTAGGTATGGTAGAGTAACTTGAGTTTCTTCTCTGAGATAGTACTGTCTGATTGTTAACTAACAGATTAATAAGTACCTTACTTGCAGCCCTGGGTTTTCTTCTAAAGAATTTGTTGGGATATATATATATATATATATATATATATATATATGTGTATATATATATATATATATATATATATATATATTTGGTCTTTAATATCATGCCATGAAAACCATCATAAGTAGTGCCCATGTATACCAAAAAAGGGAATGAGGCTCACACTTTGCTGTAGCATCATAACTATAAATCAGTGTAGAAGCTGTCATCTACATGATAATGGCAACGTTTCAAATACATAGAAATCTCACTCAAAAAATAGCCAGCAAATGTTTTTAGAACAGCTGCTGTGGGTAAGACTGTGTCTTAGGCCCTGTGGGTGATACAAAGGTTAAACAAAGCCCTTGCCCTTAAACACTTTACAGCCTGCTGGAGATTGAGAAAAGGAGAAATCAATTTGTGGACAGGTAACTACAATAAAAAGTTGAATGTATTAAATGGCAAAAAGAAGCACAAACTGTTTGGGGAGTTCAAAGGAGCAAAGATCTTGACTAGGAACATCAAAAGGAGGTTGCACAGAAGTAGCATTTGTGATGGGCCCAAAAGATAGAATGGGTTTTAAAAAAAACAGAAATGAAAAGATGGGGGCATTGTAGGGCAGCGGTCGCCAACCGGTGGTCCGAGGACCACTGGTTGTCCGTGAGGTCCAAAAGGTTGGCGACCGCTGTTCTAGGGGGTGCCTATAGCATGAAAAAAGAAGAGCTGTAGTAAAAGTACAAGGTAACTGGAAAGAGTGGTTGGGAAGTTGGGTCTGTTGTAGAGATAGATACTTTAAACGTATTTCCGTGGACAGTGAGTCACTTAAGTTTTGAACAGAGGGTACCATCATGCAGCCTGTGCTTTAGGAAGATCAGTCTTGCAGAGATCTGGAGGCAGATATGCTCCTGTCCTCTGCCTTGTGCTGGTTCCTTCAAAGGCTGCCACCTGGCCCTGTGTGGTCCAGCCCCTTCTTTAGTCTCATCTCACATCACCCTATCATGTTCTCCCCATTCCTGCCACTTGTACCTTCTTTCAGTCCTTCTCATCATACTCTTTCTCACCATAACACACAGGTTGTTCCCTCTGTCCAGAATGTTTTTTCTTCCCCATTTCCTCTGATTAATTTCTCTTCATCTTTCAGAACCTGAGGAAGTGTTTCTTCCTCAAGAAACTTTTCCTGATTTGCCCGACTAGATTAAATATCTTTATAAATAGGCCTTCATAACACCAGGCACTTAACTTTTCTAGCACTTGTCCTATTTTCAGTTTCACATTTAATTGTATGATTACTTTATTGATGTCTGTCGCCCTCACTCAACTTGAAGATTTTAGGGACTGGTTCCATATCTGATTTTACTCACCATTATATACTCAACACTTAACATTGTGCCTAGAATATTATAGATTTATAATAAATATCTGGCAGAAAATGAGTGAATGAGATTAATTAGGAAACAGTCATTTCTTGCTCTTTGTTTATTCCTGCTGCCTGCAAGTGCTTTAAAGTTAAAAAACAAAACAAAACACACACACACACACAGCACACACACAGCACACACCTGTCCTTTATTCTTAACCTCATTAGCCCCTCAGACTATTCCATTAACCAAACTTCTTGGAGAGCTAGTCTTTGTCAGTAATTGTCGTGCTTTTCATTAATCCCTTATATTCTGGCTCTTGTCCATACCATTTATAAAATGGATTTTCTTAAAGCTTCTGCTATAATAGCCTAGTTAACCAAAGAGCACTGAGACAGTGACTAAAATGATGGCAGTGAAAGTAAAGTGTTAAATGTTGAGAAACATTGTAGCTCCAGATCTATACATTTTAGCAGAGGGGTGTGGGGAGAGTCAACCACGGTTTCACAACATTAAGACAGATGGCTGGGAAAATACTGTTGCCTGTAGGGAAGTGAGTAGGAAGAACTAATTGAAAGAGTTTAATACCTGTTCTACAAGCATTGGGACTATTTTTGTTCAGTTTAAGGTTCAGGCAAATTACCCAGTTGGGTGATTCCCTTGTAGGAATTTAAAAATGTAGAATTGGAGCTAAAGAATGGTAAGAAAAATAAAAGACCTATATTTTGGAGTCAGCATTGTGGTGGGTGAGATGGCAGGGGTAGAGGGTGTTAAGTGAAGAGTCAAATGAGGTAGAACCTGTGGGACATCCACATCCATGCCAAGGATGCCTGAGGATACAGAGAAAGCAGAAAAGAGATGGACATTTTCTGAACATCAACCAAGTGCAAATACTTAGCTAGATTCTCTATATATGCTATTTCATTTGATCCCCATATCAATGGGGTCTGTGGTCATATTTGACTCCCAGAGGAAGGAAACAGACTCTGGGAAGATAAGCACTTAGAGGTCAAAATGTGTGCAGTTTCCACTGCACAGTGTACCTCAGGAAGGTATGTGTACAACCAGAACACTATTGAGGAATCCAAAGTGGGTCTGAGGTTCAAAAGAGAGGTGGTAACTACCTTTCTGAGAAGCAGTACTTATTCTCTGCCAACATGGAGAAGGACTGAAAACAGGCTGTGGTTTGGCAATTAGGTGATTGTAGATGACCTTGAAGAAAGCAGTTTCTATACAATGATAGTAAATTGCAAGGGCTGCTATAGTAAACAGCTGTAAAAATAGTAGATGTGGCAAATGTTGACCACTCTTTTCATGTAGTGGGCAGAAAAGGAAAGGAGAGAGGGATTATAACTTGATCTGACATGGCAGATCTTCAGAAGACTTCTCAGGATAGTGGAGGCTTGAGCATCTTGAAAGCAGGGGCAGGAGTTGTTAGGTAGGGTTGAGATTACTAATAAGACATAGGGTGACTGGCAGGATGTGGCCCACGAAGAAACCAGAAATGTCATCAAAGAAATATTTAGGTTTTCATTTTTCTTCCCTAATCCCTGTCACCCATCTTCTTTCCCATTGTTTCCTCCACACATTTCTTTCCCTTCGCCTTGAATATCAGTGTTATTTCCTAACATTTGCCTCCTGTAATTAATTTAAAAAATGAATGAACCAAACCTTTAATGTCTCCTTCTGAAAACCCATATTACTGGCTCCAAATGCTGCCAGTAATTCTCCTAGGGCAGATCACTGACCTGTGGATGAGGGGTAAGAATCAATCAATCATATTTGCAAAAAAAAAAAAAACAATGCTAGATTTGGTTGAAAGTAGCAATTATTTTTTTATTTTTTTATTTGATTTTGAGAGAAAAAGAGATCAATTTGTTGTCCATTAATTTATACATTCATTGGTTGATTCTTTTATAAAAAATATACTTTATTGATTTTTTAGAGAGAAAGGGAGAGGGACAGAGAATTAGAAACATCGATGAGCGAGAAACATCGATCAGCTGCCTTCTGCACGCCTCCCACTTGGGATGTGCCCGCAACCAAGGTACATGCCCTTGACTGGAATCGAACCCCCTCATACACAGGTTAGTGATCTGCCCTAGGAGAATTAATTTAGGGCAGCATTTGACCTAAATGTCTAATTCTGGTGACTTTTTTTCCCCATATGTATGATTTTTACCTTCCCTGCCTTCTCATCTTTCGTGACCCACAAATCACTGTTAGGGATGTATACATGTACTTCACACACACACACACACACACACACAAACACACACACACAGATTTCTACATGAGAATAAGAGACTTTCCACTTATCAAAAAAAATGTGTTTGGATAATGTTTGAACAGTACTAAGTCAGGAAAGATATCTACAGTGAGATGAATTTGAAACTATTTTCCTTTTAAAACCCTAGAGGCCCGGTGCATGAATTGGCGCACCAGTGGCATCCCTTGGCCTGGCCTGCGGGATTGGGCAAAACCAGCTCTCTGACATCCCCTGAGGGGTCCTGGATTGCAAGAGGGCGCAGGCCAGGCTGAGGGACCCCACTGGTGCACTTTTGGAGCCAGGGAGGGACATGGGAGGTTGGCCAGCCGGGGAGGGATCATGGGAGGGCTCCAGGGCGTGACTGGCCTGTCTCACTCAGTCCCAATCAGTTGACCCAGTAGCAAGCTAACCTACCATTTGGAGCATCTGCCACCTGGTGGTCAGTGCACATCATAGCGACTGATCAACCAGTCGACTGTCTGCCCCCTGGTGGTCAGTGTATGTCGTGTAGTCAGCGGTTGAGCAGCCTTAGCATATCATTAGCATATTACGCTTTGATTGGTTGAACGGACGACTGGACACTTAGCTTATTAAGCTTTTATTACATAGGATAGCGTCCATGCAGCCAAGGACATTACCTAGATTACTTTTATCTCCCTGGTGCCAAGCACTCAATCTGGCACTTGATAAGCTCTCAGTTAATATTTGTAAAATAAATCAAATGAATGTATGGATAGGACAGACTTGGATAACTTATTGTTAATGTTACAGACTTAAACACAGAATTGGTAAAGTGGTAAAGTTTCATTACACAGGGAAAAACAAAAATAGTTGCTTACTATTATGAATGAAAGGGAGAACAGTGATCCTGTGTCTCTGTAATGATTCATATTTTCCAGGGTGGCTATAGTTTAAGGAATGTGACTATTTAGGCTAACAAGAATTACCACTTTTGCCCTGGCCAGGCAGTTCAGTTGATTAGAGCGTTGTACTGATACGCCAAGGTTGTAGATTCAATCCTAGGTCAGGGCATATTCAATGCCCTAACCAGTTTGGCTCAGTGGATAGAGCGTCGGCCTGCGGACTGAGGGGTCCCGGGTTCGATTCCAGTCAAGGGCATGTACCTTGGTTGCAGGCACATCCTGAGTGGGAGGCTTGCAGGAGGCAGCTGATCGATGTTTCTCACTCATCGATGTTTCTAACTCTATCCCTCTCCCTTCCTCTCTGTAAAAAATCAATAAAATATATTTTTTTACAAAAGAATCAACCAATGAATGTATAAATTAATGGACAACAAATTGATCTCTTTTTCTCTCAAAATCAAATAAAAAATAATTGCCACTTTTAACCAAATCTAGCATTGCTTTTTTTTTTGCAAATATGTTTTTGTAAAATCTTTAATAAAATTAACACAATCAAAGCTAGATGTAACTGTGAGATTATCTTTTAACTCATAATTATAAAATTAATGAACATTTTAATTTTCTTTAATGTTTCTTGGATTTAAAAACTTTATTCCAAATACTGCTTTTCTCTTGTCTACCATGGACTTGCTCTCTTATCTTCTGTGGGCTGATGATAAAATAAGAAACTCGGTTAAAAGGCAGTTAATTACCAAGAATGTACATATGGCACTAAATCTATTCTTTATCTGATGCATCACAGAAACAATTCTGGAGAATCCTTTAAATGTTTTACTTGTTAGTATTTGTTCATTGAATTGGAAGCATTTATCAAATATTAATGGATTCTAATGGAAAATTTCACTCTAGAGGCAAACTCTTCCTTTAACTAGTTTTACTGAATGTATTGTAATAACTAGTCTTGCAAACTTGGAAGTCATAAAGAGAAAAAAAAATGATTATTCTCGGGTGTATTGAGTACTTATTAAATTCAAGTTCCTTTTCGCCTAGTGTGTCTTTCCTCTATTGTCATTAAACACTTCCACTTAAATTGTGTATTATAGAGACTTAACACCTTTTTAATATTCTTTCTTTCTCTAACCCTTCTCAATCTGATAGCCCTAGTTAACAATAAAGTCGTATGGTTCTTGTAGGCAAAACTTAAGTGCTTCCATTTTACTCAGTGTTTAAATATTTTTATATAAGTTTAGAGCAAATGATAAAGCCTGGAGGGTAAAATGAGCCTTGGTATTGTTTAGTTCTCTCCGTTGCTGTTTTTTACCTTCCCTGCCTTCTCATTTTTCATGACCCACAAACCAGAGTTAGGAATGTATATGTGTACTTCACACACAGTGTGTGTGTGTGTGTGTGTGTGTGTGTGTGTGTGCGCGCGCGCGCGCGCGTGCGCGCTCTAGAGACCTGGTGCACAAAATTCGTGCACTCGGGGGCGGGGGGGTGCGGTCCCTCAGCCCAACCTGTGCCCTCTCGCAGTCCGGGGCTCTGCGATCAATTGCCCAGCAGAGGGAGGCCCCACCACCTGGCTGGGGCTCTGCGATCGGTCACTGAGCAGAGGGAGGCCCCGCCCACCTACTGCAGCACCGCCAGCTGGGTAGCCTGGGCCTCCCTCTTTGGAGTGGTCAATCGCGGAGCCCTCCCTCCCCTCCCCGATTGATCGCCCTACAGAGGGTGGCCTGGGCCTCCCTATGCAGGGGTGATCATGGGGTGATGGCAGGGCCCCCTGACCAATCACATCGCACCCGCCTTGACTGGCCTGGCACCAGTGCGTGTCATAGTGTGGTCTTCTGGAAGGTCGTCCGGACCGTCATTCTGCTGTTTGGTCATTCAGTCGATTTGCATATTATGCTTTTATTATTATAGAAGATATATGTATATGTATCCTATATAATAACAGGCTAATATGCAAATTGTCTCCTTGACCAAGAGTTCGACCAGAAGTTCTACCAGGGGGCAAGGCCAGCCGGCCAACTGCCTGCGGCCCCTCCCCCAGCCAGCTCACACCAATCGCGCCCCCCCCCCCCAGCACAAATTCGTGCACTGGGCCTCTAGTATATATATAATGTATATTTGTCCCATTATCCATTTTGAATAAAGAGTTTCAGATTTGGCTCCTTGTCATTTTAGTACAGCTCAAGTATACTCTGCCTTAAAAGGGGGAGACTTATGGCCCAGCCAGTGTGGTTCAGTGATTGAGCATCGACCTATGAACCAGGAGGCCATGGTTTGATTCCATGTCAGGGCACATGCCCTGATTGCACTTGATTCCCAGTGAGGACTTGCAGGAGGCAGCCAATCAATAATTCTCTCATCATTGATGTTTCGTTCTCTCTCTCCCTCTCCCTTCCTCTCTGAAATCAATAAAAAAATATTTAAAAAAAAATTAAAAGACAGGACATATGAAAATACACAAGACTTAATGTCAGTATTCCCATGGAGCACAAGTACTCAGGAAACTACTACAAACTGTTTGGTGAACACCTGCAGTTTCTGTGGAGGTGAAATCACATTTCAGTAACTGAATTGCCTGCACTATTTCAGTTTCGTTATTTACTGATTTTCTTTCCGTTGAGTTTTTCAGGCCCCACTTTATGATGTTGTGCATCACCTGGAGGTTTTTAATTTCAGTGAGTGACAAGTCAACCACACTGCAAAAATGTTTTGTAATAATAGAGCAACCACCAGGTTGTATCTAGAATTCCTATGGTTTCAGTGCACAGAGAAATGCTGCTTATCTGAAACACTAAGACTTACACATGCTCCACAATTCCCCCGACTGTAAAATCAAATGCCATTAACAACTTCTCTATAGCTAAGGTTATACATTGAGGTATATAGTTATACACTGAAAGTAGGAATAAAGATATACATTCTTTCCTCAAGGGGGAAAAAAGTGCACATTTGGGAAAACAATTTATATAATTTGAAGGGTTATATGAACCTTTATATCCTATTAAGATGAGGAAGTAGAGTCAACAAATGTAGCGTTCTTTTTTGAGAAACTTGATAAGGGTAGGAGAGAGATTGAACAGTAACAATTTGTTTTGGATAAGAAGCTTAAGCATGTTGATAGGGTATGGGGAAGGATCCAGTAAAGAAAAATAATGTGAAGCTGGCGGGGTGAGGAGTAGATATATATGGTAGAACAGAGTCCTAGAGGAGGCACAAAGAAATGGAATCCTGGTCACAGGCAGATGGAATAGCTTGAACAGGAGAGACAGGAAGAAAAAAAAGTGAAGAATATGTGGTTATAGGCAAGTTTGTAAGTCGAAGGAAGAGGTTTCTAAATGCCTGGCTTCATTTTTTAAGGAAGTAGGATATGACTTTGGGTAGAGAGTATAAATGGTAACAAAGTCATCATTGAGAGGATCTGGGTCAGAAACTAGCCAAGGCCCCGAGAAAATTAACAAGTTGACACTGAGTGCCCAGGTGAGGCCCAAGATCATGGATTTGTAGTGGGATCAATCTAAGTTCCCTTCCTCCTTCCACTCCCGTACCCCCAGTAGTTTTCAGCTATCCTATTGCAGGTGTGGAGAAAGCAGGTCCTAGTATTGACCTCAGGTTGTAGTTTTGATTAGTAGGAAAGCTAAGAGAAGGATGCAGGAGATTCAGGAGAATGGTAGTGAAAGAGATTAGTTCAAGAAATCAGGACAGACATCAGTACAGGATAATGAAGTTATCTTAGAGAAAAAAAAAAATGGTCTTCCCAATCAAATATATCTTGTGTCCCTTCCCCCAGTCTTGTATATTCAGCTCTGACATCTCTCCTAGGATTGAAGGCCTTTTTTTTTTTTCCTTTCTGGGCATCTCCATTTGGATATCCCTCAAGCAATTCAAACTCTCAAATTGGAGACTTAAGCTCATCTTCTCTTTCAAATGTTACTTTTTCTCTGGTAATATTTCCATCTTCCTGATTATCCAGAATTGAAATCTGATTTGTCTTGGTGCTTCTCTTGCCCTTATCTCCCATATCTACTCAATTGCTAAACCTACCTTTTTAATTTTCTTTACTCAGTTTTTCATTTTTCCATTGCTACTAAGCCCACATTAGGCTTTCCTTACTTGCCTAAACTGCTGCAATTATAGCCTATATATATATTGAATTCAGAGAGGAAGGGAGAGGGAGAGAGAGAGATAGAAACATCAATGATGAGAAAGAATCATTGATTGGCTGCCTCTTGCACGCCCCCTACTGGGGACCAAGCCCGCAACTCGGGCATGTGCCCTGGACTGGAATGGAACCCAGGACCCTTCAGTCCGCAGGCCAACGCTCTATCCACTGAGCCAAACCAGCTAGGGCTATAGCCTTAAACAGGTCTCCTTGCCTCAACTAGTCCATTGTTCCTCCCGCTATAAAACTAGTCTCACTGAAGCTTAATTCTAAGCAGGTTAGGCCTTTGTTCAGAAACCTAGTGATGCCCCAGTTCCTACCATGTAATTTTGCTTGAAATTCACTCCTATCCCAGTTGGCATGGCTTAGTGGTTGAGCGGCGACCTATGAACCAGGAGGTCACGGTTCGATTCTTGGTCAGAGCACATGCCGGGGTTGTGGGCTCAATCCCCAGTATGGGGCAAGCAGGAGGCAGCCGATCAATAATTCTCTCTCATCATTGATGTTTCTATCTCTCTCTCCCTCTCCCTTCTCTCTGAAATCAATAGAAAATATATTTTTAAAACAAAGAAATTCACTCCTAAAGTGGCTCAAACCTGTATATCTAACTTCTCTTAATGTGTCCTTACATTGTGTCCACTACCTATTTCCCCCTGCAAGCATCTTTATTAGCACTGTGCTTAAAATGCCTTTCATTTTTGTATCTGTCTCTCCTAATCTTCAAATGTCAAATGTTCAAATGTAACCACCTCCTTAAAAGCCTTCCTCCTCCCCCCTACAGGCAGAAGTATTATCTTACTTGTATAAATTCCTATAGAGGAGACCTTTCTTTTGGACCGTATTATCTTCTGCTTCACTACAGAGGTATTTATGTAAATATCTCGATTCCTTTGCTGTTCAGTTTTTTTCCAACAAGTATAACAAATGATCAGAACTGACAAATTTATTAACTTCAAAAATTTAACAGTGGTTCTCAACTCTGGTTGCACATTAGAATCACATAGGAAGCTTTTAAAAAATGCTAATACTTGATTCAAAGATTTTGATGCATTGGTCTGGATAGGGCCAGGACATAGGTTTTTTTTTTTTTTTAAGTTCCCGAGGTGATTGTAATTTGTGCAGACACAATTGAGAACCACCATCCTTAATTGTAGTGCAATTATTAGCATATTAGGTAGAGATATGCTAACTCAGTTAATTTAGCTATGGCTGCCAGGATTTGCTTGCTTAGAGGCACTATTAGCTTTCTTCTAAAGTCTTCACTTAGTTCATAGTGTTGGAAGGTGCTTCTTGGTTGTCAGGAGAAAGGATGTATTAGAAACAATAGAATTGTCAGTTTTCATTGGCACATTTTATTTTGTAATGATAGATTTCAAAAATTATTTGAAGAACATACACAAGTGAGCGTTTGAAATCATAAGGTATACTCACTTCTTAAAATGAATCAGATGTGAGCTTATGTGGTATAGTGGTTAGAAGGGTAGACTCGTGGGGAGTGCTTCTGGGGTTAGTTGCTCATCTATTACTGACTACGTGACCTTAAGAAAGTCTCCTGAACTTAACACTTGATGCAATTTCACATAAAGGTTGACAATCAACAAGTTAGTTTCATAAAGGAAAAAAAAATCTTTTTGCAAACTTGGAAATCACTGATGTTTCTTATGTTTGACTTAGTGGTTGAGATCTTGCCACAAAGGGAACTGGGAAAAAGAACTGGCATTCTTTAAAGGAAATAAATGCATTTCCTTCCATTTAGAAACCTACCCACCACCCATTTTAAAGTATCTGACTTTTAAATTCAGCTCTGACCACTTGGCATCTGTTTCCTTGTCAGGTGTAAAGGCATGTTTACTGTTTACTTAAAAACAACATCAACATAGCTTAGGAAAGTAGTTACCTCTGTGCATGGCCCAGTCCATGTTCTTATCTGGAAAAAGAAAAGCTCTTCCACAGGGTGGCTTTGTTCTTTCCCTGTGCCCCCCTGGCTGCAGTACTTCAGGGAGGAAGCCAAGGGGCCACAGATTAGACAAATGTTTTTAGAGAATCACTGACAGAATTGAATCTTCTTCTGCCTTCTCCCCAGTAAGAAAAAAGCAAGATGGAAAAAAGTATGTTAAATATGTAATCCTAATTATTTGCATGATAAAGAGCCTGAATACATAGCTACAATTCCTTTTGAAAGTTTGTACTAGAATTTTTTAAATTTTTGTTACTATGTGAGAGAGGCATTTTACAAAATGTCTTGGGTTTGTGTGGGCCCTCAAATTTCTGAAAATAGATGACATTTTGACCTATTGTGTTACTTGCTGGTCACAGCTCTTTGTTTCAGTTTTGAGTGTATGTTTGTGCAGAGGTATTCTGATTTAATCCTTTATCATTTAGCACTTGTTCATATAGAAAAGGAAGGAAAATCCCAACTCATATTTTATAAGAAGACAAAATATAGGTGAAGTGACAATTGTTATTGCCATGCAGGAAGAAAGGAATAGTGAGACTTGATAATAAACAAGATGACTTTGTGATAAAGGTGCTGTTTTTAGCACTATTCTTAACCATTGTGACCCTGATAAATCCCTTACTCTGTCCAAAGCCTCAGTTACTTCAGTGTCTAAGGGAAACTAGCTAGGTTGAGACTAAGTCACACTTGAGGAAATTAGGTGGTGGTATAGCCTCATAAAATAAGACTATGCAGTTAAACCTCATCTTTTAGATTCTTCATTTACCCAGGCTGTTATTAATAAGGATGCCTCATCTTTCCCAGAAGACTTTTGTTATTGTTTGATTCTAAGCTCCCAAAATGTCTGGTATTGTATTATCTGTTCTGTTTTAATTGATAAAGGATGAGAGAGTGTTAAAAAATTTTTTAAGCCCAACATTATCTTTAGTAGGCTCTGCATGTCATCACCTTTATACACAGTAATCAACAGAACAGGTTTCCCTCCTGCAACAGAACTCTATGTGAACCCAGCAATTTCTCAAATCTGATAGGTACAGAAAGTATGTGGCTTTTCACTTCCTGTCCCTTCCTCCAACCCCAAACCATAGAGAAGCATGCTTTCTGGTTACATTTATTCTGCTTGACGTTCTCACAGCTTTTTCTTCCCTTAAGGTTGAGTATGAGGAGTGTTGTTCATTGTCATTTTACAACAGCCTCGCAGTTTGATTCTGCAAGTTTGGAAATTAATAACTCAGAAAACTCCAAGAGTGTTTGCTTCTCTTAGTTTTGAGGGTCAGAGTAAAGGATGTCTGCGCTCTATCATTTCAGGCAAGTGCCTGATGTGATCTTCAATATTTCACACAGATTATTCAGAAAAGGATAATTTAGACTGTGCTGTGATTTCCAGTGTTCCAGGAGCTGCACTGTTTATTCCCCAGTGGGAATGAGGGCAATGAGCAAAGCAACAGGGACCATTATTGGAAAGGCCATTTAAAAATCCAAGTTCATTACTGACTTAAATGAGGAGTAGTCAGATGGCATTATGAGGAAAGATTAAAAGGACTTACAATTAATTTAGAACCACTTTCAAGAATATGAAGAAATAACTTCGTTGTTGTTGTTAAAAACCTCATCCAAAGGTATTTTCCATTGATTTTTATTGCAGTATGGGAGATGGACAACAGAGTTCCATCAGTTGTTTAGCTCCACTTGCTCAGTAAACCACAACTTGAATTCTTTATATTGCTTTCTCTGTTGGTAATATACAAACCAGTGATAACTTTGAGGCTTAATCAAGAGTTTGTACAGCTCTAAATCCTTGTATGTAAGGATCTTTTTTTTTTTAAATGCCACTTTTTAATTAAAAATCTTTCTCTTGTTTCAGTTGTCAAACTTTGAAACTCCTCTTACTGCTGTGTATAATAATTCCTGTTAACCAGATGTTGTTTGATAGTTCAGTAATAACAAATGGGGAGTATATGTCCTAACCTGTCTTGCGTTCTCTTTTTTTGATGTGCAGCATATGTGGAGCAGTCAGCTAAATAAAGGTCTTATCATTAAGATACAGTATGATACTTGGCTTTTTGCTTGTGTTGTCATGCCGTTTACCATATGGTAAAGAACTAGTTAGAGAAGGTTGCCTATCTTTTCAGAATGGAGATTTGAATCAGTGGCGTTTTCATGAGAAGTTTCCTCTCTTGTCTGTGATTTATATATTGCAAGTTATGTCATTTTCTTTTCAAATTATATTTTCCAGCATACAGATTGTTTGTGGTAAGCCATCCTTTTAGTGCCACCTTTAGAGGTTTTTATTCATTCTTAAAAGAACTTGAAAGAAATAAATTGAAACATAACAATTTTTTGTTTTTACTCATGGCCAATCACATTTTCTGTTATTTTAAAGGTATTTCCTACATAAGACACACTGTTAAAATACCAACTGTAGTATATTGCTGTTTTTAAAGTAGAAGTAGTTATTTGGGCCCAGTTTATTGTGGCTTTCTTTGATACACACTACTAGAAGTTGCAGGACTGGAATAGATGCTAGAGTCTTTTTCAATATATAATAAAGTGGGAGTTGTTCTTTAATGAAAAGGTTAAACAGATAAGTGATGAACATTTCACAATTAACAGTATATGGATAAAGGATCAAGGGGAAAGGAGCCTGGAGGGTTAATTTAACAGAAAAGGGTAGTGTTGGATAAGGTTCTGAGATTGTGCTTCAGAAATAACTTAGACGAGCAAGATTTTATTTCATGATATCCTTCTGAGGGGTGGAAGATATGTTGTTTTATGTTTTAAATTAATGAATTTGGATAATATTTATATTCTGGGGCACTACATTTTAGGAAAATGAGAAGCTAGAAGCGGTTATAAGGAAGAAAACCAATCTAAATGAGTAGTAGTCAGATGGCATCTATGGGGAAAGATTAAAAGGACTTACTATTAATTTAGAACCATTTTTAAGAATATGAAGGAATAACTTGGTTGTTGTTGTTGTTGTTGTTAAAAGTGTCATCCAAGGATATTTTTCCATTGATTTTTAGAGTGGAAGGGAGGGGGAGAGACAGAGAGAAACACCAATGTGAGAGAGACATATCAATTGGTTGTCTCCTGCATGCACCCCCGCCAGGGCCAGAAATCGAGCCTGCAGTCAAGGTATGTGCCCTTGACTGAAATCAAATCCAGGACCCGTGGGCTGACACTCTATCCACTGAGCCAAACTGGCTAAGGCTAAAGAAATAACTTTTAAGACCATGCCCAAAATTTTTTTTTTTATGAAGGAAAAAATAAAATTCTGTAAGAGATATTTAGATTATATATGAGGTACAATGTCTAGAAGTTTTTTTATTTTTTCATTTTTAAAAAAATGTATGTTTTTATTGATTTTTTTTACAGAGAGGAAGGGAGAGGGATAGAGAGTTAGAAACATTGATGAGAGAGAAACATCAATCAGCTGCCTCCTGCACGCCCCTCACTGGGGACCAAACCCGCAACCAAGGTACATGCCCTTGACCGAATCGAACTTGGGACCCTTCAGTCCATGGGCCAACGCTCTATCCTCTGAATCAAACTGCTTAGGGATAGAAGTTTATTAACCATTGCAGCATAACACACACAGAGGTATAGAATCTTCTTCCTTCAAGATAGTGGAGATAGTTGACTTGCAGTCTGTGTAAAGGAACCAAATCACTACATTAAGAAAGGATCTTGAATCTCTTTTCTTAGATAATTTAACTCTTAATGGGAGGAGACTGAAAGGAAGTATAGATTCCAAAAACAGTGAAGTTTTGTTTTGCAGCTACATTCTATCACTTGCAATGACCAAAAAAGAATATGAATACACCCCATTCAGGAACAGTAGAAATAGCCAGAAATACACAGAAATGAAGACCTATATTAGTTGGCTTGTTGATATCCTAAATTGCTCTTTCTTTTGGCCAAATAAATCTCATCTCATTTAGAGTGAAAAGAATTTTCTCTCCTTTTATGCTTCACCAATAGACTACCAAGCACTCACTCAGGGCTGACCCCTTGCTCCACAGTTTCCTCTTCAGGACTGGAAGTGAATTAAAACTATAAACTGAGCCAGCTCTGTGGCACTTAGCACTACTCACTCTTGGCCAATCTTAGCACTTCCCTGACAACAAAGTTCCAAGACAAGTGGAAGTGAGGAGGGAAATGCCGGAACAAGTGGTAGGTCTTTATTTAATGCTTGTTCTATCTGATGAATTTGAAGCTCATTTCACCTTACTGATAGATGTTCTGGAACATTCTGGCAGGAAGGTGTCACTATGTGCGATCAGGAGGAGGAGTCAAGAAAAGATTTCCTCCCTTCCTTTCTCTAAAAAGGAAAGGCGGAAAATTTTATGAAGAAAAAACATTTCAGTAAGCACAATAAAAAGGTGGCCTCTTAAGCTGTTATATTATTATTATTATTATTCAACAAGGAAATATTGGTCATCTACAGTGTGCCAGGCACGAGGGATACAGTGAACAAATCATTGCCCTCATAGATTCACCTTGGATCAGAGATAGACAGTAAATAAGCAAACTGGTGATAAAAAATTAGACAAGAGTAAGGACTACGTAGACAAATAAAGCAAAATAAGTAGAAGGTGAGAGTGAGGATCAATTTCAGATGGTGACTTTTCAACGAAACTGTGTCACATGAAGCAGCCCACCATGCAGAGATCTGGGAAGAGCCTCTCCAGGAAAGAAAATATCTAGCCTTCAAGTTGGCATCATTGAAGCAAGGCTGGTCAGTTTAACTAGAATGGAGTAAACCAGGAAAGTTCTCTTTCTAGCTAGATAGAAGGTTTTATGAAATATTTTTCGTTTCTTTAAAGTATGGATATCTTCCATATTTTCACAGGCAGCCCCTGAATATTCTAGAGCCAAAGGGTTCCTTTGGATCTCCTGTTTTAATCATCAGAGTTATCTATATATATAAAAGCCAAGCGACCAGATTAGGGCAGGCCAGCTGGACCCCACCTGTGCACGAATTCGTGCACTGGGCCTCTAGTAGTATATAAAGCGTTGTATAGTGTTTGTTTTAAATTAAAATTGGTGCATAATACTCTTCTAGTATAAGGTTTGGAAAAGGTTTTTTTTTTTTGTTTTCCAGTCTTTATTGTTGAGATTATTTCAGATGTCCCTCTTTTCTCCCGCCCCACCCCAGGCCTTCACCACCCTATTGTCTGTGTCCATAGGTAATGCATATCCTAATATATAAAGAGCCATGTGCCGTCATGACCAACAGACAACTGGTCACCATGAAGTGCATGGAGCACCTCTCATTTCCCCCCTCCCCCCAGCCCCTGAGCAGCTTGTCATGAGGAGGGGTGGCAGCGGGTGGGACTGGGGACTATTGAGCAGTGGTGGCAGCGGCGGGCTGCTTCACGGGGTGGCAGCGAGCTTAGCGGAGCAGTAAACGGGCGGCAGCGAGTTTCGTGGAGCAGTCATGGGGCGGGAGGAGTTTCGTGGAGTAGTCGCAGGGCAGGGGGAGCTTCATGGAGCAGTCACCAGGTCGCAGTGAGTTTTGCGGAGCAGTCACGGGGCGGGGGGAGTTTTGCGGAGCGTCCAGCGGTGAGCTTCACAGGGCAGTAGCAAGCTTCGCGGAGCAGTCATGGGGCGGGAGGAATTTTGCAAAGCAGTCGAGGGGCAGGGGGAGCTTCGCAGAGTTGCAGGGTGGGGGGAGTTTCACAGAGTGGTCGTAGGGCCAGGGGAGTTACACAGAGCAGTGGCGGGGCAGGAGGAGCCTTATCATACCATATAATACTGGTTTAATGGTGATGAACTCTGTTAGCTTTTTCTTATCTGTGAGGCTCTTTATCTGCCCTTCAATTCTGAATGATAGCTTTGCTGGGTAGAGTAATCTTGGTTGTAGGTCCTTGCTATTCATCACTTTGAATATTTCTTGCCACTCCCTTCTGGCCTGCATAGTTTCTGTTGAGAAATCAGCTGACAGTCATATGGGCATTCCCTTGTAGGTAACTAACTGCTTTTCTCTGGCAAAGTTTTTATAAAGGGCCCGATTGTAAATATTTTCAACTTTGCTGGCCTGTATAGTCCCAACTACTCAACTCTGCTATTGTAGCATGAAAGCAGTCATAAAATGTATAAGTAAAGGAGCATGGCTGTTTTTCAATAAAACTTTATTTACAGAAATAAGCAGAAAGCTGCCTTTAGCCCATAAACCCACTGTAGTACATTAAGAAGTGCTGATATTGGAAAGCAGTGATTTTAGTTCTATAATCATTCACCTATGGGGGATACAAAGATGGGTGACTAAAATGTGATTCCAGTCATCCATCTGGCTGGCAGATGACAAAAATATATACAACTAACAATACACATTTTAATATTATTTGAAATATTTATAATAATGTATTCATGTGATTGAAACAATGAAAATAAAAGGAAATAAAAAAGCCCAAAGATACTGGATTTTTTTCTATAAGTAGTTATTAAAGAAGAGAACAAAGAGATCAGAGCTGTGAGAGAGGATTGTGAAGGCAATGTGGAGGATGGGTTGGAATGAGAGACCACTCAGGAGGCTGTTGCTGTAGTCCAGGGAAGAGATAACTCATCTCAATTAGGAGAGGGACAGTGAGAATGGAGAAGGTGAAATGAATGTAAGAAGCACCTCAGAGGGGAATCAGCAGGACTTGGTAACTGATTGGACGAAGAACATTAAGGGGTAACAGTTAAAGATAACTAGTTTCTAATACTATAAGATTTTTATGAAAATAAGAGGTCAGGAATTCAGGTTTGAACATAATGTACTATTTGATGTACCTTTTGGATACCCAGGAGGAGAAAAATCCTAGAAGGTAAGTTACAGATTTGAGTCATTGATAGTCAATGGGATGTAGTACAAAAAGAAGGTCATTATGAAACCTTAGGTAAGACCTATCATTCATGGGCTGCTGAAAAAAGAAATACCTACAAAATAGATTGAGTCAATTGGGAAGAGAATTAAGAAACTTTTATTGGCCATGAAAGGAGCAATTCCTGTAATAAGTCTTTATTCATTTGTAATTGGGCCTAGTTGTAACACATGTAGGACTGTATTGCTTAGTGGTTTCCAAAGCCCTCGTCCATACTCCTAACAAAAGCAAACAATAGAACCTTGTCTCCAAGCTCAGTACAATGCTCTTTTACATCATATCAGTCCTCAAACTCCACTCAGCCAAACAGCACCTATCATTAGGGCATCGTATATTCTAAAAAAAATCCCAGTAGCACCTTGGCAATGGCTATAACCAATCTTATCATTGACCAAAACCATAATAAACTGATAAAACATTCCGATCTTGCTTCTGATTCATCCGTGCAAGTAGGAACAAAAGCCTCTGGCTATGAAGATCACATGGAAATTCAGCAGATGGCCAGTGAGCAGCAGGCTGAACTAGAGCAGGCTTGTAGTAATTTGCTATGAAGTAATAAATTGTATTAAAGTAGATGAGCCGAGGAATCTGGAAAACATAAAGATTATATATAGTCCTTATTCCACTTAAAATG
The DNA here is from genome assembly GCF_963455305.1 of Plecotus auritus. NCBI lineage: Eukaryota > Metazoa > Chordata > Mammalia > Chiroptera > Vespertilionidae > Plecotus > Plecotus auritus. The sequence goes on from NC_137771.1 coordinate 73,037,209, forward strand.
TAAATTACTTTGGAGATAGAAGCAAATCACAATTCTTTTGAATGAACTGGACATAAAATGATAGTATACTGTAAGATTTTTTAGGGTTCATCATCTTTTTTTTTAATATATGTTATTGATTTTTTTTTTTACAGAGAGGAAGGGAGAGGGATAGAGAGTTAGAAACATCGATGAGGGAGAAACATTGATCAGCTGCCTCCTGCACACTCCCCACTGGGGATGTGCCCGCAACCAAGGTACATGCCCTTGACTGGAATCGAACCTGGGACCCTTCAGTCCGCAGGCCGACGCTCTATCCACTGAGCCAAACCAGTTAGGGCTCATCATCTTTCTTGATATATTATTCATTATGACTTTATAACTTGTCAAAGCAGTCTTCAGGTTTTTGTACTCATGAGCCTAGTTTCTAGAAAAGATTTTAAAGGGAGAACAGAATTTTTACATGACTCTCCACTTGATTATTAATGTTTAGTGGTACAAAGGAACTATGAGTATTTATTCATTTACACCTCACCTTACTCCAAAAAGGATTTATTTTGAGTCAACTTAAAATTTTTAGAAAGTTAATCCTATATAAGAGCCTAATATGCAAATTGACCATCACTCCAACACACAAGATGGCTGCCCCCATGTGGTCAAAAATGGCCACCCCCATGTGGACACAAGATGGCCACCACAAGATGGCCAGCAGCGGAGGGCAGTTGTGGGTGACCAAGCCAGCAGGGGAGGGCAGTTGGGAGGGACCAGGCCTGCAGGGGAGGGCAGTTAGGGGCAATCGTGCTGGCAGGGATGGGCAGTTAGGGGCAACAAGTCTGGCAAGGGAGGGAAGTTAGGGGTGACTGAGCCAGCAGGGGAGGGTGGTTGGGGGCGACCAGGCCTGCAGGGGAGGGCAGTTAGGGGCAATCGGGCTGGCAGGGGAGCAGTTAGGCATCGATCAGGCTGGCAGGGGAGTGATTAGGGGGTGATCAGGCTGGCAGGCAGAAGCGGTTAGGGGCAATCAGGCAGGCAGGCAGAAGCGGTTAGGGAGCCAGTAGTTCTGGATTATGAGAGGGATCCCAGATTGGAGAGGGTGCAGGCTGGGCTGAGGGACACTCTCCCTCCCTTCCCCCCTCCCCCATGCACGAATTTCATGCACCAGGCCTCTAGTACTATATATTTCTATAATTTACATTTTGTGTTAGAAACTGGGGGATGGGGAAGAAGTAGTTTTTTCAGTTAAAGATCAAAGGAGAAACACAAAGGAGTAAATAAGGTTAAAGGAAATCTCATTAGCTAACTTTCCAAGAGTATAATTATGCAACAACACTTGGGGCTCCAGTGTTAAGAGGCTCCAGATGCCTAAGGATTGCTGTTTATCCACTTGGTAGCTTGCTGCAGAAATCTCCAGGAACCAGGTTGATATTCTCCTTTCCCAACAGACACCAGACCTTGTATGATTTCTCTATCAGTACTTCCTTCTGCCTGCCAGGTACTTGTCATTTTTTATATGTGTAGTCCTTTAGTTCTCTAAAGCAAACTTAAAACCTTCTGTTCCTTCTGCATTTTCATCCAGGGCTCAGTACACATCAGTCAAGTAAAGATTAAACTTAGGGTGCTCTACAGCCTGCGAAGAATGAAAGCTAGCATATTAGCCAGAGGCATGGGATTTTTTTTTTTAAATATATTTTATTGATTTTTTATAGAGAGAAGGGAGAGGGATAGAGAGTTAGAAACATCGATGAGAGAGAAACATCGATCAGCTGCCTCCTGCACACCTCCCACTGGGGATGTGCCCACAACCAAGGTACATGCCCTTGACCGGAATCAAACCTGGGACCCTCGAGTCCGCAGGCCAACGCTCTATCCACTGAGCCCAAACAATTAGGGCAAAGCATGGGATTTTTTAAGATAAATTGCCAAGGTGCAAAGCTCTGACTTTCAACTTACTATCTTTGTGACCTGGAAGAAGGGAGGAAGGTATTTCAATTTTTGTGTGCCTTCATTTCCTCATCCATAAAATGGGAGCCATAATTCATGCTCAGAACATGTAAATAGTATTTATAACACGTGGTAAATGTTAATTGATAGTCATTACCATAACTATTTTTTTTTAATCCAAAATGTATTTATTGGAATGACTCCCCTCTCATTTTGATTCGGGATGCTTTTAGTGCTGCTTTCTTCTGAAGCAGCATCCTATGGAAGCCTTGCTTTTTCTTCAGTAGGCTGAGTAGTCAACACACAAAACTACTGTTTGTGCATGGCTAAAGACGGTGATGATTTTATAGCATCCTGGGTGTTTCACATCCATGCAGTAGGAATTAGGACTCTACACCAGTAGCTGCAGCTGCTTTTTTTTTTTTTCTTTCAAAAAACATGTTTTATTTTTTTTAATTTAATAAATCTTTATTGTTCAGATTATTACAATTGTTCCTCCTTTTCCTCCCATAACTCCTCTCCACCCGGTTCCCACCCCACCCTCTGCCCTTACCCCCCCACCACTGTCCTCATCCATAGCTGTATGATTTTTGTCCAGTCTCTTCCCGCACCCCCCACACCCTTTTCCCCCCGAGAATTGTCAGTTCACTTCCTTTCTATGCCCCTGATTCTCTTATAATCACCAGGTTATTCTGTTCATCAGAATTTTTTATTCACTTGATTTTTAGATTCACTTGTTGATAGATATGTATTTGTTGTTCATAATTTTTATCTTTACCTTTTTCTTCTTCTTCCTCTTCTTAAAGAATACCTTTCAGCATTTCATATAATACTGGTTTGGTTGGTGATGAACTCCTTTAGCTTTTTCTTATCTGTGAAGCTCTTTATCTGCCCTTCAATTCTGAATGATAGCTTTGCTGGGTAGAGTAATCTTGGTTGTAGGTTCTTGCTATTCATCACTTTGAATATTTCTTGCCACTCCCATCTGGCCTGCATAGTTTCTGTTGAGAAATCAGCTGACAGTCGTATGGGTGCTCCTTTGTAGGTAACTAACTGTTTTTGTCTTGCTGCTTTTAATATTCTCTCTTTGTCTTTTGCTCTTGGCATTTTAATTATGATGTGTCTTGGTGTGGTCCTCTTTGGATTCCTTTTGTTTGGGGTTCTGTGCACTTCCTGGACTTGTAAGTCTATTTCTTTCACCAGGTGGGGGAAGTTTTCGGTCATTATTTCTTCAAATAGGTTTTCAGTATCTTGCTCTCTCTCTTCTTCTGGCACCCCCATAATTCGGATGTTGATACGCTTGAAGTTGTCCCAGAGGCTCCTTACACTATCTTCATATTTTTGGATTCTTTTTTCTTTTTGCTTTTCCAGTTGAGTGTTTTTTGCTTCTTTGTATTTCAATTCTTTGACTTGATTTTTGTGTTCCTCTTGTCTGTTTTTGGGTCTCTGTATAATATTTTTTATTTCAGTCAGTGTATCCTTAATTTCTAGTTGGTCCTTTTTCATATCCTCGAGGGTCTCACTAAATTTATCGGCCTTTTCTAGAAAATTCTTGAAAAACCTTATAACTGTGGTTTTGAACTCTATATCCAGGCATTTGCTTTCCTCCATTTCTTTCATTTGTGACCTGTTTCTTTGTCTCCACATTTTGGCTGCTTCCCTAAGTTGATAGATTGGCTTTGTGTGCCAGGTGTCCTATAGGGCCCAGTGGCTCAGCCTCCCCAGTTACCTGAGGTGGACACTCTTGGTGCACGCCTTTGTGGGCTGTTTGCACAGTCTTGTTGTAGTTAAGCCTTGATTGTTGTTGGTATCACTGGGAGGAATTGACCTCCAGGTCAGTTTGCTGTGAGGATCAGCTGTGTCTATGCCAGGAGAACTTCTGTGCTGGAGACACCCTTATGAGACAACACTTGCAAAAGCCTCTGTGCTCAGCTTGGATGGGGCGGAGTCTCAAGGCGGAGCAGACAGCATTGGTTTCCCATCATCCCTGCCCTAATAGTCCCCTGTGTCTCAGTGTCCCGTAGTAATTGCTGCAAGCACCTCTGAGAGAAAGCCGCCATTGAATTCCGCCCGCGGCCAGACAGTCCAGTTTCTCCCCAAATGAGTCTGGGTCTCCAGAGTCTTGCCCGGAACTGGAGTTCCGTGCAGTTGGGAGCCTCCTTCTCCCTCCCACTTGAGAAAGCCAGGCACACACCCAGCTGCCCTCCCTCTCTGCACACGCAGGCGCCTCAGTACCTCTGCCTTCTGGAGTTCCTCTGAGTCTCAGTGTGCTTTTCTCTTTCCTGACAGTCCAGTTTCAGCCCGTATGAGTCCCGGTCCCCAGAGTCTCGCCTGGAACTGGAGTCCAGCACAGCCAGGAGCTTTTGTCTTCCTCCCGCCCGAGAAAGCCAGCCGTGCACCAGTTGCCAATCCTCTCCGCAGGCGTGCGCGTCTCAGCACCTCTGCCTCCCGCGTCTTGGCGCCTCTGCCTCCCACAGCTCCTCCGAGCCTCAGTGTGCTTCTCTCTTTCCTTCTAGTTGTAGAATTTCCACTCAGCCAGCCTTCATGTGGTTCTGGATGATGTCTGTGTTGTCTTTTAGTTGTAGTTTTGAAATTGTTGTGCAAGGCAGCAGTTTAGGTGTTTACCTATGCTGCCATCTTGGTTTCTCCCAGGAGCTGCTGCTTCTGTTTCTCTTCTCTTCTGGAGAGGGATGAAGGAGATCCTTAGCGAGAGGCATGTTGTTGTGGGGAAGTTGTCACCATCAGAAATGTTATGTCATACTATTTTTTTTAAAAAGCCTATTCATCTACAGTATCCTACTTGAATTTTGCAATAACTTTTAAGGAACTTAAGTATTATTAGCCCCATTTTATAGATAATAGATCCTAAGGCATTGATGTTCAACTTGCCCAAAATTGTAACAAGCATTCTGGGCAGATCTAGGGTTAGAACTGTGTTGCATAGAAACAGAGTTCTAGTGCTTGCAGTTAGACCAGTGGTCGGCAAACTCATTAGTCAACAGAGCCAAATATCAACAGTACAACGATTGAAATTTCTTTTGAGAGCCAAATTTTTTAAACTTCTTCTAATGCCACTTCTTCAAAATAGACTCGCCCAGGCCATGGTATTTTGTGGAAGAGCCACACTCAAGGGGCCAAATAGCCGCATGTGGCTCGTGAGCCGCAGTTTGCCGACCATGGAAGACGAAGGAGGGAACAGGTTTCATCTGAAGAGTCAGCTCTAAAACAGTCAAAGTGGATGCTCAGAGCTTTTTTTTGAGGATTCTCAAAGCAGGTCCAGCTCATTAAGAAGAGAATGCCTGATTGATTAGCATTGTTTGCCATGGGCCCAGGAGCATGGAGCAGGATTGCACTGTTGCTTTCTTTTTTTCTTTTTTTTTTCTTTTTTCTAACTCCTAGCTAAAGTTTCCCATTAACTCCAGTTTTTCTTTATAAACAAAACATTTAGGTACATTTGAACACACCTTTTAATAAACTTACTAATTTATAGAGTAAATATATCCTTATAAGTTTGCTAAAGAAGTATTACTATTTCTAAAATAGTTTTTATCTAGGGCAATTGATGGAACAATTTTTTTTACAAGCTGTTTCTTTATACATCTCATTTTCTGCTCTCATTAGCACACAGGTTGAAAAATCTAGTAGTCACCATTTACTTCTAATTTGAGGGTTAAGTTTAAAACATGGCATTTTAAGAAGTAATTTAGCCCTAGCCAGTTTGGCTTGGTGGATAGAGTGTTGGCCTGCGGACTGAAGGGTCCCAGGTTCGATTCGGTCAAGGGCATGTACCTTGGTTGTGGGCACATCCCCAGTGGGGAGTGTGCAGGAGGCAGCTGATCGATGTTTCTAATTCTCTGTTTCTCTCTCATCTATGTTTCTAACTCTATCTCTCTCCCTTCCTCTCTGTAAAATGCCAATAAAGTAAATTTTTAAAAAAAGTAATTTAGAAAACCTTGTTTTCATATATGAACCAAATATTAGTCTCCTTGAAAGTGAGCGAAGTTGTCTTAAGATGTGTGATATAAGTACCACTTATATGTAATATAAGTATGAGACCTGGTACTCCATCCCCTACCTCTACAGAAATACAGAGAGGTGGGGAAAGTACACATTACAGTAGTTTTTACATTTAGAACTTTGTAGATTTCACTAGACTACTAGTATTTATTACTAGAGTCACTTAGCCTCTAGTTCTTGTTAAGACACCTTCAGGGAGATAGAGAATTTACCACCTTCTCAAAGTCCTGGCCATCTCTGAACAATTTTGACAATTTTTTACTTTTGTATTCTCTATGAAATGGCTAAGCAAGGATGAAATCTGTCTCTCGGAAAATAACATTTACACACACGGCTACAGAATTGCTCTGCTCTGATTTCTTGACTGTTATTGATTTAAATCAGAGTTATCTTATTTATATTTTATGTGCCCAGTGGCAATGACCAAGATTAAATAAGCATTGCCCAACCGGTGTGACTCAGTGGTTAAGGGTCGACCCATGAACCAGGAGGTCACTGTTCAATTCCCAGTCAGGACATATGCCCAGATTGTGGGCTCCATCCCCATTAGGGGGAGTGCAGGAGGCAGCCGATTGATGATTCTCTTTCTTCCTTGATGTTTCTATCTATCTCTTTCTCTGAAAATCATTAAAAATATATTTTAAAAATAGATTAAGCATCTGGAAGGGCTTTATGCAAGGTGTAAGGCTATTTGAGGAAAAAAGGATTTTCTCTCCAAAAAGCTTTCCAGGAATGTAAGTAATTTGCAAAGGTTCTATAAATCATGATTTCTGGAGATTAAAATATTTATGAAAAGTAATGGTCTTGAGTATTTGTAATTAGATTAGTCACTTTTTAAAAATCATACTTGCTAATCACATTTGAATTTAAATTACTTTTAAGAATCTATTGCATGCAATCAATCTTTAGGGGTATTTACTATAAATGGTTAAAGAAAAAAGCAGAGTGTTACTTATAAAGTTTGTATTAAGTGCCTTATGTAATTCATCTCTTTAGTGTTTTTTGTGTGTGTTTTTTAATATATTTTTATTGATTTTTTTACAGAGAGGAAGGGAGAAGGATAGAGAGTTAGAAACATCAATGAGAGAGAAACATCGATCAGCTGCCTCCTGCACACCCCCTACCGGGGATGTGCCCGCAACCAAGATACATGCCCTTGACCGGAATCGAACCTGGGACCCTTCAGTCCGCAGGCCGACGCTCTATCCACTGAGCCAAACCAGTTAGAGCTCTTTAGTGTTTTAAGAATAAAAATGTTAAGGTTTTATCTAAAAGGCAACCTTATATTTTATTTATTATCTTTTTCCAGGTGATATAATCCAAACATTCATTATAAATTACTAGAGGTCCGGTGCACGAAATTTGTGCACAGGGGTGGGGGGGGGATCCCTCAGCCCAGCCTGCACCCTCTCGCAATCCGGGACCCCTCGGACATCCCTCTCACAATCCGGGATCTCTGGCTCCTAACTGCTTGCCTGCCTGCCTGCCTGATCGCCCCTAACCACTCGCCTGCCTGCCTGATTGTCCCTAACCACTCGCCTGCCTGCCTGACCTCCCCTAACCTCCTCTGCCTGCCTGCCTGATCGCCCCTAACTCTGCCTGCCTCCTTGATCACCCCTAACCGCTTGCCTGCCTGCCTGCCTGACCTCCCCTAACCACTCACCTGCCTGTCTGATTGCCCCTAACTGCTCGCCTGCCTGCCTGATCGCCCCTAACCACTCGCCTGCCTGCCTGATCACCCCTAACCATTCTGTCTGCCTGCCTGATTGCCCCTAACTGCTCACCTGCCTACCTGATCGCCCCTAACCACCTCTGCCTCAGCCCCTGCAACCATGGCTTCGTCCGGAAGGACGTCCAGAATGACGTCTGGAAGGTTGTTCGGCTGTCCAGTCTAATTAGCATATTACGCTTTTATTATTATATATGTTTTTAAATCAATTCTCAGCTTCAGGCTTCTCTCCACAACCTCCTTTCCCCAAGTGGAAAGAAAAGACTTCATTAATTTTCCTTTCTAAGCAGAATTTTGGTGGGTTTTGCTGTCATGAAGAACATGTTATGGATCCAGACTTTTAGGCTTCTTTCTGTAATTAATAATATGTTTGATCTTTCCAGTTTTTTCCTGCGATTTCTCTTTTGCTTGTATTAGGAAAGCCTCTCCCTGGGAATGTTGATAAATCAGAAGGACTTCATCTCTGCCATGACAAAAACATGTTGAGGACAGAAGCCCCCTTATTTCTTCCCATTTCATGAATATGTATTTAATATTTTTGGTATTTCAGACTGACCCCGATTCTTGGCATTCAGAAGCATTCTCAGGAAAATATGATGTTTACACAGTTTCTAGCTACCCTGCTTGAAGAATTACATTTAAAAAATGAAGACCTTGAAAATTTAACCATCATATTTAGAACCAGCTGTTAAACAGAGTGGTGAGTTGGATTGTGCTTTACTTTTGTTTATTTTTCATTTGTTGCCTAATTAGATTCTTTTTTTAGTTTGGAAATTTTAAAAACCAAGTTCAGGCCCTGGAAGTACAACTGGTTAGAGAATGTCGTCCTGATACACCAAGGTTGGTCAGGGCACATGTAAGAATCAACCAATGAATGCATAAATAAGTGGAACAACAAATCGATCTCTTTTGATCTCTCTCTCTCTCTCTCTCTCTCTCTCTCTCCCCCCCCTCCTCTCCCTTTCCCCCCTCTTCTTTTCTCCCTCCCTCCCCCCCTTCCCCTCTCTCTCTAAAAAGCATCAATATAAAAATAAAAACCAAGTATAGACATCAGGATATCCTCAGCTTGCTAAGGGAGAACATGACATCCTTAGTTCTCAGCTGCCACACTCACTTCCTATCCACTTTTGTTACTTTGTGCCCCATCCTTGTTGTTATTCCTCCTTTATAGGCTTACCACAGTTAATTCTGTTTCTTGCAGTCCACTATCACCTTCATACTCAAACCCCCGTGTCCAACCTGGTTTCTTCCCAGGAAGTAGCAACTAACTTCAACCCAACTACTGCAATGATCCATTGAGAACATCCTCATCTTACTTCCCTCTTCAAAGAAATCACTCCCAACCCAGCCAACACCCTAGTAATCTCATGTACAGATAAGCAGATAAATTTACAAGCCTGGCTTTGTTGAATCCTGACCCAGCTCCCAGATGCATAGCCCTCCCCTACACCTCTTTCAGAACTGCCCATCAGAATATACCTCCCTCGTACTATTTTAATCATAACTCTTCATCTTTTCCTCTCCTTGCTGCTCATTTCACACACTCTCAAGTGCTCAGATAGTTTTTTAAAAAAATTTTATTCAAGTTTAGTTGGCATACAATAGTATATTAGTTTCCGGTGTACAACATAATGATTCAACATTTATATACTTTATGATGTAATCACCATGCTATGCTAGTAACCACCAGTCACCATGCCAAGTTATTATGATATTATGACTGTATTTCCTATGCTGTATACTACATCTCTGTGGCTTATTTATTTATAACTGAAAGTTTGTACCTATTATTTCCCTTCACCTTTTTTAATAATCCCCCTACTTTCTCCCCTCTGGGAACCATCAGTTTATTCTCCATTTTTATGAGTCTTGGTTTGTTTGTTCCTTTGTTTTGTTCTTTACATTCCACATATAAGGGAAATCATATGGTATTTGTCTTTCTCTGTCTGACTTATTTCACTTAGCACAATACTCTCTAGGTCCATCCATGTTGTCACAAATGGCAAGATTTCATTCTTTTTTATGGCTGAGTAATATTACATTGTATATATGTCCCACATCTTCTTTATCCATTCATCTATCAGTGGACACCTAGGTTGCTTCCGTGCCTATTGCAAATAATGCTGCAGTGAACATAATGGTGATTATATCTTTTTGAATGTGTGTTTTTTTTTCTTCAGATAAATACCCAGAAGTGGCATTGTTGGGTTGTATGTTATTTCTAATTTTTTGAGGATTTCCATACTGTGTTCCATAGAACCTGCAACAATTTACAATCCCACCAACAGTGCACAAGGGTTCCTTGTTCTTTCACATTTTCTCCAACACTTATTGTTGACTTTTTCATGATAGTAATTCTATGAGGTGGAATCTCATTGTGGTTTTGGTTTATATTTTCCTGATGATTATTGGTACTGAGCATCTTTTTATGACTGCTGGTCATCTGTATGTCCTCTTTGGAGAAATGTCTATTCAGAGCTTATGTTCATTTTTCCATCAGATTGTTTTATGGAGTTTTTTGATGTTGATGTTCCTTATATATTTTGGATATAAACTACATTGTATATATCATTTGTGAATATCTTCTCCCATTCATTCAGTTGTCTTTTCTTTTTGATGGTTTCCATTGCTGTGCAGAAGCTTTTTAGTTTGATGAGATCCATTTATTTTTGCATTGTTTCCCTTGACTGAGGAGACATATCCAAAAAGATATTGCTAAGATTGATGTCAAACAGCTTACTACTTATGTTTTCTTCTAGTAGTTTTTTGGATTCAGATCTTACATTTAAATCTTTATTTTAAGTTTATTTTTATATATGGTGCAAGAGAGTGGTCCAGTTTCTTTTTTTGTGTGTATCCATTTTCCCAACAGCATTTATTGAAGAGCCTGTCATTTCTCCATTGTATATTTTTGCCTTCTTTGTTGTAGATTAATTGACCATATAAGTGAGGTTTTCTTTCTGGGCTCTCTTTTCTGTTCCATTGATCTGTGTATTTGTTTTTGTGCCAGTGTCAAAATACTTTGGTTACTATAGCTTTGTAGTATAGTTTGAAATCGAGGAGTGTGATATGTCAACTTTGTTCTTATTTCTCAAGATTGCTTTGGCTAATTAGGGTCTTTTGTTAATTTTAGGATTATTTGTCCTAGTTTTGAGAAAAATGCTATTGGTATTTTGTTAGAGACTGAATTGACTCAGTAGATTGCTTTGGGTAATATGGACATTTTAATTAATTCTTCCAGTCCTTGAGCATGGTATATCCTCCCATTTTTGTGTGTGTCCTCTTCAGTTTCTTTCTTTACTATCTTATAGTTTGCATGTACACGTCTTTCACCTCCTTGGTTAAATTCATTCTTTGGTATCTTAATCTTTTTATTTATTTTTACTTTTATCATTTTAATGCAATTGTAAATGGGATTGTTTTATTTTAAATTTTTATATATTTTAGTGATTTCAGAGAGAAAGGGAGAGGGAGAGAAATAGAACATCAATGATGAGAGAACCATCAATCAGCTGCCTCCTGCAGGCCCCCTAGGATCATGCCTGCAAACCAGGCATGTGTCCTTGACTGGAATTGAACCTGGGACCCTTCAGTCCCCAGATCAACAGACCCTTCTATCCTCTGAGCCAAACCAGCCAAGGTGGATTGTTTTATTTATTTTATTAGTTCTAATAGGTTTTTGGTGGAATCTTTAGAGTTTGCTATATATAGTATCATGTCATCTGCAAATAGTGACAGTTTACTTCTTCCTTTCCAATATGGATGCCTTTTTAAAAAAATCTTTATTGTTGAAAGTATTACAGATGTCCCATTTTTTTTCCAACTGACCCTCTCCACTCCACACCTGCTCCCCTGCCCCCTGCCCCAGGCCTTCACCATTCTACTATCTATGTCCATGGGTTATGCATGTATGAATATAAATTCTTTAGTTAATCTCTCCCCACCCACCCACTCCATCTTCCCTCTGAGATTGGACAGTCTGTTCCATGCTTTTATGTCTCTGGATCTATTTTGTTCATATTTTGTTCTTTAGATTCCACATATTTGTGAGATCATGTGATTTTTGTCTCTGACTGGCTTATTTCATTTAGCATTATACTCTCCAGATCCCTCCATGCTCTCTAAAAGGGTAAGGGATCCTTTTTGTTTACTGCTGCATAATATCCCATGGCGTAAATGTATCACAGCTTTTTATCCACTTACCTACTGATGGGCACTTAGGCTATTTCTAGATCTTAGCTATTGTAAATTGTGCTGCTATGAACAGCGTATATTCTTTCTAATTAGTGTTTCAGGTTTCTTAGGATATATATTCCTAAAAGTGGGATCACTGGGTCAAATTGGAGTTCCATATGTAATTTTCTGAGGAAACTCCGTGTTGTCTGTCATAGTGGCTGCACCAGTATGCATTCCCACCAGCAATGTATAGGGTTCCCTTTTCTCCACATCCTTGCTAGCACTTGTCATTTGTTGATGGTAACCATTCTGATAGCTGTAAGGTGATACCTCATTGTCATTTTAATTTGCATCTCTTTGATGATTAGTGACTTTGAGCATTTTTTCATATCTCTTGATCATCTGTGTCTCTTTTAGAGAAGTGTCTGTCTAGGTCAGCCGTGGGCAAACTACGGCCCGCGGCCGGATCCGGCCCATTCGCCTGTTCTATCCGGCCCGCGGAGCCGAAAGAGCGGAGGGTTCTCTTGCTCTCCCCTCCGCTCCTTTACTTTGAATTTATATTAGTTCACACAAACACTCCATCCATGCTTTTGTTCAGGCCCTCCGGTCCAGTTTAAGAATCTATTGTGGCCCTCAAGTCAAAAAGTTTGCCCACCCCTGGTCTAGGTCCTTTGCCCATTTTTTAATTGGATTGTTTGTCTTCCTTTGTTAAGTTGGGTGACTTCCTTATGTATTTTGGATATTAACCCCCTTATCATATGTATCATTGCCAAATATGTTCTCCCATACAGTGAGCTCCCTTTTCATTTTGTTGATGGTTTCTTTTGCTGTGCAGAAGCTTTTTATTTTGATGTAGTCCCATTTGCTTATTTTCTCCTTAGTTTCCCTTGCCCTAGGAGATGTATCATCAGCAACATATTGCCATGAGAGATGTCTGAAATTTTGCTGCCTGTGGTTTCTTCTAGGATTTTTATGGTTTCATGACTTACATTTAAGTCTTTTTTATCCATTTTGAGTTTATTCTTGTGTATGGTATAAGTTGGTGGTCTAGTTTCATTTTTTGCATGTACCTGTTCAAATTTCCCTAATACCATTTAGTATTAAAGAGACTGTCTTTACTCCATTGTATGCTTTTGCCTACTTTGCCAAATATTAATTGAGCATAATGGGTTGGGTTGAGTTCTGGGTTATCTGTTCTGTTCCATTGATCTATATGTCTTTTCTTGTACCAGTACCAGGCTGTCTTGATTGCAATGGCTTTGTAGTATAACTTGAAATCTGGTATTGTGATCCCTCCAACTTTGTTCTTCTGTCTCAAGATTGCTGCAGCTATTTGAGGTCTTTTTTGGTTCCATATAAATTTTTAGAGTATTTGTTCTAGATCTGTGAAATATGCTATTTGTATTTTATTAGGGATTGCATTGAATCTATAAATTGCTTTGGGTAGTGTGGACATTTTAATGATGTTTAATTCTACCAATCCACAAACATGGTATATTCTTCCATTTGTTTATATTTTCCTCTATCTCTTTTTTCAACATCCTGTAGTTTTCTGAGTATAGGTCTTTTATGTTCTCAGTTAAGTTTATTCCTAAGTATCTTAGTATTTTGTTGCAATGGCAAATGAGATTGTTTTTTATAGTTTCTCTTTCTGAGAATTCATTATCCTATATAATAAAAGGGTAATATGCAAATTGACCCTCATGCCCTCACAAGATGGCTGCCTACGATCAGGCCGGCAGGGAGGTTAGTGAGGAATGACCAAACGACTGAACAAGCAGGCTGCGTGGGGCAACCAGGCCAGCAGGGGGGGCAGTTGGGGGCGACCAGGCTGGTAGGGGGAGGCAGTTAGGGGCAACCAGGCCAGCGGGGGTGGGGGAGGCAGTTAGGGGCAACCAGGCTGGCGGGGGGAGGAGGGGTGGTGTGCAGTTGGCAACCAGGCTGGCAGAGGGGGGCAGTTGGGGGCGACCAGGTTGGCAGGGGGGGCAGTTAGGAGCAACCAGGCCGACAGGGAGGGGGCAGTTGGGGGCAACCTGGCCGGCAGCAGGGGGCAGTTAGGGATGACCAGGCCAGCAGGGGGTGCAGTTAGGGACGATCAGGCCGGCAGTGGGGAGGGCAGTTAGGGGCGACCAGGCAGGCAGACAGGTGAGTGATTAGGAGCCAGTGGTCCAGGATTATGAGAGGGATGTCCAACTGCCACAGGGATAGGGCCTAAACCGGCAGTCAAACATCCCCTGAAGGGTCCCAGATTGGAGAGGGTGCAGGCTGGGCTGAGAGGACCCCCTCCCTCGTGCATGAATTTCATGCACCGGGCCTCTAGTTAGTGTATAAAAATGCCATGGACTTCTGGGTGTTAATTTTGCATCCTGCTACATTGCCAAATTTTTTTTATTAAGTCAGTAGTTTTTTGGTGGAGTCTTTAGGCTTTTCTATGTATAATATCATGTCAACTGTAAGTAATTACAGTTTTATTTCTTCCTTTCCAATTTGGATGGCTTTTATGCTTCCTTCTTGTCTGATCACCGTGGCTAAGACTTCCAGTACTATGTTGAGTAAGGGTGGTGAAAGCAGACATCCCTGTTTTGTTTCTGTTCTTAGGGAAATTATTTTAGTTTTTCCCAATGAGTATGATGTTGGCTGTAGGTTTGTCATATATGGCCTTTATTATGTTGAGGTATGATTCCTCTATTCCCAGTTTGCTATGAGTTTTTATCAAAAACTAGAGGCCCGCCCTATCCGGTTTAGCTCAGTGGATGGAGCGTCGGCCTGTGGACTGAAGGGTCCCAGGTTCAATTCCGGTCAAGGGCATGTACTTTGGTTGCGGGCACATCCCCAGTAGGAGGTGTGCAGGAGGCAGCTGATCAATGTTTCTCTCTCATCGATGTTTCTAACTCTCTATCCCTCTCCCTTCCTCTCTGTAAAAAAATCAATAAAATATATTTTAAACAAACTAGAGGCCCAGTGCACAAAATTCGTGCACAGTTGCGGGGGTCCCCTCAGCCCAGCCTGCACCCTCTCGCAATCCAGGACATCCCTCTCACAATCCGGGACTGCTGGCCTGCCTGCCTGCCTGATCACCTCTAACCACTCTACCTGCCTGCTTCATCACCCCTAATTGCTCACCTGCCTGCCTGATTGCCCCTAACTACCTCTGCCCTGGCCCCCACCACCACAGCTTCATCCGGAAGGTCATTAGGCTGTCCGGTCTAATTAGCATATTACACTTTTATTATTATAGATGGGTGGTTGGATTTTGTCAAATGCTTTTTCTGCATCTATTGATATGATCATGTGATTTTTGTCTTTCAAAATATTTGTGATGTATAACATTTATTGATTTGCGAGTATTATACCAGCCTTGCATCCCCAGAATAAATCCCTAGTGCATTTGGAAAGGACCAAGATGCGCACCAAGGTCTACTTTGCCTAGCCCCGGGCTAGAAGCAGATCAGACAAAGACTCAAAGCATCCAGAGATCTGCTTCTGTCTGCAGGCTCATTGTTAGTCTCTTAATGAGCCTCAGGCTGTATTCCACAGGGTGGGGTATTGCTTCTCCTTCAGGCAAAATTGCCTGAATGGTAAAGGTCTGAGAAAGATGTCCTTTGCAATATGGGGAATGACTCAGTACAGAAAACTGGGTAGTTACCTTCCAAACTTTATCTCCAGAGCCCTCAAACCTGGATTCTCCTCACCCAGCTCTAGTCCACTCTGCCAGTGCCCAAGGTGATTGGCTGCTCATGAAATTTTGTGCATTGGCCTTTTAAGAGGGTGCCTGCATTTCCAGCCATCTCTGCCTGTCAGACAGTAACCCTGCTGCTTTTCACAACCAGATGTGGTCACCTTTCTCAGTTCTGGTGCTCTGGGGAGCCCAGCTTGGGGTTTAGACCCCAGAGTTCTCAGTGAGAGCCCCCCACAGCTGAGATATCCCTCCAGAACTTCAGCTGCTGCCTGAGGGAGCCTGGCCAGCCCTCTCGTGCCTTTGCACTCACTTCCTACCTGTCTCTATGCTGTCTCCACTTTGCATCCTTGGTTATCAGGGTTCTCTCCAGCTTCTTCAGCTGATTATTCAGGGTGGTTTTTCTATATTTTGGTTGTAATTCCAGTTTGATCCTGGGAGAGTGTCAGTGTAACTTCCACTTAATCCACCACCATCTTGGAATCCATAGATGCTTTTTATTTCTTGTCAGGTTGCTATGGCTAGAACTTCCAGTACTATCTTCTATATATATATATTCCAGTACTATCATATATATATCCAGTACTATCATATATATACTATCATATATATATATATGCCTAATGTGCAAATTGTCCCCTTGGGAGTTTGACCGGGAGACTGGGAGTTCGATCACTCGCTATGACATGCGCTGACCACCAGGGGGTGGTGCGGAACAAAGGAAGGCCCCTGATCAGCCCTGATCGCTGGCCAGGCCTAGGGACCCTACCTGTGTACGAATTTCGTGCACCAGACCTCTAGTGTTGAATAAAAATGGTGAAAGTGGGCATCCTTGTCTTGTTCCTGAACTTAGCAAAAAAACTTTCAGCTTTTTACCATTGAGTATGTTGTGAAATATGTTCCCTGTATACCCACTTTGTTGAGTTTTTATCATAAATGGATGTTGAATTTTGTCAGTGCTTTTTCTGCATCTTTTAAATGATTGTATGATTTTTATTTTTTTGTTGATATGGTGTATCATGTTGATTGATTTGCAGATGCTGACCCAGCTTTGTATCCCTAGAATAAATCCCCTGGGTTATGATGTGTGAACTTTTAAATGTATTGTTAAATTTAATTTGCTAACATGTTGAGAATTTTTGCATCTATGGTCATCAGGGATATTGGTCTGTAATTCTTTTTTGGTATGTCTTTGTCTGGTTTTGGTTATTGGGGTAATGCTGACCTCATAGAATGCATTTGGAAGTGTTCCTTCCTCTTCAATTTTTTAGAATAGTCTGAGAAGGATAGGTATTAATTCTTTAAATTTTTTAAAGAATTTGCTTGTGAAGTCATCTAGTCCTGGGCTTGGTTAGTTTTTTTTTTTTATTACTAGTTAAATTTCATTGCTAATAATTGGTCTATTCAGGTTTTCTGTTTCCTCCTCACCCAGTCTTGGATGGCTATAAGCATTTATGTTCAAATGAATTCTAAAAACACCACCTTTTTTACCTTCTCTCCATGCTCTGTTTTTTTGACGTCGTATTTTAGATCTGTTTTGTGTATTCCTTAATCATTTATAATTTTGCTACTTTTATCTTTATACTAGCTTTTTAAATGACTGGTTAGATGTATCTATTATATATTTGCCTTCTTGTGAGATTTTTTTCTTTCATGTATCTTTTTTTGCTTGCTTGTTAATGGCCTTTGGTCTTTGTTTTCTGTTTAAAGAAGACCCTTTAATATTTCTTGTAAAGATTGGTTAGGAATTATAAACTCCATTTTTGGTTGTCTGGGAAACTCTGTCCTTCAATTCTGAATAATAAACTCGTTGGGTATAGTGTTCTAGGTTGCAGATTACTTTCTTTCAGAGCTTTAAATATATCATACCACTCTCTTCTGGCCTGTAAAGTTTCTGCTGAGAAATCAGCTGATTGCCTTATAGGGTTTCCCTTGTATGTGACAAGTTGTTTTCCTCTTGCTACCTTCAAGATCATCTCTTTAACTTTTGCCATTTTAATTACAGTATGTCTTAGTGTTGGCCTCTCTGGGTTCATCTTGCTTGGAAATCTCTGTGCATCCTGGACCTAGAGGTCTGTTTCTTCCCCATTTTATTTTCAGTCATTATGTCTTAAGATAACATTTTGCCCCTTTCTCTTCTCCTTCTGGGATCCCTACAATGCAAAATGTTCATGTGCTAGATGTTGTCCCAGAGATTTCTTAAACTATCCTTTTTTTATTCGGTGTTACTTTGCTTTTCTGATTGGATTATTTCCACTATTCTATCTTGGTCAATAATCCATTCTTCTGTTTTATCTAATCTGCTAATTTCTTCTAGTGTAGTTTTCATTTCAGTTATTATATTTTTCTTTAGGTATGATTGGTTCTTTATTTTCTAACTTTTTGTTCAAGTCTGAGTTCCTCTCTTCCACTCTCAAATTTGGTGAACATACTTATAGCCATTCCTTTGAATCTTTATCAGGCAAATTATCTCCATTTCATTCAGCTTTTTTTTTTTTTTCTGGATTTATTGTTCCTTCATTTGGAACATGTTTCTGGTTTCTCATTTTGACTTTCAGTGTTTGTGCCTGTTAAGTAGATGTAATACCCATCTCTTCCAATCTTGAAAAGATGGCCTTGTGTAGAAGCAACTTCTTTTTTTTTTAATCTTTATTGTTCAGATTATTACAGGTATTCCTCTTTTTTTCCCCCATAGCTCCCCTCTACCTGATTCCCCACCCAACCCCATGCTCTTACCCCCCCACCACCACTGTCTTCATCCATAGGTGTAAGATTTTTGTCCAGTCTCTTCCCGCACCCCTCACACCCCCTTCCCCCTGAGAATTGTCAGTCCACTCCCTTTCTATGTCCCTGATTCTATTATATTCACCAGTCCATTCTGTTCTTCAGATTTTTTTATTCACTTGATTTTTAGATTCACTTGTTGGTAGGTATGTATTTGATGTCATTTTGTTGTTCATAATTTTTATCTTTACCTTTTTCTTCTTCTTCCTCTTCTTAAAGAATACCCTTCAGCATTTCATGTAATCCTGGTTTGGTGGTGATGAACTCATTTAGCTTTTTCTTGTCTGTGAAGCTCTTTATCTGACCTTCAATTCTGAATGATAGCTTTGCTGGGTAGAGTAATCTTGGTTGTAGGTTCTTGCTGTTCATCACTTTGAGTATTTCTTGCCACTTTCTTCTGGCCTGCATAGTTTCTGCCGAGAAATCAGCTGACAGTCGTATGGGTGCTCCCTTGTAGGTAACTAACCGTTTTTCTCTTGCTGCTTTCAAGATTCTCTCTTTGTCTTTTGCCCTTGGCATTTTAATTATGATGTGTCTTGGTGTGGTCCTCTTTGGATTCCTCTTGTATGGGGTTCTGTGCGCTTCCTGAACTTGTAAGTCTATTTCTTTCACCAGGTGGGGAAAGTTTTCTGTCATTATTTCTTCTAATAGGTTTTCAGTATCTTGCTCTCTCTCTTCTTCTGGCACCCCAAAAATTCGGATGTTGGTACGCTTAAAGTTGTCCCAGAGGCTCCTTACACTATCTTCATATTTTTGTATTTTTTCTTTTTGTTTTTCTGGTTGGGTGTTTTTTGTTTCCTCATATTTTAGATCTTTGGTTTGATTCTTGGGGTATGGTGATCTACAGTTGAGTTTCTGTATATTCTTTATTTCAGACAGTGTATGCTTAATTTCTGACTGGTCCTTTTCCATTTTTTTGGCATTCTCATTAAGATCCTTAAAGGTCTCACTAAGTTACTCAGCGGTTTTTAGAAGATTCTTGAGTAACCTTATAAATGTGGTTCTGAACTCTATGTCGTCCAGTAGTTTGCTTTCCTCCATTTCTTTCATTCGTGACATGTTTCTTTGTCTCCACATTTTGTTGCTTCCTTGTGTTGATGGAGTGGCTTTGTGTGGTAGGTGACCTATAGGGGCCAGTAGCTCAGCCTCCCCAATCACCTGAGGTGGACGCCTTTGGTACACCCCTTTGTGGGCTGAGTGCAAAGTCTTGGTATAGTTAAGTCTTGATTGCTGGTGGTACACTGGGAGGAATTGACCTCCAGGCCAATTGGCTGTGAGGACCCGCTGTGTCTATAATGGAAGAACTGCTGTGCTGGAGACACGCTTATGGTGCAGGACTTGCTTCAGTGGGGCTTTGGTGCTCACTGAGTCTGCCTCTTGAGTGTGTCACTTATGGATGTGAGGAGTTGAAATCTGGTGTCTCACACTGACCACTAGGTACACTGGCTTCTGGATCTCCAATGGGGTGCAGGTCAGCTACTGTCTGAGGCTACCCAGCAGGCGCTACAGCAAGAACTACAGTTTTCTCCTCTTTGCTTGGGGTTTGGAGGTTTTGGAGCTGTCTGACCCCGGCTACAAGTTTGCTAGGTTAAGCTGCGCTAGGGCAGGTCATTCATATGCTAAAGCCGCTGCTTGGAGCTTGGGTGGGTTTGTAGATTGTGCGGGGCGGGGTCTCAGGGCGTGGCAAACAGTGATGGCTGCCAGTAAGCCAGCTCTGCGTCTCCTACCACATCCCCTGTCCCAGGCCCCAGCACAGTAAACAATTATTCCTGCGCGCAGCCCTGCAAGCAAGCCACCCTCACTTTCCGACCCCACGGCAGACAGTCCAGCTTCTCCCCGTAGGAGTTTGGGTCCCCTGCGTCTCCCCAGAAACTGGAGTTGGGAGTAATCGGGAGCTTGTCTCCCTTCGGGTTGAAAAAAGCAGCACTCCCAGTCGCCCGTCGCCAGCCCGATTCGTGCGCCTCTGTACCTCAGCTATTCAGCGCTTGTGCACCTCTCAATGCTGTTTGCTCTTTCCTTCTAGTTGTAGAACTTCCACTCAGCCAGCTTTCCCATGGTTCTGGGTGATAGATGTTTTGTCTTTTAGTTGTAGTTTTGAAATTGTTGTGCGAGGCAGCAGTTTAGGTGTTTACCTACGCCGCCATCTGGATCCTCTCGTAGAAGCAACTTCTGTGTATACCAGGGGTGGGGAACGTCCAGCCCACGGGCCACATAAGGCCCACGAAATCATTTGGCCTGGCCCTGCAAAGTCATTAGAGGCCAGTTAATTAAATGTTTGACCAAATATAGCAGGCTAATTTTTAAGTTGATAATTTTGTATGGCCTTTGGCAGAAAAAAGGCTCCCCACCCCTGGTATAGACCGTGTGCTGGGTTTTGGCAAGGTGGAGTCAGGGAGGACGCCTGCAGTGCCTGGGGTCAGTTGCCTGGGAAGTGCTGGCCCAGGGTGAGGTCGCCCAGTGCACACACATGCATACAATAGCTCCCTGTTGGTCTGGCTATCCTGGCCAGAGCAAGTTCTGGCAGGGAAGCCCCAGTGCATGCATGTTTTGGTGACCTTTCACTTCCCACAGGAGCAAGGTCTGGATGAGGCAAAGCCCTGTTGATCCAGTTGTCTGTAGCCAGAGCTGAGGTCCAGGCTAGGCTGCCAACTACAGCACCATTTGGTTCACTGAAACAAGCTCTGGACAGGGCATCTGGAAATTCACTGCAGTAGCCTGTAGGTCCACCATACCACTCCCCACTGCATCCAGCTGGAGGGGGAATGTAAACATTGGCACTCACCTGGCACCGCTGATCCCAGAGCGCTGTCATGATTCTTCAACCTTCATGCGTGCGCACTCTCTCTCTCTCTCCTTTGTTGTGCAGAAGCTTTTCAGTTGGCCCTGAGTTGTCTCTCAGGAGGAATTGTTCTAAATGTAGGTTTGTTCACAGGAGGGGGCAATTTAGTTTCCTTTTATGCCACCAGTTTGGACCCGCCTGATAGGTTTGATTTGATGTTGTGATTGAAGAAATTCATCCTAAACTACAAATGAGACTTTCTCAGGGAGCATTCTTTTTTTACTTTTCAACTTTCAATTATTTTTAAAATTATAAAAACATACAAACTTGTTATAAAAGTTAAAATAATTGCATATAAGATTTAAAAAAGAAGAATTCCCCCTCACCTCTGCCTTCATTCCTATCCTGTCTTCTTTCCAGAAGCACACTTGATGTTTGTCATTTCATTTTTTATTATTCGAATTTTTGTAAAAGAAAAAACATGGCCTTCGAGCAAATCTTTAAATACATGAAAAGGATATTTGAGAGAGGTATTTTTGGTAAGCAAGAAAGAATGGTATTCCTTCATTGAACCTTCTAGAAAATGAAATACAAGGAAATAACATATAAGGAATTAGCACTATATCTGCCTCCCAACTTATACCCAGAGTGACCTTTTCAAATGATCCCGCTTCCCTGAAGATCTTGTAAAACAAAGGGTTTTAGCAGTGAGCTCAAAATGGCCTGTGTAAGCATCAATTCAAAATCCCTTCTAAGAATATAATGAGGTTGGAGTTTTTTTGTTTTATTGAGCTTCAGGTATAGAGGATTGAATTAGTCATACTCTTTGGTTCATAACACCTTTTCTCCATGAAATGAAAGGTGGGGTTTTTTCCAGATAGACTAAAAACAAAGAATGCCTAGCCAGAGGTCCTTCCAGACCTAGTTTAATAAATAGGTAGCAATTAAAAATCATTTTTAATTAGCATATTTAAAACTTGTATATAAACAGATAGTGTTAAAGTACTTTTAAGGACTTCCAACAATATGTTTTAACTGGAATTAACAGTTACCCTGTTATTATTTATTTACATTATTTATTTGTGTAAATAATCAAAGTAAACCTTAGCCCAGACTTTGTTAGTATTACAAGAAATTCTGAATGAATGAGTCTTATTACTTAATTTTCCATATGAGAAATGGAGATGGTTGTGAGTAGGCAGATGGATTTTTTCTGTTTGCATGAATTTTTAAGCTGTAAATTTATTTGAATATAAAGATTTTAATGTCTAATAACCTTTTTTTATTACTTGACTTCAGAGAGAGGGAGATGAAGGGAGAGGGGAAAGAGAAAAACATTTATCTGTTGTTCCACTTACTTATGCATTCATTGGTTGATTCTTGTATGTGCCCTGACCGGGGATCAAACCCACAACCTTGACTTATCAGGACAATGCACTAACCGATTGAGCTACCCAGCCAGGGCTGTCGCGAACCTTTTCAAGATTAAATTACTACTAACTAGTATATGTAAATATGCTTTCATTTACAAATAGCAGGGGGGGAAAACCAGCTCAAACGTTTTTCTTATTATGGTATACTAGTGGCTTAAAACAAACTTTTTTTTTAACCGTATCTTTTCTATGAGCCAAGAATCTGGACATAGTTTAGCATAGAGCCTCTGGCTCAGAGTCTCTCATGAGGTTGCAGTAAAGCTATCTGCTAGGACTATGATGTCATCTGAAGGCCCAATGAAAGAAGATCCCCTTCTCCAAGCTCATTCATGTGGTTGTTGGCAGGATTCATTCCTCACAGGTTGTTGAACTCAGGGCCTCAGTTTCTCATTGACCCTTGTCTAGAGACCTCTTCCATTTCCTTGCCACATTGGTCTCTCTACAGTGCACCTTACAACTTGGCATGTGGCTTCCCTCAGAGTGAGACGGTACCCAAGGTGGAAGCCACACTCTTTTTGTAACTCATCTCAGAAGTGACATCACTTTTGCTGTATTCTATGACCAGTTAGAAACTAATCACCAGGTCTAGCCCACACTTAAGGTGAGGGGATTGTATAAGGATGTGAATACCAAGAGGCAAGGATCATTGGGGGCCAACTTAGAAGCTGTCTACTATAAATGGCAAAGTTCCCAGCTTTATACAGAGTGGGGCAAAAGTAGATTTAAAGTTGTTCATATGAGAAATACAATAATTAATAAATAATAAACTGTTTTGTGTCCTCACAACTGTAAACCTCCTTTTGCCTCACCCTGTATATAACATACCACACTGTCCAAGTGAAAGTCTTGAACTTCACACTAAATTCAGGGCACCCCTGAACCAATCCATGTGGCCACAGGTATGCTATAAGCTAACCCATTTGTTCTATGAAGGGATGGGGCAGAGGAGGATTTTCTTATTGACCTAGACCCATCAAAGCCTACCCCTCAAGCTGTATTATGAACTTGGGTCTGTTCCACTCAAACCATTATTGCTATATAATGAAAAATGGAATGTACACTGAATGGCCAGATTATTATGACCACCTGACAAATTAGCCGTACACTGCATTGTATGGGATATGGAAGCCGAAGGCCTGTTCAAACACCTTTGCTGTCTGCAGTTACCAAGATAAAACGTCTCCAATTCTCACAGGAACACAAGGATTGGACAGTCAAGCATTGGAAAAAAGTCATGTGGTCCGATGAATCACGTTTCTTTCCAGTTGCATCATGCAGATGGCAGAGTGAGAATTTGGCGGAAACAGCATGAAAGCATGCACCACACATGCATGAGTACAACCCTTCAAGCTGGTGGGGGCAGTGTTATGATTGGGGCATGTTTTCCTGACACGGTTTGGGCCCTTTAATTCGTGTGGAACAACATCTGAATAGCACAACATACCTAAGTATCGTTGCTGATCAAGTTCATCCTGTCACGTTGATGGCGTATCCCAATGGAGATGGCTTCTTCCAACAAGACAATGCTCGTATTGTGCAGGAGTGGTTTCAAGAACATGAGGGAGACTTTACTTTGCTTAGGTGGCCCCCACAACCACCAGATCTGAACCCAATTGAGCATTTGTGGGATGAAGTTAAAAGAGCCATCAGGCAGCTGGTTCCACAACCATCAAATCTCACAGAACTGGACAGTGCCATTCATCAGGCATGGTGTCAGATTCCTCGCATCACCTTTCAACATCTTGTGGAGTCAATGCCAAGAAGAATCGCTGCAGTATTGAAGGCAAAAGGTGGCCCAACGAAGTACTGATGGGGTGGTCATAATAATCTGGCCACTCAGTGTATACTAGGAAAACAACACAGTGTTTCCAAAAGCTGGTAAAATATTTTAGGTGTTTTATTCAGACTGTCTTTTTTTGCTTCACAGGTGTATTTCACGAAGAAGGAATAGAAAATGAACTATACATCATTTTTAAAATTCTAGCCACAATAATGGTCTGGTGATGACTGACAACTAGCTTTGTTCCAAGAAAAACCTTTACCTTCTTAGATTTCAACCTCTTCCCTCCCAGCCCCTAACTATACAGAGTGACTTCCCAGGTAGAGGGGAACCATTATTCCAACAAGGATATACAAGTCCTTGCATCCCTGGCTATAAGACATAGGATTTTTTTTTTTTTGCCGAAACCGGTTTGGCTCAGTGGATAGAGCGTCGGCCTGCGGACTGAAAGGTCCCAGGTTCGATTCCGGTCGAGGGCATGTACATAGGTTGCAGGCAAATCCCCAGTGGGGGTTGTGCAGGAGGCAGCTGATCGATGTTTCTCTCTCATCGATGTTTCTAACTCTCTGTCCCTCTCCCTTCCTCTCTGTAAAATATCAATAAAAAAAATATATTTAAAAAAAAAAGACATAGGATTTTTATCTGAAAATAAATGAATATTTAAGAAAATATGATGACCATTTGTTTGTTTGTTTGATTCCATCACAACACTTGACAAAAAATTTGAGAAAAGTCCTATTTTGGCCTCATAGTCTAAACTCTAGATTCTAAAGAACAGCAAAGAGGTCAATAAATGCAATTGAAGAAAAAGCCCTTTGGAAGCCTATTCATTAGTCTTCTAAAGAAGCTGACTGTGGTGTAATGTGGTTAACCTCACACGTCCAAAACAGAAGTATCCCAGAACTTTCTGGACTCAAGGAAATTTTTTTAAAAGGCAAGGAGGTAGCGGAGGGGCAGAGTGTAGAATCTAGAGTTTGTTTTCAAGAGAGACCATCTCTAGAATTTACACTGCTTTTTCAAAATGTGTATTGAAGCATGCAAGTTAACAGGGCCTTCAGAGTAGTTAAAGGGGCCTTAGACAATTTGAGCAGCTTTACTGGAGGGAAAAGAAACAAAACAAAATCAGATCTATACTCTGGGACACTAGAAGAAACGCCAGCTGCTAAAAGCCCAGCCACAGAAAGGACCAGAAAGCAGCCTGGTACACAACAAACAGGAATCTACAAGCTCTGCAAGGTCACAGGCTACAATATACAAATATCAATTGTTTTTGTATACTAGCAATGAAAATTCCAAAAATGAAATTAAGACAATTCTAGGCATGCTCGCCCTTCCTTGTTTCACTGTCCCCAGTTTTAATAAACGTACTCCCCCCCAAAAGAAAGCAAATCATTCCATCTAAAATATTAACAAAAGAAATATTTAAAAATAAATTTAACAGAAGAAGTATAAGACTTGTACAGCGAAAACTATAAACATTCAGAGAAATTAAGGGAGGTAAATAGTGGTATTCCATGTTCATGAATTAAAAGATTCAATATTGTTAAGATGGCAATTGTCTTTTAAAAGTTTATTTAAAAATCAATGCAAACCCTATCAAAACCCCAGAAGGCTTTTTTGAAAAATTGGCAAGATGATCCTAAAATTTCTAGGAAAATGCAAAGGATCCATAATAGCCCAAACAGTTCTAAAAATGAGGAACACTTCCTGATTTCAAAACTTATTACAAAACTGCAATAATCAAGACAGTGTGATATTGATATAAGGATAGACAGAAAGATCACTGGAACAGAATTTGAGCACCTAGGAGCCCTCATATTTATGGTCATTTGATTTTCAACTAAGGTGTCAAGCCATTTCCATGAAGAAAGGATAGTCTTTTCAACAAATGGTGCTGGGACATTTGGATATCAGATGCAAAAAAAGATTAATTTAGACCCTTACCTCCTACCATATACAAAAGTAAATTCAAAATGAATCAGAGACTTAAATATAAGAGCTAAAACTATAAAACTTTTAGGAGAAAACCAAAATCTTAGATAAGATTCCAAAAACAAATCAGGACACATGCCTTGGATGTGGGCTCGATCCCCAGAAGGGGGCGTGCAGGAGGAGCCAATTGGTGATGTTTCTCTCTGATGGATGTTTCTATCTAGCCTTCTCTCTCCCTCTCTTCCAAAAAAAAAAAAATCAATAAAAACATTAAAAAAAAAAAAAAAAGCAGTGTTGGTGAGATATGAAGAAACAAGCCCTAATACATTGCTAGTGGGAATGTCAAATGGTGCAGCCAGATTCAAAAAGCAATCTGGAGGTTTCTAAGTTAAACATAAGTTCATCATATGACCTAGAAATTACACTTGGTATCCCACCACAAAAGAAATGAAAACATGTTTATAAGACTTACAGGCAAATATTCATAGCATCATTGTTCATATTAGGGAAGCAACCCAAATGACCATCAACTGGTACATGGATAAACAAAAAATCAATACAGTGGAGTACTGATACATGCTACAACACAGCTAAACCCCAGAAACATTATACTAAGTGAAATAAGTCTGACACAATAAACCATATAAGGTATGATTCCATTTTATAAAATATCAAAAAAGGAAAACCTCAACTAGATACTCAATTGGTGATTGCATGGGCAGGGATGGGAACAGGGATCGTCTGCAAATGGGGGTGATGAAATGTTCTAAAATTAAATTATGATTTTTGTACAACTTTGTAAACTTTAAATATAATTGTGCACTTAAAACAGGTGAATGTTATGTATATAAATTATCTCAATAAAGGTATTAAGAATTACAGGTGATGTTCATACTATCCAAAATAATCTACAGGTTCAATGGCATTTTCACAGAAATAGAATAAATAATCCTAAAATTTGTATGGGACCACAAAAGACCCCGAATAAACAAAGCAGTCTTGAGAAAGAAGAATACAACTGGATTTAAAACGATATTAAAGTTATAGTAATCAAAACAGTATGGTATAGGCATAAAAACAGACTCATAGATTAGTGGAACAAAATACAGAGCCCAGAAGTAAACCCATATATATATGGTCAATTTATAACAAGGGGGCCAGAATATACAATGGGGAAAGGATAGTCTCTTCAATAAGGGCCCTTGGGAAAACTGGTCAACCACATGCATCAATCATACACAATTAAAATGTATTAAAGTATTGAATGTAAGACATGAAACCATTAAACTCCAAACTAAAAACCTTCTGCACTGCAAAGGAAACTAATGAAATAAAAAGGCAACTATGGAATGGGAAAAGATGATTTGCAAATCATATTTCTGATAAGGGGTTAATATCCATAATATATAAAGAAATCATACAATTCAATAGCTAAAAGAAGAGCAATCCATTTTTAAAAAGGGCAGAGCCCAGCTGGCATGGCTCAGTGGTTGAGCAGTGACCTATGAACCAGGAGGTCAGGTTCTATGCCTAGTCGGGGCACATGACCCGGTTGTGGGCTCAATCCCCAGTAAGGCATGTGCAGGAGTCAGCCCATCAATGATTCTCATCATTGATGTTTCTATCTCTCTCTTCCCCTCTCCCTCTCTGAAATCAATAAATACGTGTGTGTGTGTGTGTGTATTGCTGTAAAAACATATATATATATATGATAGAAACATCAAATATATATACTGTATATGGCAGAAAATCTGAATAGATTTTTCCAAAGAAGACATACAAATGGCCAACAGACACATGCAGAAATGCTCAGCATCACTAATTATTGGGGAAATGCAAATCAAAACTACAGTGAGATTATCACTTCACAACTATTAGAACGGCTATTATCAAAAAGACAAATAAGTGTTGGAGAGGATGTAGAAAAAAGGGAATCCTTGTGGGAATGTAAGTTGGTACAGCCACTATAGAAAATAGTATGGAGATTCCTAAAATAATTAAAAAATAGAACTACCATATATATGATTCAGCAGTTCCACTTCTGGGTAGTTATCCAAAGGAAACAAAAACACTAACTTGAAAAAACATGCACTCCCATGTTCATTGCAGCATTATTTACAATAGCCAAGATATGGAAACTACTTATGTGTCTATCAATGGTGAGTGGATAAAGAATATGATGGAGCCCTGGCCAATGTTCTCAGTGGTTAGAGCTTTGGCCTGTGCACTGGAGGGTCATGGATTTGACTCCCGGTCAAGGGCATGTGCCTAGGTTGCAGGTCCAATTCCCACCTGCAGTATGTGTATCTGTTACATTGATGTCTCTCTCCCCCTCCCGTCCTCCCCCCTCTCTCTCCCTCCCCTCCTCGCTCCCTCTCCCTCTCCCTCTAGAAATCAATGGAAAAAACATCCTCACTTCTCAGGTGAGGATTTAAAAAAAAAGAAAAAAATACGATGGCATATTACTCAGCCATAAATAGGAATGAAATCTTGTCTTTTTTGGCAATATGGATGGATCTTGAGAGCATTATGGTAAGTGAAATAAGTCAGGCAGAAAAGGACATATACCATATGCTCACACTTATATGTGGATTCTAAAAATTAATTAATGAAAAAGCCCAAGCTTATAGATATAGAGAACAGATTGGTGGTTGCCAGAGGTGGGGAGTGGGAAAAACGGGTAAAGATGGTCAAAAAGTACAAACTTCCAATCATAAATGAACTAGAGGCCCGATGCATGAAGATTCGTGCAAGAATGGGCCTTCCTTGCCCTGGCTGCCAGCACCGCCTTCACTCCGGCTGGAGCTGCCTTTCCACCTTCCCACACTGCTCAGAGGCCCGGAGCGGCTGGGGCAGTGCGGAACACCAGCGTTGTCACCATGTGACAACACAAGCGTCCTGCCCTGCCCCCGGCTGCTCAGCGCCTGCGTATGCAAATTAACCCACCATCTTTGTTGGGTTAATTTGCATACTCACTCCTGATTGGCTGGTGGGTGTCGCGAAGGTGTGGTCGATTTGCATCTTACTCTTTTATCAGTGTTGATCATGGGGATGTAATGTACAATATGGTGACTATAGTTAATAACATATTACATATTTAAAAGTTGCTATAATTGTTGTAAATCTTAAAAGTTCTCATAGTAAAAAAAATTGTAGCTATGTACGGTGATTTGTTAACTCCTTCTCTAGTGATCATTTCACCATATATACAAATATCAAACCATTATGTGTGTACCAAAAACTAATATAGGTCAACTAGAGGCCTGGTACACAAAATTTGTGCATGGGTAGAGTCCCTAGGCCTGGTCGGCGATCAGGGCTGATCGGGGCCTTCCTTCTGGCTGCTGGCCAGGGCCTTCCTTCCCTGGTTGCTGGCCAGGGACTTCCTTCCTTCCATGCCTCCCCCTGCTGGTCAGTGCACATCATAGCAAGCGATCGAACTCCCGGTCTCCCAGTCGAACTCCCATGGGGACACTTTGCATATTAGCCACACACACACACACACACACACACACACACACACACACACACAGACTAGAGGCCTGGTGCACGAATTCATGCATGGGGGGTGGGGGTCCCTCAGCCCGTCCTGCACCCTCTCACAACCCAGGACCACTCAGGGGATGTCCAACTGCCAGTTTAGGCCCAATCCCACAAGAATCCCTGCGGGATTGGGCCTAAACCAGCAGTCAGACATCCCTCTTGCAATCCAGGATTGCTGGCTCCTAACCGCTTGCCCTCCTGTCTGCCCGATCACCCCTAACCACTCTACTTGCCTGCCTCAGCACCCCTAACCACTTGCCTGCCTATCTGATTGCTCCTAATCACCTCTGCCTGCCTGCCTGATCACCCCAACCACTTGCCTGCCTGCCTGATTGCCCCTAACTGCTTGCCTGCCTGCCTGATCACCCCTAACCACCTCTGCCTTGGCCCCCACTGCCGCGGCTTCATCTGGAAGGATGTCTGGAATGACACCTGAAAGGTCGTTCAGCTGTCCAATCTAATTAGCATATTATGCTTTTATTATTATAGATTATACCTCAAAGAACTTAAAAAATAAATGTTTAAAAGTCACGAGTGATGCCAGGACCCCTCCCTCTGACTAGTAACAATTCTCCTGGGGAAAGAAGGGAAGAAGCTGTATCCCACTCCCCTCTGCCCAGAAATACCACCTTAGTTATTTCCCACACCCTGCAGGTCTGGGCCCTCAGTTGAGGAGCCAGTAGCTCATTATAGAAACATTAAGAAGACAGATAGACCACTACCACCTCTGCCGCCAGGTCACTGACAGGGCCAGCAGCTTGTTTGGGTGCTGCATCTGCCTCCCACACTCCTCCCGGAGTTATGTTAGCTTGGGAGGACTGGAGCAGAATTCCATTCAGTCCAAAGAACTGTGCTAGATCTTGGTTTCTAAATGTCATTTTCCAATAAAAGGAACCAAGGTTTCTTGGGGAAATTGCTAGTTCTAAGGCTGGGGAAGCAACAAGAGAAAAACCTGGAGCATCTTGTCTCACCAGAAAGGAAGCAAAGTGCTTACCGCTAGAGACTGGTCTGCAGCTCCCATTGCTCAGACCACTGAGTGGGTAGGAGAAGCTGCTGGGTGGTCTCAAGTTGTTCTTCTCAGGCTCTTCAACAGAAAATGGAAATGAAGTTGTCGGAAAAGAAATATCAATTTTGAAAGAAATAAATGAATAATACTACATGGAGATGCTATCCCTCCCAGGAGGTGGAGCTTGGCCCACCACTGGAGGGTGGGTTAAACTCAGTGACTTGCTCCCAAAGAATGGGGAAGGGAAACGCCACCTTCACATGCTGAAGGTCCTCATCCCCAGTGATGTCCTGTGCCTGGCACGTGGCCCCTGGTCTGTGTGATGAGAAGGGCATTCTTCCCCAAAACCACAGTCTCAGTCTAATCATGAGAACACAGACAAATCCAGTTTGGGGGATATTTCTACAGGAAATCTGGCCAGTACTCCCTCAAGACTGCCAGGTCATGAAAAACAGACAGGCTGAAAAATTGTCACACACCAGCGAGACACATAACTAAATGCAGTACCGTGTCCTGGTCTGGATCGGAACAGAAAGAGGACATTCATGGAAAAACTGGGGAAACCTGAATAAAGTCTGGAGTGGAGTCAATTGTAATAAACTAATGTGGCTTCTTAATTTTAACAGATGTGCCATGGAAATACAAAGTGTAAATGATGGGGGAAACTGGGGGACAGGTGTACAGGAACTCTATACTATCTTTGCAACTTTCTATAAATGTAAGGTGTGTGTGTGTGTGTGTGTGTGTGTGTGTGTGTGTGTGTTTTAAAAAAAAAAAAGGGTGTTTTCTTTAATTTTTTTTTTTTTTTTTAATTACTGGCTGGGCTTGGCCAGTGTGACTCAGTGGTTGAGCATCGACCTATGAACCAGGAGATCATGGTTCAATTCCTGGTCAGGGCAGATGCCTGGATTTGGGCTTGATCCCCAGTGGGGGGCGTGCAGGAGGCAGCTGATCAATGATTCTCTCTCATCATTAATGTTTCTATCTCTCTCTCCCTCTCCCTTCCTCTCTGAAATCAATGATAAATATATATATTTTTTAATTACTGACTGGACATGAGAAGGGTTCAAAGACAGGACAGTCACGCTTCTCAGAATCCTCAGCCTGCTGTTGGGAAGGAGGCACAATGAGGGTAAACACCCTGAAAGGGAACACCCATCCTGGTTTGCCTGGGACAGTCCCTAGTGTATACCCGTTAATTCAGCATCATTATTAATTACAAGCTTTTCCTTTCAAAAGTATTCTGATTTGGACATTAAATTATATGGTCCCATCACCTAAAAGGCAGAGAGTATGCCGTGGTGGTCAGAGATGGGAGGGGACTTTGTAGTGGCCTGGAAGGATGGATGGGGGGCGATGAGTGGAGTTCGTCAAGGGGACAGGATGGAAGGAGATGGCCCAGGCAGGGCAGCCTCCTGAGGAAAGGCCCTGAGGCAGGTGGGACCCAGGGTGTGTTCTTTTTAAGACAAGCCTGAAGCTGGAGAAGACTGAGGAAAGTGACAAACATGATTCAGAAGATGGAGACAACGAGGGTTTGGAACAGGCTAAAAGCACAGGAACTCCATTGGAGCAAGCATATATTTTCAAGCAGATAGGAGGGAAAGTGACTACACCACCCCACAAATGAAAAACCTCTGAGTTCTGTTTTCTTGAGAAAGATCCTTGCGTCCCCAGGTCCAGTCTGTTGTTCAGTCATGTGCTCTGCTGACTCAGAGCCTGCACTGTTCCCTCGCCAGAATGCCACTCCCTGCCCCCATGTGCACACCTCCCTGTTGAAGTAAATGTCACCTTCCAGAAAGCAGAGCCCCCAGGCTTTCTTGTGAACTCCAGATTTCAAAGAATGGAAAGAAATGTTGAAGGAAAACCCTGCTGCTCTTTTGGGCAAGAAGACTTGAATTGTTACTGTGCAAAGTAAACAGTGTGATTCAGTTTCACTTTCTATTTAAATATCTCAGAAACAACTAGTTCATATGCTGGTATATTCAGAGAATGAGCTTTTTTTTTTTTTTTTTTAAATCTTGCCCTTTGAATAATTCCATTCCCATGAGATTCTCAAACACTTAAAAACCCAACTAGACTTAATCTACTGAGTGGAGTCTCTCCGAAGCATTATTTAGCACCTTCTGCCTATTAGAGTCACGTCCCAAACCAGCTGATCCTACTCCCCGGAGAACAGGACCAGTTCTCTAAATATTTGCCTTCTCCCAAGGAAAGTGATGCCATTCTGAAGTCTGAAAATGTTTGATAGCCTCACATTATAAGCCCAGTAAAAAAGGAAGAGTAACCATGTCTAGAAGGCCGCCGGGCCCACTGAAATGCGCCGAGGCAGGCCCGAGCGAGGGCGTGAGGTGGGACTGGCCCAGGCGCCCACTGCTGTCCAGGCCTCTGACTGCAGTACAGAGGCTAAAGGTACTCCCTGTGTGGTTGCTAATGAAATACCGATTGCTTTTTCTCTTTCTCAACATAGCTCATTTTCTCTGGGAATTTGGTCCACCCAGCTATCTGCTCTCTCAATTTCCAAGCCTCCTTGCCTCAGCAAAAAACACCTCTGTGCTAGGAAATGAGCGGGGAAGTGGCATTGGATCAAAATGCCTTTCAGTGAGCAGGCATGGGCATGGGCCCTCCCCTCTGCACGAGCTGGCCTCACCTCTGGGCCGACAGAGAAGCCGCTCCAAGGTGCTAGTTTCCAGTTTGCTTCCTAGCACCTCTGCAGTCATAACCCAACTGAAGGAGAATATCGTATGACTTCAGAAAAAAGCCAGCCACCTTGCAACATCTCCAGGAAATTCTGCTCTCCCCTGGGCTTGCAAAACTCCCTCTGTCTTGCAGACTACAGACGAGCTCAGTCACCTCGCTCTAGTTTGCATAATTAAAGAAAGTGGAAGCTGGTTATTTTCTGGGTAACCCTTGACCCAACCAAGCTCACAGGGCCTGTGACAGAAATAAGAGGAATAAAGTGAAATTGCCGCAGTGAAAGCTTTTATTCTTTCGATGAGTAGGAAGAGCCAGACCCCTGGGTGCTCATCTGACCTCTCACCTACTAGGCGAGCCAGTGTCCATTTAAAGTACTAAAACGTTATTCTTTTGAAGTTAGCACACATACAACTTCATGTAGTTTCATGTCATAGTTTGTAAGACTTTTCAGAGAAAATGTACCACTAATATTGTACATATCTTCATTTTTGATATGGACAAGCATAGCCCATGATCTGCTGTCTTGCTCCTGCCCACATCCTTGTTCATGTTCTCTCTCCATGTTCTGTCCTATTAATATGTTATCCATCTTTCAGGGGGGACGGGGGTTAAAACACAGAATTTTGAAGCCACAGTCTGGCCACACCCGGGGAGAGAGTGCCTGCTGAATCCAGCAGAGCGGCTCTGCCTCTTTCCATTGGGCATCCAGATACTGTAGATTTCCTTTATACAAAATCTTGCTCCCAGGGAAAGTCTGAAAATCACGGAGCTAGTCTAAATCTCTCACTTTAAAACAGGTTTACGTGACAGAAGGTCAGACACTGTTAGCAGAGCAATTGCTAGAAACCAAGTCTCAATCTCCCAATCTATGGCGCCCAAAACGCCCAAGAGCTTTGAAGAGACAGGAGCTCCACATGGGACTCTTTCAATCAAACCCACCTGGGATGAGGGCAGCGCCAGTCTGGGTGAGCGAAACTGAGATTCCTGCACCCCCACCCCCACTTCCGCTGCAGAGCAAGGGTCACTGCCGGGGAGCGGCGCCTGTGGACGGGCCCTGGTTTCAGTCAGAGCACAGTTTGGTTGTGAGGCCCAGAACTGTTTGGGTTTGGAGCCTCCGGGCTTAGTTAGCGGTTGAGAGACTCTGGGGCCACTGAGCAGCCCTTGGCTTTTCCGTTTGGGTCTCGTTGGGCGTTTCTCAGGAAAAGCCTCCAGGGCCGAGGAGGACTGTTTACTAAGGGAGAGGAAGCTGTTACTGAAGACTTTCTAACCCACTTCTGTGAGGCCCAATACATAAAACCAGCAAACACCCCTGTCCCAATTGGGATTAAAGCCTGAGCTTTGTGGAAAGTCACACATACACCAAGAAAGCCAGCTTGCTCATGTAGGTGAGAGAAGTAATATATCCACAGAAGTAGGATTCTGAGCCACTCCGGGGGAGGGGGTGGTAATAAAAGCATTAATATGACAGTGTGTGAAGGTTTCTGGATATCGTTTCAGGAATACATGGAATTTACTGGCTGAATAAATGCAGACAGACTCGGTTTTATTCAGCTCCAGGTCCTGGGAGGAGGGCAGGCCAGAGGGCAGGCCTGACAGCAGCTGAGTTCTTTAGAGTCTGCACAGCCTGGAGTGTGGGCAGCGGGAAGGTCTTACCATCTCCCCTTTTCCCCTCTGCCCCGCCTCCCTGCCCCCCACATACACACACAACCTGCATACCTGGAAAGCATCCTAACATCTGCCCAGGCCTCAGAACCACCCACACACATGCATTCATTCATTCATTCATTCAGCAAATATTCACTGAATACTTACATGGGCCAGGCCTCCCCTCTGGGACGTTCACTGAGTGCCCACCGCAGTGCCAAGTGTAATTTCTCTGAGTCAAGTAGAGAGGGAGAGGGAGAGGGAGAGGGAGAGGGAGAGAGGCACCCTGCTCGCTCCCTCCTTCCCCAAAGGAGCTTCTGGTTTAGCTCGGGCTTATAAAACATTCAGAAAACCATGAGCACGGGAAGCAAAATGGGAAAAGGCTGGGACTGGTGGCCAGACTGACCCAATTGAAATGCTAACAGCACAGCAATTGGCAGCAACTGGCTGCTTGATCCTGGACAGGTGGTTAACTTCTCTGAGCCTCAGCATCTTTATCAGAAAACTAGTGACCTGGTGCACAAAATTTGTGCACATTAAAAGGGGATTAATTAGAGGAAATATTTTAATATTGCTATTTGCCCTTTCTCTATAATAGAAGTATCAGAGATGAAAGAAAATTAGTAAAATGTATATGAAAATCTTCCTCCTGTCAGAGTCTGGAAAGTGCCTCGGGTACCAGAGTCAAGTCCCTGCCCACCCACGTGCGCCTCGAAATCGCACGAGACCCAGACCCAGCCGGCCCCACCCCCATTGGGCTAGATCCAGACCTGGCCAGCCCCACCCCTGTCAAGCCCCGCCAGGTGGGGGCACGGCCTCAGGTTGCCTGACCTGGTGCCAGGGTGAGGGGCACAGCCTGAGGTCGCCCAGGCCGGGGGGCATGCCTTGAGGTCCCCTGGCCTAGGCCAGGGGGCGCGGCCTAAGGTCCCCCATCAAGCCCCACCAGGCAGGGGCACAGCCTCAGGTCCCCCGGTCCAGTGCCAGGGTGGGGTGCACAGCCTGAGGTCCCTGTCAAGCCCCGCCGGTGCAGGACTGCTGGCTCCCAACTGCTCGCCTGTCTGCCTTCCTAATTGCCCCTAACCACTTCTGCCTGCCAGCCTGATCACCCCTAACCACTCCCCTGCCAGCCTGATTGATGCCTAACTGCTCTCCTACAGGCCTGGTCACCCCTAACTCCCCTCCCCTGCAGGCCTGGCCACCCCCAACTGCTCTCCCCTGCAGGCCTGGGTCCCCCCCCACAACTGCCCTTCCCTGCAGGCCTAGTCGCCCCCAACTTCCCTCCTCTGCCAGACTGGTCACCCCTAACTGCCCTCCCCTGCAGGCTTGATCGCCCCCAACTGCCCTCCCTTGCAGGCCTGGTCCCTCCCAACTGCCCTCCCTTGCTGGCCATCTTGTGGCGGCCATCTTGTGTCCACATGGGGGCAGCCATCTTTGTGTTGGAGTGATGGTCAATTTGCATATTACTCTTTTATTAGATAGGATAGAGGCCTGATGCACAGGTGGGGGCCAGCTGGTTTGCCCTGAAGGGTGTCCCGGATCAGGGTGGGGGTTCCCTTGGGGCATGAGGCAGCCTGGGCGAGGGGCCTGTGGTGGTTTGCAGGCCGGCCACACCCCCCGGCGACCCAAGTGGAGGCCCTGGTATCTGGGATTTATTTTTCTTCTATAATTGAAATTTTGTAGCCTTGAGTGGAGCCAAGCCTCCTGCTCACTCCATGGCCACAGCCATTTTTGTTGGGATTTATTTATCTTCTACTAGTGGTCCGGTGCACGAAATTCGTGCACATTAAAAGGGGATTAATTAGAGGAAATAATTTCATATTGCTATTTGCCCTTTCTCTATAACAGAAGTGCCAGAGATGACAGTCTGGGGCGCACCATGGGACCCAGAGTCAAGACCCCGCCCACCCACCTGTGCCTCAAAATCACGTGAGACCCAGACCTGGCTGGCCCCCACCCCCATTGGGCTAGATCCAGACCTGGCCAGTCCCACCCTTGTCAAGACCTGCCAGGCAGGGGACGTAGCCTCAGGTCCCCTGGCCCGGCGTCAGGATGGGGGAGCGTGGCCTGAGGTCCCCCAGCCCAGACCGGGGTGGGGGGACGTGCCTTGAGGTCCCTCATCAAGCCCCACCAGATGGGGGACATGGCCTGAGGTCCCCCATCAAGCCCCACCAGCAGTGGGGTGCAGCCTCAGGTCCCCCGTCAAACCCTGCTGGGCAGGGGGCGTGGCCTGAGTTCCCCCAACCCAGCACTGGGGGTGCACCTTGAGGTCCCCCATCAAGCCCCGCTGGATGGGGGGCACAGCCTGAGGTCCCCTGTCAAGCCCAGCCAAACAAGGGGGGCGCAGCCTCAGGTCCCCTGGCCCAATGCTGGGGTTGGGGGGGTGGTGCAGCCTGAGGTCCCCTGTCAAGCCCTATGGGGGCAGGGGAGGGTGTAGCCTCAGGTCCCTGCTGATTGCTCGTTAAGGCTCCTTATGGGAACTTGGCTTCAGCTGTGGGTGCAGCCATCTTTGTGACAGAGTGATGGTCAATTAGCATATTCCCTCTTTATTAGATAGGATAATTGAAACTTTATAGCCTTGACTGGAGGCCTGGGCCTGCCAGCGCAGGCGGAAAGCTTGGCTTCCTCCATTGCCGGGGAAAACCAAGCCTCCTGCTCTCTCTGTGGCTGCAGCCATCTTGGTTGGGTTAATTTGCATACTCGCTCCTGATTGGCTGGTAGGCATGGCTTGTGGGTATAGCGGAGGTACGGTCAATTTACATATTACTATTTTATTAGATAGGATGCTTCAAAGTAATGCAAAGTATTTTTCATACAGAATGGGTAAGACTTGCCAATGCCTTGAATGCACTAATGAATGAGATCATTATAAATGAACAATCACTAAAGTGGGGAGCTGCGAGAGGAGAGAGGTCAGCAGATGCTACAGAAGTTAAAGAAAAGTTTTCTGAAGGAGGCAGCATGAGAACTGGGCTTGAGAGATGAGCTATTATGGCTAAGCAATGAAACAGTAGGGATCCAGTTGCAAACAAAATCAATGATGTGGGATGAGCTTCCATGTTCTTGGGGGCTCATGAGGAATTGCCTGCTAGTGTGCTGTAGGTGTGGGTTGTTGAGAAATAAACAGAATAATGGGGTAGAGGGGGTGGGAATGGGCTGGATCATGGGAGATCAATGAGCCTTTTCTCCAAGTTCCATGCCTGGACCCAGGCACCCATCTCATTGCCTCGGGAGAGATCACTGATCACCCACCATCAAAGTGGCCTGTGAGTCAGGCTGGAGCAACAACAGGTCCCTGATATATTTACCACCATGGTAGATATGGCAGCACCTACCACTCTGTAAATGCCTCAGATAACAAGCAAATTATTCCACAAACTCTGAGCTAGAGGCATGTCTGTCTCTGCCAAAGGTGGTGGGTTTTGTCAGCACAAATGGGAAGCACCCCCAGGACTGCCTTGGGGACCACGCACCCCAGAGCTCTGCCTCCTCCTGGCTCAGCAGTCTGTCAGCCCAGCCTTTTCTGTCTCCATGGAGGGAGGGGCCTGCCCCACACATAATAAGACCCCTGCTAACACCTAAAGAGGACTCCTGGATTCTAAATGCCAGACTCTCCAGCAGATGCCGCTGGGCGGTCAGCCTTGCCTCCCAGCCCCCGGTCCCCCTGTGACTGCAGCAGACACCCCCTGCCATGTGGTTCCAGATCACTGTGAACACCACGAGGGCAAAGACTGGCCGTCTCATACCTGCTCCTCCCCAGAAGCTGATACACTGAGTGTGTCAAACACTTTTCCTGAACAAATGAATAAAGGATCAACCATGATGTGGACTTAGGGGATGGGACGCAAAACCACCCAATGCCTAGGGAGGTCCCCGCCATGAAACAGCAGCTGCTTTTTACTTGGCTGTGTATAACGTATGTGTGACACAAGGTGCTAGGCACATTTCCCACATCATCTCACTTAATATTACAACAACTAAGGTGAGCCTTCTTCTCCACGTTTTACTCATAAGGAAATTGAAGGTTGGACAAATTAAGGTCACATGCTAGCAAGAGGCAGAGCCAGGACTCCCCCCGAGGGCTGAGGGACCCCAAAGCCCTCATCCTTCCCGATCACTCAGTCCTGGAGGATTCCACGGCTGCAGGCACTGGCATCTCCCACCTGCCACTCTGAGGGGCAATGCAGCAGCCCGTTAGCTCGCCCCCCTCCCACCTTCGCAGGAAGCCGTTTATCAGATTAGCACCCCACCTGCTCCCACAGCAGAGAGCAGGGCTCTGAGGAAACACCACTGGGCTTGGCTGGACTTCCTGTGGGGACAAGGACACAGGGACACCTCGGGCCTTGGAGCGGGAAGCCACCCTGTGCTTCCCCCCGCCACCTCCCCACCCCCAGGGGGAGACTGTAGTGTGTCCCTTGGCCTCGCGTCAGCCTGAAGTAATGGGACCAACACGGGACTTGAAGCCAGACGGATGTGGCTTTGAGTCCTGATCAGCTCTGTGACCTTGGACAAGCCACTTGGCCTCTCTGGGGCTCAGTTCCTTCAGCTGGAGAACAGTTTGATGCCACTGTCCTCACGGGTTGTCTCGGGCACTAAACGAGATGGCATTGGAAGCTCGCCCCTCAACTGGCACACAACAGTGCTCCCAAGCGAGAGCTCTCCTCCCCTCTCTCAGCTGCGTGGGGCCGCCAGTATTGGTCCCACTGGTCAGATGAGCAAGCTGAGGGCCAAGAGGTTGAGCGGCCTACAGCTGGTAGTAGAGGCTTCTCCTAACTCCCAAGACGAGGCTCTTTCCACTGGTTTGTTTGTTTGGTTGTTTGATTTGGGGTTTTGTTTTGTTTTGCTTTTTGCTGGCTCTTCAAAAGCAAAATCAGGTCATTGTCCCCTAAACTGGTGGTTTTGCCTTGAATATGTAGCTGTGTGGGTCCTTCCCCTCTTCTTGATCCCCTTCCTCAAATTCTTATCTCACCAGCCTCTTTGCATACAAATCAGGCTGATCATCATAAAGCAATAGAGAGGGTCACGGGCAGAATGGGAGGTAAATATAATTCTCTCCACAAGCAAGACAAGCCCTCTCTGTTGGTGCAAGATCATGACTCACCCAAGGTCTTTTATGAGGGCCAGATGCTGAGCACACCTAAATTGCTTCAAATTGCTTCTACCATGTGTGTTGGTGGCGGGGAGGGGAACAACCAACATCCATATATATTTACACGTTTACCAGGAAATGTGTTTATATGGTTTTCCAATCAGGATTTACCACAAGCCAGGAGTTTCACGCCTAATGAACAGGCAAAACCCAACCCATTGTCAACAGAGAAAAGTCTATCTCAAACATAAAAGATTTAAAATCAAAATGGATGTTAGAAGAGCATGATTCCTGGCATTGTTGGGCAGCTCGTTGTTTCTGGGTTCAGCTTTATCCTGGAAGCCAGAGGAGCTAGACAAGGGAGGCCTCCAAGGAAGAAAAAGATCTCTTTTGGGCCAGTGCTGTTCTATATTTAAGTCTGTGGAACTTCCTGGTGTGGCCCCTGACCACCCAGAGTCCATCCCCGGGTTGGCCCACAGCCAGAAGTCCTGCACCAGCCCAACTCACTCTACAGTCCCAGCCTGGGTCCCCAAGACAACCTGACACCAATGATCTGTGTGGATCCTCCAAGCCCAGATGTTACACCTCATAGACAAGTCACTGCCCAAAACATAAGCCTTCTCATCTGTTCTCTCTCATGCTCAGCTCATAGAGACGGTTCTATGTCTCTTCTCCCTAATGCCAGCTGCTCCTCTTCCCTTCAAAGCTTTCCTCTGTGCCCACTGGACCCCTCATTCCATGGAAAATAGACCCCCTTCATCCTTTACCTCCTCACGAAAGGCTCTCTCCTCTTCCTGGACCTCCCTGAGACACGGTCATCCCCTGACCACAGGCATCTCCTCAATGATGACCTTTTGTTCTCTCATACCCGGGTCTGCCTGGGTCAGCAGATGAAGCGATAAGGTGGCGTCAGTGTCCTCATACTCCTAGGGGCCTGGACACCACTGCTTTCCTCCCAGGTAACTCTTCTGGGCTCACACTCTGTGGCTCACCAGCTTCCCTGTATTCCTGTCCCCATTCCTGCCATCTCCCGGAGCAGTTCAGTGTGCAGGGGAAGACCCCTCCATGCCAGGCCTGACCTTCCTCACATCCAGTGACCTCGACCTCCCTTCCACATCCATCACCTACCGCCACAACCACACTGTTCATCTGGTCACTGCCAACGATGCCATTCTTTAACACAGCCTCCCAGCCCTCTCGCTGTGTGTCTGTTCTTTCAGTCTCTCTGAGATCACTAATCCCTCAATCCCTCCCTCTTTCTCTTGGTCCCTCATCCCCCAAACAACCTGCTCTCTAATCAAGCTTAAACTGCTCACTCGCCCATACCATCCATGCCTGGCACCCTATTCTTCCGCTGCCCCTCAACCCTCTGTACTATGTGCCATCCACCTTCTCCTCCTCTCTGCCCTGGTGGCTGAGAGCTACAGAAACAATCACACACCCCCACATGCCTGCACTGCTGAGAGCTAATCCCATGTCCATTACCACTATTTTAGAATCTCGATTTGGAATAAAAATCTTATAGTCTTTAGAATTTTGATTTTAAATAAAAACATATCCCCACATCTCCTGGAGCTAGACATAGCCATATAACTCGGTCCTGGCCAACAGGATGAGTAGAATTATTGTGTGGCCGATTCTGGGAAATTTCTTTAAGATATGCTTGGGATGTGCCCTTTGTCTCTTCCATCCTCCTGCTCAAAACACGGATGTGATGCCTGGAGTTCATCTTGGACCTTAATGATGTGGACCACATCTGAAAGATAGCAGAATATAGTAAAGCTAAATGCACCCTGGGTTCCTGAGAACTGTAGCATCTGAACTGCCTGCAATAGATTTCTTTCATGTAAAAGAGAAGTAAATGTTATTCTGTTTAACCTGCTGTTTTTTAGGTCTCTGTGACAGCTGTTCACAGTGGGACTGACACTTATTAACACCGTGCCCCAAACACACAATTCCAAATGGATAAACTTCCAAATGAATTTTTTAAAAAGTAAAGAGTGAAACAGTGAAAAAATATTGCAAGAAAACTTGGAATACTCTACTATAAACTGAGATTAGGGGAGACCTTCCCAACAATTTGTATTTGACTATATAAATGTTTATAACTTTTGTATCATAAACAAAGGCCATAGAGAAATAAAATACCTGAGAAAATATTTGTAAGACAGATTTTAAAAGGTAATATTTATTTAAAAGGTAGGTGAATATGATCCAAGGCATATTATATTAAACTAGAGGCCCGGTGCATGAAATTTGTGCACAGGAGGGGGGTGTCCCTCAGCCCAGCCTGCACACTCTCCAATCTGGGACCCCTCGAGGGATGTCTGACTGCCCATTTAGGCCTGATCCCAATAGGATCGGGCCTAAACAGGCAGTCAGACATCCCTCTCACAATCCAGGACTGCTGGCTCCCAACTGCTCGCCTGCCTGCCTTCCTGATTGCCCCTAACCGCTTCTGCCTGCCAGCTTGATCACCCCCTAACCACTCCCCTGCCAGCCTGATTGATGCCTAACTGCTCCCCTGCCAGCCCGTTTGCCCCTAACTGCCCTCCCCTGCAGGCCTGGTCACCCCTAACTGCCCTCCCCTGCAGGCCTGGTCACCCCTAACTGCCCTCCCCTGCAGGCCTGCCCCCCCCCAACTTCTCTCCCCTGCAGGCCTGGGTCCCCCCCAACTGCCCTTCCCTGCAGGCCTGGTCGCCCCCAACTTCCCTCCTCTGCCATCATGGTCACTCCTAACTGCCCTCTCCTGCAGGCTTGATCGCCCCCAACTGCCCTCCCCTGCTGGCCTGATCCCTCCCAACTGCCTTCACCTGCTGGCCATCTTGTGGTGACCATCATATGTCCACATGGGGGCAGCCATCTTTGACCACATGGGGGCAGCCATCTTGTGTATTGGAGTGATGGTCAATTTGCATATTACTCTTTTATTATATAGGAGGATAGAGGCCTGCTGCACGGGTGGGGGCCAGCTGGTTTGCCCTGAAGGGTGTCCTGGATCAGGGTGGGGGTTCCCTTGGGGTGTGGGGCGGCCTGGGAGAGGGGCCTGTGGTGGTTTCCAGGCCGACCACGCCCCCTGGTGACCCAAGTGGAGGCCCTGGTATCTGGGATTTATTTATCTTCTATAATTGAAACTTTGTAGCCTTGATGGAGGCCTAGGCCGGCCAGGGTGTGCAGGAAGCTTGGCTTCCTCCATTGCCAGGGAAACCCAAGCCTCCTGCTCTCTCTGTGGCCGCAGCCATCTTGGTTGGGTTCATTTGCATACTCGCTCATGATTGGCTGGTGGGCATGGCTTGTGGGTGTAGCGGAGGTACGGTCAATTTGCATATTACTCTTTTATTAAATAGGATGACCCAAGACTCTGTGGGGGTGTGTCTACAAAGATTATGTTGGGTCTCAAAGGGGCCTCCATGAGTAGCACCCCTCTTCTTTTCTAAGGTTCTGACAGTTGAGAGTAAACAAAGCATAGATATGGGGAACAAAATACCCTATTTTTAATGATAGAGGCTAAGTCCCCTAGCCCGTATTCCTACCGGACTGTCAATGCATGGTGTGTTTGTTGTTGTTTTTGCACAGACTGTCAACTCTTAAGCCTCTCCTCTATTAAACTCTAGGTGCTCATAGCCAGGCTGCATACCTACATCCTTCCTCATTCAATCTCATAGAGAAGAAGGTGACTCTTCTAGTAACTGTTAAAACCTCCAGTTTCTCCTTGCTTCATTGTTTCTGAGTGTAACCCCATCCCTGAACTGATCACAGTGACAGGCAGAATGAGACATGCTGATTGACTTAAACAATCAGACCCATGCCTGGAGTGTGTGTGTGGGAACGAGGGGGCGGGGTGGCTATGGAGGAGTGCAATTCCTAAACTGGGGAATCCAAGAACTTCCTTCAAGAGAAGAGGGGAAATGGAAGTGCAGAGCTAACCAGCAAATGCCCTCTATCCAAGAGAGGTATGAGGACTCCAGCCCTGAGGAGTCAGATGACAAGCAAGCTGAGACCAGGAGAATGAAAAGGAGTGAACCGGGGAAAGGAGGGCAGAAGGCATTGTGGGCAGAACAAACAGCCTGTGGAAGGCTCTGGAGACTGAGAAACCTCGGTGCATGCTGGAACTGCGGCGTTCCCATACACCTGGAACAGAGTGCGATGGACAAGGGCGAGAGAGGATGCTGAGTGGCTGTGCAGAGAGCAGACAAGGATTGCCAGCTCTCTGATGGCGGGAATGGTGTTGATATTCCTGAGGCAGTTTAGCAGGCTCGAGACAAACAGATCTGGGACTGGGTTCACATCCCAACTCCCTCAGTGGTTATGGGCAACCACTCTGAGCTTCAGAGTACATTTTTTTTTTTTTACTGTCTACTCTAACCTATAAAATAAAACTATTAATTGCGCTCTCAGAGTTGTTGG
The DNA here is from genome assembly GCF_963455305.1 of Plecotus auritus. Classification (NCBI taxonomy): domain Eukaryota; kingdom Metazoa; phylum Chordata; class Mammalia; order Chiroptera; family Vespertilionidae; genus Plecotus; species Plecotus auritus. Next base: position 73,081,812 of record NC_137771.1, read on the forward strand.
AGAATTAAATGACAGTGTGTATGGCCTCTGACACAGAGATGATCTGGATAAAAAGTGGCGGTTATTGTTATCATTGCCTCTCTCGGGCCTGGCATCCCTGCCCTCAAAGACCCAACAATGCCTAGGCAGCATCAGTAAACCTCTATGGACTGAAGGACTAGCAACCCCTGTGAGTTGGCCTCACCCCCGGACATAGCTTCTTAGCCCCCACCCGTCCCATGGTGCCCTCCCCAATCTCAAGGGGCTCAGAGCTGCCAAGAAGTACCCAAAGCTCAGATAGCAAAGGGCTGGGGCCCAGGCTGCGGGGCCTCCAGAGATGACTGTCCCATAGGTGTGATCTGGCCAGCAGGTCCTGAAATGACACAGCAACCAGGGCTGATCTGGCTGGAGGGCCAGGAGGAGATGGGGGCGGCACGGCTGTCTGAGGGAGGTTTGGGGAAGGCTGGGCTGGGTGAGACTTCCCAAAGCCTTGCTGGCCTCTGCCTGGAAGACTAACTCCCTTCAGCATAAACTGGAGCCTCACTTAGCACCTCTCTCAGGGCTGTGGGAGTCAAAGGCTGAAGGGGCTGGAGACCCAGACGTCCCCATCTCCCCAGAGGCTGAAGGCCTGTAGGTGTGTCTGTACAGAAGCTGCTGGACACACACCTTTCCCAGGCCCCCTGAAGGGTGGAGGGAAAATAGGTGTTGACCACACCACACCCACCTGATCACCAATGGGCAGTGTGCAAGAGCTTGGGCTTTGAAATCACATAGAGCTGGGCTTGAGCCGCAGCTCCGCTGCTCACTGTGCGAGCATGGGCAGGTACTTCATATTCTGACCCTCAGTTTTCTCGTCTGTAAGTTGGGGATGGTTCTGTTGAGGGGATTAAGTAATCCATGCAAGGTGGTCAGTGTGAAGGTCCTTGGTAAACATCAGTTCCTTTCCTTCCTGGGCTGCCACCAGGCTCCTCCCCCCACCCTTGGATCCCGTCTTTAGTTTGGTCCCTGTTGCTGTGTCTCCTACTCTCGCTTAAGGGGAGGCCTCATCGTCCTGTCCGCCTGGAACCTCTCCCTCCCCAAGCCAGAGCACTTGCCCTTCGTGAGACTCGGGCAGTACTAAGAGCCCCAGTCGCTCAGTCATGGGAATTGAACACTGTGCCAGGGCTTATGCTGAGTGAGGGGGATGCCCTGCAGAACGAGGGACAGTTTCCTCCTCGGGAAGTTCCAGGCCAGCGGGAGAAAACGCACAGAAGAGCTCTTATGAGTGTGGCATGACAACGGAGTGAGAGTGGTAAGGGACCTACCCATTGTGTCCGGGGGTCGGGAGGAGATGGCACATGCGGTGAGCCTTAAAGGATGAGGGGGTGTTGGCTGGAGGAAGGCCGGTGAGGGCGGAGCGGAGGAAAAGGCACGAGCAAAATCTAGGAGGAACCTAGCTCCTGGCGTGGGCAAAGCAGCGGCAGTTCTGGGTTAGAAAATAAGGTCCATCGTAGATGCCCGGTTACCATTTGCTTGGGAAGCACAGTAAAGAGTCTGTAGAAAATACACCAAACTTCGCCTGCACTGAGGCTGGGAATACAGCGGAGGGGAGACTTCCAATTTTTACTTTGCATTTCACTATGTTGTTTGAAATTTGTATGTCGCAATTTTATACTTTAAAAATGCACTTTTTTGAAAATATTCTTTGAAAGATTAGTTCTGGCTGCAATGTGTAGAACAAGTTGGCGTGGGGCAAGTCTAAAGGAGGGAGACCAGTTCCGAGGATCCTGCAGGTGATGAAGTCCTAACCCAGGTGAGTGGCTTTGGGGACGCGGAGAAGGAAAAGCCAAGAGCGGCGAGACCACAGAGCTGGGAAAACAGGAAACCTCACCTACTGTGAGGGCACAGGGGGACCTGCAGAGCATGATGCCACGTGAAGTAAGCCCAGCAGAGAGAGACCAGTTAGCGTGGGGCAAGTCTAAAGCAGGGAGACCAGTTCTTGCTGCCATATGATCTCGCTCATATGTGGCATCTAAATAAACAGACAAACAAAATACAAACAGACTCATAGATACAGAAAACAGACTGACAGTTGTCAGAGGGGAGGGCTGGTGAAAAGGTGAAGTGATTAAGAAAATAAAAACCCTCATAGACACAGACAACAGTATGGTGATTACAGGAGAGAATTGGGGGGTGGGTTGGGACGGGGGGAGGGAGTAGAGGGTAAAGGGGGGTAAATGGTGATGGAAGGAGACTTGACTCTGGATGGTGAACACATGCAGATGTACAGATGGTGTGTTATAGAACTATACACCTGAAACGTATCTATTGTATTAACCAATGTCACCCCAATAAATTCAATAAAAACATTTTAATGCTGCAGAGCTGTGTGGGTGGTGGCAGCTTTACTGAGACAGAGCGCACGCGGGCAGAAGAGGTAGAGAGACAGTGTGAGCCCTTTTGTCCATGTGGGCACCGAGGAGCCCAGGATGCCCACGTAGGGCTGTCCAGCTGGTAACATAAGTACACGGGACTGACATTTGGGGAGAGGCAGTTAGGAGATATGAATTTGAGAAATACCAGCACATAAATCATTAAAGCCATGAGGACAAAGGACACCTACCTATCCTCAGGGAGAATGTAGCAAGGGAGGGAGAGGGTCCGGGATGGACACAGCCGTCAGGTGGAGAAAAAGCGCTGCTAAAGGCGTCAGAGAAGGAACAGCCAGAGGAAAAGGAAGAAGACCAAGAGGCCGCGGTGCCGTGGAGAAACGTCAGTTAGGAAGAGGGAGTGAGTAACGTGTCAGCACTGCTGAGATATCAAGGAAGATGAAGACTCAAAAGCGGCCCTGGCATGGCCATCAAGATCTCCGGTTTCCTGGGAGGCGTCACTCAGAATGATCCCAGGCGGGAGGGTCAGACAGTGCAGCCTCCGCCCTGCCTACGCTGTGTCTGCGCTGACCCGCGCCCTTTGCTTTCTGGTCCCAATTGTGCAGGACCGAGACTGTGTCACTATACTCTCTCAGCCTGGCCGGGGGCATTCCGAGTTCTAGAAAGTCTCCTCAAATGGAAAGGGCTACACACCAGCAGCACAGCCAGAAGACTGCACCTGGGCATCCTGGGAAAGGCGCCGGTCCTGGTGCAACCCGTCCCTCCCTTTGGCCCTGAGCAAGACACAGCTTTCCCCTCAGTAACTTACAGGGTCAGTAACTTACACCCTCATATTTCACAGTCCAACAAACCACATGAAAAGACAGGATCCTGCCTAGCTCTTCCCGAGCAGGGAGCATTTAAAACTCCGGCTTTCTGACGTGAAAAGCTTCCTGGCCATGGGCAAGAAAGCAGAGGCCTCCTGGGAGAGCCCCTCAGGGTGCGGGGCCTGGAGTCCCCAGGCTTCAAACACAATGAAGAAAGGACTGCTCACCAAATCATGCCTAACTGCAGGGAAAGCCCTGCTGGCTACGCCCTTCTTTGGTGCCACTACACAACGACAGACAGCAGAGGACTGGTGACCAAGCCCAGCTCTAAATCCCCACATAGGCGCCATGTGACCTGGGGCAAGTGATTTAGCCTTTCTACGGACAGCCTCTCTCTGCCATAAAATAGGGCTGATAACAGTATCTGCCTCGTCAGATTTATATGATGATTAAATGAGTTAATATTTATAAAGCACATAGAACAGCACCTGGCACATAAGGACCATCACACACACATTGTTAATCAAATAGTAATACACACACGCATACGCTGATTCGCTGCGTCGCTGCTCTGTCCTCCAGGACACTAATCTCATCTTCCACACACAGCTCTGGGGCGGGCCCAGGCACCCTTCATGCCAGCAAAACGGATGAACCATTCTACCGTAGGTCTTTATGTCATGTAGGGAAAGAGGAACATGTAGGAAAGCTGTCGCCGAACACCAAGAAGCTTTTTCTTGTCATGTGTTGTCATTGAGTAGTATGGCCAGTAAGGACCCACCCCTGCAGGATTAGGGTGGGTTTAAGTCGGTCCCACCCAACCTATGACTGGAGTAGAGGACAGACCACAGTACCATTTGACCAAGGGATGAAAGACAGACACTGCAGGTCTCTGCTCGATGACAAGGACCACCCTGAGCTCTGGGTACAGACTTCACCAAGTCCAGGAGCTCACAGCCTAGAGGCGGAGACAGTCCAACACTCAGGAGAGAAGCACAAACAGGGGAGCACAGAGGCTTGCCCACTCAGCCAGGCCACGGGGCAAAGAGGCATGGAAGTGCGAGGGAAGGTTGTCACGGAGCTCCCCCAACAAGGCGAACCCTGAAGGATAAGGAAAGCCTTATCAAGTGAGAAGCGGAGAAGGAATTTCCAAGCACGGAGTGCCGTGCAATCAAAGGCACAGAGACACAGGTGGTGCGGGTGACTGAAGCATGAAGGAGAGGCCGAGGGAGGCGGAAGAGTCAGGGACGGGTGGTGAGATGTAGGCTGCAGAGGCCAGCAGGCCCCGAATCAGGACAGACTTATGCTGAGATCTAGGGGGCATGGGCATGCATTCGGTAGTTGAAAAGCTGGGGGAAGAGTAGAAAATAGGGAAAAGATCAGGCAGAAGACAAACCAGAAAGAGCCTGAAAACGTGTTTGTTACCAGAGAGGTAGAAGGGCTCGGGTGAACAGAAGGAAAAAACATTTTTAAAAGAAGACAAAGTGGCTGTTCCTGTGAAGGACAGGGCGGAATAAGGCCTCAGAAGACTTGTGTTTTGTGATTGATGGTGACCTTGACCTCTGACAGAGCAGGCCAGGATCACTTGGGATTTAGTGAATGAGAGTTAAAGCTGAAGTGGGCCACTCTCCCAAAATGTTTGTATTTTGCAATAAAACATGTATCCAAATACTTAACATATGCACTCCAGAACCTCTGTTCAGAAATTTTCACTAAAGCAATAATTAGGAATATGTGCAAAGACTCATTAACAAAGGTTGTATGTAATGTTAATTATATAGGAAATAATTGGAAATAACCTTATGATTATGGCTTAAAATGGCTAAGTAAATTACAATGCATCCACACAATGGAAACTTCATTGTAATCATTAAAAATTGTGTTGTAAAAGACAGTGTCAGGTTACAAAACAGAACATCCAGAATGTTCTCAAGGTCGAAATAAGTGACTATTATCAATGATTAGAAATAAGATTGGGAGGAGATAAACCAAATGTGAGCATCAGTGGTTACCTCTAGAAGTGTGATTATGGGGGTTTGAAACATGTTGGATTATTTTTACTTCCCAGGTTTTCTACAATATTACTTTGGAATAAGAAAAAAGAAGTTAAAAGCTTGCCATTAATGAAAGGAGGAAGGAATTAACTTCAAGGGAAACATGGTCAGGCTTCTACAGGTTGAGGAAGATTTGAGCTTGTTCATGGGTGAAGGGAAACCAAGAGGAGAGACTGAAGCTGGGAGAAAGGAGTAAATGAGGGAGCCAGGCCTGAGAGAAAGGGGTCCTAAGGAGACGGCCCTCCCACCAGGGAGAGGTGGGAGGAGGCAGAGGACCCAAAGGCAGTGGGAAAGAGGACGCACCACGGATGCATGGATGCATGATCACCTGCCACTCCATTGTGTGGAGCAGGGAGAAGATTAAGGGGATGGAGGAGAGTGGAAGAGGTTTACAACAGCTGCTGTGGGGAATTAGGAAGTCAATTAGCAATAAATGAAGGGATTGTAGAGAGGCCCCGAGGGATGGGCCACCTGCCACTGGGGACGAGGACTTGATCCCACTGCCAGTTAATTTATTAGCTGCAGCCAAAGAGGAAATGTGTGGCCTGAACCCATCCAATGAACGTCTACATAATATCCACAAAATGTGACCAGAGTAACATAATCACTAAGGACTATACTAATGCACTAATTCAAGTCCTGCTTGCCTCTTGTAGTTTAGTCTTGGGCAGTTATACATCTTCAATGTAATCATTACTTTAAAAAAAATCAGTAAAGGAGATGAGCAAAGGTAGTAAAATGAAAAGGGGTGTGGGGAAATGGCATTTTATCAGCCAGAATGATGGAGTGTTAAAACATCGCTAATAAAAAATATTATACAGAGACCTAATAGCATACTAGAGGACTGCAAGAATCAAGTCAAAGAATTGAAATACAAAGAAGTAAAAAACACTCAGCTGAAAAAGCAAAAAGAAAAAAGAATCCAAAAATTTGAAGATAGTGTAAGGAGCCTCTGGGACAACCTCAAGCGTACCAACATCTGAATTACGGGGGTGCCAGAAGAAGAGAGAGAGCAAGATACTGAAAACCTATTTGAAGAAATAGGTTTTCCTAGATGAGTGACTGCAGAAGTCTTCCTAGTGTCTGATAATAAACCACTCTTCACTTTGGCCTTTCCAAGTAGGTGATCACAAGGTATTCCTGTCTCATAAATAAACAGTATCAGACTTTCCTATGTGACCAGTATAATCATTATAATTCACTATAAAGGGTTAATTAAAAACAATTAACACTGACTGGGGTGATCACTTCATAAGTTATATAAATGTCTAATCACTATGTTGTACACCCGAAACTAATAATATTGTATGTCAACTGTAACTGAAAAATTAATTTTTAAAAGAATTAACATTGTTAAAATATCCATACTACCCAAAGCAATCTACAGATTCAATGCAATCCCTATCAGAATTCCAATGGCATTTTTCACAGAAATAGAACAAACCATTCTAAAATGCGTATGGAACCACAAAAGCCCCCAAATAGCCAAAGCAAACTTGAGAAAGAAAAAAAAAGATATTACAATCCCTGATTTTAAACTATATGAAAGCTGTTGTAATCAAAATAGTACGCTATTGACATAAAAAGACACATAGAGCAGTGGAAAAGAATAGAGAGCCCAGAAATAAGTCCACACATAAATGGTCAATTAGTTTACAACGAAGGAGCCAAGAATATACAATGCAGGGAAAATGTCTCTTTAATAAACGGTGTTGGAAGAGACTTGACTTGGGGTGGTGAGCACACAACACAATTTACAGGTGATGTCTTATAGAACTGTACCCCTGAAACCACTGTCACCACAATAAATTCAATAAATACTAAAATAAATAAATAGTGTTGGGAAAATTGGGCAGCCACATGCAAAAGAATGAAACTAGACCACTATTTTACATCATACACAAGAATAAACTCAAAATGGATAAGAGACTTAAATGTAAGTTGCAAAACAATAAAAATCCTAGAAGAAAACATAGGCAGTAAGCTCCTTGACATCTGTCCTGGTGTTTAATTTTTAAAACTGATTTCAAAAGCAAATGCAAAAAAAAACAAAAAACAAAAAAAAAAACAAGAATAAACAAGTGGGACTGTATCAAATTTAAAAAGCTTCTGCACAGCAAAGGAAACTGTCAACAAAATGAAAAGGCAATATTCTGAATGGGAGAAACTATTGGATTCTGAATTGGATATTAACTTCTTATCAGACTCACGTACCTGATAAGAAGTTAATATGCAAAATATATGAAGAATTCAAACTACTCAACAGCAAAAAAATCTGATTAAAAAATTGACAGAATGTCTTAATAGGCATTTTCCCAAAGAAGACACACAGATGGCCAATAGGCACTTGAGACAATGTGCAACATCACTAATTGTCAGGGAAAAACAAATCAAAACCACAAGGAGATACCACTTCACATCTGTTAGAATGGCTATTATCAGAAAGAAAAAAAATAACAAGTGTGGGAGAGGATGTGGAAAAAGGGGAACCCGTATACTAACCAGTACACTGTTAGTGGGAATGGTGCGGCCACTATGGAAAGCACCATAGTTCCCTCAAAAAATTAAAGATGGAACTACCATCCTTTTTTTTAATTTAATAAATCTTTATTGTTCAGATTATTACAATTGTTCCTCTTTTTTCCCCCATAGCTCCCCTCCACCCAGTTCCCACCTCACCCTCTGCCCTTACCTCCCCATACTGTCCTCATCCATAGGTGTACGCTTTTTGTCCAGTCTCTTCCCGCACCTCCCTCACCCCTTTCCCCCCGAGAATTGTCAGTCCACTCCCTTTCTATGTCTCTGATTCTATTATATTCACCAGTTTATTCTGTTCTTCAGATTTTTTATTCACTTGATTTTTAGATTCACTTGTTGATAGATATGTATTAGTTGTTCATAATTTTTATCTTTACCTTTTTCTTCTTCTTCTCCTTCTTCTTCTTCTTCTTCTTCTTCTCCTTCTTCTTCTTCTTCTTCTTCTTCTTCTTCTTCTTCTTCTTCTTCTTCTTCTTCTTCTTAAAGAATACCTTTCAGCATTTCATATAATACTGGTTTGGCGGTGATGAACTCCTTTAGCTTTTTCTTATCTGTGAAGCTCTTTATCTGACCTTCAATTCTGAATGATAGCTTTGCTGGGTAGAGTAATCGTGGTTGTAGGTTCTTGCTATTCATCACTTTGAATATTTCTTGCCACTCCCATCTGGCCTGCATAGTTTCTGTTGAGAAATCAGCTGACAGTCGTATGGGTGCTCCCTTGTAGGTAATTAACTGTTTTTGTCTTGCTGCTTTTAATATTCTTTCTTTGTCTTTTGCTCTTAGCATTTTAATTATGATGTGTCTTGGTGTGGTCCTCTTTGGATTCCTTTTGTTTGGGGTTCTCTGCACTTCCTGGACTTGTAAGTCTATGTCTTTCACCAGGTGGGGGAAGTTTTCGGTCATTATTTCTTCAAATAGGTTTTCAGTATCTTGCTCTCTCTCTTCTTCTGGCACCCCCATAATTCAGATGTTGGTACGCTTGAGGTTGTCCCAGAGGCTCCTTACACTATCTTCAAATTTTTGGATTCTTTTTTCTTTTTGCTTTTTCAGCTGAGTGTTTTTTGCTTCTTTGTATTTCAATTCTTTGACTTGATTCTTGCAGTCCTCTAGTCTGCTATTAGGTCTCTGTATAATATTTTTTATTTCAGTCAGTGTATGTTTAATTTCTAGTTGGTCCTTTTTCATATCCTTGAGGGTCTAGTTAAATTTATCAGCCTTTTCTAGGAAATTCTTGAAAAACCTTATAACTGTGGTTTTGAACTCTATATCCAGTTGTTTGTTTTCCTCCATTTCTTTCATTTGTGATCTGTTTCTTTGTCTCCACATTTTCGTTGTTTCCCTGAGTTGGTAGAGTGGCTTTGTGTGCTAGGTGTCCTATATGGCCCAGTGGCTCAGCCTCCCCTGTTACCTGTGGTGGACACTCTTGGTGCACCCCTTTGTGGACTGTGTGCACAGCCTTGTTATAGTTAAGCCTTGATTGTTGTTGTTATCACTGGGAGGAATTGACCTCCAGGTCAATTGGCTGTGAGGATCAGCTGTGTCTACAGCTGGGAACACTTCTGTGCTGGAGACACTCTTGACAAGACTTGCAAAATTGCAAAAGCCTCTGTGCTCAGCTTGGATGGGGTGGAGTCTCAGGGTAGAGGAGACAGGTTTCCCATCAGCCCTGCCCTATGAGACCCCTGGGTCTCAGTATCTCTTGGTAATCGCTGCAAGCACCTCTGAGAGAAAGCCGCCCTCGAGTTTCGCCCACTGCCAGACAGTCCAGTTTCTTCCCGAATGAGTCAGGGTTCCCAGAAACTTGCCCGGAACTGGAGTTCAACGCAGTCAGGAGCTTCTGTCTCCCTCCCGCTTGAGAAAGCCAGCCGTGCACTCAGCCTCCCGTGCATTCAGCAGTCAGTCCTCTCTGCGTGCACATGCCTCCAGACCTCTGCCTTCCGCAGCTCCCGAGTCTCAGTGTGCTTTCTTTTTCCTGACAGTCCAGATTCCCCCCCGAATGAGTCTGGTTTCCCAGCATCTTGCCCAGGACTGGAGTTCAGTGCAGTCGTGAGTTTCCTTCTCCCTCCCACTTTAGAAAGCCAGCTGCGCACTCAGCCGCCCGTGCACACATCCATTCATCCTCTCCACGTGCGAGCCTCTGTACCTCAGCCTTTTGCAGCTCCTCTGAGTCTCAATGTGCTTTCCTCTTTTCTTCTATTTGTAGAATTTCCACTCAGCCAGCTTTCCTGTGGTTCTGGATGGTGTCCGTTTTGTCTTTTAGTTGTAGTTTTGATATTGTTGTGCAAGGCAGCAGTTTAGGTTTACCTATGCCGCCATCTTGGTTTCTCCAATATCTGTGTTTTTCTAGAACTACCATCTAATCCAACTATTCCACTTCTGGGTACTTATCCTAATAAAATAAAAACACTAATTTGAAAAGAAATATGCACCCGTATGTTCATTGCAGCATTATTTACAACTAGAGGCCCGGTGCACAAAAATTGCACATGGGTGGGGTCCCTAGGGCTGGCTGGCAATCAGGACCAATCGGGGCCAGGCCAGAGAGGAGGCCATGGTTGCTGGGCAGGGCACAGAAGGAATAGACGCCAAATGCTGACACCACCATCGTCAATGGGCGGGTGGTGGGCCGCAGGCCAATCAGGGTCTGCCAGCCAGGGGGAGGAACTGTGGGAGGTTGGCCAGTGGTGGGGTGGGAAGGGTGAAAGGGACAGCGGGAAGTTGGCTGGCCAGAGGAAGTTGGCTGTCGGAGAGCACTGACCACCAGGGGGCAGCTTCTGCATTGAGTGTCTGCCCCCTGGAGGTCAGTGTGCATCACAGTGACCGGTCCTTCCGGTCCTTCTGGTTGTTCCAGTTGCTTAGGCTTTTATATAGATACATAGCCAAAATATGAAAAAAGACTGACTGTCCATCGATGGATGGAGATACATATATATTGTATATATATTATATGTATTACTAGAGGCCCGGTGCACGAAATTCGTGCACAATGGGTCACCTTAGCCCAACCTGCACCCTCTCCAATCCAGGACCCCTCAGACATCCCTCTCACAATCCAGGACCGTTGACTCTGCTTACCTGCCTGCCTGCCTGATTGCCCCTAACTGCCCCCCTCTGCCAGCCTAATCACCCCTAACCGCCTCTGCCTGCTGGCCTGATCGCCCCTCACTGCCCCCCCTGCTGGCCTGGTCGCCTCTCACTGCCCCCCTCTGCCTGCCTGTTTGCCCCTCAATGCCCCCCCTGCTGGCCTGGTTGCCCCACGCAGCATGCTGTTCAGTCGTTTGGTTGCCCCTCACTAACCCCCTGCCAGCCTTGTCGCCCCACACAGCTGCTGTTCGGTCATTACTGTGAGGGCGTCCTGACCAGTTTGCATATTACCCTTTTATTAATATAGACTAGGAGCCCAGTGCGAGATTCAAAATCGCGCAGTGCTGCCCACCCTCGAGTTGCCGGTCCGGCCCTGCCTCGCTCCCGGGGCCCTGCAGCAGCCACAGCCACTGCTGATGAGGCCCGCCCCCAACACAGGTGCGTGGAAGCCCCTGCCACCCCACCCCCGACACTGTGCGTGCAACCTCCTCCTTTCTGGTTGACCCGTTACAGCGTCCCGGTTAATTACCATATTTCTCTATTATATATATATATATAGAGAGAGAGAGAGAGAGAGAGAGAGAGATGTCATATATAATATACTAGAGGCCTGGTGCATGAAAATTCATGCACTGGTGTGGGGGGTCCCTCAGCCTGGCCTGCCCCCTCTCACAGTCCAGGAGCCCTCAGGGGTGGGAGGTGACCAGGCAATCAGGGGAAGGTGACACCCCATCACACCTCTGCTGCTGCCACTGCCGGCAGCGCAAGCCTCGGCCGGCCCTGGTTACCTGAGCCTCGGGCAGCCCTGGGCGGCTGGGGGGTTGAGGGGACTGGGGGGTTCCAGAGGCAGGCATGCGGAGCGGCTGGGCCTGCCTGGGGGTGGGCCCAACCTTGCTATGCACCTGCCGCCCCGGCGGGGCTGAGGGGACTGGGCACCGCCATCTTGTGGCTGTGGGTGCCACCATCTTTGAGGGCGTGGCAGTCAATTAGCATATTCCCTCTTTAGTAGATAGGATATGGAGATAGATCTACACTAATAAAAGAAAAATATGCAAATTAACCATTTCTCTGCAACACCCACCAACCAATCAGGAGTGAGTATGCCAATTAACCCAACAAAAATGGTGGGTTAATGGGCATATGCAGGCACCTGCTATCGGGGGGGTGGGCACGGAGAAGACTGAAGGCTCTGGCCAGAGCAAAGACGGAAGACAGCGGCCAGAGCAAAGGCCTGGGTCCCGGGTGCTGGAGGAAAACCCATGCTGGCAGCCAGGGGAAGGAAGGCTTATTGCACAAATCTTCATGCAACGGGCCTCTAGTACATATATCATACTCACACAATGCAATACTACTCAACCATAAAAGAGGAAACCTTGCCATTTGTAACAACATGGATGAGCCTTGAGAGGATTATGCTAAGTGAAATAAGTCAGACAAAGACAAATCCCATATACCTTTACTTACATGTGGAATCTAAAAAACAAAACCCATAGGTACAGAAAACAGATTGGTGGTTATCAGATGGTAGAGCGGTTGGGGGTTAATGAAATGAGTAAAGGGAGTCATCTGTATGGTAACAGATGGTAACTAGCTAGACATATTGTGGTGATCACCTTGTAATGTATACGAATATGGAATTGTTATGTCGCACACCTAAAACTAATATAATGTTATATGCAATTTTACCTCAATTTTAAAAAGTGAAAAATGATAACCCTGGTGTGGTTCAGTTGGTTGCAAATTTGATTCCTGGTTGGAGCACATTTGGAAGGCAACTGATCAGTGTCTGTCTGTCTCTCTCTCTCTCTCTCTCTCTCTCTCTCTCTCTCTCTCTCTCTCTCTCCTCCTGTCTTCTTCCTCTTTCTAAAATCAATAAAAACATATCTTTTTGAAGTAAAAAATGGTTAAAATGGCAAATTTTATGTTGTATATAAAGCACATTTAAAGTTTCTTTACAGTATGGGATCACGGGTTCTTTGTTTTCTTCTTTACACTTTTATTTTCCACATTTTCTTCAATGAACCTTTGGGAAAATTTGTAGACTGTTGTACCGCCACTGGGATGACAATGGAAGGGATATAATAGGTCATCGAGCACCAATTTTTAAATGTTAATAATGATTTTCTCCAGAGTAAATATGGACTTTATCTTAATACTATGTATTGAAAATAGTTACAAGTAGTCTGAATACACCCATCAGGATGGCTATAATAAATGAACAAACGACAAGTGCTGGCAAGGATGTGGAGAAAAAGGAACCCTCCTGCACTGTTGGTGGGAATGCAGACTGATGCAGCCACTGTGGAAGAAGTATGGGGTTTCCTCAAAAAATCAAAAATGAGCCCTGACCAGTTTGGCTCAGTGGATAGAGCGTTGGCCTGCAGACTGAGAGATCCTGGGTTCGATTCCGGTCAAGGGCATATACCTTGGTTGCGGGCACATCTCCAGTAGGAGGTGTGCAAGAGGCAGCTGATCAATATTTCTCTCCCATCGATGTTTCTAACTCTCTATCCTTCTTCCTTCCTCTCTGTAACAAATCAATAAAATATATTTTTTAAAAAAATAAAAAATGAAACTGCCTTGTGACCCAGCAATTCCACTTCTAGGAATATATCTGAAGTAACCAAAACATGAATTCAAAAGAATATATGCACCCTAGGCTCACAGCAGCATCATTTACAATAGCCAAGATCAGGACACAGCCCAACTGCCCATCAGTAGGTGAGTGGATAAAAAAGCTGTGATACATTTATACAATGAAATAGTACTCAGCCGTAAAAAAAAAAAAAAAAAAAAAAAAAAAGGAAATCTTACCTTACCTTTTGCAACAGCATCGATGTACCTAGAGGGTATTATTCTAAGTGAAATAAGCCAGTCAGAGAAAGATAAATACCATATGATCTCACTTATATGTGGAATCTAATGAACAAAATAGAAACAGTCTCATAGATACAGAGAACAGACTGACAGCTGTCAGAGGAGAGGGGATTTGGGTGAAAAAAAGTGAAGAGATTAAGCAAAAAGAAATTTATATATAGGGTATCCCCCAAATGTATACACACTTTAAATAATTACAAATGCACTATTTATTAAAATACATTTCATTATCAAAATGTAATAAAAATCAACTGTTAGAGTGTATATACATTTTTTGGGAAATGCTATATATAAAACATAGACACGGACAACAGTTTGGTGAGAGCCAGAGGGATAGGGGAGTTGGAGGAGGAGGAAGAGGCAAAAGGGGAGATAAATGCGGACAGAAAGAGACTTTACTTTGGGTGATGGGCACAAAATGCAGTGTTCAGATTATTTTTGTTGAATTATACACTTGAAACCTGTATAGTTTTATAAACCAATGTCACCCCAATAAACTACTTTTTTAAAGAAGTAATCTGAAGAGCGAAGAAGCAACATTGATACTTGTTAGGGGAAGGCTGATTTGGAATAGTTTTTTTTTTTTTTTCTTAAGATGATAATTTACTGTACCAGCAATAAACTTTAACTTACCAATACATACTGAATATATGATCCAGCTTCCCAATCAATTCAACAAACAGTAGTTGAACACTCAGAAGGTGTTGAATCTGAGCCAAGGTGCTCAGAAAATCCTAAAGGTAATGGGGTGAGCCTAAAGGCAATGTAGTGATCGTGACTTACTGAAGGTTTTCTCACCCTTTTCTATCATCACTTCCACCCCAGGGGGTAACCATTGTTAATATTTTGGAGTATATGCTTCCAATCATTTTTCAATGCATACCATATAAAAACATTCTTTGTACAAATAATCACAAAAATTACTTCTTAAATTCCATACTGTGTTACTGACATCTTTCCATGTTAGTACATAAAAAGCTTCCTTTTGTTTGAATAGTTACAAAGTATTTCAAAGTAAAGTTACTCCATTGTTTATTATCTATTTAGCCATTTCCTTATTGATGTACCTTTAAATTTTCTACAATTCTTTGTACAATTACAAAAATAATACACTAAAGACCCTTGAATGTTTATCCTTGTAAGCTCCTATAACTATTTCTGAAGGACAAATACCTAAAAGTGAAATTGCTGGATCATGTTCATATACGTTCAATTTATGCTGCTTAATCATCCTATATAATAAAAGCCTAATATGCAAATCTACCGAACGGCAGAATGACTGGCAGAATGACTTATCGCTATGATGCGCACTGACCACCAGGGGGCAGTTGCTCAACACAGGAGCTGCCCCCAGCCCGCAGGCCCCAAGCCAGTTAAGGCGGGTTCCAGCGGAGGGGCCCCTGACCGCCCCACCGGTTGCCCTGCAGAGGGAGGTGACCAGTGGCAGCAGCAGCAGGAGGCGGGGCCAGTGAGCAGGCAGCACCAGGCTGGCCTAGGCAGGTGCCACAGGGGCCCCCCAATCACCCCACAGATCATCCCTGATCGCCAGCCAGGCCTAGGGACCCTACCTGTGCACAAATTTCATGCACCGGGCCTCTGGTATTTTATAATCCATTTGAGCCACCTTAAATCTTTCCTGGAACAAGGTATAAACACATAGGGTGGGGATTTGACTTTCAAAAGACACAACTGAAAGAGGGAACTTTGCCTCTTTCCAGGAATGTTTGATGGAGGCAGGGCAGAGTGAGGGATTTTATTTTTGTGTCTTTCACTCTCCTTTTTACCTTTCTTCTTATTTAGATAGTAGAAAACCATTTTTGGACAACTGTCTGTGGCTTATACCAACAATAAAAGGAAAACATTCTGACTGATAAAGCTGCCCACCAGCAGAACAGGGGTCACCTGAGACCACCTCCCGTCCCTGGAATTGTGCAAGCTGAGGCGAAATGGCCTACAGGAGGCCAGGGTGCTGGCTGAAGCACAGATCCCGGAGTCAGGATGCCTGGGTTTCAATCCTGGTTCTGATACTTAGCTGAGAGACCTTGGGCAGGTTACTTAGCCTTTTTTTGTTCTTCAGTTTCTTCATCAGTAAAATAGGAATAATAACAGTACCTACCTCACAGAGTTGTTATGTATCATTGTTCTCTCCATGTTTAAAAATATCTTTCAGAGGAAACAAGGAGGAAATGAGCTTTCTAAGATTATATACCTTGTAGCAGCTGTCCACAAGAGTTTGCTGCCACCAATGTAACATCAACAAAAGTCCCAAACCAGGGGTGCGGAAAGAAGAGAAACTTTACTCAAGAGGACAGTTTGCAAACTAGGGAAACTCAGGCTCTGGTGGAAACTAAATGTTCACTCCCCAGAGACGAAAGGAAGGCCAATTTTTTTTTTAATTTATTGATTTTTTGGGGTTTTTTTAGAGAGAGAGAGAGAAACATCTATTTGTTGTTCCATTTATTTATATATTTACTAGAGGCCAGGTGCATGAAATTCGTGCACCGGTAGGGTCCCTAGGTCTGGCTGGCAATCAGGGCTGATCGGGGCCTTCTAGCTGCAGGCCTCCCTTCCCCAGCTGCTGACTGCCGGCCAGGGCCTTCCTTCATTCTGCACCACCCCCTGGTGGTCAGCACATGTCACAGTGAGTGATCGGTCTCCCGGTCGAACTCCTGTGGGGACAATTTGCATATCAGGCTTTTATATATATAGACTAGAGGCCTGGTGCATGAATTCGTGCATGGGTGGTGTCCCTCTGGGTGGCCTGCAGGGATTGGGCTGAAACCTGCAGTCAATGCCGCCTGCAGCTCCTACCTGCCACTCCTGCTCATCCCAGCCCCACTGTGCCTGCTGTGGGCTTGCGCCCAATCAGTCCCAATCAGGAGAGGCTCACGCTGCTGCAGCAGCGCTCGCTAGCCATGAGCCCTGCATCTGGCACCATCCCAAGGGGAGTGGCCTGTGGGATCAGGCTGAAACCTGCTCTCCAACATCCCCTGAGGGGTCCCAGATTGCGAGAGGGTGCAGGCCAGGCTGAGGGACCCACCAATGCATGATCAGGCTGGGGAGGGACTGCGGGAGGGCTCCAGGGCGTGTCCGGCCCATCTCGCTCAGTACCAATCGGCCAGACCCCAGCAGCAAGCTAACCTACCAGTTGGAGCATCTGCCCCCTGGTGGTCAGTGCACATCATAGTAACTGGTCGACCAGTTGACTGTCTGCCCCCTGGTGGTCAGTGCACGTCATAGCAAGCAGTTGAACAGCCTTAGCATATCATTAGCATATTATGCTTTGATTGGTTGTTCAGTTGTTCTGCCGTTCGATCTATTTGCATATTACCCTTTTATTATATAGAATGGTTACTTCTTGCATGCACCCTGACCGGAGATGGATCCTGCAGCATATTGGGATGATGCTCTAACGCAGTGGTCGGCAAACTGCGGCTCGCGAGCCACATGCGACTCTTTGGCCCCTTGAGTGTGGCTCTTCCACAAAATACCACGGCCTGGGCGAGTCTATTTTGAAGAAGTGGTGTTAGAAGAAGTTTATGTTTAAAAAATTTGGCTCTCAAAAGAAATTTCAATCGTTGTACTATTGATATTTGGCTCTGTTGACTAATGAGTTTGCCGACCACTGCTCTAACCAACTGAGCAACTCAGCCAACACAGGAGGCCTATTTTTTAAAAGTTCCCGCCCAGATTCCATATTGGTCCACTTTTGTGCAAATGAGGAATCCGAGTTTGCACAGTCTGATTAGTCAAAATATCACTGTCCTGATTGGCTTCCCGAATCCTGATTGGTTGTTAAGGAGCCACTCTTGCTGTCTGGGAATGGGAGAGGGCGGGTGCTCAGGGCCTAGCACACAGCAAGTGATCACTTCCATTTGTTTTTTTTTGTTGAGCAGCATCCTGGACACAAGCAGGGCTTGGGCTAGGGTTAGGACAAAGAGGGTGTTAGTGTCCAGTCCAAAAGTAAAGGGCAGGGAGCACAAAAAACTCAGTATTCAAAACAATACCTTAATGCATTATTTTAGAAAGAAAAAATCCATGATAAACAAAATACCTACATTTTATTTTATTTTTTATTTTTTTAATGTTTCCTGCTCTGTTTCACCAACTTTTTTATTTATTTATTTATTTATTTATTTAGGTATTATATGTGTACATATCTTACCATTGCCCCCCCAAAAAATACCTAAATTTTAAATAAAGATGGAATTTGCCCCTGCACTTGTGCAGCCCTGCCTCACCCATGTCATCCTAGTCCTAGCCCTGCTTAGAATAAAGTTTTGTTTACAAAAGGAGGTGACAAACCACAGTCATAGTTTGATTGTTTAAAATATTGCATTAAAACATTACTTACTTTGATTTCTGAACTTTCTGATGGCCCCTTACAGTTTGTGCCCAAGGTGAGTGCCTCACTTTCCTCACACTAGCCCTGCCCTGGGTGAGACAAGGGCTGTCCCAGTTCTGCACCAGGGCATCCTGCCCGTGAATTTCAAGGCTTCCTAACCTGGGGTCCATGGCTCTCCCATGGAGTCTGTAGGTGAGTTCTGGGGAATCCATGGATCTCCTTAGATTATAGACAAAATACTGAGTTCACAATTCTTTTCCTGGGGAAATAAATGGTCCATAGTTTTCACAGAGTCTCAAAAGGTAAAGAACCTTCTCATTGGAGAAGGTCCCACTTTCTCCAATCCTCTAACATAGGCACTCTTAAACTAGTCTGTGACTAAAGACGTGACTTTTTAAAAACGACTTATTTGAGAGAAAGAGAATGAGGCAGGAAGTTTGCTTCAAATGCACACCCATCCTAGGCCCAATTTTCCTGTGTCCTCATCCCACTTTAATATTCCTCCTACATAAAATGTGCCTCTTTAAGAAAAAGGCTAATAGCCCTGACCGATGTGGCTCAGTTGGTTGGAGCATGGTCCCCTACACTGAAAGGTTGAGGGTTCAATTCCTAGTCAGGGCACATACGCCAGTTGGGGTTCAGACAGAGCACCTGATACCCATACGGATGGATGTTCTCTCCCACATCCATGTTTCTTTCTAGCTCTCTCCCTCTCCCTTTCTCTTTCTCTAAAATCAATAAAAACATATCAACGGGTAAGGATTGTCTTAAAAAAGAAAGAAAGAAAGAAAGAAAGAAAGAAAGAAAGAAAGAAAGAAAGAAAGAAAGAAAGGAAGGAAGGAAGGAAGGAAGGAAGGAAGGAAGGAAGGAAGGAAGGAAGGAAGGAAGGAAGGAAGGAAGGAAGGAAGGAAGGAAGGGGCTAATATATTCATTCTGACTGAAGTGCAAATGACTTAAGACACAACGCCCAGGGACTGTTTATTCACTGTAGCGCAAAACCTTGGGCCAATGTCAAGAGTCTCTTAAGGTGGTCATTTATGCCATAGAACAGGCCTTAGGGGCCACCTCCTGGCCCTTCACCATGCGTCCTTCTGGGAGACTTCCTAAATCTTGCCTGGCCACAACCCTAAGGCAAGTCGTAGAGCATAAGGCAAGGCAGCACCTGTTGAAAAAGAAATGATCTCCTGAAATGTAGCCACTCAGCAAAGCCGCGCTGGCTTTCTCATCCCCGGCTGCGCCTTGAAGGGCCTCACAAAGGCCGAGACCCTGAACCAGGTGGAACCGGGAATGGAAGGGAGCGGGGCTCATGGGAAGGGCGGGGCCCAAACAGGGAGCAGGCGTGCCCGCCCTGATTTAAAATTGATAAATGGCTCCCCGTTTCAAGCTACCAATGTTACTGCCATCAAATTGGCAAATATTTACCTTGGAATCCGAGTGACTGAAAATATTTGGTTGGAGCCAGATGCGTCGCGTGTCTGACCCTGAAATATTAGCTAAAGGAGTGATTTAGGAAAATAATATGGTGGGTGGGGTGCCTGCCTGGTCGAGCTGTTTGCTTTCCTCTGGCTCCTGCGGAGCAAGTGGGGCCTCTACCAGTCCCGGAGGGACTGTGAACAGCTGGGAGGCAGGCCAGTCCGCGAGAGGGAGAGGGTCTGTTTTGGTTTGGGGCGGATAGTTTTACATAAATCAGAGATGTGGAAATACACATCTTCCTTAAAGGCTCTCAGTAATGCTCTCAAAACAACGGACCCTGGGGAAACGTGCTGTGACGTGGCTTTGTTACGTCTTTGTTTCCAGAGCTCATCTAAAATGAGGGCGCTGGCTTTTTTAGGATCCGGCCACTCTCAGAAACGCTGCTGTTCTCTGAACGGCTCGCCGGTCCTGGCGTGTGGGTGAGCGACCCATAAGCTTACTGCTAAGCAAGATGCTTCCCTGACACACTGGTCAGCTCCCGTGGCCCGTGTCTAGCAATCCCCACAAGCAGCGCCACCCCAGGATGCGCTGTCGGTATCCGCTGCAGACACAGTGTATGACTTGCCCAAGCTCCTACCGCCCATGAATGGCAGCGCTGGGATTGAGCCCACCGTCTCGCTGCTGTTTGCCTCCCCTTGAGAGCTCAGGTGGTTGCAAGGCGTGGCTCTGGCTTGCAGTTCTACAGGTGAAGGGAATGGGATTCCTACGGTGACTGGGAGGCTCTGTGTGTGTGGCCTAAGGGGGCCTTTTTGCTTCATCCCTGTTATCACATATGGTGCTGGGAGATACTACTTTTGAGGAAAGTGAAACTAAAAGTAAATATAACTAAAATAAGTCTCTAGTAAAGAACTCTAAGAAAAAAAATAAGGGAGTCAATATTTAATCCTTTTGTCAAATGTAAAGAGAATAAAAGGTATATGTGGGTGTGGACTCCAGTGACAGAGTCTTCATCTCCCCAAGTTCAGAAATGAAGACTCAGAGACCTCAGACAGAGCACCTGAT
Organism: Plecotus auritus; assembly: GCF_963455305.1. Classification (NCBI taxonomy): domain Eukaryota; kingdom Metazoa; phylum Chordata; class Mammalia; order Chiroptera; family Vespertilionidae; genus Plecotus; species Plecotus auritus. The sequence goes on from NC_137771.1 coordinate 73,102,339, forward strand.
ACCCATACGGAAGGTCCCACTTTCTCCACTCCTCTAACATAGGCACTCTTAAACTAGTCTGTGACTAAAGATGTGACTTTTTAAAAACGACTTATTTGAGAGAGAGAGAAACATTGATTTGTTGTTCCAATTACTTATGCTCTCATTGCTTGGTTCTTGTATGTGTCCTGACTGGGGATAGAACCTGAAAACTATTGGGATGAGCTCTACCAACTGAGCTACCCGGCCAGGGCCTAAAGACATGACTTTTTAAAAGAGGTTACATCCAATTAAATAGTTATTTGAGGACAATGTATTGTTGTTCATTGAACTAATCATTGTTTTTGTAGATCAGATTTTGTGTTAACAGGAGCCATGTGATATGAAGTTAGTTACCAAAATATAATTTCCAGCTTCCAAGTGCCTTAGCCTAGAAGCCTTCAAATTACCTTAGCCCCTGCCTCACCTCTCCCACTCACATCCTGCTCAAACTTTCAGTGGCTCCCCTCAGCACTGAGATGACCACCTCGCTCTAGCCTAGATTCCAGGCACCCCTTGATCTGTCCCAGCTTAACGGGAAACTCAAGGGTGGGAGCCAGGAGAGCTTGGGGTCCAATTACATCCCCACCTCTGAATAACTGAGGCGACTTCCCTTTGTGGGCCTCAGTGCCTTCATCTGTAAAATGAGGGTGTTGGGGCAAATGATTCACTGGCCCTTATAACTGGAATATTCTTGCCAACTGCACCTGTAGCCTTCTTTCTGTCTTCCCTTCATGTACCACAGGCTCCAGCCACAGTACATGCCCCACACATTCCTATCTCTGTCTTTATCAGGAATGTCCCTCCTCCTTCTCCAGATGACCAAAACCTTTGCTTAAAGACTCAAATATAATGCCACTCCCTCATGAAGCTCCCTCAGTTTCCTTGGTGGGGGTCATTTATTTCACCAAGGAACTACATAACCTATTATCTCTCCCTCCTTTGGAGCACAGAGCCATATTCGGATTATTTCTATACCTTTGAGGTCCAGGTCATCTCTGTATCCTTCCCAATGCCAGGCCAAAAAAAAAAAGGGGGGGGGGGGAGACGGGGCACGGCATTTAATTAAAGAGAGCAGCAGGTCATAAGTAGGAATTAAATGTTAGCTGGTATTAACTATCGGCGAGTAGTGAATACCTATTAAATATATGTTTGTTAAATCAGTGAATTAATGAAATAAATTACAAACCAAACAACCTATTACAATATTCCAACTTTTGTTAGGCTGGATTTCTAGATATAAAATAAAAGAGCATACATTCCCAGGAAACTGAGGCAATGTTTGGGGTCAAAATTTCCAGTTGTATGTGTGTAGACATGTTTAAAATTTAAAGAGCCATGGCAGCCCCAGCCAGTTTGGCTCAGTGGATAGAGCATTGGCCTGCGGACTGAAAGGTCCCAGGTCCCTTCCCGGTCAAGGGCACATGCCCAGTTTGCAGGCTTGATCCCCATTAGGGGGCATGTAGGAGGCAGCCAGTCAATGATTTTCTCTCATCCTTGATGTTTCTATCTCTCTCTCCCTTCCCCTTCCTCTCTGAAATTAATGAAAATATATTAAATATATATTTATTTTAAAAAAATAAAATAGAGAGCCATGGGAACCTTAAAGTTTTGAATGACTAGTCTGCGTCAGATTTTAATCTCAGTAACCTGAAGTTCTCTTTTCTTTCTGTTGCAATAAATACCCTCACATATTGAGTACTTTTTAATTTTTCATTTCATTTATTGATTTGAGAGAGAGAAAAGGAGAGAGCTTGCGAGCGAGCGAGAAAGAGAGAGAGATTTGTTGTTTCACTTATTTATGCATTCATCGGTTGCTTCTTGTATGTGCCCTGACTGGAGAGCGAACCCACAACCTTAGTGTATCAGGATGACATTCTAACAACTGCGCTACCTGGCCAGGGCTTTGAGTACTTTTTAAAAAATTAAACTGTAAGATAGAAAAATATGACTTTTATCAATTTAACTAAACATTATATGTAAATTTCAAATTCGGTGGTCAAATACTACAGCGAGCTCCTCAAGCACTGTACTAAATAAATGTCTACAGGTACAATGTATCCTGAGGAGAACAGGGCCATCACAACAAATCAAGGAAGGCAACAAGCTGCCGTTGCATGCGGTGGGATGATCTGCAGCTACGGAAAGTCTCTGTCTTGAGAAAAAAGCATTTGACCATGAATGCAACTCAGCACCAAATCCTCACCTTGGCTAATGAGAGGTTACAACATCCAGACCAGGGGCCAAGGAATGGAGAAATGTTTCAAACACTGGCTTTCTTTCTTTCCTTCCTCCCTCCCTTCTTCCCTTCCTTCTCATCCAAAAGCAATACCAAGTCATGTAAAATTGAAACGTTGCAGTCAAATCTCCCCAGATTCCACCCCACTTTACCCCAAGCAATCATTGTTAGCATTTTGGTGCATGTTCCTCCAAATTTTCTCCCTGCATATACTAGCATTGTTATCACTACCGTGGCTTTCTCCCAGAATGGGGTCATTCATTGCATTCCACTCTGTGACTTGCCTTGCTACATGTCAAATTCCTAGTATTATGATATATGGATGTGCCCATGACTCTGCGGAAGGGTTTTTACTGATATTTCACAGTGTTAAACAATGCTCTGGCGAATATCCTTGTACATGCATCCTTTTGCTTATGACACCGATTCCAGGCAGGGCCAAGCCCATCTCAAAAGCTGCAGAGGAGGAACTTAAGTTCAGCATTTTTATTTTTATTTTTTTAGTAATAAAAGAGTCAGTCAACAGAGCAGTTTCAAGGCAGATTAGATAAACGCACACTTGCCCTGGCCAGGAGGCTCAGTTGGTTGGCGTGTAGTTCTGTACACAGAAAGGTGATAGGTGGTAGGTTTGATCCCTGGTCAGGGCGCATACCCAGGTGTTGGGTTTGAGCCCCAGTCGGGGCACATTAGGGAGGCAACCAATCAATGTTTCTTTCTCACAATGATGCCTCTCTCTCTCTCTCTCTCTCTCTCTCTCTCTCTCTCTCTCTCTCTCTCTCTCTCCCCCTGCCTCTCTTTAAAATCCATAAAATTTAAAACACACACACACACTCACACACTTGGGAGCAGAAGGAGTCATACCACACCCTGATTCAAGGGAAGCTCCCGAAAGGCTCTCTGCCCTCCTCCTCAGCAGCCATCCCCCAGACCAGGTATGTCTTTGGAAGCTGAGCCATACCTGAGTTCCCTCTGCAACACCTTGCAACACGTAGATCTGGAACGCATTATCGTGTCACCATGGGATGACAGGCAAGGGGATTCAAGGAAGGCACCATTAAAGCTTTCAGTGGAAGGGGTGCATTTACAAAGTCTTAGTGTCATCAGGGGAAAGAGAGTGGGTTTGTTTGATCACTGCCTGTTGTCTGGCAGCCTCACTCCCGTGGTGCAGAGCTCTGAGCCTGCCAGCTGCTCTGGGAGCCTCTGGAATTCCCTCCATCCGGGCTGGGAAAGTGCCTCTGACAAGTCTCTTCTACGTGGGGGCTTGGCTTCATCCCTGCTCAGGGGCCTCCACGCTTATCAGGCTCTGCTGTGAGAGAGAAGAGCCACTGCTTCCTACTGGGTGGGAACAGACTTGTGAGTGCCTGTGGTGAGATGGCCACTCACCCAGATAAACCAATTCTGAACTGGGTTTTTTGTGGCCTGAGTCAGCAGATTTCCTCTTTCTTTTGGTCAATGAGGATTTAAAAATACAGAACCATCCAATTTGAACTTCTCCAAATCCCTTCAACTCCCTCATTTTACAGATGAGGACGCACAGGCCAGATTGTTTCCTCCAGATCACTGCCTGTCTTTCCATTAGTAAATCACCTTGTTAACATTGAGGAGCTATCACAACTAGAACTTGTCTGATAAAGGGTCCTCAGCGTGAATGCTTCAGAGAAATTTCTCAAAACAGGAATAAAAGTTACAATATTAAAAAGTTATTACATTATAAATAGTATATAATCGAGGAGAAACCAAGATGGCGGCATAGGTAAACACCTAAACTGCTGCCTCGCACAACAATTTCAAAACTACAACTAAAAGACAGAACGGACACCATCCAGAACCACAGGAAAGCTGGCTGAGTGAAAATTCTACAACTAGAAGGAAAGAGAAAAGCTCACAGAGAATTGGAGGTACGGCAAAGGGTCTTTGTGCGCGCAGAGAGGAAGGGCGGCTGAGAGCCTGGCTGACTTTCTCTGGCGGAAGGGGGAAGGAAGCCCCCGACCGCACTGAACCCCAGTTCTGACTGCACTGAACCCCAGTTCCGGGCGAGCCCCTGGGGACCCACGCTCTTACGGGGGGAGTCTGGACTCTCGGGTGGAGACTTGGGAGCCGGGGAAGGCAGAGGTCTGAAGGCGTGCGCGTGCCAGTGCGCACAAAGGCTGCGGAGGTTGCCACAGGCTTTCCCTAGTGGAAGGGAGTTGGAGGCTCCTGACCGCACTGAGCCCCAGTTCTGACTGCACTGAACCCCAGTTCCAGGCGAGCCCCTGGGGACCCACGCTCTTGTGTGGGAGTCTGGACTCTCGGGCGGAGACTCGGGAGCCGGGGAAGGCAGAGGTCTGCGCGTGCACACAAAGGCAAGGCTGCCAGGAAGCCAAGACTGTCTGCTCTGCCCTGAGACTCCACCCCATCCAAGCCGAGCACAAGAGGCTATTGCAATTTTGCAAGTCTAATCCTATAAGGCTGTCTCCAGCACCGAACTTCTCCCAGCGTAGACACAGCTGATCCTTACAGCCAACTGGCCTGGAGGTCAATTCCTCCCAGTGATACCAACAACAATCAAGACTTAACTACAACAAGGCTGTACACACAGTCCACAAAGGGGTGCACCAAGAGTGTCCACCTCAGGTTAACTGGGGAGGCCGACCCACTGGGCCATATAGGAAACCTGGCACACAAATTTACCCTACCAACTCAGGGAAGCAGTGAAAATGCGGCGTCAAAGAAACAGATCACAAACGAAAGAAATGGAGGAAAACAAATGACTGGATATAGAATTCAAAACCACAGTTATAAGGCTTTTCAAGAATATCCTAGAAAAGGCCGATAAATATAACGAGACCCTCGAAGATATGAAAAAGGACCAACTAGAAATTAAACATACACTGACTGAAATAAAAAATATTATACAGAGACCCAAAAACAGACTAGAGGAACACAAGAATCAAGTCAAAGAATTGAAATACAAAGAAGCAAAAAACACTCAACCGAAAAAGCAAAAAGCAAAAAAAAAAATCCAAAAAGTTGAAGATAGTGTAAGAAGACTCTGGGACAACTTCAAGCGTACCAACATCAGAATTATGGGGGTACCAGAAGAAGAGAGAGAGCAAGATACTGAAAACCTATTAAAAGAAATAATGACCGAAAACTTCCCCCACCTGGTGAAAGGAATAGACTTACAAGTCCAGGAAGCGCACAGAACCCCAAACAAAAGGAATCCAAAGAGGACCACACCAAGACACATCATAATTAAAATGCCAAGAGCAAAAGACAAAGAGAGAATCTTAAAAGCAGCAAGAGAAAAACAGTTAGTTACCTACAAGGGAGCACCCATACAACTGTTAGCTGATTTCTCAACAGAAACTATGCAGGCCAGACGGGAGTGGCAAGAAATTTTCAATGTGATGAATAGCAAGAACCTATAACCAAGATTACTCTACCCAGCAAAGCTATCATTCAGAATTGAAGGTCAGATAAAGAGCTTCACAGATAAGAAAAAGCTAAAGGAGTTCATCACCACCAAACCAGTATTATATGAAATGCTGAAAGGTATTCTTAAAGAAGAAGAAGAAAAAAGTAAAGAGAAAAATTATGAACAACAAATACATATCTATCAACAAGTGAACCTAAAAATCAAGTGAATTAAAAGCCTGAGGAACAGAATAAACTGGTGAATATAATAGAATCAGGGGCATAGAAAGGGAGTGGACTGATAATTCTCAGGGGGAAAGGGGGATGGGGGGTTCATGAAGAGACTGGACAAAAATCATACACCTATGGATGAGGACAGTGGTGGGGGAGGTAAGGGCAGAAGGTGGGGTGGGAACTGGGTGGAGGGGAGCTACGGGGGGAAAAAGGAGAAACAATTGTAATAATCTGAATAAAGATTTATTAAAATTAAAAAAAATAAAAATCAATGGGAAAATATCCTCGGGTGAGGATTTAAAAAAAAATAATAATAAAAATAAATATGGGGGTGGGGTGGCAGGGAGAGGTCAATGGGGGGAAAAGGAGACATATGTAATACTATATGTAATACTTTAAACAATAAAGAAATTTAAATAAACAAAAAATAAATAAATAAATAGTATATAATCTATCTACATAAAAGCCTAAGCAACCATTATGACCAAACAACCGGAACAACTGGAATGACCAGAACAACCAGTTGACCAGTCGCTATGACAACCACCAGGGAGTAGATGCTCAATGTAGGAGCTGCCCCCTGGTGGTCAGTGTGCTCCCACAGCCAACCTCCCATGGCCGGCCAACCGCCTGCGGCCCCTCCCAGCGGCTGGCTGGCCCCCATCAGCCCCTGGTGCTAAACCATTTGTAGACAATCTGCTTCTGGGTTGGGGTTTTGTACATAGCAGAGCAGCTCCCTCGCTGCAATCGATTGAAAGTCAGCCCTCAACACAAGGGTTTGTCTCGCTCCCGTTCTCTCCCTTCCCCAGGGGCCGCCCGCCCGCTACAGTGGCAGTATAGCAGCAAGGGAAGAAGGAGGGGGGCGGGTAGGGAACCGCGCAGTGGCAGGGCAGCATTGGCGTCCTGTGTCCGTTTCTTCCATGTCCGTTTCTTCTGCGCCTGGCCCGGCGACGTCGCCTCCTCTCCCGACCCCATCAGGGCCTTTGGGCCTGGGCTGGGATGGGGAACAGGGGGTGGTGGCAGGGGATGTGGCCCCTTTCCCAGAGGGGCTGAGGGCCGGCTCCCTCCTTGGAGCCAGCAGCCAACCTCCTGTGGTTCCATTCCCCACCCCCCCACACACAAATTTGTGCACCTGGCCTCCAGTATAATGATAATAGCCCAGGCACTGTTTTAAATGCTCTAGATCAGCCGTGGGCAAACTACGGCCCGCGGGCCAGATCCGGCTGTTCTATCCGGTTCTCTTGCTCTCCCCTCCGCTCCTTTACTTTGAATTTATATTAGTTCACACAAACACTCCATCCATGCTTTTGTTCCGGCCCTCCGGTCCACTTTAAGAACCCATTGTGGCCCTCGAGTCAAAAAGTTTGCCCACCCCTGCTCTAGATCCTGTTACTATCTGTTACCTTTTTTCTCTTTCTTGCTTTGTCTTCTCTTGAACTGATTTTTTTTCTTTTCCTAATTTCATGTCCCTCTAATTGTATAGAAAGTATATTCACTATGTGTATTATTTCAGGGATTAAACTAAGTAGTTTAGCACATAGGCTTAACATAAAGTCTGAAGTTAATATCTTTACCTTGCTCCTAAATAATCAAGGACCAGGGACAATTATAATTCCAGTATAAGCACAGCAGTAACTCCAGTCTATTTCCCCTCCAAAATGTAGACATTGTTATAGTATATCGTTCTATAATCAGTGTAAGTTGAGATATGTTCTCATATTTACCAATAAGTGTGTTCAACGTTCCTTCTTGCATCACAGGCTTTCTATTTTTTATTTTCCTAAAGTACATTTGTTAGGGTTTCCTTCAGTGAATGTCTCTGGGTGATACCTTCTCTCCGGTTATTGAGGGGGAGGGGTTGTTTTTATTGTTTTTCTCTGTCTTGTTTGCCTGAGAATAGTCTTTCTAGAATCCCTTTTCTTGAAATACAGCTTTGTTGAATATGGAACTCCAGATTAATAGCTGTTTTCTCTCAGCATGTTGAAGAAATAAATACACTGTATTCTCTTCCTTTGTTGCTTTTATGTCAGTCTAATTGCCCATTTTTAGTGATTTTTCTTTTCTCTCTGGTTAATCTAAAATTCTCTCTCATACATTTGTATTCTGCTGTTTCACTATTATGTGTCTAGGGGAGAATTTCTTTTCATATATGCTGTTTGAGATTCACTGGGTTTCCTGGATCCAAGAAATACTGGCTCTTTATATTCTCCTTATTATATCCTTCTGGAACTCTGTCTGTTGGACTTTCACACTCTAGTCTCTTTGTAACATGTCCCTCTTTTTAATCTCACTCAAATATATGTGAACACTAGCTTCAAATCCAGTTTTCTAATTATTTCTTCAGCTATGTCTAGTTTATTTTTAAGGCATTTAGGTTTTTTGTACAGCTTTATTGAGGAATAATCAGCATACAACAAATTGCACGTATTCAGAGTGTATACTTTGATAAAGTTTGACATATGCATTCACTCATAAAACCATCGCCACCACCACCACAATAAGCCAACTCTTCCCCCCAAAAGTTCCCTCATGCCCCTTAGCAATGCTTTTCTGCCGTCTTTCCCTACCAGGATCTCTCATCAAGCAATCATTACAGATTAATTGGCATTTCCTAGAACTTTATACATAAGGAATTATATAGTACTAGAAGCCCAATGCATGAAGATTCATGCTAGAATGGGCTTTCCTTTCCCTGGCTGCCGGCACTGCCTTTCCACTCCAGGCCAGAACCTTTCTGCTCAGACCCCAGAGCCTCTCCGCTCCGGCCCGCCTTCCCACGCTGCCCAGAGGCCCTGAGAGACCAGGGGTGGGGCAGAACACCTGTGTCATCGCCATGGCGATGACCAAGCGTCCTGCCCCGTCACTCAGTGCCTGTGTATGCAAATTAACCGCCATCTTTGTTGGGTTAATTTGCATATCACTCCTCATTGGCTGGTGGCATAGCAAAGGTACAGTCAATTTACATGTTTGTCTATTATTAGGTAAGATAAGGGTTTGGTTTTTTGGGGGGAGGGGGTCTGATTTCTTTCACTCAACAAAATTATTCTGAGTTCATCTATGTTGTTAGGTCTATCAATAGTTCATTTATTTTATTGCTGAATAGTACCCCTTTGTATGGATATACCACAGTTTGTTTATTGTGTTACTTGTTGGACATTTCCGGGTCTTGGCTATTACAAATAAAGTTGCTATGAACATTCATGTACATCTTGTTATAGACATGTGTTTTTATTTTTCTTGGGTAAATATTTAAGAGTGGAATAGCTGAATTATATGGTAGGTGTATGTTTAATTTTTTTTTTTTAAGGTATTGTCAAAGGGTTTTCCAAAGTGGTTGTATCATTTCACATTCCCACCAGTAGTGACTGAGATTTCTAGTTGCTCTATCTCCTTCTCAGCATGTAGTATAATAAGGCTTCTTACTTATGGCTATTCTAGTAGAAATGTAGTTGCATTACATTGTGGTTTTAATTTGCATTTCTCTAATGACTAATGACACTGAGCATCTTTTCATGTTCTGCCCATTTTCCCTGGAATTCAACATGTAGAAATTCTTTGAAATCTGAATTAAAGTTAAATTCCTCCAGACAAATTAGCATATGTTTCTATCAGATGCCTACGGTGCTATCAATCTGAGACTAGTTAGATTATAATTTTAGCTTAAAATTCCCCATTTAACTTAAAGTTAATTCTGACAGAAAACACATGTGAGGACCAACATGCTTATGAATTCTCAAGGGAGATTTACCAGCACCAAAGTGAAAGCAGGCATTTCTTCATTATCTCCTGCCAGGCGTGATTTCTCATTCAACCTTGCACCTGGGGTGTAATAGGGTGGGTTTCCTATCAGATTCCTCACCTTGGTCAGCCTAGGCTTTATTCTGACTCCATGCTCTGCTTCATAACACCCTCAGGGAGGAAGGACTCTCTGGAGCAGGGGTCCTCAAACTTTTTAAACAGGGGCCAGTTCACTGTCCCTCAGACCGTTGGAGGGCCGGACTATAGTTTAAAAAAAAAAAAACAACTATGAACAAATTCCTATGCGCACTGCGGGCCCGGGACGAGTCGGCTGCTAAGCAGGACAGGCAGCGGCACCCGGCGGGCCGGATAAATGTCCTCGGTGGGCCGCATGTGGCCCGCGGGCCGTAGTTTGAGGTCCCCTGTTCTGGAGTTTGATAAAAAGCCTCTGGTTGGTAGTTGGCACTTGTTTCCTGACCAGATTTCCTACTTTCACTACTGGTTTTGAAATCAACAATTCCTTACTTTAGACGTATTTACAAGAATCTAAAAATATTTTACCCAGAATTTTAGTTGCATCAACCTAGAGCAGTGATTTCCAACCTTCTTCATCTCATGGCACACAGAACCTAATCACTAAAATTCTGTAGCACACCAAAAAAACATTATTTTTTTGCCGATCTGACAAAAAAATAGGTATCATTTTTATTCATTCTCACCAAACAGCTATTATCATGTTGGCTGTTGTCGTTTTTTTATTTGACAATCTAAGGGAAAAGAGGTCAGTGCCCCTGACTGAATAGTCAGGTATTGCATGTTTTATTAAAAATTATTGCGGCACACCAGTTGAAAATCGCTGACCTAAAGGGTTTACAGAAATAGAAGTTTCAGCCTTATTATGTTTCAAATTGGGTGCTAGCTGATGAATTTCAGAGTCACTGGTGAATAATAATAGCATAATAACTATTATATGTTGAACACCTGCTCTGGTTCAGGCATTTTGTATGTATAATCTCTGATCCTCACAATAACCCTACAAGTAGGTATTATTCTTTTCATTTAACAGATGAAGCAACTAGGATTAACTTGTCCAAAGTCACACAAGTAGTCAGCAAAGGAATTTGAACTTTGCTCTTTGCAATCAATTCTGATCTCCTTTTCAAGCTACAGAGTCTTTTTTCCTAATATTGAGACTACACAGTGGCTTCTATATTTAACAGCAGATTTTAAGAGGTAAGACTTTCCACTTCAATATCCCAGCATATAGGCTCCCATCATCTCAACCCACATCCCTGACATGATTCTCCATCGGATTTAAATGCTCTGTAGTGAAGCCATCACACAGAAACTGACTTCAGGATGTTGGTGGTCAGAACTCTCAGACCTCCCTGTCTCCCTACTATTTCCAAAGCGCCAGGTGGTCTTTTTTTTGCGTGAGACACAAGCCCAGTTAATTCCTTCGCCTGAATTCTCTTCTAGACTCTGATGCTCCTAATGAGACTTTCTCACAACGGCAGCCTGGCGATGTCGTTTTTCTTCATTTTTGGGGTTGGTGGCTTTTGTCCTTAGCAGCTGTGGCCTTTTACTTTATCTGGGTTTGCAATCAGGAAGCTGTGATACTTCCTGAGACTGTTCGGGGCACAATTTACACAACACAAACTGAGTTCACTTTCTTCACGTCGGAATTGCTCTGGCTCCTGGGAGGGCTGGCGGTGCTTGGTCCAGCTCTCCGCAGGTTGAATCCAGCAGTTGGTGAGGACAAACCTGTGGTTTACAGCTACTCGTGCTTCCTGAGCAACATACGTGGAGAATTTGGAAAGAAGGCGATGATTAGGATTGGAGTCTAGAAAACCGTTAAGAAGGAGGAAGTTTACCAACTCAGTGGGAGTAAATCTCCAAACCACCTTCGAAGGCTAACACGCACAGGGTTCCTCACTGCCGTGGGTTGTGGAAGAAAACCAGCCTGCCACCAGAGGCAGAGAGAAGGTGGAGAAGAATCTTCATTTCTAGACATTCAGATCCTTTGGCCAAAAAAATAGAGTCAGGAATGGCGCTGAGTTTGTGTGCTGGGAGTCTTGTTTCTTTGTATCGTTTTGGTGAGAGGACTTGGAGGGGAAGGAGAGGGACAAGTCCACCAGCCAGCGTCTGTGTGAGCAGATTTGGTAAATGGAAATGGTCAGCACAGCAGTGGCCTGAGCTTTGGGATCGAGTCTGAATTAGAGGCGTTCAGCTTGGCGGGTCTCCACACCCAAGGATGGTCCAGAGTGAAGGTTCCCTCACTGCCTGCTTGGCCACCAGGAAATAGCAGAAACAATGCTTGTGGCTCCTGTCCTCTGACAGGGTCACTCACTGAGCTCACCCAGTCCCTGTGAAGTGAGGAGGAGGACTGGCACTCATGTCCACCAGCCAGGGGTGGGGTCAGAGATCTAGGAGTGAGACTGCCTGACTCATTAGCTGCACCGTCTCCCACCATCGTCCCTACAGAAGACCTGGATTCAAATCTTGTCTCCCCGACTTAGTAACCTGTGTGATCCCGGGCAATTACCTCTCTGAGTTTTAGGTTTCTCATCTATAATCCAGACATAATGACAAATACCTAGTAGGAATTTTGAGTTGGGAAAATACAGGAAATAAAAACTTGACACATTATAGGAGTTTAAGAAATGAACGTTCTCTTCCTTCTCCCTCAGTTCACAGAGACTAAATTACCATTGCATGTTTTCTATACTTGGAATGGAACAAAATATCTGAATATCCCTGAGGCTGACAGATATGTAGTCAAACCACACTCCAATGAAGATGTGCTAAACAAGGTATTTAAGAAAGTGACCACATGGGGGAATAAAAGAGACATTTATAATGGCAACCAAAACAGAAAAACCCACAAGGACACAATGAAAACTGAAACCACAATAATATCTAAATGGAGAAGTAATAATTGTAGTCTATATTTAAGTGTACGGGAAGGGACATGCCTGCCATGGAGATCATGCGTATTATTTCAAAATTTGTGGAGAGAACTAGAACTGATTTTTTGAAAAATATTTTTTATGGGTTTCAGAGAGGAAGGGAGAGGGAGAGGGAGATAGAAACATCCATGATGAGAGAGAATCATTGATCGGCTGCCTCCCGCACACCCCCAGCTAGGGATCAAGCCCACAACCCAGGCATGTGCCCTGACTGGGAATGGAACCTCGACCTCCTGGTTCATGAGGCCAATGCTCAACCACTGAGCCACACCAGCTGGGCTGATTTATTTTCTTAATCACAAAATATTTTAGGTCTTTCTAGTATTATCCAAAAAGTATGCAAATAAAAAGTAATGAAGAGTGATGCTGAAGGGAATGAGCTAGGGCAGTATATGGTAATGTCAGTGGTATTAATGAAATTCTAGTTTTTAAGCTTGGGCTGGGATCATGGCTGTTCCCTCTTATTATTATACGCACATCTTACAATGTCATTACATATATTCTTCTTTACAGAACAAGTGTTACATAGTAAAAAAATGTTAAGTAAATTGGAAATTGCTCCATGAGTTCCACAGCATTAAAGAGACTAATTAATATCTGCGGTGAGATTCTGTCTATAATCAAAGATGCCATATGTAATTTCCTTTCCCAAATGCTGTCAGAAAACGTATTTGCATTTCTGATTTTCAAATCAGTAAATCAGTGGACATCAGGGAATTGCTAGATCCGGTTTCTCATTCGGTTGTATTTATTCAGGGACACGGAGAAGCCTGGTCTCCACCAGGCAGATGGAAACTACTTGGGTGATGGCATTGAAGGGCATCAAGTAATGGAATAGAATCAGGCTTGGGAGAGGTGGACCGTACATTGTAGTCCTCGGCAATGAATGGCTAATCTCTCAAATATCCTTATGAATTGTTTGAAAGAAGAAATATACTCCTCTTAATTGAATGTATATGGTTTAATAGTAGGATTATTACTAATAAATAAAAATTTGCCATGGTCTAATTGAGAAATAAAATCAACCAATGACATGAGCTGGCTCCAAAGAGGGATGCAAATAATCTGAGAACAGCCTGACTGCCTGGTTCTATTTCTCTGGAAACAGAAATTCAGAGGAATATTGTTAGGATGAAATGAGAAAATGTGTGCCGAGCACTTAGCACAGTTCTTGGCTCAGAATCAAGTCTTAATAAGTGGCAGTTCCCGATATCCTCCTACATAATCAAAGCCCAGTGACCAGAACAGCAGAACAACCAGAGACCAGAACGACTGCGGTCCCTCACCCCGCCAGCCCCGCCCCCCAGCGGGGACCCCCACCCCGATCCGGGCCCCCACCAATGCAGGCCAACCGGCCCCCACCCGTGCACTGCACCTCTCTCCTATATAACAAAAGGGTAATATGCAAATTGACCCCAAAGGCGGAATGACCAGAACGACTGCTCGACCAGTCACTATGAGGCACACTGACCACCTCTTGATCCCTTTCCCCGGCCGGCAGGCTCCAATTGCCCAATGGCAAACAGGGAACCGGGGGTGGGTGGCAGGGGATGTGGGTGGCACCAGGCCAAGGCCCCCGCCCCACCAGTCACCCCTCACACAGAGAGCAACCCATGGCAGGGGTGGGGCTGGCAATCGGGCAGGAACGGCCAACCTCTTTGTTCCTCCCCCCGGCCAGCAGGTTCTGATCACCCGATGGCGAATGGGGAACCGGGGGTGGGTGGCAGCGGGGGCAGGGGGAGGAGGGCGGGGCCGGCTGGGGGCAGCCAGGGAAGATGGCCCTGATCGCAGGCCAGGCCTAGGGACTATACCCGCATACGAATTTCATGCACCAGGCCTCTAGTAAGATAATAATGATGAAAATATTAACAATGGTAGGGCTATTTATTGAGTGCCTACTCTGACATATATGGTATAACTTTGCTCCCTTTTTTTGCTACAGATTTGTCTTACAAATCATGTTTAGTTTGTAAGGTGGGGTGAAGGAAATCAGACTTTTCAGAGAGACAATGATCACAGTGAAACTGAAAGCATAAACTAAGGAGCGGTCGATCACACCTTTGCTCAGGGACAGGAAGAGCTTCAGGACTTCCAGATTTTATCTGATACACAAGTAAGGAGTAAAGCTGATGCTCTACCCCACGGGACTGCGAAGAGACAGCTACACTCGCCACTGCAGAAATGCCTGCTCATTCTCCGAAACTGACCACCGACCACCTAAGTACAGTCTGGCACATGGTGACCTGTGAGAATGTGGAGAAAGTGCAGCTCCACGGAATGCCGACAGCAGATGCTTCCTGGCCTGGACAAATAGCACTAACATTCTCAGGTTTAACCTTCCTGGGTCCCCACGCTTAGGTTAAACCATGGGGGATAGTCTGTCTTGGCCTCTTGCTTGTTATTCTGAAATTCCTAATGTTGAAAGTAGACTTGGATAAGATGAAAACATTACTGAGTAGGTAAAAAGATAGATGTATTTACTAACATACTCCCCCCCAAGAAATCCTATTGCTCTGAACGTAAATGAAATTAAACAATTTGAAGTCATAGTTACTCAAAAAATAATTACTTTATGCCAGGCACTGCTATAGGCCCTGAGGATGCAGTAGTAAATAAAGCAGACAAGATCTCTTACTGAAGAATCTAATATCCAATGGGGAGTCACATAATAAACAAGAAAATAAACTACAAATCATCCAAAAATACAGAAAAGAAGGTAACTTGTGAACACAATCTGACACAGCCCAGCCATTGCTGAAGCCCTTTTCTAGACCATCTGGCCTTGGCCTCTCTCTGCTGGTACCCTGGAATCTTCGGGAAGGAGCCCAAGGGGACGTCACTTTTCACAGCATGAGAACTGGAAGAGGAGATAAGGAGGAAGTTTCCTGGCCACATTAGTATTTGAGTACACACCTAGTGAGGGGTTTGGGGTGCTGGCACCATGACCTAGGTTAAGACTACACCCTGGGAAACGGGATCATCTTGATTCTAGGGAACTTCAGGAAATAAACAAACTTCCCAGAGGCTGTAGGTATAGGCAGGTAGAGGCTAGAAAATCCTTGGGGAAACCCTGATCATTGTTCTTCCCTCTTGGAGTATGCGAGATCATGTCCAAGCTGGGTTTTCCAGGGCCCAGCCAGGGTTTGGACAATTATAGAATTTAGATGGTCAGAGCTGGAAAGTCCCTTAGAGAGCATTAGTCTACCCTCCTCTCTTCATGAAAAAGGAAACAGGCTCAGAGAGGGAATAAGCCCAAGTTTAAAAGCTAGTTAGGTTTCTGAAAAGACTGGCTAGATGTTCACCAGTCCCATTTTTTCTTGCTTGACACAAAGGAAAATTACATTTCCAAGACTCCTTTGCAGTTAGACAGAGATCACCTGTTGGTGTTCTGGCCTATGAAATGTGAATAGAAGTGATCTATCAATTGCCCATTCTGTCTTTGTTGTTGTTTTTTTAACACGACTTTAAAAATAAATATTTGTATTGATTGCAGAGGAAAAGGGAGAAGGAGAGAGAGATAAAAACATCCTGCAGGCAATGCCTTGACCGGGAATAGAACCGTCACCTCCATGGTTCATAGGTTGATGCTCAACCACTGAGCCACACCATCCAGGCTGCCCAGTCTGTCTTTATAAAAGTCCCATCTGATCCTCTATACACTATCTATCTTCATTTATTCGCCTGCTGAATGCAGATGACCCAGCAGAGAACTCCAAGAAATCTGTGGAAGATGGCAGCACCATAACATACAAGGAGCTGAGATCTCTCAATCACTTGTGAAGGCAGCAACCTGAGCATACCCAAACCAACTGTGACATCGACAACAAATAAACTGCATTGTGTAAGCCACTGAGACTTTGAAGGTATTTCTTACAGCAACTAGTGCTCTTTATTTATTTTTTAAATATTTTTATTGATTTCAGAAAGAAAGGGAGAGGGAAAGAGATATATAGAAAAATCAATGATGAAAGAGAATCATTGATCAGCTGCTTCCAGCACAACCCCTACTGGGGATCGAGCCTGCAACCCGGGCATGTGCCCTTGACCGGAATCAAAACTGGGACCTTTCAGTCCACAGGCCAACACTCTATCCACGCTTTAAACAAAACCATACCTGGAATGTCCCAGTTTTGGGCCAACAGTGAGCAAGTGAAAAAGAAATCTCCATGTGGACAGTAGGGCATCCTTACTGATGCATAAGTTTGTGAGTGCCCTGGGATCAGCTAAACCTCTGGCACTATTGCTTGGACTACAATGTGTCTCCCAGTCAGTACTACCCACTATTTCATGGGTCTGATAACAGCATATGTGTTCAGCTGTCTGTCATTCAGAGAACTCTAACTTTTCTTTATAATTTTGTATTTATTGATTGATTTTTTAAAGAGAGAGAGAGAGAGCTTGTTGTTCCATTTATTTATGCATTTATTGGTTGCTTCTTCTATGTGCCCTGACCAGGGATTGAACCTGCAACCTTGGCGTATCAGGACAATACTCTAACCAACTAAGCTACCCAGCCAGGGCCAGAGAACTCTATCTTGATCAGTGCTTCTACATACCTAATAATGACCTGCAGCTTGACTTGTGAATCATCAAATAAAAGTTAAGTTTTAGTGTGGTATGACTTTGCTATAATCTGATTTTTTAATGTAATAATCTATATGTGGTAGAAACATAAAACCACAGTCCATTGACACAAACTTATAAACACCCACTGACTGCAATTGCTTATTCCTGTCCTCGCAGAATCACAGATGAGAGATAGATTTCCAGATGGACCAGCCAGTCACAAGCTTCCATCCTTGGGCAGCAGATGAAATGGAACGGTCTGGATCTCTTTTCCACAACCTCCTAATGTTAGCCCTCTTCTGAGTGAAAGGACACACTGGCAATGTGCCTCTACAGTTGTCAGTTTAGATGGCAAACTCTTGGAAAGAAAGGAAGGACTTAAAATCAGAGAACCTTTGGGTTGAAAAAAATTGGAATTCATCTGATTGCATCCATATTTAAATTTTTTATTTTATATATTTTTATTAGCACCTAAACACATGATGTAACCAATAACCATGCAAAAAGTCAGAAAGATGGCGTGCCGAAATATGAATCTGTGGTGGGACTCCCTTGGCTGAGTTAAGAACTGTTACGTTAGAGTCCCCTGAACTGTAGTTCCAGAACAAGGAAAGAGGAAGTTGAGTTTGTGTGAAAGCCCTGGGAAGGTATTTCCAAGAAATGATGTGTGGACAGGTGTAGCAAAAGGTAATGAAAGGATGGTTCCTGGCTCTCCCAAAAAGTCAGAGGAAATATCCAGTCAGCCTTCCTTACCCCACAAACAACTAAGGAATTGCCAGTGCAGCAAAACCTTACATAGGCATGCCCATCAGTTCTACTTCTCAGAAAGGGCAACCTAGGAAATTGTCTAATTCATGTTAAAAGACAGAATTGAAACTATGCTTCCTAATTTACCAAAAATAAAAAATTCTCAATGAAGTTTGTAAAACCAGAATCAAGAAGCAAATCTAACTTCCTGCTTTTGTTTCTCCTCTACAGTTACAACAGATTCAGGTTTAAAAAAACCTTGCAAATTAGGATCCTTCCTCGAATACCAGAAAATGAACTGGCTGAGTAAAGTAGTATCTTACTCTTTTGCCAAAGTAATTGAATACTTTTCTCTCCTGTGTGTGTGATCAGGTACTTGACCACACACACACACACACACACACACACAATCAAATGGTATCAGTAATTAAAGTGTTGATTGGAAATTATATTTAAGTCATGTCTGAAAGACTTTAAAAAGGTAAACAATATTCAGTTGATGCTATTTACAGAGATACTCACCTAAGACATAAGGACATAGAAAGATTTAAAATAAAAGGATAGAAAAAATACTATGTAAAAACAATCAAAGGAAAGTTGGAATAACCATATTATCATCAGCAATTAGAAAACTTATATTATTTTCAAGCACACATTCTCAAATAAAAATTGACCATAGATAAAGCTACAAAATAAATCTCAAAAAATAGGAGAGAATTAATATCATGCAGGTTATATTCTCCAATCGAAGTGTAATTAAATTATAATTTATTAATAAAAATTACCTGCCTGGCCAATGTGGCTCAGTGGTTGAGCATCAACCTATGAACCAGGAGGTCACAGTTCAATTCCTGGTCAGGGCACAGGACCGGGTTGCAAGTATAGGAGGCAGCCGATCAGTGATTCTCTCTCATCATTGATGTTTCTCTCTCCCCCTTTCCCTTCCTCTCTGAAATCAATAAAAATATATAAAAAAATAAAAACTACTAGAAAATGATTAAAAATTTTAAATGCATTTCTTAATAATACATCTTTCAAGTAAGAAATCTTATTAAACAAGATATAGAAATAAATGACGATGTAAACATGCTGCAAAAACTAATAAAATGGAGACCTCTGGCAAAATTAATCAAGAAAAAAGTAAAGGCACAAGTAAACAATATCACAATAAACTATTAAACATAATTAGAGGAACAGGAGAGATTTTAAAAATACATATATATTTTTTTTTATTCCAGGGAGGAAGGAAGAGGGAAAAAGAGAGAGAGAGAAGCATCAATGATGAGAGAGAATCATTGATTGGCTCCCTCCTGCATGCCCTCCACTGAGGATCAAGCCTGAAACCCGGCCATGAGTCCTGACTGGAAATCAAACCATGATCTCCTGGTTCATAGGTCGACACTCAACCACTGAGCCAAGTTGGCCAGGCAGTAGAGATTTTTTAAATCAGAATGCTATGATTTTTATTCTACTTTATACTGTTTTCATACTAATTTTTAAATACTGTGGCAATTAATTTGAAAAATAGTAAGAAACAGAACATTTTATAAAACATATAATCTATTATATCTTGTTTATAAAGAAAGTGAAAACTTAAATATTCTTATAGTCATGAAAGCTTAAAATGTACCATCCTCTTTGTCTTCTTTTATAAAAAAAAATTAATAATGAGGCCCAAATGGGTTCAATCAAACAACAAAGAACATATAATTCCAAGAGTCCACAAATTGTTCCAGAAACAGAAAAAAGAAAAAATCTTGCCCTATTCATTTTGGAATGAGTTAAACCTTGACATCAAAACCACATGTGGACAGTATAAGCGCCCTGGCCTGGTAGTGCCACTGGTTAGGGCAGCATCCCAACACACCAAGGTTGCGGGTTCAGTTCCCAGTCAGGGTACATACAAGACTCAACCGATGAATAAGTAAGTGGAAAAACAAATCTCTCTCTCTCAATCTCTCTCTCCCTCTTCCTTTCTCTTTCTAATAAAATTAATAAAGAAGAAAGATTATAAGCCAATTTCATTAATAAGCATAAACACAAAAATCTTAAGTAAAGCTCAGCAAACCAAATCAGCAGTGTAGTTTTTCAAAATGACCAAGTTGGAGCTGTTACCCTGAGCAATACAAAAATAATTTAACATTAGAAAATCTATAAATGTCACCCAGCCGCCATGGCTCAGTGGTTGAGCATCAACCTATGAACCAGGAAGTCACTGGCATGTGCCCAGGGTTGCAGGCTGGTTCCCCAGGTTGGGGTGCAGGAGACAGCCGATAAATGATTCTCTCTCATCATTAATGTTTCTCTTTCTCTCTCTCCCTCTCCCTTCCTCTCTGAAATCAATAAAAATATATTTTAAAAAAAGAGAAAATCTATAAATGTCATTCACCATATTTACAAATTAAAGAATCCTATATAATAAAAGGATAATATGCAAATTGACCCTAACGGCAGAACAACTGCTGGACCAGTCACTATGAGGTGCACTGACTACCTCTTGGTCCCTTCTCCCGGCCGGCAGGCTCCCATAGACCAATGGTGAATGGGAAACTGGAGGTGGGTGGCAGAGGATGCAGGCGGTGCCAGACCAAGGCCTCTGCCCCGCTGGTTGCCCCACACAGAGGGCGACTGGTGGCGGGGGCAGGGCTGGCGAGCGGGCGGGAATGGCTGACCTCTTGGTCCCTCCCCCTGGCCAGCAGGTTCTGATCACCAGATGGCAAATGGGGAACTGGGGTGGGTGGCAGTGGGGGGGCAGCTGGGGGGGCTGTGAGGGGATCGGGGCTGGCTGCTGGCAGCCAGGGAAGATGGTCCTGATCGCAGGCCAGGCCTAGGGACTATACCTACGCACGAATTTCATGCGCCAGGCCTCTAGTAAAAGTCTTAAGATTTAGAAACTAAATAACACTTTCTCAACAGATTCCCAAAAATCATACAATAAAATTAAAACCCATGCACACAGACATAAATTTTTACCAAATAGAAACAGAAATTCTTAACCTTATTTTTTAAGGTATATGCCAAAATCACACAAAACTGTGAAAAATTAAAAGCATTTCCCTGGAAGTTAGGAATAAGACAAGGATGCCTACTTTCTCCCCTTACTCACTACAGTCATGGCTAATATAGTTAGTGAAGAAGAGTACATTGAAACAACAAAATAAGCCTTAATTATTTGCATATTTTATGATTATTTTACATAAAAAAATCTAAAACAAACAAAAATAAGGTGCAACAAAGTTGAAGGATACAAATGAACATATAAAAAATGATAACTTTGTTCCCACACAACAGCAGCAGACAGAACTATGAGAGCAATGAACAAAAAACACACACACAAGAAAAAAAGAAAATTATTTCAAAATTATAAAACGTTACTGAAAGACATAAAAGGAGACCTAAATAAATGAACAATATACCATGCTTATGGATGAGAAGAATCAATATCAAAATGATTTCAATTCTCCCCAGTTAAATAATAAATGTAGTACAAATAAAAATTCCAACAGAGTTTTTCACAAGCCAGAGTAAGGGGCCAGAGGTAGCCACGATTTTGCTGAAGAGGTTGAAAGAAGTCAGAGGGAAACCTTCCCTACTAGCTACTAAGATTTTATTATAAGTTTAATTAAGACACTATGGCATTTCCATAGAGATAGACAAAATGACCAGTGGAAAAGATCCAGAAGCCCACAGACAGAATTGTACAGAAGCTTGACATATGACAGAGCATTACAGACTCAGAGAAAAGGATGTAATTTGCAATAAATAATGTTGGAGTAATTGTTATCCATGTGGAAAAAATGTTTTAATTAGATCCTATTTCACATCATATACACAAAAGTGGATTAAAAGCTAATATTATAAGCAAGCATTTTAACATTTCTAGAAAAAAATATAGGGGGTGAGCTTATGACCACCAATTAAGGAAGTTTTTTTTTAAGATATAAAAAGCATAAAGGAAAAGACTCATACATTTGACTATAATAACACAAAAGCAAATTTTAAAAATTCTCTCTTTAACCAAAGTGAAAGGGCAAACTACATTCTAGGAGATGTATCAACACACCTAACTAACAAAACAGGAAGTACTTCTAATATATTTTTTTAAATAAGTTGATAAAAAGCAAGCAACCCAACTAAAAAAATGGATAAAGTACATGAATAGGCAATTCACAGAAAAGGAAACCTGTCAGGCCAATAAACTTATGAAAAGATAGTCAACCTCACTAGCAACCAGAAAATGCAAATTATAATAATATTTCACATCCATCTGATTGGCAAACATTTTAAAAGTCTGACAATACCAAGTGTTGCTAAGAGGTAGAGCAACAGGAATTCTCCTGTACTATTGATAGGAATATAAATTGATATAATTATTTTGGAGAACACTGGTAATATCCAGCATTTCCAGGAATATATCCTAACAACATCTCCACAAGGAGACAAGTACAAGATTGCTCACTTCAGAATTGTTTGTGATAGGGAAAATTGGAAATAACCAAAACTCTTCCAACAGAATATATAAATAATCACCAAGTATTCATGCAATGCAGTTCTACGTGCAGCAGTTAAAATAAATGAGCAAAACTTCACGTACCAACATGGATAAACCTCAGAAACGAAGTGTTGAGTGGGGGAAAAAGCAAGATGCAGAAGTATACATACTATGTGATAACACTTGTATTAAGTTAAAAATATGGCAAATAGTATTACATATTATTTATGGTGATATATGTAAGGAAAGGCATAAAAATATTCATGTCAATAACATGTACCAATTTTGGAATAGTGAATGCCTCTGCAGAAAGAGGAAAGGAAATGGGGTTAGGGAAGAACATTTTCCAGAAGGTAGTCAACCATGCCTGTAATATTTTATTTCAAAAATAAAAACAGAAGAAATATGGTAGAATGATGGTTATTGTATTATGCTCTGTAATTTCCCATATGCTTGAAATGTTTTATTTAAAAAGGGAATAAGTTTAAGGTAAAACTTCAGAAAAGACTTTATGCTAATGGCTGATAAAATTCCTAAGAAATGTTCAGATTTCAATAAATTTTAACCATAAAAATTGTCTAAATCCTCACTGTGAAATATAAATACATATTTCAGTTTTGAGTATGTGTCCATATTATAAATAAGAGAGCTATCTAGACATAAATCGTAAATACCCTGATCACAGGGTAAAAATATAAAATGTGCACAGACACACATGTGGGTAACATCGGAAAGGACATTAAGAAAAAAACATACGAACTTAAGCTAGAAGGGTTTGAGGTAAAATTTCTTTATTTTTTATTTTTAAAGTTTGACTCAATGAATGAACTCTATATATCATGTACTTCCTAACAAGTGTTTGCTGTAGAAATAATATAGCAGCAGAGATTTAAACAAATACCAGTAGAGCTCTAGAAATGCACAGTAAACAGCAGACTAGTCCTCTTGGGCCGTCCATGGAATGTATGTCTTTCTGTTAGTCCAGTTAAGCAAACAGGCACACAACAAAATGACTTGGGTCAAATCACTATTGCCACCCAATTTTCAAGGGCAATTGCAGTCAAGAACTGGCCCCAGGGAGATACTTTGCTGTGCCTTTAACTGAGGCGGGGCTTTTAAAACTCAGTTGTTCCATTCATGTCTCAAATCAATCAGATGAAATTCACCTTTTACGTGGCCTGAATCCTGATAGCTCAGCACACTTGATAGGTAATTTAATCATCTCTGGTGTAGATGAACGCAAACTCAAATTAGCTACTGAAAGGGTTGGTCTTCTCTGAGATAGCTGTGCTTTTCCACTTTTATGCAAGAGCTGAGCTTCACCAACTGGCTGGCTGGAGGTGTTATTAAAAATTTAGTGAAAGAAACAAAGGTGTGCTCTGGTGTCTCCTGTTACCCTTTCTACTGTTACTCCAGCAGACAAAAGACATAGGGCCTGCCTCATGAATAATGTGACATGGAATATTCACCATCTATTTTTAATGGAGTCAAGTAATAACATTAAGAGAGATATTTGCAATCTTCAAATTTCACACAGTACCAGGCACAGTAATTTGTTTTGATTCTCCACTGGGGATATCAAGGTATTTTTCCCCCCCAAAAAAGGCACACTGTTAACATAAAAATTAAAACTCCTCATGTATAGCATAAACTGGGATTATGAAAATGAACCGAAAGTTTTAAACGTCATAAGGGGAGAACAGGACAGGGCAGACAACTAGATTTCAGTCAGTTCTACTTACCCCTCCATGCACCTTCTTTACTTTTCAAACCAGGTTGGAAATTCTCAACCAGTGTACATGGTGAATTCTGTGGGAAGGAAGTTTTTGATATTTATTCACTGAGAACTTTGCTTCTCAGGACACTAGGAAGAGGTTCCTGGATGCTGCAACCGTTCGCCCATCAGTTCTGGAAAATTATCTTAAACTTGCATTATAGAGCAAACAAGTTTAAATTTTGAATGAGAATAAACTGACATGGAGGACTGAGATTTTGGAGAAAAGAGAAAAGCAGCGTCAAAGCCCCCGTGACCCACCAACTCAGAGCCCTGTATGTTGTTTGCTTCCTGCAATTTCTCTTCCTTTTGTGCTGTAAGGAACAGAGCCAGCCAGCAGCAAGCAGTTTAATTTGTCTGCTTATTCACTCAACCCCTCAGCAAATATTTATCAAATATGTGTTTTTTAAATTGATTTCAGAGAGAGGAAGGGAGACAGAAACATCAATGATGAGAGAGAATCATTGATCGGCTATCTCCTGCACACCCCTTATTGGGGATGGAGCCCAAAACCTGGGCATGTGTCCTGACCAGGAATCAAGGAACTATGACCTCCTAGTTCATGGGTCAACACTCAACCACTCAGCCACACTGGCCAGACAGCAAATATTTATTGATCTCCTACTGTGTGCCAGGCACTGTTCTGGAAGATTCAGCAGTGACCACGTACCAAATAAAGCTCCACAAGATACTGTGCTCACCTCTGTATCCCAGCACTGAGAACAGTGCCAGGCAGATGGTAGGTGTTCAATCAATCTGTGTGAAGTTGATTGGAACAGAAATGGACAGTGTGCTGGTAGTCACCATGAGTCATGTATAACCTTGGCTGGAGATGTTAAAAAAAAAAAAAAAAAAAAAAGCTACAGGAAGTTGGGATTTAGGCCAGCACCTTATTCTGGTTTAAGGAATTGATTTGTGCAAGAAATTCCCATAGGTGGATAGAGCCAGAAATAACCCAGATAGCAATTTCCCTGCCCCTCCTGCATCTTTAGATTTGTAACTTACCTTAGGCAAAGCAGCTAACCAGTCTCAGATACCATCTTTCCAGTCTCCACAGAACCAAAGCAGTCAGGGTTATATTGGGATGATACAACCATATCTACATTTCATAGTCAAGGAAACTGACATCAGGGAGCTCACAGGATTTCCCAAGTCACATGGTGTGTTGGTGACAGCTGCAATTAAGAATCACTCTCCAGCCCTAACCGGTTTGGCTCAGTGGATAGGGCGTCGGCCTGCAGACTCAAGGGTCCCGGGTTCGATTCCGGTCAAGGGCATGTACCTTGGTTGCGGGCACGTCCCCAGTGGGGAGTGTGCAGGAGGCAGCTGATCGATGTTCCTCTCTCATCGATGTTTCTAACTCTCTGTTCCTCTCCCTTCCTCTCTCTGTGAAATATCAATAAAATATATTAAAAAAAAAAAAAAAGAATCACTCTCTAGACCTCAGGCTTGTGATTTCTTTATTCATCTCACAGCCCTCTGTCCTTTCTTCTGAAACTCTCAGAAAAAAGAGCCGCTGTGCATGCTCGACTGTCAGAGACTCTACAAGGTAGGTAAGAGCTTAGTATTTGTGCGCCTAGTTTTTCTATGAAGAAGTGAGACCCTCTGAGGCATAGAAGAAAAGGAAAAAAGCATCGGAAAACCAGAGCAACTGAATTCCACCCGCTTCTGGATGCTGGCTGATTTACTTCAGTGCCACCAACAGACTTCCCCAAATTCCCGGCCTGAATAAAAAAAGCACTATGTAAGAGTCTTAATCCTTTATTAACTTAAAACATCACTCTAATAAATATGTGTTAACAAACATAATGCACTTCAGAAGATCTAAAAAAAATTTATAAACCTCACCAAAGGAAAATACCATTTTTTCCTCTCTCTGGTGCACATGGAAGGGCTAAGTGTTGAAGACATCACTCCCCCACGCCTGCTAGCTTAAACATCTTTTTAAAAAATCAGCTTAACAGTGAAAAAGTGAGTATACACACAAGTCTTTGAAGTATCTGTTCAGTTATATTTTGTTTATGGTTGATAAAATCCAAAGGGGTCAGAAGGGAAGGTTCAAGATTCTGCTTTGTCTTCTCAGAATTCCTTGGGAGGAAAAGAACAGACCCAGCCACTTGGAGGTGTGACTGTTAGCCCAGGCCCATGACCTTAATATCTGGTTCCCCAGTATCTAGCATGGGGCCTGGTACCATGGCAACCGGTGGCCAACAAACATTTGCTGAGAAAATGGATGGTATCTTGTCCTAAGGCGCTGCTCTGTGCTTTCACCTCCTCCGATGAAGCCTTCAGGGGCCTCTAATCTCTTCTCGGGCCTCTAATCTCTTCTCATCACCAAGTCCACTTTTCTTGAACTCTTTCTTGGGGCAGGATGTACAGTGTATCTCGTCACTTCAAAAGTACGAAACTACTTCCCCAAATCAGTTTCTGAAACAGTCTTCAAGTGGAAGAAAGGATTCCTCCAAGATTTACAGGCAGCACCTCACAGAAGGGGTCAACGGACTCCCCAAAATGAAAAAGAAAATACTGATTCTTCATTCTGGATTCACCACAACAACAGCACTAACGTGTGTCTACCCTGTAAATAGTGATTCCTCCTCTTCCACACAAGTGTCTAGGGTGGGGCAGGAGGAGGAGTGAAGAAACCTGAAGGGCCTTCCTGTCTGTGGAGCAGCACTGAGGGTCCCAAGATACAAGTCTTCACGTTTAGAGGGGCCGTTCCCTGTCTGGATCCCACTCCTGGATGAACCTTGAAAAGGTAACATCCCCTCTGGGAGCTCCCGGAAGTGAGGTGAAGGGGGGTCACCCAGGTGGGATCTGCAGCCTCGGGGGCCTGAGAAGTCAGAAGTGGCTGCTGGCAGGTGTGCAGGCCGCCCTCCCTAGTGTTGAGTGATTGTGTGTGGCCCGCCAGGGCACTCATTTGAGGCCATGCTGTGTCTCCCGGTGCCGCCTGAGGTCCACCTTCCTCTGGAAGCCCTTCCCACACAAGTCACAGCCGAAGGGCTTGAAGCCTGTGTGCTTGCGGCTGTGGGTGATGAGGTTGGAGCTCTGGCTGAAGGCCTTGCCGCACACCTGGCACTTGTGGGGCTTCTCACCTGCAGGAATGGAGGGGGGAGGGGAGGAAGTATGAGTCTGTGATGAAGCCAGAGGGGACTCTCTGTGACCCACATGCTCTTGACGGCAGCTGGCAGCAGCCGGTCTAAGGCCTTCACGTGAAGTGGAGGGTGATGTGTTGCAACGCAAGTCCCGGGAGCCAGGGGGGCACCAGGTGAAAGGGAGACTTTCTGAGTGGGGGTTCCCAGCCAAAGGCCTCAAACCGTTTCCTGCTAAACGGAAACAGCAAAGGCCACGTGCCCTCCCCAAGCTCACAGCTGAAGCCACCCTGGGAGGACTCCCGTGACTTTAGAAGGAGAGCGCTCCCACAGCAGATGGTCAGCAGGAGGGGTGGGGAGAAGGGTGGGGGCGGCTCTTCAAGCCATGTGACTGTTCTAATTCAGAGGAAGTTTTCAAATCTGAGTTTCCAAGCAGGTGTTGGTTTGTATGGACCAGTGAGCCTGTCTTCTTTCCTGCTCTTGAAGGACAATAGACTGCCTCTGAAGCATGGGGATTTCTTAAAGTCTTGTTTTTTAAAATCCACATTTGGGCCACAAAGTATTTCTTTCTTTCTTTTTTATTTCAGAGAGGAAGAGAGAGGGAGAGAGAGATAGAAACATCAATGATGAGAGAGAATCATTGATTGGCTGCCTCCTGCACGCCCCACACTGGGGATCGAGCCCACAACCCAGGCATGTGCCCTTGACTGGAATCGAACCTGGGACCCTTCACAGTCCACAGGACAATGCTTTATCCCCTTGGCTAAACCGGCTAGAACCACAAAGTATTTCTTAAGGTAGCTGATCCTTTTCTATCTTGATTTTATTTTCTTTTTATGAGGTTAATCAGAGGACTTTTTATATATAGCAACTCTTCAACATAGATTAATAAATAACATTGAAAAAGTTTTGTGTTTTCCCCCAATTCATGAGCTGGTTTAACATTTGGGGAAATAGCATGGATTTCCAAATAGTCTCAGCATGGCACAGGGCTGGACTCTGGAAAAAATGCAAAATAGATGATGTTTGTTTTTGAGAAACCCTCAGTCCCTCTTGCCGCACCTCTTTCTGTCTTCCTGCTTCAGATTTCCTTGATAAGGAACCACCCATCAAAATGTATCCTATCCCTTTAGGGTCAAACAAATCTGAGAAACGAATTCTAGCTATAATGTAAATGTTTGATAAGGGCTTAATGTTTCATTCAGTCAAGACCTTAGTTGCATTTTGATAAGCGTCTTGAATACCTCTACTAAAAGGAGTGGGTTACATGGAAATTTCAGGCAAGAGGGCATGATTAAAATAGGCTATTTTTCTGGGTATTCTGATGGGGCCATCTACAGTGTTCAAGCATATTTATAAACATTAATAAGTGTTTGGAACACACTGCAATTTGTTTTAAATCAGTATCCATATTCTGCAATAAAATAGTCAGGTTTCTGGTTCTAATGTCTCGTTGACTATTTAATGCTCCTGGCATTAAAACTGCCACCTGCACACAATCCGAACCTCAGGGAAAGAGTACGGAATTGGAAGCCAGAGCATTCCATGAGCCCTGACCTTTGGTAAATCATCCCATCTCTCTGAATTTCAGGATGGTAATTTCAGCTCCTACTTTATGGAACGGCAGTAAGGATCAAATAAAGTGATAGACTTAAAAGCACTTTATAAATTATAAAGCATTGTAATAGGTAAAGAATTATCATTACTGTGTTGTGAACTTGCTGATGTTCTTAAAAGGGCAATAAGTGAATAGAAGCTTTTTATATCTACCAACCCCCACGACTCTGAAAATAGAATACAATAAACAGTGGTCAAGAGCACAGACACTTGAGGTCAGACAGAGCAGAATTTAAGTCCTGGCCCTGCCACTTGCTAGCAATGTAACCCTGGGCAGGTTAATTAACCCTTATGGACCTCACTTCCCTCATCTCTAAAATGGGAATAAAGAATAGCCTCTTTCTCCCAGAGTTGCTGTGAGCATAAAATGATAATGCATGTACAAAGTGCTTAGCAGTCAGTGTAGTAATATTTACCATTGCTTTTTCCTCCTCACTCAGAAGAAGCTCTCAGACTCCAAGAGGCCACCCATAAATCCCTTCCCCAAAAGGCTGGGTGGGAGCCCTAGAGAAAGTCCTCAATCTCTAGGTAAACATTTAGAGCAATGGCTCTGAGAGGACCCTGGGGCTTCCTTCATATTTCACCCAGAGCAGGCAGCAGTTGGAGCAGCTGCTAAATTAGAGGAAAATATTCTTTGTGAGGATAGGGAACCTGCAGCTGACCTGCTGAGTGGTTCTCAGATACAGTCCCAAATCAAGGCCCCTCTGGGGAGAACCATGCATGCAAATGAACCTAAGAGAACCCGCTTTGCTTTCTTTTACACTCTGCAGTGATTAGGCCTCATCTGCCACTCATTTCGGGGCCAGACTCTCACAGAGATGGTGAGTTATATTGGCCTCAGGGGGAAGAACATACCCCTGGCCCCCCATCCCTCACTGGGTGGCTCCTACAAGCCAAGGGCCTTAGCTCACCAGTGTGGATGAAGGTGTGTTTTTTCATGTCTGACTTCTGATGGAACCTCTTGCCACAGTACTGACAGGGGTAGGGCCGGGTGTCTGAGTGGATGAGGAGGTGTGTGGACAACGTCGACGACCTCTTAAAGCTCTTGCCACAGATCTTGCAGTCAAAGCTCCTTTCCTGTGGAGAGAAAAGGGTGGCGTTCTGATTGCATTCATCTAGGCTGCCATTCTCCTTACCACCGACCTGACTCAAAACCAGGGCTTGCCCTTCTTTCAGACTCCCTTTCCAAAGAGCCTGACCCCCTATCCCCTCCCTTCCCATTCATTTCCAACCTCTTCCGTCCCCACCCCTATCCTCTTCCCCTTTAACATTTTTTCTACCCAAACACTTTTCACCCACAGCCCTCCACGCCCCAGGGCAAAACTGTATCCCCACCCTGCTTTTTTTGACACCCATTTACAATAACTTCTCCACCCTCTTCAACTGGAGGCTTCCACCTCAGTCACTTGAGATGCCCCCTCCCTCCAGCCAGTCGTGGGTGTTGAGAGAGATGAGAGAATACTCTTTTTACGAAATAAGTATCTGTAAGTACGCACTGTTCTGTCATAGTTACTTTGCACTAATTTGCTTATCTACCTTCTGTCTCTCAGCTAAACTGTACTCTCCGTGGGGGCATCCTGTCAGGGACCGGTTTTGTTATAGGATTCGCATGTGCCTAGCACCTGTAAGTTGGGCGACAAATATTTTAAACGAATGAATGAAAGCATAGTAGGACAAGTATCTACTGGATGCTCTAAATGGCCTGAGATCCCTCCTTTTCAGTCGGGAGGGGTCGATGCAGATTAGCTGAGAGATTGAAACGTAGCTAATAAATCCGACATATCAGCAGCAAGGGTGCATACAAACTCTCCTCAAACTCAAAGTAATGATCAGGATCGCACTCTGGAGGCTCCCAGTGACGTGACACCAAACTCTAGGGTTGCCTCGAGACCGAGCCGGCCACCACCCACCTTTCAAGGGGACAGCCCGGGAAGCCCAAGGAGAAAACCACCAGGCGGAGAGGGGCCGGTGCTGCAGAGACCCTGAGGATCTCCGAATGCGAAGCCTACGCAGGATTGTGCGAGGCCGTCGTGCGCCCCCGCCCCCCATCCCCGCCTACCTGTGAGTGCACGGCTTTGTGCTGCTCCAGGCTCACCGCGTGCCCGAAGGTCTTGCCGCATATCTCACACGCAAAGGGCCTCGTGCCGCTGTGAGACCTGCGCACGTGCACCTCGAGCCCGTGCGGCGTGGAGAACACCTGAGACGGGTGGGGCCCGGGAAAAGGTCGCTGAGAGGGGCCGAGGGGCGGGGGCGCGGACTGGGCGCGGACTGGGGGCGCGAGCGCTGGGGAGGCCAAGCCGGGAGCGCGGGAGCCTCACCTTGCTGCACTTGATGCACTTGTAGGAGCCGCCGCCCAGCAGCAGGCGGGTGCACAGTAGCTCCGACTCCACCTTGACACCAGCGCCTTTGTCCGCGTGCAGCCCGTGGCTACGCTCCGGGTACAGCCCGCCCGCCGCCGCCGTCGGCCGCTCGTACAGCCCGGCCACCGCCGGCCCGAAGTCGCCGTAGAGCCCCAGGCCCGCGCCGCCTCCTGCGCTACCTCCCCCGGGCGCCCCAGCCCCCGCGCCGCCCGCCGTCCGCTCCGGGCCATACAGCGCCGCGGGGTGGCCTGGCTCAGGGGTGCGCTCGCAGAAGAGGCCCAGGCCTGCGCCGCGCTCCAGGGCCGCGCACGGCCGGTAGCTCTGCACCAAATTCCGCAGGTCAGAACCCACCAGGCCGCTCCACGAGTAGGGCTTGAAGGGCAAGGGGAAAGGCTGAGCTTCGTCCAGCGATGGGCACACCGACTTCTCCGAGGCTGAGGAGACACGAGAGCGCGTCCGGTCAGGCTTAAAACGGACTGCCAGGCACCCCGCATTTGTGCAGCATCCCGTGCGCCAGGTGCCGCGTTAGGTGCCAGGGACGCCTCCAGTATAAAACGCAGTCCGGGTCCCTGAGGCCTCGAGGACTACTGGAGGCAACAAGGCAGCAAGCAGACAATGTAAACGACAGCGGGTGAGGAGAGAGGGAATTCTGTGCCAGGACGGCGGAAGCGCACGAGGTTAAGAGGGTCTTTCCCGGCTCCACCAGCGCACCTGGTGTTCCCATAGACTGGAGCAGTGGTCGGCAAACTCATTAGTCAACAGAGCCAAATATCAACAGTACAACTATTAAAATTTCTTTTGGGAGCCACAATTTTTAAACTTAAACTGTTCTAACGCCACTTCTTCAAAATAGACTCGCCCAGGCCGTGGTATTTTGTGGAAGAGCCAAACTCAAGGGGCCAAAGAGCTGCATGTGGCTCGCGAGCCGCAGTTTGCCGACCACTGGACTAGAGAAAGGCGCGCCAAGCTGCCTGTGCTCAATCAATGCTCTGAGCCGAGCTGTGAGAGAGGAGAAGGGGGCCTGGGCAGCGCTCGTGGGCAGAGGGCCCAGCTCCGGCGCTATCCGGCCGCTGATTGTCCCCACTCAGCCCCTTTCCGTTCCTGAGATTGATAAGGAGGGAAGGAGAGGACCAATAAATGTGGCCCGGCCTGCCTTCCTGGGAAAACAGCAAAGGGAAGGCGTTACATTCCTTCAAGTTATTAAGTGCTCACCCAGTGCGGGTAACCAAAGAGCAACGGGAAGGGGATTTGGGGCTTGAACTGCCTGCTAAATACTACTCCTATGTCCATCATAGTTTGACAGAGGAGAAAAAAAAAAAAAAGCCCAAATTTCTTAGAAAATAATTTACAACTAAGGCTTAGCCACCAACTGTTAGGGGAATAGCTTTCCAAATTCGCAGCTTTCTGCATCCCCCAACCAACAAGAATCTTGCTAAAACCAAATCCCCAACATATACTTTCTGTAAGTGCATACGGATTTGCAAATCTGTTCAGGCACCGCAGACTCCTATCCAAGCTAACCGCTTCAGAGGGAGGCTGCAGCGCTCCGAGTTTCCGTGGGAGAGATGCCGGCGGTGCCCAGACCTTGCTGGATGGTGTCAAGAAGAAACCTCGGCTTGCTGCTTTCCAGACTCACTCGCTGGAGCTGTCTTTAACCAAGTCAACGCACCGAGTGCGGGATGGGATGGGGTGGGGAGGGGGGGTTCCTTTTAAAACTAGTAAATGCAACCTTAAATAACCGACCCTTGGCAGATCCCGCTGGTCTGTGCTCTCCTTCCCCAGGCCCCAACTCAGACCCGCCCCACCCGATGTGCTCTCACTCAGTCTTCTCCACACTCGACTGCTGGATGGAAATGAAACCAGCCGGCTGGTCCCCAGAACTGGACCGACCAGGCAGAACGAAAAATAAAATGGGCCCCCAATCCCGCCTTGGAAGACCCAGCGGGGGGCCGAGATTTTCATTCAGGTTGGGTCCCTCCGCTGGGCGCCCAGCTCTGCGGGGCCCCACGCCGCGGAAGCGAGAGTAATTTTTAAAGGCAATGACACTTTCCTCTCAGACTTCCCCGGTCTCCATTTGTTTGAGACTCGGGGTTCTGGATTCTGGGATCCCAGCTCTTTCTAAACAATCAACTCTGGCCTGAAAACGAAACGTCGACGTTGCTGTCGCTGGAGACGACTCATTTATTTTCTCTCACCCACTCGCTCTGCGCAAACAAATTGGGTGGGGATGAGCAGCCCGGGTCCCGCCGCCTCGGGTCCAAGCAGGTTGCCACAGTCCCAGAAAGTCGGGTGCCTCCCTGGGGGCCCTGTCCCCCACGAAAACTCTCCCTCCTCTAGCAAAGACCCTCCGCCGTCCATTTAGCATTTCTGCGCCCAAAGCCGCGCGGTTCATTTCCTCGCCGAGAGGTCCCTGCCGCCCGGACCCTAGAGTTCCCAACGGGTCCTTACCTGGAGACACAGAGGGCGACGGAGGCCTCCAGAAGTCCTCAAATTCCGAGCTCCGATCGCAGACGCTGCCCTCGCAGCTGCCGGGGGACGCGGAGGCTCCGTCGGGGGTCTCCGTCAGCTGCGACTCGGGAGACAAACGGCTCCCGGGCTCCACCTTCACCCCCGCTGCGCCCGAGCTGCTGTCTGCGGAGAGGAGGCAGGATAGGTGCTCAGGCTGGGCCTGGCTGGGCCCCACGCTTCTGAAGTGGCGCCCCTCAGACCGCGGCGCCCCGGCGTCCTCCTCTCTCCCCAGACCTGGCCCGGAACCCTCCCGGATCCGAGGGCGAGGGCTGAGAGGTCGTGGAACCTAGGCGACAAGCCCGGGATAAAACCCGGACGATAGAAAACAAAACAGGCAGCACAGGGGGCGTCGGGCCTCCCTGCCCGGCTCCTGGGGGTTGGTGTGGCTGGGCTCAGGGTCTACGTCCCGGGAGCAGCCCCGCCCGGCCCGCGCGCGCCCCCCGCACCTGCTCCGCCGGGCGCCAGGACATTGTCCAGTTGGAGGGAATAGTCGGGTCCCGGGGAGCGCGGTTGGTGGTAACTGTGAGCCTTCTTGCTCTTAACAAGGAACGAACGCGGCATGATGGTGGGGCGTGCTTCGCTCCCCACTCCGTTTGCAAGGGTCCCTGGAGCCTCCGTCACCGCACTGTCACCTCGAATTCTTGCTCAGCCCCAGCTAGGCGGAGACCTGCGAGAGGAGAACCGGGTGGAAACCGGGTCAGCACGCTCGGGGCCCGGGAATGGGCAGCCAAGCAGAGATAGAGCTCGTGCCAGGGAGGAGCGAGTAAGGCTCGCGGGAGGAGGGGCTTGGCCCCGCTGCGCCACGCTCACCAGGTGGCACTCGGACAGGTGGCGCGAGCCCGCCGCCGCCGCCGCCACAGCTCACCGGGGCCCGGACTCAGGCCTCTTCCTCTGCCTAGCCCACGCCCCTCGGCCCCTCCCCTTCTCTAGCAAAACAGTTCAGCAAAGTCTCCCAAGAGCCGGAGCACCCAATGGGCCACTTATTCCAACTCGACCCGCTGGGCTCTGCTTTCGGGCTGGGGAAGAGGGCGGGGGCGCGAGGATAAATTCACGGACGGGGGATGTGTCGATGGTCGAGGACCCGGAAGAGGCAAGTAGCCAAGCCCTTCAAGAACCAGCTACAAACTGGAGGGAAGGGGGCAGGGGCGGGGCACACTAGGCAGGATGAGGGTTGGGGTCGGAGCGGCCGCAGCAGGGGGGCTGGGGGCAGCAGAGATCCGAGAAAGAAGGTTGGGGAGCAGGGGGACAAGAAGGTGAGGCGGGGGAAGTGGCAGAGCACCAAACCCGGCCTGGGAGGAACTCGCATCCTGGTAATCTTACTCGTCCCACACTCATGCTCCACACGGGGAAAAAAGTTGACCTGGAGACGTGGGTGCGGCGGGACAGGCAAGGTCCGGGGCCAGACACCCCAGACAATGAAGCCCTAACCTTGGAAACCAAGTCCCGGGAAAAACCACTTTCCACTCTGCTCACCAAAAATCTTGTCCTGGGGAGGTCGAGCCCTAGCGGCGCGCGCTGGCTGAGAAGCGCGCGGCTTCCTCCTAGGAGCCCATTTTTGTGGGCGCGGGAGAGTCGAGGTCCGTGCGCGGGCCCGGGAGAGAGCTAACTGCCCGCTCTGCCGCTCTCATTAACCCCCCAATCAGTTCACCTAATCCCGGGGTCGAAACCTGAGCCCGGCGGGGAGGCGGGGTAGCGCCTCCGCTGTGCTCGGGTCTCTCTCCGGGGGCGGGACTAGGTGGCTAGGAGGTCTGGAGAAAATGAATCTGCCTTCCTCCCGGGGTGAAGGCGATGGGGGCTGGGTGCACTTGTGAGCTGCAGGCTCTTGGAGCAACCGCTCTCCGTGGTCTTAGCTCGTTCAGACGTGGGGCCCTGGGGATTATGGCCCTTGGGCTTCGCGAGGTTTAGACTGCCAGACTGGGAGCCGCGCGGCTCCAGGTCAGGATGCAGGACACCGTCTAAGTCTGCCCATTGGCGCTCCGGGCATAAACATAATTCTAGGGGGCTCGTTCCGTGGAGGGCATTCCACGTCCCGCTGTGTCTCTTTCCGCGGGAGAGGAGTGGGGGCAGGCTTGGGAGAAAAGAAGGCTGAGACTTGTAGCATAAACCCAATCGACGTTTCCCGCGTCCTAAGCGCCAGAAGGTCCCCTAGGGGTGAGGGTGCTTCCCCCCCCCCCCCGCCAACCGGGTCGGCCCCGATGGTCGGAAGTTCAGGAGGCTTCGGGGTGCTGGGCTGAGCTAAGGCGCAGTTCTGTTGCTTCAGTTTTTCCCCGCGCCCGGCGTGAGCTGCCCTTCGACCATATAATTAGACACTACTAACGCAAAAAATCAATTCCTTCAACAACCATGAAACTAAAAGGAAAAGGTAAACGAGGTGAAACGGTCCCACGGGCCCTACTGCATCCTGAGTACCGGTTGGCGTAGAGCCGAACAGCGGCGGTGGGGGTGCAGGGCTTGAGGTGTCCGCGTCCCCTCTTTCTGGACTGACCGGGACCGCGCGGGATCAGGCGGGCGAGGAGGCTGCCTCCCCACCCCTGCCACAGCCCCGCACCTCTCTCGCATCCTGGCTGTTTCTGCGGGTTCCTGGGAGGATGGAGTGGGTGGGGGTGGGGGTGGGGTAGGGCCGAGCACTGAGCGCGTGGGAAGGCGACCTCGCTTAGCAGCTGGCGGCCAGGGGGCGGGGCGGCCCGCTCAGCGCACGCGGGTCCGCAGGGCCTCTGTTCACGGTCAGGAGCTGGAGGTACCGAGCGGGTAGCCTACAGAGCTCAGGGGCCGCCGCCTCCCCACCAGATGTTTCCTTCCCGGGTAGATCCCGCTCCCCTGCAAAACCACCAAACGTCCTGGCGCGTGTCCCCAGCCCTGCCGTGCGGGTCGGTCGGGACCCAGAGGACAGAGCTCTCCGCGCTCCCGCACAGCCCTCCGTTCGCCCCGGCAGTGCCCGTGCCGGCCAGTTTTCGCGGTCGCCCCCGCCAGGGAAGGACGTGCAAAACGGGCGCAGCGAACCTACCTGCGGGGTCAAGGCGCGGGCACTGCGCTCGGAGAGTTTTCAAACTGAGTTGCTCTCCAGATGGATCTCTCTCTCTCTCTCTCTCTCTCTCTCTCTCTCTCTCTCTCTCTCTCTCTCTCTCTCTCATCTCCTTCGGAGCTCAGCCCCCAAAACCACAAGCTTCACTTCCTGAGCGTTAAGGAGTAACTCGCTTAGCCCTCTCAGACCTCCCCCCACCACCCCCGAGTCCGGCTGCGGGGCGCGCTCTTCCTTTGCGCAAGGGACTAGTTGGACAGGGGACCCGACCTTCCAGCTTCCCTCTCCGTGTCCCGCCCCGTTTTTTCTCTGTGGGACGGCGGGGGTGGGGAGACCCGAAGGACTGAGACACTAGGAATGACTCGAAAGAAAATGAACTATTCTTGGCTCCTGGGAGACTTCCGCAACAAGAAGAAGTCACAGATTCAGGACACAGATTGACTGGAGCGTCGGGAGTGGAAGAGCCCAGCTCCGAAGCCTCCCGACCCATCTGGCCCGGGACACCCCCCGCCCCCCAACCCCGCCGCCTGCTTGGGCTGTGCCGCCCCGGGGTTGGGGCCGTGAATCACCCGCCCGCGGTGCCGCCGGCCTGGAGCCCGGCGAGTGGCCGCGGCGTCCGCAGAGCGAAACCTGCCCCGCGGCCCCGAAATAGCTTGTTGTGGAAACACTTCGGGATAAATACGCCCAGCGAGGCTGAAAATACCTTGACACCCAATCCGAGAGGTTTGCTCATTTCCCTTCGGATTTAGGTAATGGTTAAATTTGGAAAAGGTGGGCGAGCGCCGAGCCCCCGGCTGAGAGGGCGCTGGCGGCGCGTCCCCGGGGCGCCCGGCTGGACTGGAGGGCGCGCCCTCCCCACGCCACGCTCACCCGCGAGGGGCAGGGTCCGCTCAGCCTGCGGCTAATTTCCGGTGGTCTGAGCTGCGAAATTAAAGACCGCGCGGGAGGGAGCGCGCAGGGGCAGCCACAGTGGCTGCTCAGCTGACCCCGCCCTGCCCAGGCGAGCCAGGGAGAGCCATTTCTCAGGCGCGGGCACCGCCACAGCCTGAGGTCACATTCAGGCACCTGGTCCTCAGGGGAGCTGTAAAGCGCCATAAAAGCAATACCTGATGATTATTAAAAGTAAATCTTCGCCGGGATTGTGTTCCATGAGAGCGGGCATCTGAATCTACATTATGTCCCTGGTAGTCTCAACCAATGTCTGTGGATGGAGTAAATGAATAAATGGCATTAATTGATTAATTCTGTTAATAGAACGGGGAAAAGCGACAATCTCACGCATAAATTAAACAAATGCAGCAACCTCCAACGCTGGACTGTATGCCATGATGTGGCCTGTTGTGTATATCTAAGCCTAAACCCTCTCCTGGCAAAGGTGGATATCCGTGTAATTACATTGCTTTCCTAAATGAATGACTTAGATTTTGGTCACTACTTCATGCACAATAAGTCTCCAGTGTTAGATACCCAGAGAAGGGAATAGTGCTCCTCAATTTTTGCAAATTAACAACCATGTATTAAATTAATTAAAAGTTGTCATGGGGGGAAAACGTCCCTTAGAGCCCTTTTCCTAGAAAATGTTTTTTAAAGTGATTTTTAATTTGCACTGTAAACCTAAAGATTTGCAGAAAATATTTGGTTATCAAGGCAGTGCTTCAAGCATGCTTTAATAAATTGTATTTTATACAGCAATGATTGCACACCTACTGTGTGGCAAGTGCTAGATTAGACACATCTTAAATTATGTGTCTAGCTGTCCCCTTCACACTAGTATTATTTTACTCAACATACCCTTTTATAAATAAATGCAGAGGTAATCAACCTCAATTAGAAGAATTACAAATATTGGATTAGCTGAAGGAAAATTATGTGCATTTTAAATTTTTATTTCTTGTGTGCTTTGTCTTGGCCCAAGGTCTAAAATCTTAAAGCCCGTTTTCTTTGCACATTAGCAAGTTCAAAGTTAAGATTTCTTAAAAAGGCACTGTGACTAGTAGTTTAGTTGAGTGTTGCTGTTTAAGGTCTTAGAAAACATGGGTGGGGAGGCTATGAAGGGGGCAGTTAATCACCCTGCATAGCATCCATTTCATTCAGATTAAATCTAGTTGGCTTGCTTTGTTTGCCCTTTCCAACCTCTGAGTTTGCAAAATAAAAATGGGGACAAGAACATCCAGGGAGAAGCAGGTGGGAGGGAGATGACACCAGATCCCCCTTTATATGTTTTTGAACCGTGTGGCTGTATTACCAACTCAACTGAAGAAATACACATTAAAATATTTAACTAGCAAGATCAGGTCATTTCGCATGTGTATAGTGTTGAAATGTGATTCCCACACTCAGGGGGAGCAGAGAGAAAAGTAAGAAGAGGGGCACCTAGAGAGGTTAAGAAACTTTCCAGGAGAGCAGCCAGGAGCCCAGACTGGAAATGATGATAGAATGAACCTGACTTCCCACGACTCCAAACCACCTCTCATTTACTACTAACCTGAGAGTGAAGAGAATAAGACCCCCACCCCATACACCAAGTGCAAATTTTTTAAAGCTAGAAAGAATCCCTACCCCATGTTCCTTTGGAACTGAAATAAATCTAATCACAGGCAGAATGTAGGCTTGGACATAATTTTCTATAAATACTCACTTTCACCAAAAAAGATGTTAAACTTACCAGTATCATCAGTAGTTTACTAATTGCTATCACATAACAATAATCATGTATCTATAGGTGCCAAGTAACACCTGACCTTCTCTACGTGGCAAACATTTCCAAGTTCTGGCCAGTGGCCCATTTATTTCAAGCAGCATCTCATAGATCAGAATTTCCCTACAATAAAAGATCTGAGTTATTTAAAAAAAGAAAATTGTAACAGGATATTACCAGTTTCTTGTTTATTTTTCCCCACAAAGCTTTACAGTTACCATCTCCGTTCTCTTTGGGGGAAGCACAGGAAGAGTAGGTGATCCAGGAATCCCAGAGAGGGCAATGCCCCATCCAGCATGCATTTCTGTACTGTTTGCCTCCTTTGATTGTCTCAGTGAGGCTCCCAGGAGGGGAAAGAGTCCCTGCTGTTGGTGGACAGTCCCTTGTGGATATATCTACCTCTGTTACTACCCCTGTGGCCTTGAGCAAGTTAGCTCAACTCTCCCAGCCTCAGTTTCTCGCTTGTAAAGTAAGAATACCTACCTACCTTGCAAG
Organism: Plecotus auritus; assembly: GCF_963455305.1. NCBI lineage: Eukaryota > Metazoa > Chordata > Mammalia > Chiroptera > Vespertilionidae > Plecotus > Plecotus auritus. The sequence continues at coordinate 73,142,301 of NC_137771.1, forward strand.
ACCATGGAACAGTCCTTTGATTGCCACCCTTCCCAGATTCCTCTGGGCACCAAGAAAGAAAGAATGCTCTCAGTAAGGGTGTCCTAGGTTTAACCTCCTTGTTCCGTGTCCTGCTTTGATTTATTCAACTTTGGATAAGCAAACCTCATTACAGCAATTTGCAGGGACTTGAATATATATTTTCTTTTTTCTTTTTTTAAAATATATTTTATTGATTTTTTACAGAGAGGAAGGGAGAGGGAGAGAGAGTCAGAAACATTGATGAGAGAGAAACATCAATCAGGTGCCTCCTACACACCCCCCACTGGGGATGTGCCCGCAACCAAGGCACATGTCCTTGACCAGAATTGAACCTGGGGCCTTTCAGTCCGCAGGCCGACGCTCTATCCACCGAGCCAAACCAGCCAGGACTGAACTTGGATATATATTTTCTTAATCAAAGGTCAGAGAAAATGAACCAAGGATCTATTTTCATTCTAGATATTCCATGGATTTATTGTGTGTGGGGGGGAGTTAAGTGAGTAACTATCTTGTTTCAGGACTTAGTTTACCCATCTTTAAACAGGAAATGCCTTCCATGTGTCAAATACCAGGAGCTACTGGCTAAAGAGTAGCTGTGGGAGACACACTGAAAGTAAAATCAATGTTTAATAAACACTGTAAAAAGGGGGGGGGGGTGGGAAACCACTGGGCATGAGGTCCTCTGTAAGCCAGACAAGAGTTTTTTTCTATATGAAGGTGGTGCTTTATTATTTAAATATGTTTTCATTGTCAATTATATTAGTTATAATTTGATTAAGAAAGAAAAGAGGAAATTCCAGTATTTTTGTTCTGCTTCTTTTTTAAAAAACACCCATAATTTTAATCATATAGGTACAAATGTATAATCTGCTTTTTCACTGAGTATAATAATATTTCTTTCTATTCTCTTTATTTTTCAAACTTTCTTTAACTGAACAACAACTATTTTATAGTAACATTTATTTAAATAAAAATCATGACAATCATCTTCCCCGCTCTATTATCTTTCATCATTCTCAGTTCCTATAAAAAGGATTATATCAGCTAGATTACTATAATTTACTCAATCACCCTGTCTTAGTAGTTAGCTTGTTTTCATTTTTCACCGTTTTAAATAACGGAACAAAAAGTTTTCTGGATATAGCTTTGCCCACATTTTAAATTGCTTCTTTAGGGCATATTTTTAGGGGTGGAATTTCTGGATCCAACAATGAATATTTTCAAGGCCTTTGATACATACCAGAAAAAGTGTTTTGGATAGCATGTTTATGTAATGCATAAGCCAAGAGAATTTATATCATTTTAACAAACAGTTAAAAGATGATAAAAATCGACTATGGAAAAGCTAGATTTTTATTAAAGACCAGACACAGAACATGTCTTTATTTTATGCACATGAAGTATTTGTTAGACGGTGACCACACCCTGTCATATTGCCATGGTTTTGTCCTCATGGTATCAAAAAACTATTTACTTTTTGTCTTTGGATGAGCTGTCTTTGTGGGTATAGTCAGACAGAAATGAGTTATATATTTTTTTCTAAATTGTATAAATTCAAGGAGAATAAATGCAGAATGATAATTGTGTGATGACAACGCAAATGTTAGGTAATATAATTGTTTCCCTTCTACTCTTACAAGGAGCAGGCTATAAAAATAAAATTTAAATGACACTATAAGTCAGAATAAGATTTGATGGTATCATCGTTTATGGAAAGTTGGCAATGCTTTTTTACTAACACACAATAATTGGGAAATGGGGTAAAGGAGAAATTTGGAGATAAACAAATTAATATAAGACTTACACTATGAGTAAAACCCAGTCTCATAATTATATTCGGAACATTTCAAACATAAAGAAAAGCACTATTTTCTTTCAATAAACATTTTGGGACCATTATACTTAAATCTTGACACATTTTAAAATATACACTATTGCTATAAAATTTTTAAATTAAACTTTACAGAAAGGATTTCAAATATCTGAAGAGGGAGGGGGCTGTTAGCTTTAGTGTTCAGAGTTCAAGTAAGAAAATTGTTAACCTCACCACATATATATTTTTACATTGTTCCTAAGAACAGATTGACTGAATAAAGTGTCATCTTATGTGTGGGCTGCATGAGATGGCTCTTCATAGAAACAGACCCAGCATGAACTTTTATGGCGGGGGGGGGGGGGGGGGGGGGGGAGGAGATTCTACTTGGTGAATGGAAAATGTAATGAGACAGAACATGTAAAATTATTTTTCTTTTTAAGTTTTTCATCATTTCCTCCAGGATGTTTGGTGACCATTTTACCCTACTTCAGATGAAACACTTCACTTTAAACCAGTAAAGCCTGTATATTGCAACTTATAAAAATTACTCACCAAACACAACTCCTCTAGAGGGAATGTCTGACCCTATGCCTAGAGGTCAGATGGGGTTAAGGTTCCTGGAAACCTCAGGCCAGTTGTGAGTCTGGGAGAATCAGCCTAAGCTCTCCCTCAGAGGCAAGTCCCCAGGTGGACAGCATAAACACGTTCCTTTACCCCTGCAAGCTTGTAACCCAGGCTGCGGAGGTTATCTGACATTATCAGAAGCCCAGAAACAGCATTGGATAAGTTTCTGAGTGCAGCACAGCTACATGACAGGACATTTGAACAGTAGGCGAGCCCAGCCACCGTGGCTCAGTGATTGAGCTGCGACCTAGGAAGCAGGAGCTCTCAGCGTTATGGGCTCGATCCCCAATCAGTGATTCTCTCTCGTCATTGATGTTTTAGCTCTCTCTTCCTCTTCCTTCCTCTCTGAAATCAATAAAACTATATTTTTAAAAAAGAAAAGTAGATGAAAGAAAAATTTAAAACACATTTCCATATCCTACCACCTTAGTTTAAGCACCAGTATTATTTTGGGTGTTTTTTTCCTCAAAATTTTTTTTTAAAAAGGGAGTCTAGATGTATATTTTGCTTACTATGGTCATATTGTATAATTGTCCATTTAGATGATGGGTTATGATTTTTTATTCATCTTTTACTGGACAGTTGGATTGTATCTCTTTCTGCCTACTCTAAATGATGCTGTGATTTTTTTAAACCTGCATTTGGGTTTTTATGTATGTACTAGAGGCCCAGTGCACAATTGAAATCATGTGAGGAGGTGCCCCGCCTCCCGCCATGTGAGGAGGCACCCCGTGGGGGGCCGGGACCCAAGCCTGACTCGCAGCGTCACCCGGCCCCCGCCTGTGTCCGCTCTGGGGCCGCCCAAGCTGCTGCACCGGCTCAGGCAGGCCCCCCTGCCTGTCTCTGTCTCCGCTCCGGCCTCACCTGCGTGCACAACCTCCTTCTGTCTGTTGTGACCCATTACGGAGTCCCAGCCTAATTTGCATATTACCTCTCTCTCTCTCTCTCTCTCTCTCTCTCTCTCTCTATCTATAGGTAGGTAGATAGATAGATAGATAGATAGATAGATAGATAGATAGATAGAGAGAGACTAGAGGCCCAGTGCACGAAATTCGTGCATGGTGGGGGGGGGGTCCCTCAGCCCAGCCTGCACCCTCTCCAATCTGGGACCCCTTGGGGGGATGTCTGACTGCCGGTTTAGGCCCCATCCCACAATCTGGGACCGCTGGCTCCTAAACACTTGCCTGCCTACCGGCTTGATCACTGCCTAACAGCTCCCCTGCCGACCTCATGGCCCCCAATTGCTCTCTCCTGCCAGCCTCATGGCCCTCAACTGCCTTCCCCTGCTGGCCTGTTTGCCCCTAACTGCCTCTGCCTTGGCCTCCACCACCGTGGCTTTGTCCAGAAGGAAGTCGGACGGTAGGAAGATGTCCGGTCTCCCAGTCTAATTAGCATATTACCCTTTTATTAGTATAGATAATTCTCTCTTTATGGTTGATTGCCAGAAGTGGAATTTCTGCATCAAAGAAACCTTTTATTCTTACTTTTTTTAAAAATATATTTTTACTGATTTCAGAGAAGAAGGGATAGGGAGAGAGAGAGATAGAAACATCAATGATGAGAGAGAATCATTGATTGGCTGCCTCCTGCATCGAACCTGCAACCCAGGCATATGCCCTGACTGGGAATTGAACTGTGACCTCCAGGTTCATCGATCGATGCTCAACCACTGAGCCAAGTTGGCTGGGCTATTTTTACTTGTTTTAAAGAGTAAGAACCTTTTAAAGTTTATGAACACATATTGACAAATCATTTTCCCAAATGACTGTAATAATTATACCTTTGCCAAGGAAAAAATTAAATAGCTTAATAACCAAGTAGAAGCTAATGTAGTAATTAAAGGCATGGGCTCTGAGCCAGATGATCGTAGTCGGGAATTCTGCTCTGTCATTTATTATTGTTAGACAAGTTCCTTAACCGCTCTGTAGCTCAGTTTCTTTATCTGTAAACAAAGTTACAAGAGTAGCACCTACCTCAGAGGTTGTTGCACTGCACAGACTCAACAAGTTGACAGGTGTAAAGCGTAGAGGAGGCATTTACCGTTAGTGATCACTATATGCCAAGCACTCTCCAAGGCCCTTTCATACATGATCTCCAACCATCCCAGCAAACAGCCTATGGAAATGGACTGCTTGCCTTCCCCAGATCACACAGCCAGAGGACAGAGTTCAGATTCAAACCCAGGCCGGCCTGGCTGCAGAACCTAGGCGGGGTCCGGGAGGTAGGCCTCCGGGCCTCACAGTGGGAGCGGTCGCTTGCCCACTCCAGGCAGCGCCCAGGACTTGCCAGGAAGCATTTTAATATAAATGTCCAACATCCCCGATCAGACCGGCCGCCTCAGAGACTCAGGCTCCTTTCCCTGGCTCACAGGCCTCATCTACCACAGGAGTCCTTGGGGTCTGGGCTTCCAACCCTCATAGCCTATGTCCCCGTCAAATGGAGCAGATCACTGAGGCTGAGGCTGGTGGAGAAGTGCCAAGGGCCACTGCCTCTTCCTGAAGTATTCTAACTCTTCTTGACGTCAGGTAAGGGTCAACGCAGCGGTAGGGGCCACATGAGCTTTCATTTGAGCTTTAGTTAAAACACATTCACAGACCACACACACACACACACACACACACACACACACACACACACACACACTCACACCAGCCCTATCTGATGAAAGAATGAGCAGGGCTTCTGTACAAATCGGGGATGAGCTTGTGCGCCTCACGGTCCCTTTGTTCACTCGTGGGAGAGAGAACGCCCTGGTAGCAACAAGAGGGACAGCACAGAATGAACTCTGCCTCGGACAGCAGCCTGGCGACCAGTGTGGAGGCTGAGTTCAGACGCAGGCCTGACGGACGGAAAGGCGCAGTGCTGGCACGGTGGTCCCACAGGAGGGTGAGGTTTGTGGACTCAACTGTACAAGTCATTTTAATTCAACAAGTATTCACAGAACACTTGCTGGATGTCCTGTGCCATGCCAGATGTGGGGGATAGAGATGGATATGAGGGTACTCTGCTCTCCTTCAACCATCCAAGAAGTGAATGGAGCCGGGAAGGTGAACAAAGGAGACAGTGATTAAAGAATATTTTTCTCCTATCCCAGACCTCTGAGATGCCATCTGGCCTGGCACACGGGGACTTTTCTTTAGTCCCTGTGATGGTTAATTTTATGTATCAACTTGATCTCCAGAGAGCGGGTAAAACATCTCTGCTGTGTCTGTGAGGGTATTTCCAGGAGACATTCGCATTTGAACCAGTAGACTGAGTGAAGAAGATCTGCCCTCATCAATGGGGCCGGCATCAGGTCTGCACCATCCAATCTACTGAGGGCCCTACCTGAACCAAAGGGAGAGGGAGGCTGAATTCATATCCAACACCTCCCATCTTTAAAAAAAATAATTTTCATTGATTGATTTTTTTTTTTTTTTGTGAGAGAGAGAAGCATCAATTTGTTGTTCCACTTATTTATGCATTCATTGGTTGATTCTTTTCTTTTAAAATGTTTTTATTGATTTCAGAGAGAGGAAGGGAGAGGAAAGATAGAAACATCAATGATGAGAGAGAATCATAGATCGGCTACCTCCTGCAGGCCCCTTACTGGGGATGGAGCCGCAACCCGGGCATGTGCCCTGACCAACTGGGCAGTGCCCTGACTGGGAATATAATGGTGACCTCCTGGTTCATGGGTCGATACTCAACCATAGAGCCACACCAGTGGGGCAATTAGTTGATTCTTGTATGTGCCCTGACTGGGCATCAAACCCACAACGTTGGTGTATCAGGACAATGCTCTAACCGACTGAGTTATCTGGTCAGGGCCCCCTACCACCCACCTTGATCTGAGATGTCTGTGGACATTGGATCTCCTGATTCTCTGGCCTTTGGACACACCCCTACCACCACCACCACCCCTGCCCTGCCCTCACATGAATTATACCACTGGTCTCCTGGTTCTCCAGCTTGCAGATGATGGCACTTTGGGGCCTCCTTAGCTGAGTAAGCCAATTCCTATAATAAACCTCCCTCATTTATATTTATACCCTATTGGTTCTGTTTCCCTCGAGAACCCTGGCTAATACAACCAGTCAGCACAGTTTCTGCTAGAAATCTGAAACTCATGTCACAGGAGGCCGGGGTTAGGATTTTGGAGCATCGACATATTCTACCAGTTGCAGAAGAAACTGATCTGCTTTTTGCTCAAAGACATTTTTACTTCTGCTTTGGGAATCATTTTGCAGCTTGGATCAAAGAAAGGCATTTGATTTGGGGATATTTCATCATGCTTCTCTAAGGAAAATTTATCTCTTTTGCTTAGGATTCTCTGAGGAAAGAGTCAGAGAGGGAAGGAAATGTCCTTCCTTCCTTCCTCCCTCCCTTCCTCCCTCCCTCCCTTCCTCCCTTCCTTCCTTCCTTCCTTCCTTCCTTCCTTCCTTCCTTCCTTCCTTCCTTCTTTCCTTCCTTCCTTCCTTCCTTCCTTCCCTCCCTCCCTCCCTCCTTCCTTCCCTCCCTCCCTCCCTCTTTATCTCTTCCTCTCTGTCTCACTTTCTTTCTCATCACAAATTGGAGATTAACTATCACTATTAACTATTCTTGGTACCAAGACTAGATATAGTATTTCTCTCTGGGATCCTAAAAAAATGGTTACTGTGTGAAGGAAGTGAACAGTGCTTTCATACATCCTTTAAAATAAATGCAACATAAGTTGCTGTTTCTCACAACACTCAATATATATTGTTGACATTCATATAAAAATACAGTTTGATAAAAATTATACTTCAGGAAACTCTGGCACTGTCTAGCAAGGTACCAGCTGTCTACTGGTTTGGTTTAATCCATGGATGTTTTAGACTAGACTGACAAAGTTCATAAATTGATGCAAGCTTCAAATAATCCTCCCTGAAAATTGCTCCTCCCTACCTAGTATTTAAAATAAATATTGGATGACAGGATGAGATTATACTCTCAGATAATTCTGGAATGCAGCTACTCTGAGTCATCTGAATTCAGACTCATATGCCTTAATAGACAATTGAAGGGTAGAATTTGACCTGTTTTGAAAGCCAAGGTACCAAAGAGCAGCTGGCTGTATAAAAAGGCTTTTCTCACCTACAAGGTAAAACGAAAGTCAGGTGTAAGTTCTCCCTGAAGAAACTGTTTTGAGTTTGAGTAGCACACACATAAGACCTTAAGGGTCGTATTCACAGGAAGTGGCCAGAATACGTTTTCCAACTTTATATTTTCAATACAGAAAAGTTTAAAGAATAGTACAATGAACATCTAAACAATTCCAACTAGATTCAATGTGAACATAACCTTAACATAAAAAGTTTTAAAATATTAACATCATAATAAAATCTTAATTAACACCCCCAGAAGTCATAACTTTGAGTAGTGCTACTTCCTGCTTCACTCTACAGGATAAAGTATTGTGATTTTCATGGCGGTAATTAAACAAAGTTACTTATACAATATTGTTATAACATTATGAACCAGTTAAAAGGTGAGAAATGCTTACCAAATACTTACCAAATGTAAATTTATTTTGCAAATATCTAACCTTTCTGGCAGTGATTAGCCAAGAGGCGCTCTGAGTTTGAGATAGTAAGAATCATGTTATATGCATATAGATAGTTTCTGCTTGGTTTTTGTTTTTCAGCAGAAAGGAGTAGTCTCACTCTCCTGTGAAAACTGTTTTATCTCTCAGGTTTTTTAAGATTTAATATAAGTGTTAATAGGGGGCAGCAGGATAGAGTGTATCTGTGTTGAACTTGAGTAGTTGGCCCGTACTCAGTTGCTGCCAACAGATCTAAAGGAATTTCAAAGTTATAAAAAGTGTACTGTTGGCATATAATAGACAACTCATTTCTAAAATCTGCCTATTCCCTATTACAATATCAGCCTGAAACCCAGGCTTGAAATGTGTCAATCAAGCTAATAACTAATTTTTCTTGGTGGTTGATGATGAGACTGTGCCAAGTTCTTTTCCCACATTATTTCACTGAAATACAGCAACCCTATGAAGTAGTCAGTATTATTATTATTATTATTATTATCATCATCATCATCATCATCACTAGAGGCCCAGTGCATGAAAAACTCATGCACTGGAGGGGGGCTCCCTCAGCCCGGCCTGCCCCCTCTCACAGTCCGGGAGCCCTCAGGGGGAAGGAGGTGACCTGGCAATCAGGGGAAGGTGACACCCCATCACACCTCTGCTGCTGCCACTGCCGGTAGTGCAAGCCTCGGCCAGCCCTGGTTACCTGAGCCTTGGGCAGCTCTGGGAGGCTGGGCAGCTGCCATCTGAGGCTTGCCTGTGCCTCGGGCCGGCCCTGGGCGGCTGGAGGGCTGAGGGGACTGGGGAACTCTGGAGGCAGGTGCACAGAGCGGCTGGGCCTGCCTGGGGGTGGGGGGACTGGGCGCTGCCATCTTGTGGCTGTGGGCGCCACCATCTTTGAGTGCGGGGCAATCAATTAGCATATTCCCTCCTTATTGGCTATGGGTGCTGCCATCTTTGCAACAGCGTGAGGGTCAATTAGCATATTCCCTCTTTATTAGATAGGATTCCTGTTTTAGGGGTGAGGAAACTGAAGCTTAGAGAGGTTATTTTGCCCAAAGTCAACAGTTACTTAAAGGGTTGCAAGCCTAAGTGGATTTGACATTAAAGCTCAGACTCTTGCCCTGGCCAGTTTGGCTTAGTGGGTAGAGCGTTGGCCCCCGGATGAATCCCGGATTTGATTCCAGTCAAGGGCATGTACCTCAGTTGCAGATTTGAACCCCGGCCCTGGTCAGGGCATGTGTGGGAGGCAACCAATCGATGTGTCTCTCTCACATGAATGTTTCTCTCTATATATTCCCCCCCCCCACCGCCCTGTCCCGACTCTCTTTAAAAAATCAATGGAAAGATATCATTGGGTAAGGATTAACAACAAAGCTGAGACTTTTAGCTCTTGGTTATGCTGCCTCCTGTAATAAGCAAACACACTAGATGGTCCTTTATTCAGGCTGGGATGAGATAAACACTGCTCTTCTGTCAGGTAAGGTCATGCCTGGAACAAGCCAACAATAGCTCTTGTATATAAGAATCAGAGCTTGTAATTCACAACAATTGTTAAATAGCTCTAGAAATAAAGTCTTCAGTGCTTTATTCTCTTTCATAAACTTTTTTTTTTCTTTTAAAATGTTTCTATTGGCCCTAACTGGTTTGGCTCAGTGGATAGAGCGTTGGCCTGCGGACTGAAGGGTCCCAGGTTTGATTCTGGTCAAGGGCATGTACCTTGGTTGCGGGCACATCCCCGGTAGGGGGTGTGCAGGAGGCAGCTGATCAATGTTTCTCTTTCATCGATGTTTCTGACTCTCTATCCCTCTCCCTTCCTCTCTGTAAAAAAATCCATAAAATATATTTTAAAAAAAATAAAATGTTTCTACTGATTTTTTTTTTTTAGAGTGAGAGGAAAGGAGAGGGAGAGAGAGACAGAAGCACTGATGTGAGAGAGAAACATCAATCATTTTCCTCCTGCATGCACCCTGACGGGGGACCAGACCCGCAACCTGGGCATGTGCCCTGATCATGAACCAATGACCTTTCAGTGCAGGGGCTGACGCCCAACCAACTGAGCCACACCAGCAGAGCTTAGTTAACTTTTTGATAGATATCCACCGAAGTCAAGATCTGGAATAGTTCCAGCACCCCAGGTGCTTGATTGAATTTGTATTGTTTAATTAGTTGCTTAAAGTGGGACATCGTTACTGAGCTCTGGTTCGAAATTGGCAAGAAATCGGCTTGGGAGCTATAAAAATCCAGGCCACTGACCATGGTTGTAGAATTAAGTGAGCCCCCCAGGAACCAACTCACATCTGGGGTGTTATCTTGCCATGAAGACTGTGTTCAAGTTGCCAGACCCAATAGTCTGACTCAGTTTTCCCATAAGTTGAATGCAATGAAGGTTTTATTGTTTTGTTTTGTTTTCCTGGAAAATATCGACCATACCCAAATAGAACAGTAAACTGTACCCCATGTATCCATCAGTCAGTTTCAATAGTAAATCTATGGCTAACCTTGTTTCATTTATTTCTCTACTCACTATTCCCCTCTTCCACTTCACTATTAGGAAGTAAAACCCAAGCGTCATATCATTTCTTTCATAAATATTTCAGATGTCTCTATAAAGAATAAGGACCCTTCTTAGCAAAGCCTTTGAGGCAAAGAAAAAATTACAGAAGAAGGCTTAGGTGGCCATCCCAAATTTGGGTTTTTCATTAATCCTAAGGTTTCCTTGGCTACCCAGCAGTCCTTGACAAATCATGTATTAAGAAGGTGATACCTTTATTTCTGGGGAAAACTGGTTATGAGTTTTCGACATTTAAATCAGCTTATTTTAAATTCAGCTAATTATAAATCACCAGGTGTTTGAGAGCTCTCAGGGCCGGACCACCCTCATCTAATCCCTATGTATTATGGCTGTAGGACAGTGATGCTCTCAGTTAAGCCAGGGAAAAGCTAACTCTATATGTAAGCCAGAGTACTCATTCTAAGAATGGTTGGAAGCATAATAGTGAAAATAAATGAATAAATTTATGAATATGATAATATCTAAAGCTGTCTCTCAGATTAGAGAGGAAAATTCCCTCAAATGTGCTTAATATAACAAGTTTCTATTTATAATGAATACTAGAGGCTCAGCGCACACGAAATCGTGCGTGGTTAGGGTCCCTAGGCCTAGCGTGGCCTCCATCTCATGGCCTCTGCCGCCCTGCGACACTGTGTGAAGCTCCTGGCCCGGGACACTCCACGATGCTCATGGCCCCTCGATTGCTCTGCGAGGCTCCCCCCACCCCTCAACTGCTCCTCGAAGCTTGCTGCCGCCCCGCGAAGCTCGCTGCTGGACGCTCAGCGAAACTCCCCCCCCCCCCCCCCCCCCCCCCGCCGCCCCGCCACTGCTCCATGAGGCCCCCAGGCCCCGCCACTGCTCCGTGAGGCCCCCTGGCCCCGCCACTGCTCCGTGAGGCCCCCCCCCGATCCCTCCACTGCTCTGTGAGGCCCCCCGGCCCCGCCACTGCTCCGTGAGGCCTCCTGATCCCTCCACTGCTCCCTGAGGCCCCCGGCCCCTCCACTGCTTCGTGAGGCCCCCCGCCCTGCCACTGCTCCGTGAGGCCACCCGGCCCCGCCACTGCTCCGTGAGGCCCCCCGGCCCCGCCACTGCTCCCTGAGGCCCCCTGATCCCTCCACTGCTCCCTGAGGCCCCCCGGCCCCGCCACTGCTCCCTGAGGCCCCCTGATCCCTCCACTGCTCCCTGAGGCCCCCTGATCCCTCCACTGCTCCCTGAGGCCCCCCGGCCCCGCCACTGCTCCGTGAGGCCCCCGGCCCCGCCACTGCTCCCTGAGGCCCCCTGATCCCTCCACTGCTCCCTGAGGCCCCCTGATCCCTCCACTGCTCCGTGAGGCCCCCTGATCCCTCCACTGCTCCCTGAGGCCCCCCGGCCCCGCCACTGCTCCCTGAGGCCCCCTGATCCCTCCACTGCTCCCTGAGGCCCCCTGATCCCTCCACTGCTCCCTGAGGCCCCCCGGCCCCGCCACTGCTCCGTGAGGCCCCCTGATCCCTCCACTGCTCCGTGAGGCCCCCCGATCCCTCCACTGCTCCGTGAGGCCCCCCGATCCCTCCACTGCTCCGTGAGGCCCCCCGACCCCGCCACTGCTCCGTGAGGCCCCCCGCCCCGCCACTGCTCCGTGAGGCCCCCCGGCCCCGCCACTGCTCCGTGAGGCCCCCCGGCCCCGCCACTGCTCCGTGAGGCCCCCCGCCCCGCCACTGCTCCGTGAGGCCCCCCGACCCGCCACTGCTCCGTGAGGCCCCCTGACCCCGCCACTGCTCCGTGAGGCCCCCCGGCCCCGCCACTGCTCCGTGAGGCCCCCCGGCCCCGCCACTGCTCCGTGAGGCCCCCTGACCCCGCCACTGCTCCGTGAGGCCCCCCGCCCCGCCACTGCTCCGTGAGGCCCCCCGCCCCGCCACTGCTCCGTAAAACTGCCCCGCCCTGCAAATGCTTAGCAAAACTCCCTGCCGCCTGGGTGACAGCTCCACTAAGCTCACGGCCACCCCGCAAAGCAGCCCACCACCGCCGCTCAACAGTCCCCAGTCCCGCCCCGCCCTGCCGCCAGCACCCTCCTCATGGTGAGCGGCTCAGGGGCTGGGGGGGAGGGGGACCAAGAGGTGCTCCATGCACTTCATGGTGACCGGTCGCCCGTTCAGTCGTGACGCCACCTAGCTCTTTAAATATGTTAGGATACAACTTCAGTTTAAATTAGATTGTTGTTTCCAAAAGTACGTTCTATAGGAAAAAGAACATTATTCTATATTACTAGTGGGAATGTTAATTTGTGGAAGGTATATTAGCAAGATGCATCAGAAAAAAAGTATTAAAAATATATATACCCACTGCTCTGGGAGTTTTACCTTAAGTAATATATCACAAGGAAACAAAGGTGGGTGTCAAACTTACTTTAAAGCAGTTTCACGGCAATGATAAGGAGCACATGCCCAACAAAAGAATGTTGGTTTAAACGTATTAAAGAATGTTCATACGATGTACAGCCCTTAAAATGTGTAGAAAATGGTAAGTTAAAAAAATAAGGTCACTTTTTAAATTTTTTGAGGAAACACCATACTATTTTCATTTGACCCAGTGATCCCACTTCTAGGAATGTATCCCAAGAAAACAGAAACACCAATCAGAAAGGATATATGCACCCCTATGTTCATAGCAGCACAATGTACAATAGCTAAGATTTGGAAACAGCCTAGGTGCCCGTCAGCAGATGAGTGGATCAGAAAACTATGGTACATCTACACAATGGAATACTATGCTGCCATAAAAAGAAGGAATTCTTACCATTTGTAGCAACCTGGATGGAATTGGAGAACATTATGCTAAGTGAAATAAGCCAGTCAATGAAAGAAAAATACCACATGATCTCACTCATTTGGGGATAATAAAAAACATTATAAACTGATGAACAAAAAGATAGATACAGAGGCAGTAAAGCATCAAACAGACTGTCAAATTACAGCGGGAAGGTTAGGGAGAGGTGGGGGAAATAAGAGATCAACTGAAGGACTTATATGCACGCATATAAGAGTAACCAACGGATGCAAAACATTGGGGGGTGAGGGCATGTATGGGAGTGGGGTGGGGGGGCAATGGTAAGATATGTACACATATAATACCTTAATAAAAAAAATTTTAAAAAAATAAAAAGATCAAAAAAAAAAAAAAAGAAAGAAAGGATATATTCATCCCTATGTTCATAGCAGCACAATTTACAATAGCTAAGATTTGGAAACAGCCTAAGTGCCCATCAGCAGATGAGTGGATTAAAAAACTGTGGTACATCTACACAATGGAATACTATGCTGCTGTAAAAAAGAAAGAATTCTTACAATTTGCAACAACATAGATGGAACTGGAGAGCATTATACTAAGTGAAATAAGCCAGTCAGGGAAAGATAAATATCACATGATCTCACTCATTTGTGGAATATAAAGAACATCATAAACTGATGAACAAAAATAGATACAGAGACAAAGAAGCATTGAACAGATTGTCAAACTTCAGTGGGAAGGCAGGGTAGGTGGGTGGTAAGAGATCAACCAAAGGACTTGTATGCATGCATATGAGCATAACCAATGGACACAGACACTGTGGGGGTGAGGGCATGTGCTGGGGGGTGGGGGAGGCTGGGGGAAGGTCAATGGGGGAAAAAGGAGACATATGTACTACTATTTGTAATACTTTAAACAATAAAATAATAATAATAATAATAAATCAGGTCACATAACAATATGTACCTATATTCCCAATTTTGAAAAACGAAATAAACCAATAATAAAAACAGGAGATAAAAAGACAAGAAAATCAGAGGAACAAAAACCCAGGGGCCCTGGCCCCAACAGCTCACTAACAGAATGAGAAAGGAAATTATCACAGAGATAAGAAAAATATTTCTAAATCTAAAGGACATACGTCTCCCTATTGAGGGGACCCAGGGAAGGCCCAACACAATGAGTGGGGAAAAGCCCTATGAAGGGACATCATTGCAGAATTTCAGAAGCCAAAGATATTGGCAGACATCAGGCAGTCTCTGCCATAATGCCCAAACTATCAATAAAAGAGAATAAAAACATTCTCAGGCCACCAACATATCACAAATTTAACTCCCCTGGTTCCTCCATGGGGGCAACCAGAGGGCGTAGTGTGATTTACCTAGAATTTGGGGTTAATGATGAAGATAAGAGCAATTCCATCACTTACTGGCTACATAGCCTTGGGAAACTTACTCTCCAATGCCTTCATTTCCTCATTTGTATAGAAAAGATGCTTACATTGTTGTGAGGATTACATTGTTTACTATATTAAAAGTATCTAGCTAAACGCAGTATGGTATCCTGGATTAAATCCTGAAATAGAAAAAAAAAGGACATTAGTGGAAAAACGGGTGGAATATGAATAAAGTCTGTAATTTAGTTAAAACTATAGTACCATCAATAATTTCTTATTTTGACAAGTGTACTATAGTTATGTTAGACATTAGGGAAGCTAGGTGAAGGGTGTATGAAAACTGTGTACAATCTTTGTAACTTTTCTGTAAATATAAAATTATTCCAAAATAAAAGATTTATAATGTACTTTGCCCCTCGCACCACATTAGAAAATGGACCATCAAACTAAATGTAAGAGTTAAAAATATAAAACTCCTAGAAGAAAACTTAGGCAATGGTTTCTCAGCTGTAACACCAAATGCACAAGCAACCAAAGAAAAAATATACAAAATGGACTTAATAAAAATTAAACACTTTTGTGCTTCAAAGGACACCATTAAGAAAGTGAAAAGAAAAAAAAAAAGTGAAAAGATAGTTCATGGAAAAGTATTTGCAAATTATATATCTGATAAGGAACTGAATGTAGAATACATAAAGAATTCTGATTATTTAACTATTTATTTATTGTATTGCCATTATTGGCTTAATTTCTATTTATTTTTATTTTTTAAATAATTCTTTATTGTTGAAAGTATTACATATGTCCTTTTTTTCCTCCCATTGACCCCCTCCAGTCCACCCCCATCCCTCACCCCAGGTCCTCACCACCCCATTGTCTGTGTCCAAGAGTTATGCATATATGTGTACAAGGTCTTTGTTTGATTACCTCCCAACCAACCACCCTCCCCCACCTTCCGTCTGAAATTTCACACTCTGTTCCATGCTTCCATGTCTCTGGATCCACTCTGTTCGTTTGTTATGAGATTCCACATGAGGGAGATCATGTGGTACTTGTCTTTCTCTGACTGACTTATTTCACTTAGCATGATACTCTCCAGGTCCCTCCATGCTGTCTCAAAGGGTAAGAGATCCTTCTTTTTTACTGCTGCATAGTATTCCATGGTATAAATGTACCACAGCTTTTTTATCCACTCATCTACTGATGGGCACTTGGGCTGTTTCCAGATCTTAGCTATTGTAAATTGTGCTGCTATGAACATAGGGGTGCATACATTCTTTTTGATTGGTATTTTGGGTTTCTTAAGATATATTACTAGAAATGGAATCACTGGGTCAAATGGCAGTTCCATATTTAATTTTTTTTAGGAAACTCCATACTGTTTTCCATAGTCTGCATTCCTACCAGCAGTATACTAAGGTTCCCTTTTCTCCACATCCTTGCCAGCACGTGTCATTTGTTAATTTATTGGTGATAGCCATTCTGACAGATGTGAGGTGATAACTCATTGTCATTTTAATTTGCATCTCTCTGATGATCAGTGACTTTGAGCATTTTTTCATAAGTCTCTTGGCCATCTGTATGTCCTCTTTGGAGAAGTGTCTATTTAGTTCCTTTGCCTATTTTTAAAATTGGATTGTTCATTTTCCTTCTGTTGAGCTGTATGAGCTCCTTATATATTTTGTATATTAATCCTTTATCAGATGTATCATTGCCAAATATGTTCTCCCAAACAGTGGGCTCCTTTTTCATTTTGTTGATGGTTTCTTTTGCTGTGCCAAAGATTTTTATTTTGATGTAGTCCCATTTGTTTATTTTCTCCTTAATTTTCTTTGTCCTAGGAGATGTATCTGTAAATATTACTACAAGAGATATCTTGAGATTTTGCTGTCTATAGTCTCTTCTAGGATTTTTATGGTTTCATGGCTTACATTTTCACAATTTAACAATTAAAAAAATTAAAAAATGGGCAAAGATTTAAATAGACATTTTCAAAGAAGATAAACAAAGGATCAATAAGCACATAAAAAGATGGTCAATATTATTAGTCATTATGGAAATGCAAAATGAAAGCACATTGAAATACCACTTCACTCCCACTAGAATGCCTAAAATAAAAAGGATAGACAATAATAAATGTTGATGAGGGTGTGGAGAAATTGGAACCCTCATACATTGTTGGTGAGATTGTAAAATACTACAGACACTTGAAACAGTTTGGTAGTTCCTCAGAATGTTAATCTGATCCAGAAATTCTACTCCTAAGTATATACCCAAGAGAATTGAAAACCTATGTCCACATAGAAACGTGTACATGAGTACTAGCAGAAAAACTAGTATCAGCCTGGCCATTGTGGCTCAGTGGTTGAGTGTTGACCCAGGAACCAAGAGGTCATGGTTGGATTCCCTGTCAGAACACATGCCCGTATTGTGGGCTTGAGCCCCAGTAGTGGGCGTGCAGGAGGCAGCCAATCAATGATTCTCTTTCATTATTGATGTTTGTATCTCTCTCCCTTTCCCTTCCTCTCTCCCTAAAAATCAATTAAAAGTTTTTTAAAAAAACTAGTATCAACTCAAATGTTTATTAATTGACGAATGGATAAACAAAATGTGGAATACCCATATACGGGAATATTATTCAGCAAAAATAAAGGGATGAAGTACTAATACATGCCACAACATGAATGAGTCTCAAAAACATTATGCTAAGTGAAACAGAAAGGTAGCACAGATAATTCATTTATATGAAATGTCCTGAATGGGCAAATCCATGGAAACAAGTAGATGAGTAGTTGCCTAGTAACAGTGAAAGCTGTGGGGAGGAGAGAGTACAGAGTGACTGCTAATGGATATGGAGATCCTTTTTGGGGTGATAAAATATGATGATATTGATGTGAATGGTGTGAACCATTATCTCTAGTGGTTATGGTTGCACAATTCTGTACATAGTAGTGGCCAGGTGCACAAAATTTGTGCACGGGGCGGGGGTGTTCCTCAGCCCGGCCTGCACCCTCTCCAATCTGGGACCCCTCAAAGGATGTCCCACTGCCGGTCTACAGGGATCGGGCCTTAACTGGCAGTCGGACATCCCTCTCACAATCCGGGACTGCTGGCTCCAGCCGCTCACCTGCCTGCCTGCCTGCCTGATTGCCCCAACCACTCTGCCTGCCGGCCTGCTCGCCCCCAACTGCCCCCCACCGCCAGCCTGCTCACCCCCAAATGCCCCCCACCAGCCTGGTCACCCCCAACTTCCCCCTGTGCTAGCCTGCTCACCTCCAACTGCCCCCCCTGCTGGCCTGCTTATGCCCACCTTCCCTCCCCACTGGCCTGCTTGCCCCCAACTGCCCCCCTGCTGGCCTGCTCACTCCAAACTGCCCCCCCCCGCAGTCCTGATCACCTCCAACTGACTCCCACTGATGGCCTGCTCACCCCCAACTGGCCCCCCTGCTGGTCTGCTTACCTCCAACGGCCCCACCCCCCACCAGCCTGATCACCCACAACTGCCATCCTATCCTGGCCTGATCACCCCCCAGCGACCCAAGCTCCCAGCCCCTCCTTTTATTCTTTCTCTTTTTTTTTTCAGTGTCTCCTTGAGCAGAGGCCAGGGCCAGCTGGAAGCAAGTATCTGGGATTTATTTATCTTCTATAATTGAAACTTTGTAGCCTTGAGTGAAGGCCAGAGCTGGCCAGGGCAGGCAGGAAGCTTGGATTCCTCCATCGCCAGGGGCAACCCAAGCCTCCTGCTCACTCCAGCTCCTTGGCCGCCACCGCCATCTTGGTTGGGTTAATTTGCATACTCGCTCCTGATGGGTTGGTGGGCGTGGCTTGTTGGTGTAGCAGAGGTACGGTCAATTTGCATGTTTCTCTTTTATTAGTGTAGATAATAAGAATGATGTAATTGTATTTTTTAAAAGGCTGAATTTAATGTTGTATGAATTAAAAATGTACTTAAACTAGTTGTTAGCACAAAGTTAAATACTGTGTTTCCAAATATTCATTGCCTCTCTCTGAGGCAGTCCTAGTCATGTGACATACCTCAGCCAGTGAAATGTGCCTGGGAGTGATGTGTGTGTATATAAGTCCCTGGCAGGAGCTTTGGGAGCCAGCATGTGGTTCACCTATCATTCTCCTCTGTGTAACAGTCAGTGCTCCTCAGCCTGCGTCCCCGAGTAAAAACAATGGAGAGTAGGGCCCCCAACTTTTGATGCACATGTAGCAGGAGTGAGAAGTGATGTTGTAAGCTGCTGAGATTGAAGGGTATGTGATGATAATAACAACAGCTGGTATAATTCCCACCACTGGCAGAAATGAGGAAATAGATACTGTCGCACCATTACCTCTAACAATACATTTATGTGGCAATACCACGAAGACAGTGAAAATACAGATAGTGGAGTGTAGATGAAGTCAAGGCAGGAGGAGAAGTACCCCTTTACCGACCGAGTGGCCTGTACTGGTTCTGGGGAGTCAGAGTGCAACACGCGATTTCTCGAGCTAACACTGACCGAGCACTCAGCATGCGCCAAACCCTTTGGGGCTCTGGTACATGCGCTGTTTCCAGTCTTGCCAAAGAGCGGTTTGGTGATGAACAAGAAGCTTCTTCAATTTTGACCCACAAGTAAACAGTTCTATTTTAGAGAAATTAGTGAAGCAAATGAAAGGCTGTGGGATCTGTTTAAAATAGCTACAGAGTGTCAAGGGCTGTGAGCCAGACCAAACAACACACCTTCCCACACACCCCACTTGGGCCTGTGATTACTCAAATCCCAGCACTGGCCAGGGGGGCCCCGGCCAGGAAGGTCTCTCAGGGAACACAACTGGAAGGCAGTTTGCCAGGAAAGGGCCGCTGGACCTGGCCTGATCTTTGAATGGACTAAAACCTAACGGGGGCGGAATGCATGACACTGTTCATACATTTAAGCTGTATGCCACGACTCCCCTTGTTTGGTTTTCCACTCCCTCACCTGGAAGTTGGCCTTTGCAGTTCTGCCAGCAGCTTGGCCTGGCCCGGGAGGCTGGGGAGAGGGATGTGGCTCAGAGACCCCTTCAGGCTGAGCCATCAAAGCCTGGCCAGAAGCTTACCTGGTAGTAAGGAGGCTGCAGACACACACATTTATTCATGCACCAAAGGTTTTAAAACTCTCTTTGTAAATGGAGCGAGGTTAGTTCACTCCTGAGCTCCAGCGAAGGGCTCAAGAGCAGGGGCTGGACCTTGAGACTCATAAACAGAAGGGACCCGGTAGGGCTGTGGGCAGTAGATGTTGTCTCCTCTGCCCACTGGGAAGTCTGTCTGGTCAGGGTTGGCAGGTCCACACACAATTGTGCCTGGGAGGTAGAAGTACAGCAAACACCAAGCAGGGCACCTAGTCCAGTCCTGGGGTGGGAAGGGCAGAGCTGGCACCACAGGCCAGGAGGGCCTCGGCCTGGAGAGGAAGAGCCCTCGGCCCGGGCGGAGACAGGCGCGGAGATTTGACCGGCTGCTGCGCGCGGCTGGGCTGCGGGGGCTGCGGGCAATGGCTGCTGTCTCACCCCACAGGCGGAGGCAGGGAACAGTTAGGAGCTCCCAGGTGCATCTCAACTGCCACGGCATCTCTCAGCCTCGGAGTCTCTCATGTGTACAGTAAGCATTTCCTTTTAAAAAAAATATCAGAGAAACAACATCTTTAAAGCCAACTCGTTTCTTTCCACCTGCCCTACTCTCCCCTGTTACTGAGGACAGCCTCAGAGAAGACCTGATCCAGTCTCTGAAACAGTGGTCTTCTAAGAATCAATTCAGGCCCGGCAGTGTGGCTCAGTGGTTGACCACTGACCTATGAACTAGGAGTTCCCGGTTCGATTCCCAGCCGGGGCACATGCCCAGGGTTGTGGGCTCGATCCCTGGTAGGGGGCATGCAGGAGGCAGCGGATCAATGACTCCCTCATCATTGATGTTTCTCTCTCTCTCTCCCTCTCCCTTCCTCTCTGAAATCAATAAAAATATATTTTTTTAAAAGAATCAATTCAGGAGGATATGAAAAGTTTCTCTGGGTCTAAAATCCTACACACCGGTTTAAAATGCTTCATTTCTAGCCATCTTTGGTAAAATCTAGAGTGACGGAGAGATGTAGCCATACACCCAAACAGGAGACATGAGCACCTATGTAAGAGCAGGTGGGATAGGAGACAATGGGGCATACAGAACAGGGACCATGATCCCTGCCCTGGTGCAGGGCAGAGCCTTTGGGTGGGCAGGGAAGGGAAGGGTACAAAGGAGGCCCTTAACCCAAGCTGGACGTAATCTCTGAAATTCCCATAGCATCGTATCGGTACCCTGCATCTCCCATTCATGAGTCGGACAAGAGTTGGCCTGGTTCATCTTTGCCGCTTCAACAGTTCCTGGTTGATGCCTTGTGCCAAAGCAGTTTTCAGTAATGAGAGGACTCCGGAGCTAGGTGGTGCATTGCGATTCTGGGCTTTCCACTGACGTTTGTATTTCACAGATGGTGTCTATCCATTTTAATAGTGAACTGCCTGAGGTACAGTGATTTATTCAGCTACTCATTTCACTCATTCAACAAATATTTATTGTGAACTATGGCACTGCTCTGAATTCTGGGGGCAGAGACAAAAATCATAAAGCTTGCATTCTAGTGTGGGGAGACGAACAAAAACAAATGAAGATGTAAAGTGCATAGGCTGTCAGACAGTCATCGATGCTGCGGAGAAAAACAAAGCTGGAAGGGGCTTTTTAAAAGGGAGGATCAGAAAAGGCTTCCCGTGCAGGTGATACCTGAGCAGACCCCGGGAGGAGGTGGGGCACTAACCTGTGGGAATGTGGCCGGAAGGCCCCTCCAGGAAGGGCCAGGCACTGGGTCGCATCTGCTGATCAAGGAGCAGCAAGGAGGCCGGAAGTTTATCCTGTCCAGGTTTCATCAACACAAAGCTCGAGTCCCAGTCTAGTGCCAGAATTCTAAACCTAAACTGTTTGTATTTCATGGGCAAATACAATGGATAAATTTGATAACTTTTAGGCTTTATTTTTTTCCTTCTATAAATCTTTGAACATATTTCATTTATAAGCTGATGCTAAGTTTTTAACATGCCTTTTTAAAAAACTTTATTTAGTTATTTTTATAATCCTCACCCGAGGATATTTTTCCATTGATTTTTAGAGAGAGTGGAAGAGAGAGGGAAAGACAGAAATATGGATGTGAGAGAAACACATCCATTGGTTGCCTCCTGCATGAGCCCCGACCAGGGCCCGGGCTGGAGAGGAACCTGCAACCGAGGCATGTGCCCTTGATCAGAATCGAACCTGGGACCTTTTGGTCCGCAGGCTGATGCTCTATCCACTGAGCCAAACTGGCTAGGGCAACATGCCTTTTTTAAAAAAAAAACAAAAAACATTTTAACCATTTTAACTTGTACAATTCAAGTGGCATTAAATACATTGTGTTGTGCAACCATCATCACTATCCATTTCCAGAACTTTTTCATCATCCCAAACAGAAACTCTGGTCCATTAAACACTAACTTCCCCTTCCCCCATATGCCTACTCCCTGCTAACAACTATTATACTGTACTTCTATGAATTTGCTACTCTAGGTACTTCATATCAGTGAAACCATACTATGTGTCTGGCTTATTTCACTTAGCATGTTTTTAAGGTTCATCCACATTGTAACATGTATCAAAATTTTTTCCCTTTCTATAATTCAACTAGAGGCCCAGCACACGAAATTCATGCATGGGGGGAGGGTGTCCCCCAGCCCAGCCTGCACCCTCTCCAATCTGCGACCCCTGGAGGGATGTCTGACTGCCCATTTAGGTCCGATCCCGGTGGTGGGGCGTGCAGGAGGCAGCGGATTGGAGATCCCGGTGGTGAGATCGAACCTAAACGGGCAGTCGGACATCCCTCTCACAATCCAGGACTGCTGGCTCCCTACTGCTTGCCTGCCTGCCTTCCTGATTGCCCCTAACCGCTTCTGCCTGCCAGCCTGATCACCCCCTAACCACTCTCCTGCCAGCCTGATTGATGCCTAACTGCTCCCCTGCCAGCCTGTTTGCCCCTAACTGCCCTCCCCTGCAGGCCTGGTCACCCCCAACTGCTCTCCCCTGCAGGGCTGGGTCCCCCCCAACTGCTCTCCCCTGCAGGCCTGGGTCCCTCCCAACTGCCTTTCCCTGCAGGCCTGGTTGCCCCAACTTCCACTGCTGGCTTGGTCACCCCTAACTGCCCTCCTCTGCAGGCTTGATCACCCCCAACTGCCCTCCCTTGCTGGCCATCTTGTGTCCACATGGGGGCAGGATCTTTGACCACATGGGGGCAGTCATCTTGTGTGTTGGAGTGATGGTCAATCTGCATATTACTCTTTTATTAGATAGGATAGAGGCCTGGTGCACAGGTGGGGGCCAGCTGGTTTGGCCTGAAGGGTGTCCCGGATCAGGGTGGGGGTTCCCTTGGGGCATGGGGCAGCCTGGGCAAGGGGCCTGTGGTGGTTTGCAGGCTGGCCACACCCCCTGGTGACCCAAGCAGAGGCCCTGGTATCTGGGGTTTATTTATCTTCTACAATTGGAACTTTGTAGCCTGGAGCAGAGCCAAGCCTTCTGCTTGCTCCGTGGCGGCAGCCATTTCTGTTGGGATTTATGTATCTTCTATAATTGAAACTTTGTAGCCTTAAGTGAGGCCTGGGCCGGCCAGGGTGTGCGGAAAGCTTGGCTTCCTCCATCGCCGGGGAAACCCTAGCCTCCTGCTCTTTCCAGCTCCTTGGCTGCCACCATTTCTGTTTGGGTTTATGTATCTTCTATCATTGAAACTTTGTAGCCTTGAGTGGAGACCTAGGCCGGCAAGGGCAGGCAGAAAGCTTGGCTTCCTCCATTGCTGGGAGAACCCAAGCCTCCCTCCTGCTCTCTGTGGCTGTAGCCATCTTGGTTGGGTTTATTTGCATATTCGCTCCTGATTGGCTGGTTGGTATGGCTTGTGGGCGTGGCTTGTGGGTGTAACAGAGTGATGGTTAATTTGCATATTACTCTTTTATTAGATAGGATAATACTCCATTATATGTACAGGGTGGGACAAAAATAGGCTTACAGTTGTTTGTATGGAAATAATACGGTAATTAGTAAATAATACAAGAATAAAGTCTGTGTTTCACATACAACTGTAAACCTTTTTGTCATACCCAGTATATACCACCTTTTATTTACCCATTCATCTATTGATCATTTGTTGTTTCCACCTTTTGGCTCTTTTAATTCTATTATGAACATTGGTGTACAAATATCTGTTTGCGTCCCTGCTTTCTTCTGAGTGTATATCCAGAAGTGGAATTGCTGGATTATATGGTAATTATGTTTTGAAGAACTGCCAAAACTTTTCCATAGTGGTTGCATCGCTTTACATTCTCAGCAGCAATGTACAAGGTTCCAATTTTTCCTTGTCAACATGTTTTTTGTTTGTTTTGAATAGCCATCCTAATAAGTGTGAAGTAACACCTCATTGTGGTTCAGGTTTCAGTTTTCTGACTGACTCCAAATTTGTGAACCATCTTTAATAGTATAGGCATTTTTAGTTTTGGTCCTAGTGCCCTTTGTTTTTGTAACCACTTCTATCTAAATTTATATCAGAGATTCTCAACCAGAGGCAATTTTCATTCTCAGTCCCTCCCTACCAAGGACACGTAGCAATGACTGGAGGGAGACATTTGCAGTTGTCATACGCAAGGAGGGGATGCTACTGTCATTTAGTGTGTAGATGCCAAGGATGCTGCTAAACATGCTACAATGTACAGGATAGGCACTTGCAGTAATTTGGCCCCAAATGTCAACAGTGCCAAGGTGGAGAAACCCTGGAGTACAACTATCTTGTCATATTTCATGTACCTTTATAAAGTACGTTAAATCCTTTTGGGAATAAGGCAGGATATATAGTATACTACGGCTTCTGAACTAAGTGATAGTAACATTGTAATAAAAATGCAGAAGCCATAAATTTCTTATAATAGCATCTCTATGTATATTCTAATTATAGATATTTGAATAATTTATTGAATTAGTTGCTAATCTACACTAATGAAAGAGAAAGATGCAAATTGACTGTACCTCCGCAACACCCACCAGCCAATCAGGAGTGAGTATGCAAATTAACCCGACAAAGATGGTGGGTTAATTTGCATACACAGGCACCGAGCAACCTGGGTCCCAGGAACATCCTCGGGACCCAGGCTGCTCCTAGCCTGTAGGCCCGCGCGTAGGCCCTGAGCGGCTGGGGTCCCAGAACGCCCCCGGCCACTCTGGGCCTACAGGCGTAGGCGCTGAGTGGCTGGGGGCGGGTGTTCCTGCCCTGCGACCGCTTGCGCATGTGCCAATGCCACGTGGTGGACTGGGTGCATGCCCCCAGCCCAGTGCACACAACATGGGGCTGCCGGCCTTGGGTGCGTGCCCCTGGCAGCCACCGTGCGGCCCGGGTCCATGCCCCCAGCCTGGCGCATACAATGCGGGGCATCCGGCCTTGGGGTGTGCCCCCCCGGGCCGCGTGGACACAACGCAGGGGGTCCTCTACGCATTTGCTGCAGAGGAAACACCTTTTCTTTTCTTTTTTTAAAAATTTATTTTATTGATTTTTTACAGAGAAGAAGGGAGAGGGATAGACAGTCAGAAACATTGATGAGAGAGAAACATCGATCATCTGCCTCCTGCACACTCCCCACTGGGGACTTGCCCACAACCAAGGTACATGCCCTTAACAGGAATCAAACCTGGCCCCCTTCAGTCTGCAGGCCAACGCTCTATCCACTGAGCCAAACCAGTTCGAGCATAAACACCTTTTCTGACCGCTCATTGGCTAAGCTCCCTGTACACCACCACTTGCAGTGTTCTTGGTAACTTGGGTAATTAGAATCCAAGAAGGTGATCTAGGGTTTTTCCACCACACTCCTGGAGGAAAAAACGAAGGTCCGCTGCTGGAGGGCTAAGAAATGTCATATCCTGCCCTAGCCAGTTTTGCTCAGTGGATAGAGCCTCGGCCTGCCGACTGCAGGGTCTGGGTTCAATTCTGATCAAGGGCATGTACCTAGGTTACAGGCTCCTCCCTGGCCGGGGCCCATGTCAGGGCTCATGCAGGAGGCAACCAATCAAAGTGTCCCTCTCACATTGATGTTTCTCTCTCTTCCACACTCTCTAAAAATCAACGGAGATATATCCTCAGGTGAGGATAAAAAAAAAAAATGTCATATCCTATGAAAGAGACATCTTGAAAATGCCTGAAGAAAGTTGTCATTTTTTCATGGTGAAGAGACTGGAATCCGTGCTGATGAAAACACCTTGGCAGCTGCAGTGGCTGCAGCAGTGGGGTGATGGGGCTGGTGCCTTCCTCTGATCAGCCCGGTTGCCTCCTGCAGAGCGAGGCCAGACTGTGGAGGCCAGACTCTGGGGGGAGTGGGCCTAAGCCATCAGTAGGACATCCCCTGAGGGCTCCCAGTCTGTGAGAGGGGGCAGGCTGGGCTGAGGCCCCCTCCCAGTGCATGAATTTTGTGCACCAGGCCCCTAGTCTATACAATAAAAGCCTAAGTGGCCATTACGGCGGAATGACCAGAACGACTGGTCGCTATGATGCATAATGACCATCAGGGGGCATACGCTCAACGCAGGAGCTGCCCCCTGGTGGTCAGTGCGCTCTCACAGGGGTAGTGCCGCTCAGCCAGAAGCCTGGCTCACTAAGGAGCAGTGAGCCGAGCAGGAGCAGCAAGCAGGCAGGCGGTGAGGTGTGAGGGGTCCTGGACTGCAAGAGGGCGCAGGCCGGGCTGAGGAACGCGCCCCCACCCCCCCGCCCCTCCCCCAGCACATGAATTTCGTGCACTGGGCCTCTAGTTATTTTAACTAAAATACAATGAGATGAAACTATTGCCATTAATTTATATCTTTTTAAATTAGTATGTTCCTAAAGGAAATAGCAAGTCTAGATATCTGGCCTTTTATTACATTGAAAAATATCACATACCAGCCTGTCTGGTACTAATCACACATGGGTGGACCAGCTGGACATAGTCCCTGTACCCATGGAGCACAAACCTCACTAATGAGTATCTGATGTTGGGCCACGCAGCATTTTTTAGTGTTTTGCATCTTATTTTTTTCAGAACTGCAATTTCTGTAATTTAAATCACATATTTCCATGTCTTTAATTATCTGAAGGTTTTTCATTTTCTTTCTGAGCTGCCTCATTACCTTGGTTATTCATGGTGTTTGATGGACTCCTTCTCTGACTAGGCATCAATGTATGAGTGGTACATCTCTGTAGATTTTTAAATGTTTTGATGCATCTTCCCTTTTGAATTGAATAGTTTAAGGAAACAAGAATTCTTATAAAATGAAAAACTTTAATTGTTTAAAGCAAAGGCACAAGTAAACATTTCAGGTTATCATACAATGTTACAATAAGAAATTTCAATGGTAAAATAAAATACATTATAATTTTGCTTCTCTGTAGTATAAGGTATTATTCTAGCATAATGTATTATTCTGGCATCTCTTCTTTGGAGTGAAAAGGGAACAGGTAGATCAATGGATATGATGTAAAAACTTAGATTATAAATAGCATACACCCCACTTTTAACCAGAAATTTTAATTTCAGAATGAATTAAAATTAATTAATTTAAAAACGTACTGTTTTGTTAATAATAGAGCAACAAGAACTTTCTTGCTAAAGCTCACTTTTTTAGTAAAAGCAAATCGTTGATTTCTGAAGTGTTAGCTGTCAACATCTGGCATCACAATAATCAAGCTGGCCATAAAAGGGCTTTACCAAAATACAATTAATCTACTTTTCTTATTTAAATATGAAAATTATAGTGCATTATGTAAAAGATAAAGGATAATGAGAAGCCAAATAATTTCTTAGGTCATAAATAATATACTTAAAAAGGTCTACACCTTGTTTTCAATCAAAGGCACCATCTGGAGAGTAACAAGTTGCATCATGAGCCAAGAAAAAGTTGGGTTTTTTTTCATCCAAAATAGCCAGCCAGTTACTTTGGATTTGATGTCTCAATTCATCATCAAATACTGAGTGCCTGATATTTATCAATAAAAAAGGGTAGATAGGGTAGAAAGGTACATCTTTGACTTCTTTTTCCAGGATGAAAAATTTACCACTAATTCTTGAAAGAGTGGTTGAAGTATTTTCTTGACCTAAAAGTTCTGTTTCATCACCTCGATGCAATTTCCACTTTATTTAAGTCATTTGTAAGCCTCTACCCTTAGTCTTTCAACCCAGGGTGGCAATGACTCCAGGAAGGTGACTAGCCCAAGGGCGTGTGTGTTATTCTAATTTATTATGAGTTTTAAAATTTTATTTCATTCACTTCCCCCCTGCCCCAATATTCCTCAACACTGTTTAACTGAGTAACATTTAAATGACAAAATAATTAAAATCTATCAAGAAAACACTGTCAATGTCTCAGTCTTAATTTGAATGAAATGGAATCAAATCAGAGCATAGTATCCTATTGCATCCTAAAGGTCAGGAACATTTTAAACTCTTCTAAGGAGTATTTGAATCAAAGATCGTGAATGAGAAAATTGTTTCTTGTTTTTCATTGTCTAAATTACAACAGTATCAATCGATTAAGGTTTACTTACTGTGATTCTTTTAATACCTAATTCCAAATCAGGAAAAGTACTTAGGAAATTCTCTAAGAATATCTTTCAAGATGTTTAATTCAAACATGATTACAGAAAGATGTTTTTTCTTTTAAAGTCAGATTATAACCTTGACTCAATGAAGCATACCTTAAAGGTCAATCTTACATACTTTAAAGAACAGTGCTGGGATTTTGGAATTCTTTCTTTCTCCATCTCCAAAGACACAGATATCCTTCCAAATCTGTCTACGGTGTCACAGACTTCATGATATAGAATAGCTGGCACACTTTGAATAGTTTTGAATACAAGATCCACCAGGAAATTTTAGGTTTCCAAACTATTAGCTCAACAGCAAAGCTAATGGTCCGATCCTCTATTAAGACAAATTGAAGAAGCAAGCATACATTTTAGAGTATCTAAATCAAGGGTCAGCAGACTTTTTCTCTAAAGAGCCAGACAGTAGATAGTTTAGGCTACTCAGCTTTGCCACTGTAGCATAAAAGTAGCCATAGACAGTATATAATGGATAAACATGGGTATCCAATAAAAATTTGTCAATATTTAAATCTGAATTTTGATTTTCATGTAACAAAATATTCTTTTGATTTTTTTTTCCTTCAACTATTTGAAAACGTAAAAAAACTTTCTGCTTGAGGGCATGTAAAGACAGGCAGCTGGCTGGAATTGGCTCGTGGTGCAGTTGCTGACCTCTGGTCCAGATCATTCAGATTTCTTGATGTGGGTGTCAAAGCAATCATGTGGCCATGAATCATCTCATTTCACTTGAGCATCAACAGCCTCTAGGCTGACAGTAATGAACCCCAAAGCACCAGTCAGGCAGTTCTAGGAATAGTATCTATACTCAAAAGCTGTGAAGTGTCTTTTAAACTTATTTAAAATCACATTAATTATCAGAAATGCAGGGAACTGAAATTCACTTGCTGAACCTTTTCCAACACGTTGGTGTCAGAGAGATCTGCATTAAATCGTGGTCTGCTACTTACCATGTGACCACAGGTAAGTTATTTAAGCACTAGATTTAGCCGAGTGCTACCGACACAGCAGGCACGTCCTCAATCTTGTTTCTCAAGCAAACAGCTACACAGGGCTTCCTGGAGAAGCCTAGTCCACGGAGATGTGTAAGACTTAGCTCCTGGTGTTAGACAGAAAATCAGTTTTGTCTCTTCTATTCCATTCTGTAATATGTATTTTTTTCTGCATGCAACATATTGTGCAAAATAGTATTTTTATACTAAATCCAACCTTCCCATCTTATCCTCCAAGGCTATTTTTTCATAGGATGCTGATGAAAATGAGAGTGGGAAGCGTCCAGTGAACATATTCTTGTCTTTCAATAGTGTAAGTGTAATTTGGGTGTTTCCTCCAATTTATCAATGATAGATACTCAGTTTCCTAGGAAAAAATAGTCTAGATGATAAAAAAGGGAAGAATTGGTAGGAAGTAATTCTTATGGCTTTATCTATAGAATAGTAATTAAAGAATCTGAAGATAATGCTCATAGATGATTTGCAGATATTATTGTTGGGTATCTTGGACTTCAGTCCATTGTTTAATTTATATTAAGTAGAATATTAGCACTAAGTAATGTGCGCTGTAACTTCTTTAATCATGGACATTTATTAGTTTCATACACGTGAAGTTAAAAGGTCTCACCAGTAGTGTTTTTGAGCAAGCATCAGTTATAAAATCTGCTAGTGTTGAATGCTAAGTACTAAAACTATTAAAATATTAGTGTTTGGTTTTATTTTCAATTTCCTTTTAACTTTGTATTTACAGAAGTCCTGTTAGAATGCTGAAGGCAGTCACTTTGCAACATGTACATTCTCCATATAAAATGATGTTCAATGTTGGGTGATGCAGATTTATAAATTATGTACAAAAAACAATATATTTGTAGTTAACTTACTGCTCTGGATTGATAAGCAATATATGGAAGTATCATATGATATGCACATAAAAATTAGAAATTCAAACGAAACTTAAAACTCTCAAGACAGTTAACCCTTAATTTGTATTTAAAACATTATATGGGACAAAAAGACACTGTGTTTGGGAACTTTCAGTGGTCCACGAATAAAGCAGTAATTTCAATTGTGAAAAAAAATTCCCCCAAACACAAAAGCATAAGATAAATCAGATGTGTGTCTTGGTCAAATGTTTGTAGACAGCTGCCCTGAAACAAATTGATAAACATAAATATACAATTTGTTTACTAAGCATAAAATATTGCACAAGAGCAGTTTTGTCTGAAGAAAATTAAATTTTCCATAGTTCAGAACTTCAAAATGGTTTCCACATATAGATATAATTACATTTTCTACACAAGAAACATTAAGATTCAGAAATACTGCTAGAACCTTATTTTTCACATTAACCATATTCCAGTCTACTTTATGGCAATGGTCAGTCAGTGGTGACGGTTTGGCAAAGATCAAAAGGCAGATAAGATTGAAAAAAATATATATGTACATATGAAACAGATATGTCCCCAAAAACCCTTAATCATATAACTGATCCCTTAAAAAAATCCACAGTCTAGTTCACAGTGATGGTCAGACAGTGGTTGAGTACGACTCTCTCTTTCCTGGGGGCCATTCCTTTTGATCCACTTGATTGCCCTCTCTGGTCTCCATCACACTGTCTTCTGTTTCGCTTTCACTACCATCTGCCACAGTGGGGGCTAAAGACATCGCGCCAGATTTTCTGTGCAAAGGAAAACCAATGCCACTCTCCCGTAAGGAATTCTCTATGAGATCTTCATCAGAGGAATGGGATGATTCATCATCTCCTATTAAGTGGTTGACAATGTGGATTCCATCAAAAGGGGGTTGGCCCAAGAAGCCCCTCTGGCCTTTTAGGCACCTGAGCTGTCAAAACAAAATTCAAGTTAATACAGTCACCTGGGGGAAATACATACATACCTCACCAAGAAAGCAAACACTTCATGTTTAAGGAAGACGAAACATTGATTTCCTCCTATTTATAGATAGAATAGTAACTACCAATTTTCGAGCGACTCCTGTGTGTTATGTAATAGGCACATAATGTGTTATGTTAATTGAATAATCGTAACAGTCATTAAGGTAGATTTTATTATTCTCATTTCAGAGACTAGGAAACAGAGACTCAGGTAGAGCAAGTTGCTGAGGACACACAGCTAATAGTAAAGTTTAGAATCAGATTGAACTTTCATTTTACTAAAGGTAATACAATGAACCCCATGTACCCATCACCTAACACAACACTGATAATCTCATTACAGTATACCTCTCCAGTCCCTGGATTATTTTGAGGTAGATCTTAGATATCCTATCAGTTCACCTGTAAATATTTCAGAAGATATGGACTTAAAAGTCATACTCCAAACTATCACAGTCTTTTAAGAGCATGTCTCCTTAATTCAGTGAATCATGAAAATAATTTACAAATCATTAAAATTTGCTTTAATGTCCTGTTATAATATCCTAAGAACTACCACACCACTATCACTCTGTTAGAGCCCGAATACTTCCGCCCACTAAGTTATTTCCTTCTGTGTGGGGGAATGCCAGTAGTGTGTAACGTTTTTGCTTTCTCTCCCCTCCTCCTTCCCGGGAGGAGCCACTTCCCTCACCATCAAGTAGGGGACAGCAACTGCACGTTTTGCTCAGCTCCTTCTCTTTCCATCTTTGGGAACCAGGTCGTTTCTCTATCCCTGGAGTTTTATAGGATGTGACCCTCAAGGGGGAAGGGTTGTGGAGATCAAATGCTACATTTTACTGGTGGGCAAGTCTGACTAATTATAGAGTTCATATTGAAAAACCCACTGTCACAAATCTAAACCACATCCCCCCAAACCCAGCTTTATCAGAATTTAAGGTTATTTCTTTTCATCATCTGTCAATTCTTTGTCTAAGTTCCTTCACATTCCCAAACCACCACCATGGATACTACTACTTGCACTACCATATAATTAAGACATTAGCCCTGTCCTCAAGAGTTTATGTTTTAAATGTAAAATTTAATTTTGATATTTTCATGTGTTAAAAATGCAAAAACAACAATAAAAAAACAATTAACTATCAAAATCTGCTTTGATTATCAAGAATTTTGCTGAAATACACTGCATTCTCCTATCCTTATCATTACTGTCAATCTTCAATTTTGTTTATCAGGGACAAATTCCTGGTCACTTACTATCTTTCAAACCTTGAGATAAAGGCAATGTGAAATATTCAGGAAATATTACATACACTTTCAAAACTAACGGTTCCGAGCAGACATTACATGTAAGCTTTGCCATAACACCTCCCAGCTTTCCCTACAGACTTCCAGGAAGATGTGAGGAAACCCAACACCTCCCTGCTGGTATGTGACCACAGGACACAAGAGGGTGCTGGGACCGGTACAATGATGTCTGTGGCAAACTTTCACCCATAAAGAAATGCATGTGCCCTCGGCGGAGAGAACAAAATTACCGGGAGGTACAATGGAACTGAAATAACACCTTTCTCCTTGGCAGGGCAGGAGGGGTACAGACTTGGAGTTGAATCTTCAGGGAAAGGAAAAGAGCACCACACAGCCACCCCATGGTTGTGATACCCACTGCATTACAACTGCCACATTCATGTTCTGATGCAACATCCTATCACCATATTGCAACACATGATTTATGGCTCCAAGTGTTAAATTAAGTCAGTTAATCTCTTCCTTTCTCTCTTTTCCCCAGGCCCTTTTGAAGAGATAATATGGAACACGTGATTCCTTTTTCCTGGCTGCTACAGAGAAGCACAGCAGGGAACCACAACTTCCCAACTGTTCGGAAAGTTGTAGCTTTCCTCTGCTTTAGCAAAACTTACTACAATTAAAACACTGCAATATATCAAATGTTAATAAGCCATCTCAAATATTACATAAAACTAACTATAAGTTGAGGGTCATTTCCTCAATGTCAAAGGAGATGCAATTGATGCTGTTTTGTGTTTTTTTTTTGAGAACTGCTAATATAAAATAGCAAAGGCACAGAGGAATTTGTTCTGGTGGACAAGAGAAAAGGTTAAGGGAAGAGACTATTTGGTAAAACTCAGTTATCCCCTGGGCCTAGGAGGAAAGTGGACACCGGGCAAGGAATTACAGAGTATAAGTACCCAGAGTGTGATCTGGAAGGGCTGGACTCCAGGTGGGGATGTCCTTCGGGACCCCTCCTCCTGTGAATTGGGACTTGACTGGAAGACGACCAGAGCTGGGCCCTCTAAAGGACAAAGTCTTGGTTGCCTAACTCTAAGAGCTGTACTGCTTATCCTTATTACTATTCTTTTAGGAACTAATTATATTTAAACAATACAAAAAGCAGGTATTTAATCTTCTCAGCCCAAGCCAACCCCCCAAAACTTTCAGGGACATTATTGGGAACAAACTTAGATTAGCATATCTCAAAATATGGCCCACTGGCCATCTGCATCAGGATAACAGAAGATGCCTACTAAACATGTAGAATCGTTTCCCAGATCTAAGGGAAACTCGAGAGTGAAATCCTAGAGTCTATATTTTTAACAAGCATCTCAGGAGATTCTGATATCCAGAGTTTGAGAATCACTGTGGTAGATCCTCTATTCCAACCAAATGGGGCTGAGTCACAGAGTACTTACCTGAAATGGAACTCTTAATTACTCAGGACAAAAATGCGGCTGAACTATGAACGTCTCCTGTGTGTGTGTCTGGTTTATACAAATGGACACCACCTTTCAGCAGCACAACTAAGCTAGGCCACCTCCACCACCCAGAAAGCAGTCAGTTTAAACATCTTTCCCTGAAACTTTCTCCTGGTAGGGTCCAGGAATGTGAATGTTCAACAAAACGAACTGTTCTGCCCAGTCAGCGTGGCTCAGTGATTGAGCATCAACCTACGAATCAGGAGGTCACAGTTCGATTCCTGGTCAGGGCACGTGCTCGGGTTGCAGGCTCAATTCCCAAAGGGGGGGTGTGCAGGAGGCAGTGTATCAATGATTCTCTCTCATCATTGATGTTTCTATCTCTCTCTCCCTCTTCCTTCCTCTCTGAAATAAAAAAAAAAAGAACAGGATACTCTAAAGAGAGATCTTAAAAACAAACAAACAAATGAAAAGAGATCTTAGACATACATTTCTCTGTCATGAAAGACATGAGCTTTGAGATTGAATAGGCCTGTGAAGTACCTGGGCACAAAGAAAAGAACAAAGTATCCGAACCCAAACAAAAACATGTTTTATATAAAATACTAGAGGCCCGGTGCATGAAATTCATGCATGAGGGAAGAGGGGGAGGGTCCCTCAGCCCAGCCTGCACCCTCTCCAATCCGGGACCCCTCAGGGGATGTCCGACTGCCGGTTTAGGCCTGATCCCGGGGATTGGGCCTAAACCGGCAGTCGGACATCCCTCTCACAATCCGGGACTACTGGCTCCTAACTGCTTGCCTGCCTGCCTGCCTGCCTGATCGCCCCTAACTGCCCCCCCTGCCAGCCTGATCACCCCTAACCACCTCTGCATGCCAGCCTGATCACCTTAATTTCCCCCACTGCTGGCCTGGTTGCCCCCAACTCCTCCCCCCACCGCCTGCCTGGTCACCTCTTACTGCCCCCCCTGCCGGCCTGGTCACCCCCAACTGCCCCCCTGCCAGCCTGGTTGCCCCACGCAGCCTGCTGTTCAGTCGTTTGGTCGTCCCTCACTAACCCCCCTGCCGGCCTTGTTGCCCCACGCAGCCTGTGTTCGGTCGTCTGTCCAGTTGTTTTGGTCGTGATGGCCCCTGGCTTTTTATATATTAGGATTAAGAATCAAAATGATATCAGACTTCTCAATTATAGAGCAATGCCTTTAAAATTCTGAGAAAAAAAATTATAATCTACATTTAATTATCTTTAAATTTTTTTATGCTCACTCAAACTATCAATTAAGTGTGAGGCTAAAATATGAGTTAAAAGCTGCGATGACTTAATCTGACCCTTCAAAGAAAACCCTTTTTTGGGTGAATCACAAGAACCAAAAATCAAATAAAACATTTTTACAGTTTATATCCCATAAATCTTTTTCCCCCCAAGGAAGAGGGATTTGCTACACCAAATTGAAGTACATCAAGAAAGAAAAAGACATCCTTTCTTCTTCTTTTTTTTTAATCCAGGAAAAAGGAAGTCCAATACAAAAGTGAAGTAAAAGGAATCCCTACGATGCCATAAAAGCTCCCAAGATGACAATTATGCAGGAGGCTTGGAGGCACCTCGTCCTCATTGAGGTAGACTGGAGCAGATCAGAGAAAAGATTTCTTCAACAAGGAGAAATTAATAGTACAACTAAACTGTTTGAACAGAAGAGATGAACACATAACAGAGGATTTACATGGTACTAGAGGACAATTACACATATGAAAACACAACACAAGAAAAAAATGAAAAAACTAAGATAATCATTTGAATAAAAATATCATGTAAAATAATCACATTAAGACATTGTTTCTATACAATTGAATGCTATTTGGTAATAAAAAGGAATAAAGTATGGATACATGAATGAACCTCAAAAACATTAAGGTAAGTCAAAGAAGCCAGATACAAAAGATGACATATTGCATGATTCCATTTATTTTTTATTATTATTTTTTTGCATGATTCAATTTATATGAAACATCCAGAATAGGCAAGTCAATAGAGACAGAAAGTAGATCAGTGGATGCCTAGGACTGGGGGAGAAGGGAGGAGAAAGGAAGTGACTGAAAACGGACATGAGGCTTCTTTTTGGGGTGACAGAAATATTCCATAATTGTAAATTTTATCTCAATAAAACTGTTTAAAATAGAGTCAGAAAAACTACCCCCTCCCGAAACCCACATTATTTTCCAAACTTTCCTCCTGAGACCATCTTGGAAACCTATAAAAAATAAGACTTCCCAGGTATCTCGGTCTCCATTCCAGAGGAGAGGCCTGAGGAGTTGCATTACTAAGCATCTGTGTGCTTGTGGTTCCACTGTGAATTGATATAGACTTAAGGATGTAAATGTAAATTAATGATGTTGATCCTGAATACTAATATAACGAGTCATTATACAGGCATATTTCATTTTATTGTGCTTTGCCTTACTCCACTGACCAATATTGCATTTTTTACAAATTGAAGGTTTGTGGCAACTTCACATTGAGGAAGTCTATGGGCACCATTTTTCCAGCAGCATTTGCTCACTTTGTGTGTCTGCATCACATTTTGATAATTCTCACAATACCTCAAACTTTTTCATTATAGTCATGTGCTGCAGCTATGTACTGCATATAAAAGGTGGTCCCATAAGATGGAGCTGAAAAATTCCTATCTCTAGTGATGTTGTAGTCATTGTAACACTGGAGTGCAATATAATATTCATGTTTGTGACAATGCTAATGTACATTGTTTATAAAATTTACAGCAGTGTAATGTCCTAGCCCTTCACATCTACTCACCATTCACTCACTGATTCACCCAGAGCAACTTCCAGTCCAGCAAACACCACTCATGGTAAGTGCCCTATACAGGTATACCATTTTTTTTATCTTTTATACTGTATTTTACTATACTTTTTCTGTTTTAAGATATGTTTAGATACATAAATGCTTAACTTGTGTTACAATTGCCTACAGTATTCAGGACAGTAACATGCTGTACAGGTTTGCAGCCTAGGAGCAATAGGCCATATCATATAGCTTAGGCGTGTAGTAGGCTATACCATCTAGGTTTGAGTAAGTGCACTCTATGATGTTTGCACAATGACAAAAATGCCTAACGACACATTTCTCAGAAGGTATCCCCATTGTTAAGCAATACAGGACTGTATTATATGTTATGGTGATCTGTGATCAGTAATCTTTGATGTTACAATTGTAATTGTTTTGGGGAGCCATGAACCATGCTCACAATTCCACCAAATGGTCATGTCCTGCCCCCCCCCCAGCTCCTTATCTCTTTCCCTCTCCTCAGGCATCCTTAATCCAAGAGACACAACAATATTGAAATTAGGCCAATTAATAACCCTATAATGACCTCTAAGTATTCAAGCGAAAGAATAGTTACATGGCTAACTGGAAAGCTAGAAACGATTAAGCTTAGTGAAGAAGACATGTTGAAAGTCAACACAGGCCAAACAATTAGCAAAGCTGTGAATGCAAAGGAAAAGTTCTTGAAGGAAATTAAAAGTGCTACTACAGTGAATACATGGATAAGAAAGTGAAACAGCTTTATTGCTGATACGGAGAAAGTTTTAGTGGTCTGGATTGAAGATCAAACCAGCCACAACATTCCCTAAGCCAAAGCCTAATCCAGGGCAAAGCCTAACTCTCTTCAATTCTATGAAGGCTGAGAGAGGTGAGGAAGCTAGCAGAGCTACTTCATGAGGTTTAAGAAGCCATCTCTACAACATAAAGTGCAAGGTGAACCTGCAAGTGCTGATGAAGAAGTTGCAGCAAGTTACCCTGAAGATCTAGCTAAGAGAAGGAAGGTGGCTACACTAAACAACAGGTTTACCACGCAGACAAAACAACCTTATATTGTTTTTTAAAAATATATTTTTACTGATTTTTAGAGAGAGGGGGAGAAAGAGAAATATTGACTTGAGAGCAAAACATTGATCGAAACCTGGGCATGTGCCCTGACTGGGAACCGAACTTCAACCTTTCAGTGCACAGGACAACACCAAACCAACTGAGCCACACTGGCCAGGGCAAAACAGCCTTATATTGTAAAAAGATGCCATGTAGGAAGGACTTTCATAACTAGAGAGCACAGTCAATGTCTGGTTTCAAAACTCCAAAGGACAGGCTGACTCTCTTGTTAGGGGCTAATGCTGCTGGGGACTCCAAGTTGAAACCAATGCTCATTTACCATTCCAAAAGTTATGTTAAATCTAATCTGCCTGTGCTCAGAGAAAAATATCCCTTTCAAAATATTGACACTATACCTGGTCACCCAGGAACTCTGATGGAGAGGTACGAGATTGTTTTCATGCCTGGTAACACAACATCCATTCTGCAGCCCATGGATCAAGGAAGAATCCTGACTTTCAAATCTTATTATTAAAGAAATACATTTCATAAGGCTATGGATGCTGTAGATCAGGGATGGGGAACCTTTTTTCTGCCAAGGGCCATTGAATATTTATAACATCATTCGTGGGCCACACGAAATTATCAACTTAAAAATTAGCCTGTTATATACGGTCAAACATTTAATTAACTCACCCCTAATGCCTTGACAGGGCCAGACCAAGTGATTCCTCAGCCTTATATGGCCCTTGGGCCAGATATTCTCCACCCCTGCTATAGTGAGTCCTTTCATGGATCTGGGCAAAGTAAGCTGAAACCTTCTGAAAAGAATTCACTATTCTAGATGCCATTCATTACTCATGGGAAAAGGTCAAAATATCAATATTAACAGGATTTTTTAAGAAGTTGACTCTGAACCTCATGGATGACTTCGAGGAATTCAAGATTTCTGGGGAGGAAGTAAATGCAGATGTCATTGAACACAGCAAGAAAACTAGAATTAAAAGTAGAACGTGAAGATGCACTGAACTGCTGCAATCTCACGATAAGACTGTAACAAATGAGGAGGTGCTTCTTAAGGATGAGCAAAGAAAGTGATTTCTTGAGCTGGAATCTACTAGTACTCCTAAACATGCTGTGTAGATTGTTGAAATGACAACAAAGGATTTTTTTCTTCAAAGATTTTATTTATTTACTAGAAGCCCCGTGCACACGTATAGATGGGGTCCGACTGGCCCGCCCCAATCTGGGCAGTCAGGGGGAGGGGCCGCAGGCGGTTGGCTGGCCAGCCCCACCCCCTTGTTGAACTCCCAGTCGAACTCCAGGTGGAGGGGACAATTTGCATATTAGCCTTTTATTATATAGGATTTGTTTGTTTTTTAGAGAGAGAGAGGAAGGGAAGGGGAGAATCTATTTGAGAGGGAACCATCAATTGCCTGCCTCCTACCAGGGGTCAGGGATCGAGCCTGAAACCTGGTTAAGTTTATACCCTGACCAGGAATTGAACCAGAAATCTTTCAGTGCACATGATGATGTCCAAACAACTGAGCCATACCAGCCAGGGTGACAACAAAGGATTTAGAATATTACATAAACTTAGTTGATAAAGCAATGGCAGGGTTTGAAAGGATTGACTTCAATTCTGAAAGAAGTTCTACTGTGGGTATGCTATCAAACAGCATCGCATGCTGAATCAATTGATACGGCAAATTCCATTGTTGTCTCATTTTAAGAAATTGCCACAGCCACCCCAACCTTCAGCAGCCCCCACTCTGATCAATCAGCAGCCATCAACATTGGTGGGCTACTCAGCCCATCACAGGCCCCAGGGTCTGCAGCCCAGCAGCCCCTGCAACCACATGGCTCCATAGCCCGGTAGCAGCTGCCTCCACACTTCCATCTGATTCTGCATATATTCTTGTGTGATAACATGAACTGATTTTACTAGATGTTGTCTTAGAACTAATTCTTTTAACTATTATATTGAACTGCATGCTATTGCTATTTTTGCAAGTAAAAGTCAAATATCAGCAATTTCACTTGATTTAATTAACCTAATATTAAATTATATTTTTATTACAAGTATTCATGCAGCCAAAACCGGTTTGGCTCAGTGGATAGAGCGTCGGCCTGCAGACTGAAGGGTCCCGGGTTCGATTCCGGTCAAGGGCATGTACCTTGGTTGCGGGCACATCCCCAGTGAGAGGTGTGCAGGAGGCAGCTGATCGATGTTTCTCTCTCATCGATGTTTCTAGCTCTCTATCCCTCTCCCTTCCTCTCTGTAAAAAAATCAATAAAATATATTTAAAAAAATAAAAAATTTTAAAAAAAAGTATTCATGCAAACTCCCTCAAAAATCTGTGGGAAATAAGGCAGGTTATAAATCTAAAAACAAACACTTCCCACCATGTATACAGAGTTTCTTAGTTTCAGTTATTTGTTTAGTTGTATTCCGAGAATAAGGTCATCAATAAAACCTGTAAATTGTGCTATCAAATGTACTTGTAGCTCGATCATTTTGATAATAAAGTAGTTACATTCATCTGAACAAACCCCCCAAATAATCCAATAACATAAAAACAAAACAATTAATACTGCTTCCTTTACTTTTAAAAGCATTTTTGTTTTCTAGTATTATTTCAATATTAATTTAAAATATTAGCATTTTAATAAAACTTTTAATAATTTTTATGACATTTTAAATAAATCAGTAGCCATAAATAATTTCATAAATACTTTCTCTTATTGATTGAAACACATATATATTTGAGTGTATTACTTGTAAATTTTTCCCAAATTATATGATTTAACACTAGAATCCAATATTTAAAATGAGCACTGCCTGGAAAAATATTGCTATACATATATCCTACCTCTTCTGTTAGCCCTTGCTGGTGGGGATTGTTTTTCAACCATTTTTATATCCCAGAACTTAGCATTCTGACTTGGCAAGTGTTGGAACATAAGAAATGTTGATGAACTACACTGAAAACATGGCAGGATTATTTTTTTAAAGCCCTCAGGTACTGATTATTCATCCTATCCCCTTAAATGCTGAATGAAAATATTAATAAGTAGACAGATGGGAATACTAATATATATACAAGATCCAAATAATGCACTATTTCTTACCTGATGTGGACTGCTTCATCATGTTGTGCATTAAGAAACAGAGTAAAAATAGTAAAAACACGTGGAATTTACTTAAATAATACTGAAGACATTCTGACATATTCACTACAACTTAAAAAGTTAACAAAATCATAACCTCTCACTATCAACAAAGACATGAGACGTCAAGATTTCTTGGTATGTATTAAACAATGCTGACCTAAGAAAACATTTTGCAATTACAAAAGAAAAGCGATAAGCTAAGATATTATATAACTTTAAAGAATAAAGCACAGAATGCAGTATAGTTAATAAGAAAACAGGAAACTGTTATGTTCATAGTCTGATGAACGTAGGTTTTGACAGGAAACAGCAGTTCCTAACTGCATGATAGTAAAAATTCAAACACAAAAGAAAGCATTAAAAACGATTACAGTTATTTCACAGAAATATTATAATCAAAATTTTAAAGCAGAGAGAACCTGCAGGAATGAATATTCCCAAAGGACTTCATAATCAGTAAGGGTACGTATTTAAATTTTTTTCATTTACTTCATTAACTAAACTAAACCACTAAAGGTTAAGATAGAATTTTCTTTTGTAAAACAGAAAAGTGTCATAGTTTTGGAGATTTATAGACTTTAAATATAACTTCTTAATAAGTAATAGAAAAATTAGTGCTAGGAAAATTTGGTCATTGGAGCTAGTGTGCATGTGGACAGAGGACAGATGTTTTCTATGCGTTCACTTTCTTTCATCACATTACAGAATACTGGTAACTGGAAAAAGTTAGGGTTGATTTTTACAGTTGATTTTAAAGAGACACAGGTTATTCTTCCTCAATTTTAACATATTGGGGTAACAGATTTAGTAATAAACCCTTAGATATTATGATAAGTGAAATAAGTAAGTCAGAGAAAGACAAGTATCATATGATTTCACTTGTATGTGGAATCTAAAGAACAATATAAAGAACAAACAAAACAGAAACAGACTCATAGATACAGCGAACAGACTGATTGTTGCCAGATGGGAGGGGGGTGGCGGACAGGGTGAAAAAGGTGAAGGGATTGAGAAGTACAGATTGGTAGTTACAAAATAGGGGGATGTAAAGTACAGAAGAGGAAATATAGTCAATAACATTGAAATACCTATGTGTGGTGCCAGGTGTGTACTGGAAATATCAGGGGAACACTTTGCTAAGTATATGATTGTCTAACCACTATGCTGTACACCTGAAACTAATACAAAATAAAATTGAATGTAAACTGTAATTGAAAAAGAAAAACATTTAAACCCTTAGATTTACATGTTGCTTTACAGTTAAAAGTACTTCCAGGCATATTATTTCAAGTTAACATTTCCCCCCCTGTATGTGATTGGAGGTTGAATGGTGCAACTACCACTTTCTCAGATTCAAAAAAATATGAAGGAGTGCACTGAGTATTTTGAAAGACTATGAATCCACAACAAAGTGGAAAAAAATCATCCACACACCAAAAAAAACCCCTAACCAAATGAACTTTGATCACTACTAGACAGGGTTGAACCACTGAAGTGAGTCATGTGATACCACCAAGTGAAGTGCAAAACAGTTGCAGTAAGTTTCCAAGACTGAGTCATATCAGATTATAAAGCTTCTATTTGTACATTTGGTTGTATAATCAATCTGTAAAACACAGAGCTATATAGCTTTTAAAGCTAAATGTAACTTTTCTAGAAGAGATGTAGAATATATAAAATTTTAAATAACTCAATATTATACTTCACATAGGAAGATGGACATAAAATCCAATAACCCCAAAGATTTGTTTCTAAGTTCTAGAGGCTTTCATTTCCCCGCTGAAAGTTTAATCAGTAATTTTGTTGAATTCTTTATAGAATGGTTTTCTCAGTTTTCTAATTTTAAAATAAATGCAAATAGGAAATAATATGCTACATTTATTCTCAATTTTCAGCTTCTTTAAAAATGGAATTATACAGATGACAAAGATTAAAACTAGCAACAAGCACACAAACCCAAAGATTTCCAGTGAATCAGAACAGGAAACCAATAAAAGTGATCAATCGGAGGTCATGACTTTTTGATCGTAGTATTACATAGACAAGAGCCAAAATTTAGACCTACAGTACTTAAAAGATTATTTAAATATTCAAGAATTTTATTAAAATAATATAAAATAGACAATGCTGAAAATGTTT
Source organism: Plecotus auritus (assembly GCF_963455305.1). Taxonomy (NCBI): domain Eukaryota; kingdom Metazoa; phylum Chordata; class Mammalia; order Chiroptera; family Vespertilionidae; genus Plecotus; species Plecotus auritus. The sequence continues at coordinate 73,185,485 of NC_137771.1, forward strand.
CTGGCCTTAAGCTAAATAAAACTTGTTTAAAAACCAGGTAAAAACCTTAAACATTTTTTAAAACAATAGATTCTATGTTAAATGTATAAAATGCAATAGTTAAGACATTTTTAGAAGCAAAGGAAACATGTACGCATATTAATAAGTGAAAAAGGTGGAAAGGTAAGTTTGAAATTGAAGGAAGTTATACTATGCATTTGCCACTACAGGAGAGAGGGGGAAGAAATAAAAGTCATTTACAAAGAATTCTTAGTCTTTTTTTAGTGCATACTTAGATTTATCCAGTATACTGGGTCAAACAAATCGAAACTGCCATTTTCCTCTTCCTGGCAGCTGACATATCTTGATAAAATTGAAACCATTAAAATTATTTAGACGGTAGTCTAATGTCAATGGTTGATGAGGTTAGGAATATATGAGGTTCTATGTAAATCTATGACCAATTACAGGAAATAAATCACTTCACACTTGTTTCACTCTGAACTTTTAAAACTACATCAAAGTACCACGTACATTTCATTTGATTTAACCTTTAACTGAAGCACTGAAAAAATTCAAACCTTTAGCAAAACATCCTCATGAAGTGGGCTTTCTTGTTGTTTTGTTGGTGGTTTCTTTCGCTGTGCAGAAGCTTTTTATTTTGATGTAGTCCCATTTGTTTATTTTGCCCATGTTATCTCTGATTAGGGTTTAATCTCCAAAATTTATAGGGAACTCATACAATGTAACAAAAGGAAGATAAACAATCCAATCAAAGAATGGGCAAAGGACCTAAATAGACACTTTTCAAAAGAAGATACAAAGAAAAGGCTGAGAGACATGTGAAAACATGCTCAAAGTCACTAATCATCCAAGAGATGCAAATCAAAACAACAATGAGGTACCATCTCACATCTGTCAGAATGGCTATCATCCACAAACGACAAGTGCTGGTGATGTGTAGAAAAAGGAACCCTCGTGCACTGCTGGTGGGAATGCAAACTGGTGCAGCCACTGTGGAAAACAGTAATGGCATTTCCTCAAAAAATTAAAAATGGAACTCCCATTTAACCTAGTAATCCCACGTCTAGGAATATATATCCCAAGAAACCAGAAACACCAATGAGGTGTTTGGATATATGCACCCCTACGTTCATAGCAGCACAATTTACAATAGCTAAGATTTGGAAACAGACTAAGTGTCCATCAGCAGATGAGTGGATTAGAAAACTGTGGTACATCTACACAATGGAATACTATGCTGCCATAAAAAGAAGGAATTCTTACCATTTGCAACGGCATGGATGGAACTGGAGAGCATTATGCTAAGCAAAATAAGACAGTCATAGAAAGATAAATATCACATGATCTCACTCATTTGTGGAATATAATGAACAACATAAACTGAGGAACCAAAATAGAACCAGAGTCATACTGGTAGAAGCATCGAACAGACTGTCCAACCTATGAAGGAAGGCGGAGGGTGAGGGGGTAAGAGGTCAACCAAAGGACTTGTATGCATGCATCTGAGCGAAACCCATGGACACAGATGGGCGGGGGGCCTGTGCTGGAGGTTGGGAATGGCCGGGGAGAGGTCAATGGGGGAGAAAGGAGACTTATATAATACTTTAAACAATAAAGAATTTAAATTAAAAAAAAAAACACAACACATCCTCATGAAAAGGAAATACTTATTTTTTTAAAAATATGGATTGTATTATTTTAAAAGGAATTATTCCTCTCTAAAGCTAAATCATAGGTTTTATCAGTCCATCCAATCACTTAACCAAATTTTGAATCATGTACCAGATAAAGGACTTGAATTTAAAATACACAAAGAACTCCTACAACCTAATTTAAAAGAAATATCTCAATATAACATGGACAAAGGATCTGAATAAATATTTCTCTAAAGATATAAATGGCCAATAAGCATATGAAAAGATGCCCAATATCATTAGCTATCAGAATAAAAATCAGAACCTAGATGAGGTGACATTCACACTTACCAGAATGGCTTAATACTAATAAAAAAAGAGAGAAACTTAAAACCACAATCACACCTGCCATAAATAAACCAACAAACAAGAGCTAGTGAGGATATAGAGAAAGGGAACCCTAGTACACTACTGGTGAGTGCAGCCATTATGGAAAACAGTATGGAATTTCTTCAAAAATTAAATCTGGAACCGCTGTTTGACCCAGTGATCCCACTTCTAGTAATATAGCCTAAGAAACCTGAAACACAATCAGAAAGAATATATGCACTCCTATGTTCATAGCAGCACAATTTACAATAGTTAAGATATGGAAACAGCCCAAGTGCCCATCAGTAGATGAGTGGATAAAAAAGCTGTGGTATATTTACACAATGGAATACTATGCAGCAGTAAAAAAGAGGATCTCTTGTTCTTTGGGACAGCATGGAGGGACCTGGAGAGCATTATGCTAAGCGCAACAAGCCAGTCAGAGAAAGATCACATGATTTCACTCATGTGTGGAATCTAAAGAACAAAATAAACTGATGAGCAAAATAGGTCCACAGGCATGGAAGCATGGAACAGACTGATGGATCTCAGAGTGAAGGGGGAAGAGGGAGCAGGAAGAGATTAACCAAAGAACATATATGCATATATGCATAACCCATGGTGAAGGCCTGGGGTGTGGTGGAAACTGGGTGGAGGGGGACAATTGGGGGAAAATGGGTGACCTCTGTAATCCTCTCAACAATAAAGATTTTTAAAAAATATATTTATTGATTTCAGAGAGGAAGGGAGAGGGAGAGAGAGACAGAAACATCAATGATGAGAGAGAATCATTGATCGGCTGCCTCCTGCACATTCCCTACTGGGGATGGAGCCCGCAAGGGGGGCATGTGCCCTTGACCAGAATTGAACCCGGGATTCTTCAGTTCGCAGGCCGACACTATCCACTGAGCCAAACTGGTGAGGATGACAATAAAGATATTTTTTAAAGATATTGGCAAAGATATAGAGAAATTGGAACCTTCATATACAGCTAGTAGGAAGGTACAAGGATACAGCTGCTTGAGAAAAGAACTGGCAGTTCCTCAAATGGTTAAACAGAGATTTACCATATGACCCAACAATTCCACTAAAAATATACTCAAGACAAATGAAAATGTGTTTACAAAAAAACCTGTACACAAATGCTCACAGCAGCATTATTCATTACTAGAGGCCGGGTGCACGAAATTCGTGCACAGGGGGTGTGTCCCTCAGCCCAGCCTGCACCCTCTCCAATCTGGGACCCCTCGAGGGATGTCCGACTGCCCGTTTAGGCCCAGTGGGATCGGGCCTAAACGGGCAGTCGGACATCCCTCTCACAATCCAGGACTGCTGGCTCCCAACTGCTCGTCTGCCTGCCATCCTGATTGCCCCTAACCGCTTCTGCCTGCCAGCCTGATCACCCCCTAACCACTCCCTTGCCAGCCTGAGTGATGCCTAACTGCTCCCCTGCCAGCCTGTTTGCCCCTGACTGCCCTCCCCTGCAGGCCTGGTCACCCCCAACTGCTCTCCCCTGCAGGGCTGGGTCCCCCCCAACTGCCCTCCCCTGCAAGCCTGGGTCCCTCCCAACTGCCTTTCCCTGCAGGCCTGGTCACCCCCAACTTCCCTCTTCTGCTGGCTTGATCACCCCTAACTGTCCTCCCCTGCAGGCTTGATTGCCCCCAACTGCCCTCCCTTGCAGGCCTGGTTCCTCCCAACTGCCCTCCCCTGCTGGCCATCTTGTGGTGGCCATCTTGTGTCCACATGGGGGCAGGATCTTTGACCACATGGGGGCAGCCATCTTGTGTGTTGGAGTGATGGTCAATCTGCATATTACTCTTTTATTAGATAGGATAGAGGCCTGGTGCATGGGTGGGGGCCAGCTGGTTTGCCCTGAAGGGTGTCCCGGATCAGGGTGGGGGTTCCCTTGGGGCGTGGGGCAGCCTGGGCGAGGGGCCTGTGGTGGTTTGCAGGCCAGCCATGCCCTCTGGCAACCCAAGCGGAGGCCCTGGTATCTGGGGTTTATTTATCTTCTACAATTGAAACTTTGTAGCCTGGAGCAGAGCCAAGCCTTCTGCTTGCTCCATGGCGGCATCCATTTCTTTTGGGATTTATGTATCTTCTATAATTGAAACTTTGTAGCCTTAAGCGAGGCCTGAGCCGGCCAGGGTGTGTGGAAAGCTTGGCTTCCTCTATCGCCGGGGGCAACCCTAACCTCCTGCTCTTTCCAGCTCCGTGGCTGCTACCATTTCTGTTTGGGTTTATGTATCTTCTATCACTGAAACTTTGTAGCCTTGAGTGGAGGCCTAGGCCGGCAAGGGCAGGTGGAAAGCTTGGCTTCCTTCATTGCCAGGGAAACCCAAGCCTCCCTCCTGCTCTCTGTGGCCATAGCCATCTTGGTTGGGTTTATTTTCATATTCGCTCCTGATTGGCTGGTGGGCGTGGCTTGTGGGTGTAGCGGAGTGAGGGTTAATTTGCATATTACTCTTTTATTAGATAGGATAGCCAAAAAGTGTAAACAACTGAAAAGTCCATCAACTGAGGAATGGATAAATAAAATGTGGTATATCCTTATGAAGGACTATTATTAGGTAGTAAAAAAGGAATGAAGTACTGATACATGCTATAACATGAATGAACTTTGAAAACATTATGCTAAGTAAAAGAAACCAATCATAGAAAAAGACATAGCATATAATTATATTTAAACTAGAGGCCCCGTGCATGAAATTTGTGCACTCAGGGGTGTCTGTTAGCCTGGCCTGCGCACTCGCGCATTCCAGGAGCCCTCGGGGGATGTTTGACTGATGGCTTAGGCCTGCTCCACGCAGTCAGACATCCTTAGTGCTGCAGTGGAGGTGGGAGAGGCTCCCGCCACAGTCTCTGCACTCACCAGCTGTGAGCCCAGCTCCCCACTTCTGGCTGAGCAGTGCTCCCCTTGTGGGAGTGCACTGACCACCAGGGGTCAGCTCCTGTGTTGAGCATCTGCCCCCTGATGGTCAGTGCACATCATAGCAACCAGTCATTCTGCCTGTTCGGTCGATTTGCATATTAGCCTTCTATTATATCTGTCTCTCTCTCCCTCTCCCTTCCTCTCTTTTATTATATAGGATAAAATGTCCAAAAGAGGGACATCTCTAGAGATAGAAAGTAGATTATTGGTTGCCTAGGGCTGGTGAAGGGGCCTAGGGGGGAAATGAGGAGTGACTACTAATGGAAGTAAGATTAATTTTTAGAGTGATAAAAATGTGAATATAGTAAAAACCAATGAATTTTACACTTTGAATGGGTAAACTGTACTGTATGTGAATTATATATCAATAAAGATATGTATGTGTGTGTATATATAATTATTTTGTGGGTATGTTTCTAGTGGAGATATTGCCAGATTGAAAATAAATAATATTCTATTTAAGAAATGTATAGCCCTGGCTAGTTTGGCTCAGTGGATAGAGTCCCAGCCTGTGGACTGAAGGGTCCCAGGTTTGATTCCGGTCAAGGGCATGTACCTTGGTTGCGGGCATATCCCCAGTGGGGGGTGTGCAGGAGGCAGCTGATCAATGTTTCTCTCTCATCGATGTTTCTAACTCTCTCTCCCTCTCCCTTCCTCTCTGTAAAAAATCAATAAAATATATTTTTTAAAAAAGAAATGTATAAGATTTGATTGCATTTAAACAATTTACCAACAATGTTAATTTTCAACATCCAGTTTTTTCTTCAGCAGAAAAAGAAATGGTGGCTATTGTCTACAGCTTCATTTTAAATAGGCAGAAAATATTTGTAATAAAAGTTTTAATTTTTAGATTGAATTATTAAATATAAGAAGATAAATGTATTTGTAGTATTCACTTTTTTCTAAAACTAACTCCTCATGAAAAAATAATTTTACAAATACACAATACTCCTATATAAACTACACAAGTGTCACATTTTGTTACTGAACACAAAATAAGCTTTCAACCAGACAAGGTCAGTATCCCTCTCTTCCTCCTTCTGAGTGCTCACAGGCTGCTGATGTAAGATTGGGCACTTGCAAACAACATGACCTAATGAATGCTATCTTATCATATCACAGGTTCCTCAAACTGACCACAACAACTTAAATCAGACCGGCAGCAAAGGAGCACTAAGTCTCTGACACATATTATTGACATGACATTTCAGCTGTCCAGCTTGTGGGGAGTAAAAATCTGATTATCTCATGTCCAACTGCATCTGTGAGATATGGTCCATGAAAAGCACATGATTTACTGCACTGAAGACTTCCAACAACAATGTAAACGTTTTAGTATTTGTAAATCTGAGATAGCTAGTAGTTCATCTTTTATCAAATCTCCTTGACAGTAAATTTGTGAAGCACATTTTCAAATGTTCCTAGTTTGAACAAAATGTTATTGTTTCTTTTTAACAAACTAGCATTTAAAAATGGAATTACTTGATGCAAAAAAAATAAGGTTTTTAAATGATTGACTATGTTTCCAAATTCTGGCATAGTTGAAGAAATTGGACTCATATTGAAAAATATATAGCACTAAAAAACAGCGTTAAGTATTGGGTAGCTTGGTAAATAACAGCAAAAGAATATCTAAATTAGACTGAAAGGATTCAAACAGGCTCTGAGATGCATAATTTAGACCAAGGCTTTAAAAGGAATATAATTCAAAATATAATCAAGGAAGAATGTACTTAATGAATTTGCTCTTGTTTAAGAAAGCTTTACCCTCAGCCATCAGATCAATCTCTACAAATGCTCTTTTCACACTAAAAACAATCTGATCAGGGAAAGTCTCTTTCTGCTTTCAGAGATGCTCCTCTCTACTGATTTCCCTCCTACTTTTTATAGCTGCTCCTTCTCAGTCTCCTTTGTGAGCATTTAACCTGCCTCCAAACCTTTGCATATGATGGCCTCTCTCCAAAGACCCCTCTGCTCTCCTCTCCCTGGTGGTCTTATCCTTCACACACCATGAGACTTTTGATATGCTTCTAGGCCATGGTGCCATGTGATTCTACCAACAGCGATGCCCATGTTGCCTCTCACTAACAGTCTGAATTCTGAGTACTAATTTTATACATCTAGCACAGGACTGGGATGGATGTATAACGTTTGGAATGCAGAAAGTAAGGCCTAAGGATGCCTGGGAGCTAAAAGATGTTCAAATGTTTACGGAATAAATGAATATGTGAAGGAAATTGGCATCCCAAGGTCACAGTTAATCAGTGGCAGAACTAGGCCTAGAATCCAGGTCTCCTGACTTTAAGTTCCACTGTTGCAAAGATGATAGTTTCTTGACCACCTGTAGTAAGATGGAGAACAAACACAACATCCAGAAACAAAACTAAACCGATTAAAACACACACACACACAAAAGCAACAAATGAAAATCCAGAACAGCTATTAAGAACCTGATAAGTTACAAGGATACCTATCCTCCCCTCCCACTTTTCCATTTTATGGATGTGTTTAAAAGTTCATACTGGCATGATAATGAAAGGAGAAAGTTAAGAATTAGATGCAGAGGAAGGATAATCAGCTTTTGAATAAATAAGTTTTAAATATGAATATTCAAGTTTTGAAACCTGAGTATGTAAGTTCACTGGATTTTAAAATTGTAGCTTCTTTTGGTTGCCCATATCAGGTTGAATGAGATCTTCAAGCACATCCTATCAGTAAGATCTCAGAGTATGCTATTGGATAGCCTATTCATGGGAATGCTAAAAAAAAAAAAAAAGAAAAAAAAGTCTTTTCCACCCTTACTGAATTAAATCTGTTTAAGAATGTAAGTAATTATAAAACCATAAAAACTGTTGCTACAGGCTTTATAGTTAGCTCCATTTCCATTTCAAATGCTTATCATCATCTGCATTTATTTCTCATAATCCAAGTGGTATTTGACACCCAGTTTCCCTTGAAGTAGTTTCTTATGACTATTGTTTCCAATCTAATTGTCACAGAGTAATTGTTGGGACCATTTATTAAGCAATTTATAGACCAGTGCTAATAAGCAATGTTTCACTACCATACTATTGAATATTTGGCTATACAAATTTGATGTAAAATACTATTAAAAATTTGCCACCTAGTGCCAGAAAACACAGAAATGTTCAGAGACTAATGAAGGAATAGAAAAAAAGATATTGGTGCTAGCTTGAAAGAGTTCCCACTGGTCAAATTCAGGATAATCTGAACACCAAGAGAACAGAATGAATCTGAGAGTTCACAATACTGAGGACTTTTGAAAGACTAAAAAATATAAGGCTGAATAAGATACCATCTTTGCCATCAAGGAATTCACAGTTTAGATTGTTCCTAAGCATCAAGGAGAGTACAAGAACCATTAATTAAAATTAAAGAAATTAAGTGCTATGTATCTCCCATTTCTGAAATACTAAGTGCTCACTATCAGTACCAACTATATAGTCTTTGTCAAATTAACTTTACACTTTTCCCCATTAGACTGTAAGTTCTTCGACAGTAAGACTAGGAAGTACATTGTACTTTCAATAGTGTCTGGCACAACATCAGAAAAAATCCCATCTGACACAGCTTAATATCCAAGTCTGACTTTACAATTCTAATTGGTTCTGTTCCTTGGCCAGTGTGATATTATCTCCTAAGGATATATATATATACTAGAGGCCCGGTGCACGAAATTCGTGCACAGGGGAGGGGGGGTGGACCTCAACCCAGCCTGCACCCTCTCCAATCTGGGACCCTCGAGGGATGTCTGACTGCCCTCTCACAATCCAGGACTGCTGGCTCCCAACTGCTCACCTGCCTGCCTTCCTGATTGCCCCTAACCGATTCTGCCTGCCAGCCTGATCACCCCCTAACCACTCTCCTGCCAGCCTGATTGATGCCTAACTGCTCCCCTGCCAGCCTGTTTGCCCCTAACTGCCCTCCCCTGCAGGCCTGGTCACCCCTAACTGCCCTCCCCTGCAGGCCTGAACCCCTCCAACTGCTCTCCCCTGCAGGCCTGGGTCCCGCCCAACTGCCCTCCCCTGCAGGCCTGGTCACCCCTAACTGCCCTCCCCTGCAGGCCTGATCCCCTCCAACTGCTCTCCCCTGCAGGCCTGGTCGCCCCTAACTGCCCTCCCCTGCAGGCTTGATCGCCCCCAACTGCCCTCCCTTGCAGGCCTGGTCCCTCCCAACTGCCCTCCCCTGCTGGCCATCTTGTGGTGGCCATCTTGTGTCCACATGGGGGCAGGATCTTTGACCACATGGGGGCAGCCATCTTGTGTGTTGGAGTGATGGTCAATCTGCATATTACTCTTTCATTAGATAGGATAGAGGCCTGGTGCACGGGTGGGGGCCAGCTGGTTTGCCCTGAAGGGTGTCCCGGATCAGGGTGGGGGTTCCCTTGGGGCGTGAGGCGGCCTGGGCGAGGGGCCTGTGGTGGTTTGCAGGCCAGCCACGCCCCCTGGTGACCCAAGCGGAGGCCCTGGTATCTGGGGTTTATTTATTTTCTACAATTGAAACTTTGTAGCCTGGAGCAGAGCCAAGCCTTCTGCTTGCTCCGTGGTGGCAGCCATTTTTTTTTGAGATTTATGTATCTTCTATAATTGAAACTTTGTAGTTTTAAGCGGAGGCCTGGGCCAGCCGAGGTGTATGGAAAGCTTGGCTTCCTCCATCACCGGGGGCAACCCTAGCCTCCTGCTCTTTCCAGCTCCGTGGCTGCCGCCATTTCTGTTTGGTTTTATGTATCTTCTATCATTGAAACTTTGTAGCCTTGAGTGGAGGCCTACGCCAGCAAGGGCAGGCGGAAAGCTTGCCTTCCTCCATTGCCAGGGAAACCCAAGCCTCCCTCCTGCTCTCTGAATTTGAGGGAACAACTCAGATGGCCATAGCCATCTTGGTTGGGTTTATTTGCATATTCACTCCTGATTGGCCAGTGGGCGTGACCAGTGGGCGTGGCTTGTGGGTGTAGCGGAGTGATGGTTAATTTGCATATTACTCTTTTATTAGATAGGATTTTTAAAAATATATTTTATTGATTTTTTACAGAGAGGAAGGGAGAGGGAGAGGGGGAGAGAGTTAGAAACATTGATGAGAGAGAAACATCAATCAGTTGCCTCCTGCACACTGGGGATGTGCCCGCAACCAAGGTACATGCCCTTGACCGGAATCGAACCTGGGACCCTTGAGTCCTCAGGACAACGCTCTATCCACTGAGCCAAACCGGTTAGGGCATCTCCTAAGGATATTTATGCAGCCCTCTGATTCTATTGTTTTTCTTTCTTTATTGATTAAGGTATTACATATGTGTCCTTATCCCCCCATTGCCCCCCCGCCCCCCGCTCATGCCCTCACACCCCTGGTGTCTGTGTCCATTGGTTATGCATATATGCATGTACAAGTCATTTGGTTGATCTCTTCAGCCCTTTAATTCTGAGGACCAGATCCAAATCCCTCATTTCAGATTGATTCTACATTCTCTAAGTTGGCAGCTCACCCAGACTTTATCCTAGAAATCCCTTAACAAACCTTCTTAAAGCATATACTACCTTAGTCAATATTTCTGAAAGGCTTCTTTCCTTGGTATCTTATCTTTACTAGGTTCTAATTACTTTCCCCACTTTGTTCTTTATTTTTAATTTTTCTTTTCTTTTCATTATCTCACCTTATTCCTATATTTTGTATCATTTTCTCATGATTCAACTCCAGTTCCTTAATTAAATTTCCATCATTAGAAACACATATTTTCATTAAGAAATTTAAAAATCTTTTTTACCTATAATAGAAAAAGGATACATAGATGCATATAATTGGGTAGAACACCCTCTTTTTATGAATATGACATAAAACTAGAAAGTGGTCTAAAAATCTTAAATAAAAGTAATGTATTCTATGTAAGATTATTACAGGTTTTCTATGAATGTGGTATGTTTTATATTCTTTTGAAGGTGAAGAATGAATGAAAATATATATAGCTATGGAGATTTAAAAAATTAATCTAGAAACAATTGCTGGAAGTTTGTCCACCAGTTAAATAACAAACTCTTGAAACAGAATGTATTGAATGGTTGAGCTAATTTATATCATTTGTAAGCTTGTATTTTTAAAATAACAGATATATATGAAACTAGGTTGACTGTTTTTTTTACCTGAGGATATATTTTATTGATTTAGAGAGCGAAAGGGAGAGGGATTAAAGGAGTGGGAGAGAAGGGGAAGGGGAGCCGGGGGGGGGGGGGCGGGAAATGGGATGGGGGAGGGAGTGTAAGAGATCAGTTGCCTCCTGCACTCTCCCTGACCAGTGATCAAACCCACAACCTTTTGGTGTATTAGATGACACTCCAAACCAACTGAGCCACTGGTCAGGGCTGGGTGGACTATTTTTGTCTAGTTTTTTTGTTTCTGGAAATGTTTAATTTGGCTAAAAAAATCTTAGTTGCCTCTATTTTCAGAAAATCATTTAATATCTAAAAGCTAAGATTTTAGTAGCAGCCACTGAAAACTGAAGCAGAATTTGAGGGAACAACTCAGACCAATTCCCCAGCCTCAGATGGAAAAGAAGTCCAGAACCTGATGCTGAAAGAAAAGTAAAGAACACTAAGTGAGAGTAGATTTCTAGTTACTAGACATCGGGTTCTCATCTGACAGAAGTAATTAATTTTAATTCAATGAAACACTTATGGGCCTCCCACCATATCTGACATGTGAAGTTAGATTGGCAGATGGTTGAAGGGAGGTGGGATATAGCTGATCAGAAGCCAGAATGCCTGGGCAATAGTTCCGTCTCTGCCACTAACTAGCTGCGTAATTCTGGGTAAGTCCCTTAACTTTTGGGCCCTCAGTTTCCTCATTTATCAAGTGAAAAACTAGATAAACTTTAAGAACACGTCTGGCTTAAAAATATATGATGAATCTGAAATCTCAGCTTTAAGTGTTTTACATAGTGATATTATTGCAGACAAAATATTGTACATTGTACAATAATTATCTTGACTTCAAATAAAATAACTGCTTATTCAAGATAAAATGGAACATATAAGAGGAAGAGAAGTAATAACACTCATTTAAATATGTCATTAAAAATGAATTTTATATTCATAAATGGAGGTTACAAAATTAAAAAATAGTGCTAAACATTTAATCCAAAGATCTTAAAGCAATTTTTGTAGTTGTACAAATAAGTCCTCTCATTATCTACATGGAACCTTTTTGGGCAGCAAAGAAAAAAAAAAAACATTTTGCTTGTACTGAGGCCTGTGAGCTTCTACATGGCACTTTACATTTCTCTAACTAGAGAAAGAATAAATTTAAGGGGATAATTTCTTTAATTAAGAATCTGCCACACAGAAAAACTGAGCATTTTTTACTGTACAAACATACATGAAAACTTATAACACCATATGTTGAAAATTTTCTCAAATAATTCTAAGACTAAAATTCAGCAGGCATCAGTACAATTAGAAGACATTTAAAAATATTTTTAAATTCTTTTTTATTGATTTTGTTGCTTTTAGAGAGGTAGGGAGAGAGAGAAATATCGCTTTATTGTTCCACTTAATTTATGCATTCATTTTTTAAATAAAGTACAAGACATATCCATTAACAGATCTAAATTTATCTTTTAGTTTCTTTATAATAAGAAGCTAAAAGTAGGTAAATTTACTTTTAATATTTAATAATTTTTATCTCACTTAACTTAGTAAAACTCTAAACTTTTGAGTTACCAAACTATTTTTGGGAAACTATGTTTAAGCATATGTATATGTATATGTATATGTATACACACATATACATACATATACACATGTGTTATATACATATAATATAAAGTTAATAAATTTAATAGTTTATTATAAAGTTAATAAATTTAATAAAGTTTATTATAAAGTTAATAAATTTAATAAAGTTTATAATATAAAGTTAATAAATTTAAAAGACATGTCTATTCAAACCAAAGTTAAACTAATTTTAATATTAAATATTTTCCTAGATTACATTATCTTAAAAACAAAGGGTTTTTATTATTGCTTAATTTATATAAGCCAAGTAAATATTAAACTTAACAACAGCTCTTGGAGGTAAAAAAAAAAAAGAACACTATATCACATACAAAACAAACAAGATCACAAAAAGATAAAAAACAAACTGAATTACAATAATTATAGAAAAAACACAAGACTTTTATTTTCCCTTCACAATTTTTAAGGAGGCTGGGGAAAGGAGGGAGGGGTCAGGCATGGAAGACTTCAGCCACTTGTACAAAATAAAGGCTATAACAAGAGACAAAAAAGAACTCTGCAATTTCACTTCTGGGTATTTATCTGAAGAAACCCATAACACAATTTTGAAAGACATATGCATCCCTATGTTCATTGCAGCATTATTTACAATAACCAGGATATGGAAGCAACCTAAGCATCTGCTGACAGACAAATGGATAAAGAGGTGGTACATATATACAATGGTATATTCCTCAGCCATAAAAATAGAGTGAAATCTTGCCATTTGTGACAACATGGATGGACTAAAAGGGTATTAAGTAAGAAAAGGAAAATACTATGATTTCACTTATATGTGAAATCTAAAAAACAAAATAAATGATCCAACAAATCAGAAACAAACTTATATAGAGAACATTATGATGGTTGCCAGATAGGAGGGGGGGGGTGGGCGAAAACAGGGAAGGGATTACGATTATAAATTGCAAATTGCCAGGTATAAAAATAGTCATGGGGATATAAAGTACAACATAGGGAATCCTATCTAATAAAAGAGTAATATGCAAATTGACCATCACTCCAACACACAAGATGGCTGCCCCCATGTGGCCAAAGATGGCTGCCCCCATGTGGACACAAGATGGCCACCACAAGATGGCCAGCAGGGGAGGGCAGTTGGGAGGGACCAGGCCTGCAAGGGAGGGAAGTTGGGGGTGACCAGGCCTGCAGGGAAGGGCAGTTGGGGGGGACCCAGGCCTGCAGGGGAGAGCAGTAGAGGGGGACCAGGCTGGCAGGGGAGTGGTTAGGGAGTGATCAGGCTGGCAGGCAGAAGCGGTTAGGGGCAATTAGGAAGGCAGGCAGGTGAGCAGTTGGGAACCAGCAGTCCTGGGCTGTGAGAGGGATGTCCGACTGCCCGTTTAGGCCCGATCCTAATGGGATTGAGCCTAAACGGACAGTCGGACACCCCTGGAGGGGTCCCAGATTGGAGAGAGTGCAGGCTGGGCTGAGGGACATACCCCCCCCCCCGTGCACGAATTTCGTGCACTGGGCCTCTAGTCACTAATAATAGAGGAATATGCAAATTGTCCAGGATGCCATCACAGTAACAACTGAACAGCAGGCTGCATGGGGCAACCAGGCTGGCAGGGGGGGCAGTTGGGGGCGACCAGGTCGGCGGCGGAGGGGGGGGCAGTTGTGAGTGACCCGGCTGGCAGGGGGGCAGTTGGGGTTGACCAGGCCAGCAGTGGGGCACTTGGGGGTGACCAGGCTGGTGGGGGGGGCAGTGAGGGGCAACCAGGCCAGCGGGGGGGGGCAGTTGGGGGCGACCAGGCCGGCAGGGGGGTACTTGGGGGTGACCAGGCTGGCAGGGGGGTCAGTGAGGGGCAACCAGGCCAGCGGGGGGGGAGGGGCAGTTGGGGGCGACCAGGCCAGCAGGCAGAGGTGGTTAGGGGTGATCGGGCTGGCAGGGGAGGCAGTTAGATCCCTGGGATCGGGCCTAAACCAGCAGTCGGACATCCCCCAAGGGGTCCCGGATTGGAGAAGGTGCAGGCTGGGCTGAGGGCACCCCCCCACCCATGCACGAATTTCATGCACCAGCCCTCTAGTATTGTAATAACTATGTATGGTGTCAGTTGGGCATTAGACTTAGAGGGTGATCACTTCATAAGTTATATAAAATTCACTCACTATGTTGTACACCTGAAACTAATATAATATTATATGTCAGCTGTATTTGAAAAATTTAAAAAAATTATTTAAAAAAGGCCCAAGCCCGTTTGGCTCAGTGGATAGAGTGGCCACCCATGCACTGAGGGGTCCCTGGTTTGATTCCAGTCATGGGGAAGGAACCTTGGTTGCTGGTTCCCCGGCCCTGGTCAGATGGGTGCAGGAGGCAACCAATCAATGTGTCTCTCTCACATCAATATTTCTCTCTGTCCCTCTTCCTCCCACTCGCTCTAAAAATCAATGGAAAAATATCCTCGGGTGAGGATTCACCAAAAAAAGAAGAAGAAGAAGAAGAAGAAAAGCTAGGGAGATCCAAGATGGTGGCAGAAAAGGTGGATGTTACACTCACCTCCTCCTAGGACCAAACTGGAATTATAACTAAAATATAGAACAATCAACCTGAATAACCAACTGAAGACTAGCTGAAGAGAAGTCTTATAACCAAGGAAAAGAAAGAAAAGCTATTAAGCAAATAGAACTAGAACTACTTTTGTAAGATTTTAAGAACATAAAGCACATTAAAACTATTTTATTAAGATATAAAAATTCATCAAAGCTGTTCAATGGAAAAATTTAATTTTTAGTGTAAGCGAACTATCTTTAATCTGAAATAAATTTACCTATTCCTAGAACATCCATTGGAACACATCACTATGAAGAACTAGTGAAAACATAGACTCTATATTCCAAACACATTTCTGAATCAGTTGTTTAGTATGCATTTTCCCATAAAACAATACTGCAAATGATAGCAAGGCTTCAAAGGACTGAGAAGTTTAGTCAACTGGTAATTTGGCTTAACTATTGAAATATATTTCTCAATTTGTCTATACCTAGATGATTTCTGAGTACATTTCCTTTGGCTTATAAATGAGAATAACTTTCTACCTCATCTTCCTTTCCTGGTATAAAGAAAAATTATTTGTCTTTAGTGGTCAGCAGCTGTAAGAAGATAGAACTATGTTGCAAAAGTAGATGGCTTACTCATTTCTGGTACCTATAATTTTGTTTATTTTAATGTTCCTGATGCCCAATCTGCCTGAAAAATTCTTTTCATTTTCAAAACCCAGCCCAAATACTGTTACCAGCATACTTACCCCTGTATGTTTCAAAGGAGGCTATATAGCATACGGTGGTTTAAGTGCTTTGGATGGACTTGGAGTCATATAGTCTGAATTAGCATCTACCTCTATTACTGACTAGTATATGACCATGAGGAGTTATTTAATACTTTTTATTATATGTAAAACATGAATAATAATAATTCTACCTACTCAAAGGATTGCTGTGAAGATTAAAAGAAATAATGGAAGTATAACACTTAGTTCAGTGTCCAGCAGAGAGTGACTGTTAAATGAATGGTAGCTATTATCCTATCTAATAAAGAGGGAATATGCTAATTGACCCTCACACCGTCGCGAAGATGGCAGTGCCCACAGCCAATAAGGAGGGAATATGCTAATTGACTTCCCCACCCTCAAAGATGGTGGTGCCCACAGCCAATAAGGAGGGAATATGCTAATTGACTTCCCTGCCCCCAAAGATGGTGGTGCCCACAGCCAATAAGGAGGGAATATGCTAATTGACTGCCACGCCCTCAAAGATGGTGGTGCCCACAGCCAATAAGGAGGGAATATGCTAATTGACTGCCATGCCCTCAAAGATGGTGGTGCCCACAGCCACAAGATGGTGGTGCTCAGTCCCCTCAGCCCCGCCGGGGTGGCAGGTGTGTGGCAAGGCGGACCCAGCCGCTCCGCGTGCCTGCCTCTGGAGTCCCCCAGTCCCCTCAGCCCCTCAGCCACCCAGGGCCAGCCCGAGGCTCAGGCAAGCCTTGGATGGCGGCTGCCCAGCCACCCAGGGCACCCGAGGCTCAGGTAACCAGGGCCGGCCAAGGCTTGCGCTGCTGGCAGTGGCAGCAGCAGAGGTGTGATGGAGCGTCGTCTTCCCTTGATCACTGGGTTGCCTCCTGCCCCGGAGGGCTCCTGGACTGTGAGAGGGAGCAGGCCGGGCTGAGGGACCCCCCCCCCCGCCCCGTCCAGTGCATGAATTTTCATGCACCGGGCTTCTAGTCTATATATACAAAAGCCTAAGCGACCAGCCAACTGTTCGACCATCCGACCAGTAGTTATGACATGCATTGACCACCAGGGGGCAGACGATCAACGCAGGAGCGGAAACCACAGGCATGGAAACATGAACAGACTGATGAATCTCAGAAGGAAGGGGGGAGGGTGGGAAGAGATTACCAAAGATCTTATATGCATACTAGAGGCCCCTCGGCCTGGCCTGTGCCCTCTCGCAATCAGGGGACCCCTCGGGGAATGGCAGAAAGCCAGTTTCGCCCGATCCCTGCAGGCCAGGCCGAGGGACCCCACCTGTGCATGAATCTGTGCACTGGGCCTCTAGTAATGCTATATTTTTTATTATAGACTGTGAGACTCTTGAGGCTATACATTGTGTTTCAATCTTCTTTATCTTCAGTTCAAAACCCTAATATATAGTGGAGGCTATGATGACAGATGGGTGGGAAGATAGGTTGTGGAAGATGGGATATGGAAAGCACTTGAATTGGGATCCAGCTTCTTTTCTATGTATGCCATGAGGGCAGGATATAGGGATAGCGGAGGATTTAACCACAGCTCTTGCCAGGTCTGGGGTAGCACAGGTTTCCATGGGGAATTCTGTGGATAACTTAGCAGGATAATAGAGGCTCCAAATTAAAAAATTTCTATGAAAAGTAGGTAAAATTAGGAACAAAATTAGTTAGGTGGTGAGAGTAGGAATAGCAGGGGTTGGGAGTCAAAGAAGACACTGGGATGAATCATAGGAAACCGCAGTAAGTGAAGATAAAGCTCCATTTGTAGTGCTAAACAGGAAGAGACAGGGATTCTTCAGGCTAGGTCAACTGTGGAACTCACTCACTGGCTAGGTCAACTGAAGAATTCACTTACTGGGTATATGCAAATTCACGTGTCAAGAGAGTGAATAACATATTAGTAAAATATTGTCATTAATTGCCGTTCCTAAATTTTTAAATATTGATGATGTTTTCTAATCTAATGTCTCCATAATCAACACAGAAAAGAATAGGCCAAACTGAATTCAATCCTGGCCCAACCATTTACTACTTGTATAATCCTGGGCCAGTTACTTAATAATTGTGAGTTTGTTTCTATATCCATTCAACTGAGAATACCACCAACATGTGGGAGTATTATGAAGGAGGGTTAGTAATAATGCTTGGCCCATAAAGGGTACTCAATAGATAGTAACTATTATTGTTATTTTACAGATCAACAATAAAATCAACCATTCATAAAAAATAACCTGCTTAATCCTCTTTACTATTTCATACAGCTGACTATTCTAAGTGGTCACAGTTGTTATAACATGTACAACAATGCTGTATCAGCAAGTTTTGTCTCAACATTTCCTTTAAAATTTAGAGAAGTACAAAAATCAGCTAACAAAGTGACTATTAACAGTCACCTGCTCATACCATTAATATCTGAAAGTTAATTTTTATGTTGAAAGCCAAAGATTTTGGCATATTCTAGCATATAAGGCAAAAGTTAAGTTGGAAATTTTAGACTGATTTTGGTTAACTTTTTTTCCCACTGTGAAGTGCTGTATTACAAGAATGGGGTGATAACTTTGTAAGTTATATATTGTACACCTGAAACAAATATATTGTATGCCAACTGTAATTGAAAAAAAAAAAGTAAATAAGTAAAATGAAAAATCACTAGAATAAAAAAGTTACCTAACTTAAGAAATTGGTCTAAAAAAATAGTAATTTTCATTAAGTCTACTACAACCATTATCTTGGTTTAAACTGTACCTTTTTTCATTTATCTTTTCTTTAGTTATAAAACTTTAAAACAGGCAAGTGTATTAAAATCTACTCAAAAAACATCATGAAAAGGAATCTCCAATTGAAGACCTATAATGGTTCCATATTATTTAGTAAATTTAATTTCTTCTAGCTTTGAAGATTCACCATAAACTGGTTCTAGTCAATCTACCCTTATTTCCCACAACGTAGTCATGTTAATTCTATTTTGTTGTTGTTGTTAAACCTCACCTGAGGATATTTTTTCCATTGTTTTAGAGTGGAAGGGAGGGGGAGAGGGAAAGAGAGAGAGAGAGAGAGAGAGAGAGAGAGAGAGAGAGAGAGAGAGAGAGAGAGAGAAGCATCAATGTGAGAGAGACTGATTGGTTGCCTCTTGCACTCGGCCCTAGGGGCCGGGGATCGAGCCTGCAACTGACTTATGTGCCCTTGACCGGAATCAAACCCAGGGCCCTTTGGTCCTCTGGCCCACGTTCTATCCAACCAGCTAAGGCAGTGACATTAATTCTTAATTGAATCTGGCCTTCTCTAAACTCCCAACCTCTGTGTTCTGAGCTCACCCTCCTTCCAAGTTCTTGTGGCCCCCAGCTCTACTGTACTCACTCTCCTCTCTACCAGGTTTTCTGACTGGGGCCTGTTTAAACCCAGGACTCTGGCCTACTCTGAATCCCATAATTAACATCTCATCATAAACTGTTTTACCTTTTATTTGCACAATCTAGCTCTTTCTATTAACAGTAGAAAATTCTACTGTTGATTATTTTCTTTGCATGCTTGTATAACATAAAAGACTGCTTTCACAGGCCACACATGAAAAACCGATGGTAAAGCTAAACCTCCTCTGAACTATTTTCTACTGATCCTGACGAGGAGAGTATCATTATTTTCAGTCAAGGTACATGACAGGAAAATTTAATATTTGCAGACTGATTTTTACGACAGTCTTAGAAATAAAGTCAAACCCACATACAATTTTCTTAATTCAGCAACATGAAAATTTCCTTATCACTAGAAATCAAAATTATAAATGGGAGAGTGCTCTACTTTAGTCATTAATTTCCTTGAGAAAACCTTTTGAACACAAGGAATAATGCTTGGGTTTTCAAAAGAATAAGCATTTCTAGACCATGCTTATTTGTAACTTGTTTTTTAATACTCGGCTAGTGGATCAGAAGAGATCATAAAAAATGGACACAAATTAAGTAAAAATTAGGCAGAATCCTAAATCCCTCATATGTTATCATGGCTGAAAATCAATATTCACAGGAATGATGCCCAAAATTTTAGGACAAATTAAATTAAACCATATCTAAGATTAAAAATTTTTGTTAATGTTTTGTTTCTTCATTCAGAATTTACTTAGATTGACTACCTCCAGGAGGTATTACTCAAAACACTCAGACTTTAACTGAAGAGTGTAACACCAGGAAAGAGTAATGTCCAAACTTTTTCCTTTGAGGTTTAAATGAACTTACTGAGTGTTTTTTTTTCCCCTTAACAAAGAGGCTTATGTTACCCATTAAATTCTCATCACTATGAATAAACATTATTGTACAAATAATTCAAGATTGGATGAGAAACATGCTTTTCCATTAATGTCTGAAAGATATTTATCATTAGAAAATAATAGAGGACAACAAAATTGACCTAGAGCCACAGTAACAGAAAATATTTCTCTATCAAAACACATTAGTTTAAATAATTTAAATTACTTAATACAGTACACTAGGCAAAACTATCTGAATTTCATGAGTTGAATCTCACAGATTCAAGGCAGTGCCAGTTTGAAAGTATTCAGATACTAAGAAATCTGTTAACTGAAATTAGGCAAGTATCCTTTTTTGCAATCTCAGTAATACCTCCATGCAGGGAAAAAGAAGAGAAGAGTAAAATGACTTCCCTCTATCCACAACGGTAAATACCACAAATCTATCGGTATATATAAAAATTTTTAGTTTAATTGCAGTCACTTTGACACTTGAGACAAACTATCAAGGGTTTTTAGATCACAATAAAAAATAAAATATTTTTCATGCAAATATTGACTATTTTAGATCATGATTAAATAGGCTTAAGAAAAATAAATCTTCAATATTGGAACACAAAAAAATCTTATTAAAAGAAGACAATCTTCTAAAATAGAATTATAATCAAGAATTTACAGAAAACACTTATCATGAAAGAGTCAGTCTTAACCAGTAATAAAGTGTTGTTTCAATACAGAGGAAGAAAGAAGAAGATCAAAATTTATCACTTACCTCATGATTCAGCTCTGCTATCTGATCTTTCAGTTCCCTAATATACTGGTTAGAATCAGACTTGTTAAGCTGTCCTTGAAGCTTTCCTTCTTCTTTCTGTTTTGTGAAAACATCAAAGGAAAAACAAAGTAATTTTCACAGCATGTACTCAAATACTTTAAAATATAGGACAGCATAATGGCATAACCTTTAATTGGCTAAATTCTGAACAAATCTGTTCTCAAACTATCTATGAAAAACAATTCATAGTATACTATACTGAGTATTTCTAAATAATGCTTAATGGGACTGTTTACAATACAATTTACAAAATGTACCCTTGAGAGACTCTTACAAATCAATTTAATTGGGTCTAGTAGTGAAAAAAAATTATCCTAGAATTTCAAAGCCATTTATCTGGTTATTTTGAGTGCTAATGATTTTCTCTCTATAAGAGATTCAGTGCTTAGCTGAGAAGGGAGTAAGCCTCCTACAGCTACACTGGGAATCTGCTTTCACTTGGGCAACAGAGAAGGGGAGGAAAAAAGGTTCTTCAAACCACTCTTAAAAGGGAAAGACAGCTCTCTCTTCTGTTCAATTAGCTCAGGAATGTGTGCTGGGAGTCCTAGAAATCGCTGCTATAGCCCATCCCCTTATTGCTCTTTGGCAACCTGCATTAAAAACCTTTTATTGGATACTAGTGGCTCGGTGCATGAAATTTGTGCACATTAAAAGGGAATTAGAGGAAATAATTTAATATTGCTATTTGCCCTTTCTCTATAATAGAAGTGTTAGAGATGAAAGAAAATTAGTAAAATGTATATGAAAATCTCCCTCCTGTCAGAGTCTGGGGCACGCTGCGGGACCTAGAGTCAAGTCCCTGCCCACCACCTGTACGCGCTTCGAAAATGCAGGAGACCCAGACCCAGCTGGCCCCACCCCCATTGGGTGAGACCCGAACCTGGCCGGCCCCACCCCCATCAAACCCCTCCAGGCGGGGGGCACAGCCTCAGGTCC
Source organism: Plecotus auritus (assembly GCF_963455305.1). NCBI lineage: Eukaryota > Metazoa > Chordata > Mammalia > Chiroptera > Vespertilionidae > Plecotus > Plecotus auritus. Next base: position 73,207,471 of record NC_137771.1, read on the forward strand.
CCCGGCCGGCACTGGGGCAGGGGGGTGGGCATGGCCTGAGGTCCCCTGTCAAGCCCCACTGGGCGGGTGTTGTGGCCTGAGGTCCCCATCAAACCCCGCCAGGCAGGGGGCACAGCCTGAGGTCCCCCGGCCTGGCACTGGGGCGGAGGGCGCAACCTGAGGTCCCTCGCCCTGGCCAGTGCCACGCAGCCTCAAGTCCCTGCTGTTTGGTCGTGACGTTATGGCATCCTGGCTAATTTGCATATTCCTCTATTATATAGATAGATGGCCTGCTGAAGCAGTTTGATTTAACTAATATATGTATAGCTGTAAAACACAACTATAATTTCTACAGGCTCTAAAACTTTTCTTATATATTTAAACACATGAATATCACATATAAATCACCTAAGCACGGATCTAATTTAACAATTACTATATCCCAAATACGTATGCTAGGCTTCTTAAATACGCCTATGAATTTTAACCATAAGCCTTAAGGAAAAAACACACATATTTTGAAACTTTAGTTAAAATACTAGTTTGTCAGCCAGAGAAGGGTAGAACCTACAGAAGAGCCGAGAAACCCAGCAGAGTCCTAATTAAATTATTTCAGAAGCCTTTCCTACCTGTTTTTTCTTTTCTTTTTAAAAAGATTTTTATTGATTTTCAGAAAGAGGAAGGGAGAGGGGAAGAGAGAAAACATGGATCAGCACAACCCCTACCAGGGATTCAGCCCACTACCCAGGCATATACCCTGACCAGGAATCGATCCGGCAACCTTTTGGTGCATGGGAGGATGCCCATCCAACTGAGCCACACTAGCCTGGGCAACCTGTTTTTTCATTTAATGAACCAATAAAGTCCCTTTATTATTTGAACCAGTATGTGTATGGGTTTCTATCACTTGCAACCATAATAGCTAAAATATCTTGAGGACTTATCATGCCTTCTCCATTGAGGTTCCCCAAAGGAATTAAGCCCTAACTCCTAAAAGCATCCTTGTATGTAGTGATTTAACTCACCTCCCAAATTCAGTCTGTTTCATGACTATTTTATCCTAACATTTTCCTTGGCTATAGACTTACTCCACCTTAGTCCTGTGAACCCTAAAGTGGGAAAGGATGATGTCAAGTAGAAGGGAATAGGTAGTGAGAAGAAAGAATGTAGAAAAGAGAAAAATAACATATGAAGGGAAACTATTCAGTGATGTAAAATAAAAAATAAAAATATTATTTTTATAAAATGTATTTTCCAAGTATTATATGTAGCATAAGAAATGGCAGCAGCAACTGAGTAAGTAGATACACTTCCAAAGGCGACTAAGTTGGTGAGAATTACGCACTTGGATATATGTGTTCAGCTATCCTTGATGATTTTTAACTTTAGTATCACATCATATTAATTCCCTTTAAATGGTTGATTAAATAGAAAGTGTAACCCACTTCTAGAAAGAAATCCTTCAGTATGAAATGGAAAGGCTAGATATTTGTGGTTTGGAGTAAGACTTGGAGAAAGGTACCTTTAAATCTGGTCCCCAATGAAGGCAAAGTTCTTGAGGATTTTGGAGATCCCATAGCAGTAATATCATGTGGGATACAATAAAAATTTCAGGGCAAATAAAATGACAAAGCCCAAGGTAAGCTCTAATGTTGTAAGAAAGAAGTTCAAGAATGCAGAAATACTTCAAGTTTAAAGGATGGAAAATGACCAGTAACAATAATTAATATCAATTATTTCCTATAAAAAAAAAGTTTGTTAAGATAGAAACCATTAAATTTGTTTTTATAGAAAGTGATCAAGTGATGCCAAAGAGCTGTTTCCTCCAAAGGTAGTCTTAGTAGGATTTAGCTAAACTTTTTTTATATAGCACCTTGATGTCTTTGGAGGAAAGGCAATATTTAATAAAAAATGAGGCAGTTTAAGAAATTTTACAATAAAAATGGGAGTGTTTTTAACTTAAAAAAGACTCCTGAAAGATACTTGTGGAAATCAAAAAAGCTCTCTTAGCTTTTATAACTAAAAAAACCCAGATGGTCCTTGAATTTTCATTAATCGTAGGAAAAAGGAAGAATTTCAAAGAGAAAAACTTTGTATGTTTGATTAACTCCTATTGTATATAATTTTCTTTTTAGATTTAAATGTAACTTTATAAAGCTTAATATTGGATTTCTTCTGCAAAACTTTTACATACAATAAGTCAGACTATGATGTCCCTTAAACCAGTTTCTCTGGATACATACACACACACACAAACAAAAAGGGTGGCACTTTTGCTAGGTTGACCAGCAATTTGTAAGGCACACTGACTAAACTGAGGAAAGAGGAAGGGTGACCCGAGGACAAGACAATCACCATCTCAGCACACTTGTGACACATCAGCAGCACATCAGTTTGACAGACACACCAGCTGGAAAACTCTGCCTGGGATATTCTGATTCGACAGTCTGCTTAAAGGGAATACAGCTGCTACTTCAAAAACAGAAGTAAAAAGTGAGAGAGATATTCTAAATGCTATTGAATAAATTAAAATGTATAAATAACCTTTTATCTAAAAGTCTGGGGTTTTTGTGTTCTACAAATCGGCTCTCAATTAAATATATTAATTCAAAGTCATTTAAGAATCCTCTTTAAATGTAAAAACTGAATAACTATAAATTTACAATACCCCCCCAAAAAATATAAGTAAATATTATATTTTAAGAAGTAGGTATCAATTTAATTTCACTTTTGAGACAGTTTATTCAATAACCTAATATTTAAGGTTTTTTGCAAGTATTTTTAAGCTTTCTATTTTCAAGCAATGTCCACATGGTTCTTTCTGATAAGCAGGTGGGAAAATGTCAACTACACTAATAAATTTACCAGGAACCTACATTTTCTTGAGTTGTTTTTTTTTTTTGTTTTTTGTTTTTTTTGTCTAGCTGATAACAACACAGATTGCCGGTTAACCAGTTTCCTAAGCAAAACTAATTAGGTAAGTAATGAAGAGCTCGAACACATCAACAATTTTGGTATTCTGTAATTTCACCAAACAGACTTTAAATATATAACCTTTTGGCACACAATAACAGAAACTTTATATTTAAGAGGGCATAAAGTAACAGTTGAAAAAGATTTAAATGTACATTTCACTCTTGGATCTACCTTTGAATATTTTAGCAATTACCAGTATCTATGATAATCTAATTCATATTGAGGCCTTAAACCATAGAACTTTGTACATACGCCTCTTATTAATCAAAAAGTCATCCATAACTCTAGTTAGTAATATGCATGTTTAAGTGACTAGGGGTAAAGTATAACAAGTTTACTCTAAAATGCATCCAAAAATAAGGTAGCTAGAATGGTGGATAGGTGAGTTTCTGATAAAGAATAGATAAAATATATCAAAATATTAATCTTAGAATGAAGGCAGGTGAGTTTATGGTGTTCATAGTCCAATTCTTTCAACTTCTGTACATTTGAAAATTTTCATGTAAAATAGTGGGAGGAAGAAGCCATCAATAAAAATAATTGTCTGCTAAAGAGTGAGCCCTTGGTCCACACTGTACCTCATTAATATATGTAAAAAGATACTTATCTCCCAAAGGTTAGTGATTCTTTATTTAAAATTTACCTTTTGCTCTAGGAATAGATACTACTTTCTTCACATTTACTGGAAATTTAAGAAACTAAAAAGCAACATGATTAAATCACATAAATTAGAATCTTATTAAAATAGAACATAATTTTAGAGAGCTGAGTTATAATTTCATCTCCAGAGTATTTTGTAGTAGATTTTGTGGTTGTTACCTCAAGATCCCTTCTCTCTCCCTCATTATGTAATGGTATTAAGATTAGAATTATCCCCATCCTTAACCCCATTTGTAAGCCCTGATTAGTAGGGTTTAAACCAAGCAGGGTAATCACATCTATGTTGCACAGTGATTGATTCAGGGGTTGCACAAATAGTGTGGTTTTCAAAATCTTTTGCGGGAAACTATGGGTCACAGTTTCTTATTCTGGACATTATGATATGTGGGTATAAAGCTCACTTGTTAGCCATTTTAACACAATAAAGAAAAAACCTCCTGAGGAGAAAAATGATTAAGGGCAAAGTCATGAGAATCATGGTTTAATGCAACAAGTTGGAGCCCACATCAAACTTCCTGAAACACATCCAACTTTTGAACTTTTCAGGTACATGAGCCAATAAATCCCTTTTATTATTAATAGCCACAAATAAATTCAGAATTTGGTTTTCTGCTAACTGCAAAACATAATATTTTAAAATAAAATATGGCTAAGTAAATGAATACAAAAATATAAATAACATAATCTAAAATGCTTAAAGCAGTAGTTCCCACAGTTGACTATGGAGAAAAATCACTTGGGGAGTCTTGTAAACATACAGATTAAAAGAACCCATTCTGACCTGAATTCTAAATATCTGGGGTTGGGGCTTGAAATGAGTACACTTTAAAAGCCACACTATAGTGGTGATTATGATGTAGCCAGTGTGTAGACCTAAACTTGAAATGCCCTGGTTTGAAGCACATTTGAAAATTAACTATCAACTATGTTTTTTAACACAAACTAAAAATTCTATTTATGTGCCAATTATAAATTACTTTTCATCTTATTTCCTAAGGATCTCAAACATTTTATGACTTTACACTCATTATAAAAATTACTTAGTATAACTTTACATATAAAAAAGAGAAATATTTCTTTCAACTACCACCACAATGGTAAATGTGGTAAATGACCAAGACTCATAACCTTATTTACAAACAGTCTCTACATTTCCAGAAAGAATATATTTAAAAACAAAAATAGAGGAAAACTGTCAAGGGTTCTTAAATTAATTTCTTTTCAATTCTGCTATCAGTTTCACTTCACATTATATCTATGCTACTTTCAGCTGGTCAGTTCCCTGTCTACAGAGGTTGGTTCAATTTTGAACTCAAATCCCTTTCTTGGTTAACCTACCTCTCAAACAGAAATATTATTTTAAAATCTAGTAATATATGATGAGGAACTAAATAAAATGGTTAGGATCTGAGAAAATTCCACACATATGACCCCTATTACTGAAAACGAAGGTAACATTTCTAAAGAATGAAGAGAAACCAAATATTTGGAGACCAGCAAAATGATTCTATAAAAACTTAAGAACATTAATTTCTATGCAGAGCTATGGCAATAAATAAGGGAAATATGAAGTCCAATTCTCTAAATTTTGTATTAGGTAACAGGTGGGTATAATAAAAAAGCAATGTTCTTTAATATAACACATAAATGTGTGGAGAGGAATATCTTACTCGAGTAGTGGTTCCGGTGTTCCACTACCTCCACTGTGTAGCAATGACTAGGCATATACACTCACCTGCTTTTCCCCTGCAACCAAGGGAGCTGTAATCAGAAAAAAGGATGAGGTAGAAATGGAATGAGCCCAGGATGTGCCACATATTCTGTTACAGTTGATTAAAAAATCAATAAATACTGTAGTCAGCAGGAAAAAAAGTGACTGTATTTGTGCAGTGTGCAAATGGTCACAGTAGAAAGTGGACATTTTATTCAGAGATCTCTTCAACTGCATCTCCTGTACTCCAACACTTACTTAGAAAGTTAAATAATTACATGTGGTGGTTCCTCAAGCTAGAAGATTGAAGAAAAAATGTGCAATGTTTTCTCGATAGCTCTAAGCAGCATGTTTTTACATGATATATTGCACCAAAACTGAGATGAATGCATTGTTAAGTTGCTTTAAACAACTGTTTGGGAGGAAAGTGGGGTTTAGTAGTGTATGCTCTTAAAAAATATTGTGGAGTGGAGAGAAGAAGAGGCAGGGGCCAGGTTTGTTTAAACACAAATTTAGTCAGCTCATTTTAAAAGAGATATTGTAATAGGAATGCCTAGAAATCCATTCTTGTTTATTTGTTTCTTTATCTATGTTTTTAATGCTGGCAATAACTTATCCTATCTTGCCACAGGAAGGACACTTCCTTAGACAGGAAGATAGCAGATTTTAAAAGCCATTGTTACAAGCCATTGGTTTTTTAATACTCTCTACTACCAGATAATTTGCTTAGAAGTTTTTAAGATAATTTAAAGTTGATAACTATTTAAGATAATTTAAACAGTTAATATTACATATTACTTACATCTTATAAGTTTTTTCTCTAACCTTTTAGTTTTCAAATTTACAGAAGATCTAAAATAATAGTACAATACCTAAATGCCCTCCAATTATATTCACCAATTACTATTTTGCCACATTTGTCTTCATTTTGTCCATTTGTGTTTATCTTCTGAACCATTTGAATGTAAATTGCAGATAAGATATTCCACTACTATGTTTCAGTATGCATCTCCTAAGAATAAGGAAATGTCTTCCATAACCAAATGCCATTATAACACCTAAATTAATACTAATTCCATAGTATATTCATTGAACATATAGTTCCTATTCAAATTTCCCTAAAAGCTCCCAAAATGTTTATTACTATCCAAAATAGAACCAAGGTTCATAGTTACATTTGGTTATTATATCTTTAGCCTCTTTTAACCTATAATAGTCCCTCTGCCTTTTTTTTATGACACTGTTAATATTTTTGAAGAGTCCAAGTCTAAAAACTGTGTATTATACACGTTAAAAAAAAAATTTACCATTCCAACAAAACTCCAAGTAAAACACTGTTTTTATTCCCTTTTTTAAATCAAGTAGGCAGTGAGGTAAAACTAATATAATATATATTTAATGGGTGGTTGGATCGAGGGAATAAGTGTAGACCAAGACATTTTTGCCTCTTACTAAGAGACTAACCTATAGGTTTAACTGTGAGGTCCAAAGAACTTTCTTCATGTTTGACATCAGTTTAAAAACCTGTCATTTGTCTCTTCACAAAAGTATTCTAAAAAGTAGGCAGATGACTTTAAGTTCCAGTTAAAGTATAGGGTTAGTCACAAAGAAATCACTAAGAGAGGATTTAAAAAGAAAGCATCAACTCCGGCCATTTTTCCCCAGTGGTTAGAGCCTGTGGACTGAAGGGTCTCGGGTTCAATTCCCAATCAAGACACATACTTGGCCCTGGCCAGTGGATATAGCATTGGCCTGCGGACTCAAGGGTCCCAGGTTCGATTCCGGTCAAGGGCACATACCCAGGGGGAGTGTGCAGGAGGCAGCTGATCGATGTTTCTCTCTCATCGATGTTTCTAACTCTCTATCCCTCTCCCTTCCTCTCTGTAAAAAAAAAAAAAAAGACACTTAACTGGATTGCAGGTTCAATCCCCGGACCCAGGTCCGGCCCCGGTCCAGGTGCATGCAGGAGGCAACCAATTGATGTGTCTCTCTCTTACCCCATCCCTCCCTTCCACTCTCTAAAAATCAATGTAAAAAAGTTTCCTCAGGTGAGGATTAAAAAAAAATAAAGAAAGCATCAAATAGCCACTCATTAAGCTTCATCTTGCTCACTGACACAGTGCTCACAACTAGAAAACTCTATAGCTAAAGAAAATGTGATTCATCTTCTGGATAGTGTAAATGTCATATTTTCTTTTCTTCATATTCCATGTCATGGGGTTATCATCTCAGTGAGAGATTCATCTCCATTTCTGTTTCTTGGCTATTTTTTACACTACCAACTAAGCTAGCAAAAGGTGAACTGTTTGTTTTTTGTTGTATGTGTATGTGTTTTTTTTTTGAGACCACAAAGTTAAAATCCAAATACGTGCTCTTGTGTCGTGTAAAGCAGCTTTTGCCTCACTTTTCCCCTATGAAGAAAGAATAGATGGCAGTATATCCCATTTACTAATGATAAACACTGTCACGCTATGCTGAGTTAAGACCTGACAAGACCTATGGGGAGTGCTGCCTTGGGATACTAAGACTTTTGAAGAATTAGTTCCAAAAAAGCCTTTCTAGATAAACATTATTTCATCTTTTGTCATTTCACTACCCATCGCTGTTATTTCCCGAGATCCTCTTCTCCCAGCTTGATGGTTATTATGGTCTAGAGACCTACTGTTCCCATACTCTGGATTCTTATTACCACTTGTTTCCCTCTTAGCAAGATTTTCTCTCGATTGATAAATAATAATCCTCTTTTTGGGGATGGCCCCTTCATCTGTGCTGTCCTCAGAGATGGCTTGACCTAAGCTTCAACAGACTAGAGCAGTGGTCGGCAAACTGCGGCTCACGAGCCACATGTGGCTCTTTGGCCCTTTGAGTGTGGCTCTTCCACAAAATACCACGGCCTGGGCGAGTCTATTTTGAAGAAGTGGAGTTAGAAGAAGTTTACGTTTAAAAAATTTGGCTCTCAAAAGAAATTTCAATCGTTGTACTGTTGGTATTTGGCTCTGTTGACTAATGAGTTTGCCGACCATTGGACTAGAGGATTAAGCAGCTTCAGGGGATGGCTAACTTACCAAGGACCACATGGCCAGCTAGGAAAAAGCCAGGTGGAGAAGTCAGCTTTCACTCCTAGTCCCACATTTGTGAGACAAATCACAGCAGGGTACATGCTGGAATTGTTTTTCTAAAAATGGTGTTGCTTATTTTATGCTCTTCATGTATCTTTTTCTATTTAAATTAATTAATATTCACTACCCATCTTTTCAAATAGCACACACATTTGTTAGTTCTTTATTTTGACTTGTTTTAAGCTGAATTTCCAGTAGTTTTTTAAAGAAAGGATCATGAGCCCTGGCTGGTCTGGCTCAAAGGTTGGAGCATTAGCCTGCACACCGAAGGGTCACAGGTTCAATTCCCCATCAAGGGAAGGTACCTGGGTTGCAGGTTCGACTCCTGGCCCTGGTTGGGGCATGTGCGGGAGGCAACCGTTCCATGTGTCTCCCTCGCATGGATGTTTCTCTCCCCACTCCCTCCTACTCTCTCTAAAAAGGCAATGAAACAATATACTTGGGTGAGGGTTAACAACAACAACAACAATAACAAAAGATCATGACCAGCTGGTGTTGCTCAGTGGTTAAGCATAGAGCTATGAACCAGGTCACGGTTTGATTCCCAGTCAGGGTACATGCCCCGGTTGCAGGCTTGATCCCTGGTGCAGGAGGCAGCTGATCAATGATTCTCTCTCATCATTGATGTTTCTATCTCTCCCTCTCTCTTCCTCTCTGAAATAAATAAAAATACATGTATTTTTTAAATCATAAGAATAGTATCCCAGCAGTCTTTTCACACTGGAAAATGCCAACCTATTTCTTATTTATTTATTTTTTAATCCTCACCTGAGGATATTTTCCATCGATTTTTTTAGAGAGAGTGAGGGGAGGGAAGATGGGGAGCAGAGTGAGAGAATGAGAGAGCGGGGGGACATTGATGCGAGACCCATCATCTGGTTGCCTCCTGCAAATGCTCAACTGGGGCCAGGGATTGAGCCCACAACCGAGGTATGTGCCGTTGGCTGGCACTCTAACCACTGAGTCAAGCCGGCCAGGGAGCCAACTTGTTTCTTCAACATATGTGAATAACTTCTTGTTTGACTATAATATGTTTGGGTCACCCAAAGTCAGACTTTTGTTGACTAGCACTAAGAGAACTTTCTGTGATAATGGAAATGTTCTCCATCTGCACTGTCTCATATGGTAGTTAGTAGCTACCATATAACATGAGTTTATTGAGCTACTGTAACTGAGGAACTGATTTAAATTTTGTTTATTTAAAACAGTTAGTGGCTACTATATTGCAGAGTGCAGCATAGCCATTGCTTCATTGGTCTCTGGCACTGAATATGCTATGAGAAATCCAGAGGACAAGTCTTTATCTTGCCATAAAAACTGTGTAGGTAATTTGCTCTGAGAGTTTATGGAGCATTCTGTGTCAAATTCCTAGAACACAGGGTGGGTGTTCTTTTAACTTAATATTTGAATCTTCCTTAATTGCAGGTACCTTCCTTTTGTTGACTTTTAAAACTTTTTTTAGGGAGAGATGAAGGGAGAGGGAGAGAGAAACATAAATCAGTTGCCTCCTGCATGCATCCCAACTGGGGATCAAATCCACAACCTGGGCATGTTCCCTGAACAGGAATGGGACCAGCAATCTTTCAGGGCACAGGATGGCGCTCAACCAACCGAGCCACATTGGCCAGGGCTCCTTTCGTTTATATTTTTGAATACTTTCTTTCCAGTTGTTGTGGGATACCAATTTTCCTTAGTGTAAAATTATCTGTCATCTGTACCTATTAGCTAATACCTGTTTTACATTCTTAATCTCTGCAGTCAGTTATCCCAAGTTTTTCTTCCATGACTTTAATCCACTTTTTAGCATTTTCTATTGAATAGACTAGTCTTTTGTGGTTTCAGCAATAATGCACTAGAATTCAATTTGTTTCCTTAGTGGTACAATCTTCTCTTACCTCATTACATTTTTTATCATCTTATCTTTTAATACCTTAATTTTACTGAATTCATGTTTAGTTGTTTAATGGTGTGAAGCAATTAATTCCTCTCATCCTTGAATTACCTTTCTTTTTGTTTGGGATCTCTTTAAGTGGTATTTCTTTCTCTTTTTCTGCTTTAATACTATAAACCTAGTTATAATACCATTTCTTCTTATCATGCTCATGGCTAGGTGATTGTCCAGGTATTCCAAATGCTTTAACAAATGGGTTACTTATCAACGCTCTTTCCACCATATTTTAAATCTATTTTCTTTGCCCTCCAAGCTCAAGTTTGTTCTTACTTTTCTACAACCTGAGGGATAGCACATCGAAAGGAAGAACCTGACTGAACAAGGGCTCCACATGTTCTTCTGCGAATTTGTTAAGTATCTTGTATAACCTAATTGGAGGGGAATACGTCAAAACCTTGGTTTTAGAATTCAGATCATTTCCCAAATTCACTGTGCTGTCCCAGGGCCTTCACGTTAGTTAAAATTTCTAATCTCTTTCACTGGATTGTTCCTTCCAGAAGTTTTTACAACCCTCAGTCAGGAAATTACATTCTCGTTTTCCTTCTTTACACATTTGGTATATACACAAATCCTTGAGGGATTGTGCTGACTCCACTATACCGTTTGGTGAGGGGGAGGGGAGAGGAGAGGAGAGACAGTCGAGGTGAGAAGCCAAGCCCTGGTAGGTCTCTCTGCTGTAGAATGGTCTATTTCTTTCCTTAACTGTCACTGTAAACGTTTATTGCATTAGGTTATGCGTTTTTCCTTCTCAGGCTGCTTTTAGTGGGAAAGTATTTGCCTTAAGAAAAAACTACAACTATTTTTAACTATTTTGTTAGATGGCTGGAATAGAAAACTCTGGGATCAGTTTCAATCTATCTCTGGGGCAGCATTTGTTTAAATACATGAATCTTGCCGAAACCGGTTTGGCTCAGTGGATAGAGCGTCGGCCTGTGGACTGAAGGGTCCCGGGTTCAATTCCGGTCAAGGGCATGTACCTTGGTTGCGGGCACATCCCCAGTGGGAGGTGTGCAGGAGGCAGCTGATCGATGTTTCTCTCTCATTGATGTTTCTAGCTCTCTATCCCTCTCCCTTCCTCTCTGTGGAATATCAATAAAATATATTTAAATAAATACATGAATCTTTACATATAAAGTACTTAGAATCTGCTGCTCTATAACACAGAATATCAGACTCTCTTACACAAGACTGTTTTCTGCCCCTTAAATTTCATTCAGCAATTATTTTTTTGAGCACCTATTATATACCATGGCACAAGGTATCATATAGCAGTAAATAAGAAAAAACAAGGTTCTCATGTATTACATGTGGGTATGAGTTAATTTTTAAAGTGAACATAATTTCAGGCACTAGTAAGAGATATAGTAACATAAAAAACATGATGATGAAATAGAGTAACAGTGTGAGGGGACTGCTTTACAAAGGTGGTCACAGAGTATCTCTATGTTGGTGACTTTTAAATTGAGATATAAATGATGAGAAAGAACTAGTACTGGGAAGATCAGCAAGAATAGTATTCCAAATGTAAGAAAAAGCAAGAACAAAAGCCTCAATATAGGAACAAATGATATTCGTTCAAGAAACAAAAAGACAGTTGCTGTTGCTAAAGCATAACGTAAAGGGGTGTGTTTTTTACGATGCAGTCAGAGAAGTAGGCAGGAGCCAGACAGCTCAGGGACTCTAAGGGCAGAGGAGTGTGGCACTTTTGTTAGGTTGACCAAGTTTTCTTTGTTGCTATATTCTATAATTATCTGGAACTCCTAATTCTTATTTCCATTCTAGCAATATTTACTTAAAAATTATTCAAATGTATGTACATTTAAAAATATTACAATGGTAATCATGTAAATTCATAAAGTATAGAAAATAATTCCTGCCCTGGCTGGGAAGCTAAGTTGGTTGGAGCATCATCCCACACACAAAAAGGTTGGGGGTTCAATCCCTGGTCGGGGCAGGGGGGATGTATGGGAGGCAAGCGATCACTTTCTCTCTCACATCATGTTTCTCTCTTGCTCTATTAAACAAACAAACAAACAAACAAACAAACAAACAAACCACAAAAATCATAATCTTTGGATGAAGACTTAAAAAAAAAAGTAAACTCCTGATCCTTTTGCACCAAGCCATTTCCCACCAAACACTCTCGCCAAAGAGAATACTGTAAACAGTTTGATAGGTATCACAGCTCACATTCCAATGTATGCTCATACTTACAAATATGCATACACATATGTGTCTATACATATAATATATACAAACACTTTTTAAACAGACACAAAGGGAATTATGACATATATCCTGTTTATCATTTGTTTTTCTTACTTAATATGTCTTTCAGATCTTTCTTCATTTTTTCTTAAAGATACAGACTATTTCAAGTATGGATTAACTATAGTTTAAGCATGCTCCTATTGATGAGTAGTTGCCAATATTTTTAAATAATAAAACAATATAGGATGTATGATTTATCTTAAGAAGATATATAAAAAAAACAAAATAAGTCTAAAATAGAAGGGAGAAAATAATAAAAACAAGAACAGGAATAAAACAGAAAAAATGGTGGCTTGTTGTTTAAATTTGCAATTGTTAAATAGTATTGTACTGCCCAGTAGTATTAGAAGTATTGGCTACAGGAAGTACCATTGCTTTCTTTCTTGAATGCTCTATAGATGTCTAACATATCACCCAATTCTCAACTGAAACTTATAACTAGTTAATAAGTTTTTAAGTAAGTTTAGAATAGAAAATCAGTACTTAATATACCTTAACATTTTAAGCCTGACAACTTAAAACTTAAACACAGTTTACAAATAGACATCACACCCTTAAAGGAAATAACAGAAACAATTAGTAATCTCTCTATGCTCTCTTCATAGAGATTTCAAAATAAATCTAAGGTTATACATAGGATGTGGGTTTTTCACTGGGAGTAGTATTACAGAAGGTTTGTGGTATTAGAAGGGTCATGACACAATGCAGGTTGCTTAGTCTCAAATGCAAGCATAAAACTTACATTTAAAAAATATTTTAAATTATACTCAGATATGAAAAAAATGTAACAAAGAGATTATGCTACATAAAGATATAACCAACCTCTCTCTCTCTCTGTAAAAGTTAAACTATTTTAGAGACCATAAAAAGGCAGTATCTTGACTGTTTTAAAGGTTAAATAATACTTGTTTTCAAGGCTACATTATGAAACTACGTTCAACGGTCACAGAAGCAACCATATTAACTTGCAGCAGGGGCCCAATTTCTAAATCCCAATTTGATATTTTCAATTAATTTATCAAAGCAAATGTATTAAGAAAATTTTAATTGCATATGAAATTATTATAGTAGAAGAAAATCCAATGATTTGAGTAAATTTGTGACAGGTGATAAGTAATCACCATGATTAATCAACATAACCTCACTGAAACATCAATAGCAACCTCTAAGCTTTTAAGTTATTACTGATTTGTACTTTGCCCTAAGACAAATTAATCAGAATAGTAAATGTGGTAAATGGTAGCCTCTCTGTGACTTCAAGGTGACTCATTTGAAACATCTAAAAACAAATCACACTCATATCATGTACTATCGGTAAGTTTCTAAAACAGTTTCCTGTAATTTAAAGTCATGGCCAACAGATATATGAAAAGATGCTTAACTTCACTAGTTATCAGGGAAATGCAAATAAAAACTACAATGAGATACCACCTCCCACCTGTTAGAATGGCTATTATCAACAAGACAAATATATATAAATAAAACAATTGTTGGAGAGTTTGTGGAGAAAAAGGAACCCTCATTCACTGCTGGTGGAAATGTAAAGTGGTACAACCACTATGGAAAGCAGTATGGAGGTATCTAAAAAAATTAAGAATAGAGCTACCATATGACCCAGCAATTCCTCTTCTATCTACTGGAAAATTTTGAAAACATTTATTCACAAAGACATATGTACCTCTATGCAGTATTATTCACAGGTGGCCAAGACAGAAACAACCAAAGTGTCCTTTGATAGATGACTGGATACAAAGATGTGGTACATATATACAACTAGAGGCCCAGTGCATGAAATTGATGCACGGGTAGGGTCCCTAGGCTTGGCTGGCGATTGGGGCTGAACGGGGCCTTTCAGCTGCTGGCCAGGGTCTTCCTTCCAGCTGCCGGCCAGAGCCTCCCTTCCCCAGCTGCCAGCTGCGGCCTTCCTTCATTCCGCGCTGCCCCCTGGTGGTCAGTGCACGTCATAGCAAGCGATCAAACTCCCGGTCTCCCAGTCAAACACACAAGGGGACAATTTGCATATTAGGCTTTTATATACAGAGATGGAATACTACTCAGTCAAAAGAAAAGATGAAATACTACCATTTGTGACAACATGGATGGACCTTGAGAATATCATGCTAAGCAAAATAAGTCAGTCGGAAAAAGCTAAGAACTATATGATTTCACTCATATGTGGGATATAAAACTGAAATTCATAGACACAGACAGTAGTATGGTAGTACTAGAAGGAAGGAGAGTAGGAAGTAGTAAAGGGTAAAGGGGGCCAAATATATGGGTGGTGGGCACACAATCTAATATATAGATGATGTATCATAGAAATGCACACTTGAAGCCTATATAATTTTATCAATCAATGTCATCCCAATAAATTTAATAAAAATAATTGATTAATTAATCTAAATATTTATGTAGCCCTAATAAAAATCTTAGCAAGCAAGCAAAAAAAAATATTTCATGGACAAAAAGGTTTGAATATTCTTTGTTTTAGTAACTAGAAAAAAAATAAAAGTATATACTATATATAAATATTTTTAAGAAAATAATAAGGTAAGTTAAAAAAAGAAAATAAATCAAAATTTTTCATCGGTGCTAAGGCTGATTTAATATCTTTCCAAAGGACACACACACACACACACACACACACACACAGTTTTAAAGTGATGTTTCTTGTAAGACCAGCTAAATGCATACATGAAAGATCAGCATTTGTACAAGGTCCAAAAAGCTAGAAAATATTTCTTATAAATTATAGTTTAATTGGAAATGAATCACTTTTGTGACTAAAACATAAAATTTTATGTAATTCTAGAGATTCCCAAAAACCATGGAATTACATAAACTATTTTTATAGTACTTTTAAAAAAAAAAGTTTTAGATTTATAGAAAAACTGAGAAGATAGAGTTCCTGTTTACCCTTGCACTATTTCCCCTATTATTAACATCTTCCATTAACAAAGTATGGTCAATGTGCTATAATTAAGGAACCAATATTGAGAGTTTTACTAAGTGAAGCTCACACTTTACTTAGTTTTCCTTATTGTGTGTTTGTTTTTTAAATTTAATGTCCTTCTGTTCTAAGATCCTATGCAGGACTCCACATTACATCTAGTTGTCATATCTCTTAGGTTGCTCTTGGCTGTGACAGTTTCTCAGACTGCCTGTTTTTGATCACCTAGAGAGTTTTGAGGAGTACAGGTCAGGCATTCTGTAGGATGCCCCACTATCAAAATTTGTCTGATATTTTTCTCATGGTAAGACTGGGGTTTGGGGTTATTGGAAGACCAGAGAGGCAAAGTGGCATTTTTATCACATTGAATCACATTTTATCACAATGTGATTCATAACTGTTAATGTTGACCATAATCGTCCAAGTAAAGGAGTGTTTGCTAGGTTTCTCCACTGTACAGTTATATATTACTAGAGGCCCAGTGCACGAATTCATGTACCAGTGGGGTCTCCTGGCCTAGCCTGCACCCTTCTTGCAATCCAGGACCCCTCAGGGGATGTCGGACTGCTGGTTTCGGCCCAATCCCCGCAGGCCAGGCCAAGGGACCCCACTGGTGCACGAATCCATGCACCGGGCCTCTAGTACACATATAAGATCTTTGGTTAATCTCTTCCCAACCTCCCCCCGTCCCCCTGAGATTCATCAGTCTGTTCTACGTTTCCATGCCTGTACGTTGAGCTTCTGCCCCCTGGTGGTCAGTGCGCATCATAGCTACCGGTCGAACGGTCACTTAGGCTTTTATATACACACAGTCCTCAGTTACATTGGATTCAACATACGTCGTTTCGTGGTTACGTCGCCAACTCCCATTTATTTATTAAAAAAAAAAAATTCCATCATTTCAATGTATGTACATATGTGCTTTATGTTTTTTATTATTTATTTACCACAAGGTCAGGAATTGTTATCTCTCTTTTAAATTTTTTTACTGTCTCACTTCATTACTGCTGTGTATGTGCTCCATGTGAGTGACATAGGTGCTTATGTAGGTGGGTTCTGACTTACTGCGAAAATCGAGTTACGTCATGCCGAAGGAACGGATCTCCAATGTAACCCGAGGACCTACTGTATATAGATTTTTTTTCCCTGCCCTTTCCATACTATAGCCTTTGTAGGAAAGTCACTGTGCACAGTCCACACTTAAGGAGTAGGGATTTATGACTCCTCTCCTTGAGGGCAGAGCATTTGGAATTCCTCTGCACAGAGATTTATCTCTTCTCCCCCATTTATTATGTTAGCCAATCATTATTTATAATAGCATGGACTCATATTTATTTATTTTATACTCTGAGTTACAATCCACTACTACTTTATATATTTTTTAAAAAATGCTTTTATTGATTTTTTAGAGAGAGGAAGCGAGTAGGGAGATAGAAACACTGAAAGAGAAACATCAATCAGCTGTCTCCTGCACACTCGGTACTAGGGATCAAACCAAAACCCAAGCATGTGCCCTGACCAGGAATCAAACCAGCTACCTCTTGGTGCATGGGTCGACGCTCAGCCAGTGAGCCACACTGACCAGGCATCTACTATTACTTTAAATATTCTTCCACCTTTGACAACCTGGAGCTCTTGCAGTTGGCTCCTCTTTGACCCTTTAACACACATCTATTAATGCAGAGTTTTGTTTTGTTTTTGAGCACTCCTTTACTTTCTGGCATGATAAGATGTTCCAGGCTCATCATATATATTTCCTGTCTCAGTCCTGGAATCAGCTATTTCTCTGAAAAGCCTTGATTTCTTTTATTGGAAATGGTATAGAAAACAAGATCTGTGTGCTAGGTGTACATAAACAAATTTTTAATAACACCAAGACAATCACTGATATTATGATACTTTAGAGTCTAACCTACCTTTAGTAATTCTTCAGATGCTACTATGAGTTGGTTTTGGATATCTGAATGATAGCCTTCATTTACAGATACAGCAATACCTTAAAAACCTCTACTTAATCCCTTTATATTTAACTGCATACTAAAGTTGGATACCAAAAAGCATCTCTGAGCACATTAGTAAAAAAAATTTTAACTGAATTTTATAATACCTAATGACTAGATAACAAGCTAAATAAAATATTCTATATACCTTACTTTCTTTGTTGAGAATTCATGTTAAGACTAGATAAGGTTATGGAATAGGCATTTTTCTAATTTAAAAATGCTTAAAATTTTGAGAAAACTATTAAAGAAAAATGAAGAGAAACCAAGATGGCGGCATAGGTAAACACCTGAACTTGCTGCCTCGTACAATCACTTCAAAACAACTCAAAGACAAAATGGACATCATCCAGAACCACAGGAAGGCTGGCTGAGTGGAAATTCTACAACTAGAAGGAAAGAGAAAAGCACACTGCGACTCAGAGGAGCTGCGGAAGTAAAGTACAGAGGTACAGAGGCACGCGTGCGCACGGAAAGGGCTGGCAGCTGAGTACACAGCTGGCTTTTTGAATCTGCAGGGAGACACAAGCTCCCGACTGCTCTGAACTCCAGTTCCGGGCGAGACTCTGCGGATACAGACTCATATGGGGAGAAACTGGACTGTCTGGCAGCGGGTGGAACTCGAGGGCGGCTTTCTCTCAGAAGTGCTTGTAGTGATTACCAAGGGACACTGAGACCCGGGGGCCTCTTAGGGCAGGGCTGATGGGAAGCCACTGCTGTTTGCTCCACCCTGAGACCCCGCCCCATCCAAGCTGTGCACAGAGGATTTTGCATATGAATGGTCTGGTCCTTTGAAATCTAAACTTACCTAACAAACTGTAGCTGAGTCAGAGATACCCAGAACATCCAAAAGAAGGCCCAAGACCCCACAGCAGCTTGCATTGCTTCACAGCTGGGCCTCATCTGGGCACCTCCAAAACTCAAACAAAGAAGAGGAATCTGCAGATCTCTCTGTAGCTCCTGCTGGGTGGCCTCAGGCAGAGGCTAAATTAGCACCTCCTTGGAGATCCAAGAGCCAGTGTACCCAGGTTTCAGAGTGGGACCATCCAGATTACAACTCCTCAGATCCATAAGGGACACACTCAGGGGGCAGACTCAATGAGCACCAAAGCCCCACTGAAGCAAGTCTTGCCTCATAAGGGTAACTCCAGCACAGAAGTTCTCCCATCGTAGACACAGCTGATCCTCACAGCCAATTGGCCTGGAGGTCAATTCCTCCCAGTGATACCAATAACAATCAAGGCTTAACTACAACAAGACTGTGCACACAGCCCACAAAGGGGTGCACCAAGAGTGTCCACATCAGGTAACTGGGGGAGGCTGAGCCACTGGGCCCTATAGGACACCTAGCACACACAGCCACTCTATCAACTCAGGGAAGCAGCCAAAATGCAGAGACAAAGAAACAGGTCACAAATGAAAGAAATGGAGGAAAGCAAACAACTGGATATAGAGTTCAAAACCATGGTTATAAGGTTTTTCAAGAATTTTCTGGAAAAGGCTGATTAATTTAGTGAGTCCCTCAAGGATATGAAAAAGAACCAACTAGAAATTAAGCATACACTGACTGAAATAATGAATAATATACAGAGATCCAACAGCAGACTAGAGGATCGCAAGAATCAAGTCAAAGATTTGAAATACAAAGAAGCAAAAAACACCCAACCAGAAAAGCAAAAAGAAAAAAGAATCCAAAAATATGAAGATAGTGTAAGGAGCCTCTGGGACAACTTCAAGTGTACCAACATCAGAATTATGGGGGTGCCAGAAGAAGAGAGAGCAAGATACTGAAACCTATTGGAAGAAATAATGACTGAAAACTTCCCCCACCTGGTGAAAGAAATAGACTTACAAGTACAGGAAGCACACAGAACCCCAAACAAAAGGAATCCAAAGAGGACCACACCAAGACACATCATAATTAAAATGCCAAGAGCAAAAGACAAAAGAGAGAATATTAAAAGCAGCAAGAGAAAAACAATTAGTTACCTACAAGGGAGCACCCATATGATTGTCAGCTGATTTCTCAACAGAAACTATGCAGGCCAAAAGGGAGTGGCAAGAAATATTCAAAGTGAGGAATAGCAAGAACCTACAACCAAGATTATTCTACCCAGCAAAGCTATCATTCAGATTTGAAGGTCAGATAAAGAGCTTCACAGATAAGAAAAAGCTAAAGGAGTTCACCACCGCCAAACCAATATTATATGAAATGCTGAAGGGTATTCTTTAAGATGAGGAGGAAGAAGAAAAAGGTAAAGATAAAAATTATGAACAACAAATACATATCTTTCAACAAGTGAATCTAAACATCAAGTGAATAAAAAATCTGATGAACAGAATAATCTGGTGAATATAATAGAATCAGGGGCATAGAAAGGGAGTGGACTGAAAATTCTCAGGAGGAAAGGGGTGTGGGGGGTGCGGGAAGAGACTGGACAAAAATCATACACCTATGGATGAGGACAGTTGGGGGGAGGGGTAAGGGCAAGGGGTGTGGTGGGAACCGGGTGGAGGGGAGCTATGGGGGGAAAAAGAGGAACAATTGTAATAATCTGAACAATAAAGATTTAATTTAAAAAAAAGAAAAAAAAAGAAAAATGAAAAGTATTTTAATAATCAAGTAAGTTGCTCAAAACAGAAAACACTGTGCTTCAAGGGGGAAAAAAATTTTCCCCAAGAAAGTTTGTTAGCCAAATTGGCATATAAACTACCACCTGTCGTGAAACTAACAAATAGCTCAGGAAGTTGGAAAGCATGAATTGATCACAAAGTTTTCTGTTAAATCCATCACTTACTAATGTCATGGTAATGTAATGTATTAAAATATATACTATTTTAAAGTTCAATAGTGAAGATTTTATCATTTCCTCTTCAATTCTGTCAAAACTGCATACTGATCTGGGCACACTGATTTAAACCTAACCCCCTCACTTTATGTCAGAACAGAATTTTGAGTGGGTGTTTTTAAGCCAAGAGTGGTTGGGGTATTGCCCATCTGAGGCATCCTAAGAGGTTATCTGCTGGGCAAACTAACCAAAGTGGGTAAATGTGACTGGGTACCAGGAAAAGAACAAAAAGTTGGAGTTGAGTAGAACTAAACTGTTTTAAACAAAAACCTTTCCATTACTTATAACAAAGCAGAATTAATTTCACAGATGTGCTTAGCCCACAGAAGCTTTTAATATGGTCATGACAAATTATTATATTTATCATTATAATAACCAAAACATAAACTCAATTACAGGTTAAATATCAGAAGGCTTGAGTTCGATTCCCATCTGTTTTCTTCAATTAACTGAGCAAAATTAACTTTTCTGTGTTTTGTTCCACCATCTGGAAAGTGGAGAGTTCTATTGAATGTTGTTTTCTGAATCAATTCAATCTTGGTTAAATGTCATCTGACCTATCACCCATAGCTTAAAACCCTCCAATGACTTTCCATCTTACTCAGAAAAAGGCCTAAATTCTTGGGCCCTACATAATCTGCCCTATTTACCTCTCAGACTTCCTCTCCTTCCCCTCTAACTCCACCCAGGGACTCTACTCAGACAAACTCTTTGGGTTTGCCTTAACTATTCCCTCCCTTATCAGGGATTTCTTCCCCCAAATCTGCATGTCTTACCTGCTTCAAATATTTGTCTATATCAGGTTCTAATGAGCCCTTTCTGACATTTAAAATAGCATCAACACCTCAACCCTCTCCCTTTCCTACATTTTTTTTCTCTATTGCATTCATCATCTTCTAAATTACATACTATATATGGTTCATTTATTTTGTTCATCTGACTTTTCCCTCTACCATAAGCTTGATGAGGACAGGGAATTTTGTGTTTTGGTCACTAGTTCTTCTAAAGTGTTTAGAATAGGGACAGGCACATAGTAGATACTCCAAAAATATTTGTTGATTTGAAACCAATACTTCATTTAAATTCATAATTTAATCTTCTTCACCTGTGGGTTTTAAATGAGAATGATTAAAAAAGTATGAGATGGCCTGGCTGTTGTGACTCAGTGGTTGAGCACTGGCCCATGCACGAGAAGGGCACTGGTTTGATTCCCGATCAGGGCACATGCCAAGGTTGCAGGCTTGATCCCCGGATGATGATTCTCTCTCATCAATGTTTCTGTCTCTCTCTCCCTCTTCCTTCCCTCTCTCAAATCAATAAAAATATGTTTTAAAAAATAGGATGAGATGGTATAAGAAAGGTCTATAACAGTGTTAGAGGAGCAGAGACAACAAAATTGGCTGAGTTGGCATCATCAGGGAAGACACATCACAGCAAGTCACCTCTCTGAAATAAGTTCAAAGGAGAAGAGAAGAAAAACAAAGAGTGAATCAGATGACAGACTGGAAGGATTCTTAACTAATTTATTGTGACTCAAGTACAGTCATATGCTGAGAAAAGTACAAAATGAGGCAAAAATCAGCAGAAAGGGTCTTGTGAGGAGAGCCAGAATTTGAACTTTATTGTGAAAGCCATGGGAAGCTACTAAAAGATTTTAAATGATGCATAGTGAACTGGTAGGAACTATATTGCAAGCAGAGTTATAGGAGGCACTTGATCTGCTATTAAGAAAATTCATAAAACTACCATGACCGTACTTTTAGTATTAAAGAAAAACATTTCATTTTAATCCCAGAAAGAATTTAAGTTACAGAGTAGGTTTCTCATAAAAACAACAAAATCTCATTTTAAATCATCTCTATGTCTCAGTTTCCTCAACTATAAAATGGAGACATTAACAATACCTATTTTGTCATATGGTTGTTTTTTGTTAGCTTTTTTTTTTTTTCCTCCTCACCCGAGGATATTTTTTCCGTTGATTTCGAGAGAGAGAGTGGAAGGGAGAAGGGGAGAGAGAGAGAAAAACATCTACATGAGAGAGACACATTGATTGATTGCCTGCTGCATGTGCCCATACTAGGGCCGGGGAACCTGCAACCCAGGTAAGTGCCCTTGACCAGGAATCAAACCTGTGACCCTTTGGTCCTTGGGCCGGTGCTCTAACCACTGAACAACTAGCCTGGGCCATGTGGTTGTTGTGAAGACTAAATAAGAGAATATATACTTAAGTGACTAATACTGCCAGGGGTGGGGTACTTTTTGTCTGCCAAGAGCCATTTGGATATATATATAACATTATTGCAGGCCATACTAAATTATCAACTTAAAAATTAGCCCACTTTATTTGGTCAAATGTTTAATTAACTCACCCCTAATGATTTGGCAGGGACAGACCAGATGAATTCCAGGGCCTTATACAACCTGTGGGCTGGACATTCCCCAAAAGCAATCAATGATACTATTACTACTTTTATTATTAGTATCCTGGAAGGATTAAAGTTACAACTAATAAAGTCTATGTTCCCCAAAACAGAAGATATATAATAAAGGTAAGTTAAATAATAGGGCTTACA
Organism: Plecotus auritus; assembly: GCF_963455305.1. Classification (NCBI taxonomy): domain Eukaryota; kingdom Metazoa; phylum Chordata; class Mammalia; order Chiroptera; family Vespertilionidae; genus Plecotus; species Plecotus auritus. The sequence continues at coordinate 73,230,510 of NC_137771.1, forward strand.
GTGGACAGAAATAAGCTCACTAAAGTATACATTTTAGGAAAAACCAAAAAGTCAAACCAAAAAGTCAAAGCAATTCTTAATCTGAAGCTATACACAATGCTTGCAAAGGGATAAATTCATTATCTGCGGTGGATAAAGACTATCTTAAGGGAAACTCAAGTACTTTCTGCACTTTCCAGTTTGGTTGTAATTTTTGGAATCCCCTACAAAGCTGAATGTGCTTTTTTTAATATTGGGTACTCTCTGAGCTGTTTTTCTGGAGACTAGGTAGGGAAGAAAGGACACTTTACACATGCTTTCTCATTTAATCCCAACAACTCTAAGGCAGGTAACTTTAGAATCCTCCGTTTTGAATGAGTAAATAAAAAATAAGTTAACTTGTCAAAGATATAGTTAATAAGAGGATTGACTTCAAAATCTCTAGGAATTTTAAGAAGACAAAAAGTTGTGACCACAGAGTCATTTAGAATTCTAAAAGCCTCTTGTTCCTAATAATAATGAAGTTTTTTATTCCAATCAGGGTATATTATATTTATCTCTGCAGGCTACTTAAAGAAATTCCATTAGCCTGAGGCATTCAGCCAGCAAATTATCTTGTAAAGTACATGTGCAGAGAGCAAGAAAAAAAAAAATTTCTCCTTTAAAAGATAATTGCCATTATCTACATGTAATTAAAGCCATTAACACCAACAATAAATATACCTAAATTTTCAGAGATTTAAATGTTCTCCAATGACATTTCAAAGAAGGGCCCAGGCTCAGTAATTTCTTCTGTATAGTAATAAATGCATTTAGGCTAAGTCTGAATTCACTTAATCCTTCCTAACAAGTAGTGACCTACTGATAAAAGGGTGTATACAAATTGATACGTGTGTGAATATAGGATAACCTCTGAATTTTAAACATTTGAATACTCAAATTATATACATTAAAAATTACTTATCGTAGAAACAACAGCAGGTGAGTGAATTATTGTATTCATTTAATTTCTTCAAATACAAATATCTGAGTGATGGCTATGTAATAGGCATTCTAAATCAAGCACAGAAAAACACAGAAATTGAATAAGGCAGGTAAAAATTCCTTGCTCATGGAGTTCCATTCTGGTGGAGGATGTGCATAAAAACAAAAATGTATCATTTATGGCAAAAAATTGTTCTGAAGAAATATATAGCAGCATGAGAATATAGTGATTAGGATAGGAATATTATTTTACATAGAAATTTGGCCAAAGGAGCTTTATTTAAGAAAATAATGGAGACCTGAATGAAGTGAGAGGATTATACAGGATTTAAAATTCAGAATTGTAACTCTCAATTGTCACAAAATATTGAAATGATATACTCTGGAACCTTACAGTTCAACCCAAACAACTACTATAGAATGGTGACTAAAATCCATCAGTAAGTGCTATTCATGTTGAGAAGGAAGAAACATAGGTGGTAACTTTTACAAACAGTTCTACGGAAATGCCAAAATTTTAAAGCCGCTACACTTAGAAAAGGTCAAATTCATTGTGAAACCCTAATATAAAATACCTCCTCAAAAGAGGAGGGGGAGAATTATGGTAGAGGATATTAAGTATATTACAGATGTAGTTATCTCAGAACAATTACATGTGGGAGATTATGAACTTTATTTTTTTTATTTTTTAGATTATGAACTTTAAATCATAAAAGTGTTAAGTTGACTAAAGAATCTTTTAAAATAAATTTAATAAACTTCAGCCTCATAAGTATATCTACTATATAATGGTAGTATTTACAAAAAGAAGTATTTCTTTTAAAAAAAATAAGTATTTCTTTATCTAATGTATTTTCTCACCTAAATATGACATTTACAAAAGTATTATTTTCATAACTACATTAAAAAGCAGTCTTTGATTATACTAAATAACAGCTTATATAATAATGTAATTTATTAAGTGAAGAGTTTGAAACATTTTATTCATAAAAGAGTAACAGTAATTGAAAGAGTTGGTCTGAAGAGATTTGAAGTAAAAATGTTTGACTAAGTGGAGTTCTCCCCCTAGTGGAACTTGAAAGTGATCTAAGATACTTCCTTGACTAAGAATAACCTAAAATATATTATTCTTGGAACTGAAAAAGGTGTTTCAGGTTTTAACAAAAGCTCTATTTATGGGTCTTAATCTGCATGTAGTAAGTAAATAAATGAGTAAAAGTTGAATCATTAAGATGTTTACTGAAAACACATTTACTAAGTGTGTTAATAGCAAGCTAACCAAGGAAAATTTAGTAAGCAAAAGTACCTCAAAAGCAGATGATTAGGGGGCACAGAAAAATACAGCAATTTACAAAGAGATAGAAATGTGTAGAATGGTACAGAATTCTGAAGGAATGTGAAATTTTGAAAAGAGAGTATATGTGTGTAGGGGGTGGGGAGGAAGGATGGGGAGGTAATGGTGAGAGATGAAGCTAGAAATGCAGGTTGGTTAATAATGAAAAGGTGAGCATTTTATGCTGAGGAGCTTTGATGTGATTTGTTAGGTAAAAGGCAGTCAATAAAAGTTTTATGCTTTAGAAAGATAACTGGTAGTTTTGTGGAAGAGCTGAAGGTGGAGAAAAGGAAACTGGACAGGAAGTTACTAGTCAGTTGTGAGGGGCAGATGAATTAAGGGAATGGCAGAGAATATAGAAAGGCTAAGAAAGATTTTTTAAAATGTTTCTGAAATCATTAAAATTACCTTTGATTTAGTTTTACATTTACTCAGGTCTTTTCTCTTTTGAAGGAACTGAAGAGTTGGGCAAGACACTTTAATCTGTATGCATTATTAAGATTTTTTGGAGCTTTGGCTGGGTGGCTCAGATGGTTGGAACATCATCCCGTACACCAAAAGGTTGTGGGTTCTATTTTTGGTCAGGGCACATACCTAGGTTTCGGGTTCGATCCCCAGTTGGTGTGCATATGAGAGGCAACTGATCAATGTTTTTCTCACACTGATGTTTCTCTCTCTCTCTCTCTCTATCTATCTATCTATGTATCTCTATCTCTATCTCTCGTCAATAAACATACCCTTGGGGGAGATTTTTTTTTTTTAAGTGGTGTGTCCTTCCCTATGAGCAACAGGAGGGCTCTGCATTCTCTTTAAAAATTTTATTTGAAGGCAAATCTACTAGAGTAGGTGAGGGGATAAAGTGTTGATAAAAATGTTAACTAGCACAAGCACTTGGTAAAATAATTGGGTATTATCAGGTAAAGTTGAAAATTTGCACACTCTATATAACAGCCCTGGTATATATGGTAGAGGATAAGAAAAGCATAAGTGAAATTCCTATTAAGTTGAATAATTCAATAATACATGATCCCACTGATCAAGCCTTGAGAAACAAAAGAAGAAAACAATTTTTGTTGGAAATAGAAACACATTTGATTTTAAACATGGTGAATTTGAAGTGTCTATAATTTTCAGATGGAGCTATCCATTATCCATTAAAACTATTGGTCTATAGCCTGGCTGGTGTGGCTCAATGGTTGAGCATCCATCCATTAACCAGGAGGTCACAGTTCAATTCCTGTCAGGGCAGCCATCAATGATTCTCTCTCATCATTGATGTTTCTCTTTCTCTCTCCCCTCCCCTCCCCCCTTCCCCGCCCTTCCCCTCCTTTCCCCTCCTCTTCCCTCCTCTCCCCTCCTCTCCCTAAAAACACAAAAAACAACAACAGAAACAATGACTATTGGTCTATTCATTAAAAGACACAATAAACTTAAAAACAATAACAACAAAAGACAAGTCGTAGAGTAAGAGTACAAATTTGCAAAATATAACCTCAATAAAGAACTATAAATCCATGAGAAAAAGACAACCCAATAGAAAAATATACACAAAAGACTAACAGGTACTTGACAAAAGGAAATCCAAATGGCCAAAATTGTTAGTACCAGGTCAATGGAAATTAAAACCATGATGAAATATCACTGCATACCCACCAAACTGGCAGAAATCGAAACATCTGACACTACCAAGTATTGGGGGAGGATGTGGAACAACAAGAACTTTCATATGATTCTGTTTGGAGTCTAATCTGGTGCATTTTAGAAAATAAAGTTGAATATTTGCATGCCCTCTGACCCAGCCATTCCGCACCTTGGTATACATGCTGGAGGAACTCGTGTACAGGTGGTTAGTATAGTGTACAAGATTGCTCATAATCACAGCACTGTTCAGAATAGTGCCAATCTGGAAAGTCCTAAATGACCACTAATATTAGTATGGACAAATACATTGTGATATATTCATAAAACAGAATATGTATGACAATAAAAATGATGACTCATAATGTTGAACAAGGAAAGAAGAGACAAAAATGAAATATTTAATGACTATACAAAATTCAGAAACAGGGAAAACTAAACTGTGGATCAGAGATGCATACAAAGATGACACAACTATAAGGAGTTCTATGGTAATCACCATAAATTTTAGGATTACCATAAAATTCATGATAAGGGAACAGGTTGTGATTGGGTAGACTATGGGGTAAAGGCAATATTTTCTATAGTGGTCATATGGATAAAGTTTTTATATACATACTAGAGGCCCGGTGCACGAATTCGTGTACCAGTGGGGTCCCTCAGCCTGGCCTGCGGGATCGGGCCGAAACCGGCTCTCTGACATCCCCCGAGGGGACCTGGATTGTGAAAGGGTGCAGGCCAGGCCCCGGGACCCCCCCACCCGGTGCATGATCGGGGCCAGAGAGGGAAGTGGGAGGTTGGCCAGCTGGGGAGGGAGAGTGGGAGGGCTCCAGGGCATGTCTGGCCTGTCTCACTCAGTCCTGATCAGCCAAACCCCAGGAGCAAGTTAACCAACTGGTCAGAGCGTCTGCCCCCTGGTAGTCAGTGCACATCATAGTGAGCAGTTGAGCAGCCTTAGCATATCATTTGCATATTACACTTTGATTGGTTGAACGGCCGACCAGACACTTAAGCATATTAGGCATTTATTATATCTACATATATAAAAGAGTAATATACTATTCAAACAGCAAAATGACCAGAACGACTGCTCGACCAATTGCTATGAGGCGCACTGACCACCTCTTGGTCTCTCCTCCCGGCCGGCAAGCTCCGAATGTCGGACGGCAAACAGGTAACTGAGGGTGGGTGGTGGAGGATGCGGGTAGCGCCAAGCCAAGGCCACCGCCCCACCAGTCGCCCCACACACAGAGGATGATGTGCAATGGGGGTGGGGCCAGTGAGCGGGCGGGAATGGCCGACCTGTCAGTCCCTCCCCCTGGCTGGCAGGCTCCAATTGCCTGATGGCAAACAGGGAACCGGGGGTGGTTGGTGGTGGGTGGCTGGGCTGGCTGCTGGCAGCCAGGGAAGATGGCCCTGATTGCAGGCCAGAACTAGGGACTGTACCTGCACACAAATTTTGTGCACCGGGCCTCTAGTAGGATTATAATTTTGCTTTATGAACTCTGTATTATTGTGCTAATAATTTTTAAAAGGTTTAACAATTATTGGTCAAAAGTAATCACAACACGTTTTGACTTATATCCTATCTAATAAAAGAGAAACATGCAAATTGACCGTACCTCTGCTACGCCCACAAGCCAATCAGGAGCGAGTATGCAAATTAACCCAACCAAGATGGCTATTAATTTGCATATCCAGGCACAAAGACTGAAGACGCGCAGAAGGAAGCCAAGCACTGCAGAAGGGAGCAAAGCTGCGGAGAAGCAAGCAGGGTGGCGGAGAAGGGAGGGAAGCAGGCAGGGCAGCAGACACAGCCACAGGAAGCCCTATTCTTGTAGGAATAGGCCCGAGAAAGCCCTATTCTTGCAGGAATCTTCCTGCAATGGGCCTCTAGTAAGTTTATAAAAAGGTATCTTTTATGTTCTGTTGATAATATCCCTCATAAAGTAGCACATGCTAGGGATGGACATATATTAGGAATCACTTGTAAAGATTGCTCCGGAAGCCATGTAGGTGAGACTTTTCATTTGAATACAGTTTCTAAAACACCCAAAACTTGGATGTTGGAAGAATACAAAGATTCAGAACTGATAGAGAAGACTGAAAACAACAGTTTAGAAAGAATGAAGAAAGTCCAAAGTGAGTGTTGTTAGGAAAGCCAAGGGAGGAGACAATGTAAAGAGAATGAGAGGTCAACAATGACAAATGAGATATGATCAAGCAAGATAAATACTAAAAAAATACCAATGAATTTGACAATCAGAATTCCAGTGATCACTTAATCAAGTGCCATTTGATGCTAACATACTGTTATTGATAGTAAAAATTTCATGCATTTTCATTTATATTTTTCAAAAATGAAATGTTATATTTCATTTTAAATAAAACATGCATTATACCAAGTTCTTCATTTTAATAAGTACTTCAGAATCAATAAAAAGAGTGATTTAAATCTTGCTATTTTATGACTGATGTATAAAATTTTTAATAATTTTCTTGATGTTAGAAAAGTACATATTAAACTAGAATTGCATATGATAGCAATGTAAATAGCTGATTATAAATATATTATGCATGCCTTAATTTTTTCTGAATATGTGCTACTTTATGGGTAATATTATCAACAGGACATAAAAAATACCTTTTAATAAACTTATACAAATCATAATGTGTTGTGATTACTTTTGACCCAGATCAAAAGATGAGGTTATAATATGTAAGTCTTAGAACACATCAATTGGTTGCATCCTCCATGTCCCAATCAGGGCCTGGGCCAGGGAGGAGCCTGCAACCAAGGTACATGCCCTTGACCGGAATTGAACCTGGGACCCTTTGGTCTGAAGGCTGATGGTCTATCCACTGAGCCAAACTGGCTAGGGCAGAAATTAACTGAATTTTAAGTGAAATTTAAGGACAAAATTATTTTTCAGGTGGGAAGAAAATTCTAGATTTGCAGAGAAAACTGTATTTATAGCCTGGAAAAGACCAAAATAAAAAAACTGTGAGAGAAATAAGATTTTAAACATAATACTTTGCCTATATTGGAAATATACATATTACCTTATCCTATATAATAAAAGCATAATATGCAAATCAACTGAATGGCAGAATGGTTGCTATGATGCACACTGACCACCAAGGGGCAGACACCCAACGTAGGGGCTGTCCCCTGGTGGTAAGTGCACTTGCACAGGAGGAGCACCGCTCAGCTAGAAGCTAGGCTCACGGCTGGCAAGTGCAGCGGCGGTGACTGGAGCCTCTCCCACCTCCGCTACAGGCGGGCGGTAAGGAGCAAGGGGTCCCGGACTGCAAGAGCCCCAGACTGCGAGAGGGATGTCGGACATCCCCCAAGGGTTCCTGGACTGCAAGAGGGCTCAGGCCAGGCTGAGGGCCCTCCCCGCTCCCCAGTGCACAAATCTCGTGCACTGGGCCTCTAGTCCTATGTAATAAAAGGCTAATATGCAAATTGTCCTCTCCACTGGAGTTCAACTGGGAGTTCGACCAGGGGGTGGGGCCGGCCCACCAACCGCCAGTGGCCCTTCCCCCATGGCTGGTCCCACCCATGGTCCCTCCCCTCAGTCGGCCCAACCCAATCGGCCCCAGTCAGGATGGGCCGGCCAGACCCCACCCGTGCACAAATTCATGCACCAGGCCTCTACTATTGTATAAGAAGAAATAACAAAAACAGTTATTTTTAAAGCTTTGAATTTTCTTTTGAAAACAGCTTTGACAATATAGAAATGTGATCATTATCATTCAAAAATGGACTTGGAGCACAGGCAACAAAAGAAAACACCTAGTTGGACTTCAAAAAAAAAAAACCACAAAAAACTTTTGTACATCAAAGGAAAATAAGTGTGAAAAGGCAACCCATGAAATGGGAGAAAATGTTTGTAAACCACATATCTGATAGGGATTGACACTATAAGGAACTTCTAAAACACAAGAACAACCTCATTAAAAGATGGGCAAAAACATGAATAGACACTTCTCTAAAGAAGATACACAAAAGACAAATAAGCACATGAAAGATGCTCAATATTAATAATCATTAAGGAAATGCGAATTAAAACCACAGTGAGATACCAGACACACTCATTAGGATGGCTGGTATTAAAAAAAGAAAACAAAATTAATACATGTTGGTGAGGATGTGAGGAAATCGAGACCCTTGTGCATTGCTGGTGGGAATGTAAAATGCTGCAGCTGCTGTGAAAAATAGTGTAACAACTTCTCAAAAATTAAACACAGAATTGCCACAGGATCCAGCAATTCCACTTACAGGTAGAATTGAAAGGAAGGACTCTAACAGATATTTGTACACCATGTTCATAGCAGCATTATTCACAATAGCCAAAATCTGAAAGCAACTCAAGTATTCATCAATGGATAAACAAAATGTGGCACACACACACAATGGAATATTATTCAGCCTTAAAAATGAAATTCTGACACATGCCACAACATGGATGAACCTTAATGACATTATGCTACGTGCAATAAGCCAGTCACAAAAAGAAACATGCATGACTATATTTATATGAGGTACCTAAAATAGTCAAATTCAGAGACAGAAAGTAGGATGTGTGGTTTCCAAGGGTTGGGAAAGAGGAGAATGGGGAGTTGTTTAATAGGTATAGAGTTTCAGGTTTGCAAGATGAAGAGTTCTGGAGATTTGTTGCACAACAATGTGAATGTACTTAATGTCACAGAACTATACACATACAACAATAAAAAGAATGGACTTAGAAATGAGTAAGTGTTGAAAACAGAATCACAGTCATTTTCAGGATGAAGATATAATTGTTCAGGCACAGAGGGAGAGGGAATGGTTGCATTATTTGTATGTGTATTTTACTATGTCCATACGGTACCTGGATTTCAAGCTCAGCGATGTGCTGCTGCAGTTCAGCCACAGCAGCTATGCTATCTGCTTCCCGCAGTCTCACGGCCATCACTTCTTCCTTGTTCTACGGTGGCAAACAAAACAAGCCAATAATAAACCATATAATTAACCAAACTAAAGATAAATTAATACAGAAACAGAAACACTGTAACCTATCTTAAAATTTAGAAAATAACAAGCCCATCAAATGAGAAAAAGCCATTATCTCCTAAACTTAGTATGAAATGAATATAGAGGATAGCATCCCATCTTTAAATATTAAGAAATATCATTCATATAAATTAATATTGCTCAAAATATTTAAGTTAAAATTTAACATAATTAAATTTATTAAAATTATTGGTGACTGAAAGTTAAGTTTTTTATGAAAGAACAATTATTAAGAACTTCCAAACCCTTAACCAGGACAACAGAATAACAAAGATATCAATACTAACAATGTTAGTAGATAACGTTTTAAAAATTATTTTCTTTCTGAAGAATAAATGTTAATAAATATTTACATTGTACTACAAATAATAATAAAAATTAGATTGTATCACAATTCTGCATAATATTTACCCCACCACTTCAAAATGTCACAAAGAAAAAACTCTAAAGCCATATTCTACAATATCTGTGCTGTCACAGATTAGAGGAAACTGAGACATGATGGGAAAATCTGATAAAATCTGTAGTTTAGGACTAACATTGTATCAACTTTCATTTCTTAGTATCAATAAATGTACCATGGTTATGTAAGATGTTAACATCAGGACAAGCTGATTAAAGGGTCTATGGAAATTCTCTGCACTATCTTTGCCACTTTTCTTTAAACATAAAATTATTTTAAAATCAAGAGTCAAAATATCTCAGCCGGTGTGACTTAGTGGTTGAGCACTGACCCATGAACTAGAAGGTCACAGTTTAATTCCAGGTCAGGGCACAAGTCCAGATTTTGGGCGTGATCCCCAATATGGGGTGTGCAGGAGACAGCCAATCAATGATTCTCTCTTAGGTTGTTTCTATCTCTCTCTTAAGTCAATAAACTGAAGCAAATACAGTAAAACAGAAAACATATCATATATTGCTTTCCTACTTAAAATGTTTCACTAGCCTCCCACAGAGCAAAACCCAAACTCGTTGCCATGAGTATAAAAATTTACGTATAAGAAGTAGAGTCACTGCCTGTCTCCCTGGCTTCATCTCATTAAGCTTTTCATTATGTACAAGACTCAGCAACCAAGTTCTTTCCTGCTTTTGAACTCTGTGACCCTCTTCATGCAGGGATCTTGTGCTGGCTCTTCACAAGACTGATTCTTTCCTACTCTTCAGGTCCCACTTCTCATACCACCTTCTAGCACTACATCTTAATTACCACTTCCTCTTAACTCCCAGTCCAGTGTATATCATTAGTAATGATCTTATCAATTTTTACTTATTATCTCACTAAACATTATGTCCACCTTCCTCACTGTATCCTCAGTGCCTATAAGAGTAACTGACAGAAGACAGCCAAATATTTGATTTAATTCTCAAATACATAAGTAGATGCCATCATTCTTTGAAGCCTCATAATCTCACCTCCTCCCAAACCAATTTGAGAATCACTGTCCTAGAATATGTAAATTACATCTATTTAAAATGAAAATATTTGCCTAGACACTTGGTAAGTAACATGATGAAGAAACAGGTACCATAATGCCCTGGTGGTCAAAGTACAAAATGGTACAACTTTAAGGAGGGTAATCTGACAAAATCTATGAAAAGAACAAATGCATTTACCCATTCACCAAACAATAACATTTACAGGAATTTATCCTATAAGAATGTGTAGATACATTTCTATACATCTGAAATTATGTATGTTACAAGGTTATTCACTATACCAGGTGTACTGGTTAATAATGTGGATTTTGTAATCAAAGAAAACATGATAATTTCAAGAGAAACATCAAAAGTGGTTTATTCAAAGTAATGTCCATTGCTAGCTACACATTTCCCCCATCTTTCAGGTAATTTGTGGATACTGTCCCAATAGAACTTTTCTTGTTTTGAGGCAAACCATTCAGAGACCCAATTTTCTACTTCTTCATACGTTTTGAAGTGCTGCTCAGAAAGTGTGTGTGCTATTGATCGGAACAAGTGGTAATCTGAAGGAGCAAGGTCTGGTGAATACGGTGGGTGGGTTAATACTTCCCAGGCAAGATCTTTTAACGTGTCGTTAACTGGTTTTGAAGTGTGTGATGGTGCGTCATCATGAAGCAAAATTACTTTGCCATGTCTTCTGGCATATTCTGGTCGTTTCACGATCAAAGCGTGGTTCAAATTGATTATTTGTTGTCGGCAGCGATCAGTATTAACAGTTTCACCTCGTTTTAGAAGCTCATAATACACCACCACACCTTCCTGATCCCACCAAACGTAAAGCATTGTCTTCTTTCTGAAGCAATTTGGCCTTGCAGTCAATGTTGATGGTTGACCTGGATCAACCCATGATTTTGTGCCTTTGGGATTCTCAAAATAAATCCACTTTTCATCGCCAGTCACAATTCGATGCAAAAAAGACTTTCTTCGTGCCGTTGAAGCAACATTTTACTGATGACTTTTCGGTTTTCCCTTTGTCTTTCGTTCAGTTGACGTGGCACCCATTTTCCTTCCTTTAAAATCTTTCCCATTGCTTGTAAATGATCGGAAATTGTTTGCTGAGCAACGTTTAATCTTTCTGCAAGTTATTTTTGCGTTTGACACGCATCTTCATCCAATAATGCTTGTAATTGTTGGTCTTCAAACTTTTTCGGTTGACCTGGATGTTCTTTGTCTTTCACATCAAAATTATCACTTTTAAAGCATTTAAACCAGCGTTCACAAGTATCTTGAGATGGAGTATGTTCACCATCAGCTTCCCGAAGTATACGATAAATTTCAGCAGCACTTTTCTTCAAAGTAAAGTAATGAATTAAAACTTCCAGCAAATGCTCTTATTTTTGGCACGAAATTCGACATTTTTAAGCGTAAAATTATGATGTTAACACCTTCAGAAAATTTGACATATGAAGTTTTGAAGCTTGCTGCCATACAACAAAATAGCATACATATCAAATTGCATATATATCAACATATGTGTAACTTCATCTATTGAAAAAAATCTGCATTATTAACCGGTACACCTGGTACTCTGTTTATAGTAGTAAAACACTGGGGACAACCCATGTGCCCATCAATAATGAGAAGACTCTTTAAGAACTGATATTTAGGGAAGGAACAACCTAAGACAGGCACAGTCGCAGAGGGGCCATCAGGAGAGAACTTGGGGATCATCAGAGGTGGGGCACAGACCCTCACCCCCCCAACCTTGCAGGGGCCTGAACCCTCACCCCGTCTGAGGGAGATCTCCTGCCCCCATGGCTGCTTTGCTTCCCACGCCCAGTTCAGATCGGGACACAGGTGACATACAGGGACTTGGCCCAACTCAAATTGGGACCCAGGTAACAGACAGAGACTTGGCCGACAGCAGCTGCCCCATATCTAAATCCAGCCTAGCACCAGGAATGCTCAGGGCCTACTCAAGAATGCAAATAATCCTTTCCACTAATATTTACAGGGTAAACTAAGATTGTTGGTAGAGTATTAAATTTGACAGTAAAATAATAATCAAGTTTTCAGATTAATTTAAATAGGCTAATTGTAATAAGTGAATATTCAAGTAAATTTAATTGTACTGGACAAAAAGCTGTTCCTAAAGTGGTAACTAAAATTTCTATTGGTAGTTCATCTCATGGTAAAATTCCTGAACATGCAATGAAACTAAAGCAGCCATATTTTTGTCAAAAAATTAAAATTTAAAGTCATCAAGACTGCATTATAAAAGTTACAAAAGCCTCCATTAATCAAAAAAGGGGGGATAGAAGGGTAATATCATGTAAGGAAAAATATCCTATAAGTAAATTACATCTAGAAAACTTTTACTTTACAAAATTAGTTTTCATTTGTAATGCTAACAGCAAGACACCCATGAAAAACACACATGGTGTCTAAATAAGACAAAGGAAAATCGTTTGGGCAAAAATAAAAAGGATCCCAAATCAATTATATAGAAAAGATTCCTTTATTAACTTTTGGTCAAGAATATGTTTGTATATTTTCAGAAAACAACTCCAAGACCATGTGGATTCCTGCAACAGAGAGGAATTGACAGGTCTGCTCCAACCACGAAGACAAGAGGAGAAACAGTCCAGAGATGGAAGACGCTGACGACGCCTTGCCATGCTAGCAGTCAGCAGCTGTGCGACGCAGCAAGTTGCCTTGGACCAAACCAGAGAGGGTCGGACCTGCATTGCCACCATGTGCCCACCATCCAGATATCATTGCTGACATGTACACTTAAGGAACTGTTTGACATTGAAACGGGGACTCAGAACTGTTGGACATGAAAATTGGGACTCAAACATTTTTTGTTATTTTATGTTTATTTCTAGTCTGCAGAGGCAAGATTTTTTTAAAGGAATGAAATGGGGAAAAAATAGATACAGAGCCAAAGAAGCACTGAACAGACTGTCAAACTACAGCGGGAAGGCAGAGGAGGTTGTGGGGGGGGGGGGGCTGTAAAAGATCAACCGAAGGACTTGTACGCATGCATATAAGCATAACCAATGGATACAAGACACTGGGGGTGGGGGGGTGGGGACAGGTAAAGGCATGTACTGGGGGGAAGGGGAGGCCGGGGGAAGGTCAATGGGGGGGGAAAAAAAAGGAGACATATGTACTACTATTTGTAATACTTCAAACAATTAAAAAAAATAAATTTTAAAAAATCAAAAAAATAAAAATAAAAAAAAAGAACTGATATTTAAAACTCCAGAAAACATATGACCAGAAAAAAAAAGCAAAAGCAGAATCTACAGTATGCTAACTTTCATGTAAAAGAGTGAGGACAAGAAAAAGTATGAACATTTACTTCACAGTATTTGCCTAAAAGAAACTCTAAAAGGACTTAAAATAATAAACCCTGGGCGGGGGGGTGCGGGGGGGAGCGGGGAATGAAAGAAGAGGTATGTGGTAGGGTCAGGAAGATAATGAGATAGAAGGGGTGTTATAATATTAGTATTATAATCATAGTAAAATACCTTGACTGGCTTTCCTTACTTAACATTATTTATTACACAATTTTACAAGTTTGCATATAAATTAATATATGTTTTCTCAATATATGTAGAACTAGAGAACCTAAAATCTTCCTATAATCTTCAAATTCTTATTTATGTAGAAAATCCCACAATCCCATTACTGAAATCTTAGGGACCAGGTGTGCTATGAAATTTCAGATTTTTTTAGATTTTACAAAAGTAATATGGTATATAAACCATATGTTGGTCTTATCCAGTAGGAGCTGAGGTGGTATCCATATGAAACAGTATACTCAATGCTCAACACAATGAGGCAGTGAAGTACAAATACCCACACCAACTGGGATAAATAAAAATGATAAATGACCATATTTCAATTCAAATCAGGTTTTGCTTCCAAATGAATTTGTGTAAAATTTATGAAAAAAAACGTTGGGTTTTATAGTGATTGGGATTTTCATATTGGGGATCACAAACTTGTACTATTTCATCTTAAATTGGGAACATTCAAATTCAGTTACAGAGGGAAAATAACATTAATATTAATATTAAAATAGCATCCTGACATTTTAAATAAATAAAAAGTTAAATTAACTTTACTATTGTTTATCAACAAATAATAAGCTATAATTATGTAAAACTAAATGAAAATGAATCAGATTTATATAATTGTAGGACAGGCTTCCTTGAAAGATAGGTTTGTTCCTGAATTGTTCCAACATAACAAGATAAAATACACGTAATCAGAATGTACTAGGTGCTAGAGACAACACACTAGTCATTCTTGAAATAGGCAAAAGGCATTACAAAAGATTAAATAAATCAATATACAGCTTAAACGCAGGGGAAATATCAGAGTCAGCATCTGTAACATACATATTTCACAGAGGTATTAATGAACAATTAAAAATTTTTTAAATCTCAAAAGAGTTCTTAAATTCTCTAAAATTCCAAATCTGAGCTTATTGCTTAGATAAATTCAAAGAAAATTATATTCATCAGCAAACTCCCCAAATATTTATTTCCAAAGAACACTTTACTTTGATTAAAAGGTGGTAAGGCATTTGAGGAGCAATATTAAATCCAATAACAGTGTTATCAACATGCTTTAACAAAAACTTACAGCAATAATGAAAAACATTACATTTAGTTCTTTAATAAAAATGAGTCAGCACAGACAATATAGCATAATAAAAACTCAGTAAAATATTAGTATAGCAAATCAAGTTGATATAAACTCATGCCACATCATTTTATTTCTAAATTGTCTAGTCATATCCTTCAAGAGGGACTCCTTTGAAATTAGTACAAATTTCAGTACTGCCTACAGATTTCTGTCAGTGTAAATTGTAACAGCCATGCATATTAATTAGGATGTAATTTCATCTCTGGATTTCAGTGACACTGATAAACCACTCAAGCTTCACTCTTGGTTTTTAATGACACCAGAACAAGTTGATGGAATTACAGCTTTATATGTGCCATTGAAAGTCTTATTTCTTATCATAGAATAATAGGACTGGAATCTTTAAAGGGCATCATTCCTACTATCTCACCATGGAAAGATGGATATCTAGTTTATTTTTTAAATCCCGTAACTTGTCCTCAGCAATCCATTCTAATACTCAGACCACAGTCATCTCTTTATTTCACACACACACACACACACATACACACCCTCTCCTCCCACCCACTTCCCATCTCCTCTCTCTTTCACCAGTGCTATACTATAAACTTATTAAAGGAAAAAAAACGTACTTGCATTCTAATGCTTTTACATGCTTTATGAATTCAAACACTTCACACAAAAATAGAAAAACTTATTAAAGTAATAATGAGAAATGGACACAGTTTTCCCAACCCACTGGCACACACCCATTTCTTTGGCTCTCTACTCTATCCAGAAAACATGTGAATACATTCACTGCCCACTAATAAAGTACCTATCAAGGCAGAGCTGCCCTAACCTCTATAAATTACCTATCTTCTTGGTTGAGACCTTAAAAGCTTTGGTTTTAAAGGGCTACAGGTCAAAAGAAATGTTGCAGACAGATACCAGTTTACCCCTTAGTAAACTTAATTTCATGCACTGGCACTTAACCAAGTGGTTGAAAACAAGGTTTCCTGCCTGAAATCCACCTCAGAGCAAGATGCCCTGCCCTGGTCTGAAAGCAACCATCAAACCAAGTTCAGAAAAACTAGAAAATTAACCTAGTTTCTTATGGCTTTATTTGGTTTAAAGATGATGTAATCAATAATGAGATAAAACAAAAAAGGAATTTTTATATTGACAAAAACAATTAGCTACTTGATATGTTTACCTTGCATTCAATCTCTGCTTGTTTGCGTTTTGCTTCACTTAATTGAGTAAGCAGTCCTTTGTTCTGCGCAGAAAGATACTGCACCTTCTCCTGTAGACTGATCACCTCTTGTTCTGCTCTTCGAAGATGGTTACTATTGATCTGGTTCTAATAATAAAAAATACAAATACTCAGATTATACAGATAAAAGGCCTGAAAAAACTCACAAATTTCTACCCACCCATTTCATGCTTATACAACACTAGTGACCCGGTGCACGAAATTCGTGCACATTAAAAGGGGATTAATTAGAGGAAATAATTTAATATTGCTATTTACCCTTTTCCTATAATAGAAGTGTCAGAGATGAAAGAAAATTAGTAAAATGTATATGAAAACCTTCCTCCTGTCAGAGTCTGGGGCACACCACGGGACCCAGAGTCAGGTCCCCACCCACCCTCATGCACCTCAAAATCGTGTGAGACCCAGACCTGGCCAGCACCCCCCACCCCCCACTGGGCTAGATCCAGATGCGGCCAGTCCCACCCTTGTCAAGCGTAGCCTCAGGTCCCCTGGCCCAGCGCCAGGACAGGGGGCATGTCCTAAGACCCCCCAGCCCAGACCGGGGTGGAGGGCGTGCCTTGAGGTCCTCCATCAAGCCCCGCCAGGTGGGGAACATGGCCTGAGATCCCCTGTCAAGCCCAGCACCGGGAGGGAGGCGCAGCCTCAGGTCCCCCATCAAGCCCCGCTGGGCGGGGGCGCGGCCTGAGTTCCTCCAACTCAGCACTGGGGGTGCACCTTGAGGTTCCCTGTCAAGCTCTGCTGGGGGGAGGGGCACGGCCTGAGGTCTCCTATCAAGCCCCGCCGGGCGGGGGGTGCGGTCTGAGGTCCCCCGGCCTGGCGCCAGGGTGGGGGTGCGGCCTGAAGTCCCCTGTCAAGCCCCACCTGGTGGGGGGCGTCGCCTGAGGTCCCCCGGCCTGGCGCTGGGGCAGGGGGAGCAGCCTGAGGTCCCCTAGCCTAGCACCAGTATGGGAAGGGCACATTGAGGTCCCCTGTCAAGTCCTGCTGGGTGGGGGGCGCTGTCTGAGATTCCCTGTCAAGCCCTGCCAGGTGGGGGGCATGGCCTGAGGTCCCCTGTCAAGCCCCGTGGGGGGCGGGGGAGGGCATAGCCTCAGGTCCCTGCTGATTGCTCGTTAAGGCTTCTTATGGGAACTTGGCCTCAGCTGTGGGTGTAGCCATCTTTGTGACAGAGTGATGGTCAATTAGCATATTCCCTCTTTATTAGATAGGGTTATAAAAAATGTTCGTATATTACTTATAGGTTGATTTTATTCAACAAATACTTAAAAACTAAAGAAAAGTAAAAGATTTATAAAACTGCTTTAAAATCAAATTATCTAAATTAATACATAAGGTCCATAATTAGAAACTCCCATTATAGCTCAATTTACCATTATATAATAAATACCTATAAACTATAAGGATGGTCACACAAAAGTTGAAGGTATTAATTTCTGAAATAGGCATTGTAGTACAAAGTGGGTAGATACAGGATGAGGATGAATTTAGCTCTTCTTTCCAATTCTCAAAATAAAGCACAGACCAATTGAAGGTGCCATCACCATTTACTGGACATAAACCTGATGTCACAAAATGTTCCATGTGCATGTCTACATTCCTCCAATGCACAGAACAGTCTACTTTCATGGAGCATGGACTGATTTTGAATTCTGGCTTACTATTTGGTGATTAAGCTAACTAGTTAATATTTCTGAGTCTCAGTTTCCTCACTTGAAAGTGTATATAAAAATACTACTATCCTGGCCTCTGTGGCTTAGTTGGTTGGAGCATCATCCCATACACCGAAAGGTTGCAGGTTAGATTCCAGTCAGGGCAGATACCTAGGTTGTGGGTTCAATCCCTAGTTGGAGCACATTGAGGAGGCAATGGGTTGATGTTTCTCTCTCACATCGATATTTTCCTATCTCTCTTTTTCTCTCTTTCTATCCCTTCCTCTCTCTAAAATAAATTTAAAAATTTTTTAAAAAATACTACCTATTGCTCATTTGGTTTTCTTCAGAATTAATTGAGATAATACATGGAGCTAAGCTTAATATATAGTAAGAACTCAATAAACACTAGCTGCTTCGTGTATTATAATTATAGGACATGCTAAAAAACCCACAGAACTTGAATCAACTGACTGGAGATAATTTTTCCATTCAGGCTTAAACCAGCCTGAATTTTCTCAACCTCAAATTATTCTATTCAACCTCAAAATATTCTAATATTTCAGGGGCCTGAAAGCAACAATAGGAATTTTCATAACCAAAGACAAGTAAAATCTGGCTCCTCATTTAACAGTTCTTCAGCCTTGGTCAAGTTATCTAATCGCATCAAATTTCAGTACACTGGTATAAGCATAGATATTACCACTTGCCTTTCAAGGCTGTGTTGTGAGAATTATATGAGAAAAGTTTATGAAAGGAATCTCACACAATGCCTGAAATTTAAGATACTTAATAAATGCTCAATTGTTGCTATCATTATATCTATTCTGAAATCGACCCTGCCTCTAGTTTTAACAAAAAAAATCTAGATTATCTAATAGATTTAAGCTTCAACATTTTTTACCACTGCAGGGTTTCATCTTCATTTTTACTTATCTTTCTGTCTCACAGAAGAAATGCCACCTCTCTAAGTAATGCCTGTATATTACTCTCTTCCCTTCCATTTTCAACGAATACTGTCTGTGTACAAAATTGTAGTAAACTCTCAGTATTGTATTCAAAATGTTCCACCATCTCTTTTTACTGCCTTGCCTTCTACCATTAAAACAAGTAACTATAGCCGAAACCAGTTTGGCTCAGTGGATAGAGCGTCAGCCTGTGGACTGAAGGGTCCCAGGTTCGATTCCGGTCAAGGGCATGTACCTTGGTTGCAGGCACATCCCCAGTAGGGGGTGTGCAGGAGGCGGCTGATCGATGTTTCTCTCTCATCGATGTTTCTAACTCTCTATCCCTCTCCCTTCCTCTCTGTAAAAAATCAATAAAATATATTAAAAAAAAACAACAAATAACTATACTTCAGAGGAACATACTTTCAAGATAAGCTGCAAAGAATTCCCACAGATAAAACTCCTCCTGCACCCTGATTACAATTTCATGACCCAGAATGACAAAACACACATAGAACCTAAAAACTGCCTATGAATGAGAAACAGTAGATAAAAAAATAGCAAGAAGAGATTATTGAGAACTCTATATCATAAAATCACAGGGACTTTATATAAAACAATTTATGTTCAAAATTATTGGACATAAAAAAGGAAGCAGAAGCAAAAGCAAAAGCAAAGCACAAGTCACTGTCAATAAAATTTGACAAATTAAAAAAATAACCAAGTACAATTTCTAAAATTAATATAGCCACTGATATTAAAAATACAATTAAAGGTTAGATTAAATATATTGAAGAAACAATTAGTGTGTCAGAAATCAGACACAGAAAAGAGAATAAGTACACACACACACAAAAAATGCCTAGTAGGGGTTGCAGGATAAAATAGAAGAAAAAAAAGGAGGTGAGAGATGATGGCCTAAGACAGCAATTTTCAACCTTTTTTGTCTCCTGGCACACCAAAAAGATATTATATTTTTGCCAACCTGACAAAAAAATAGATATAATTTTGATTCATTCAGGATGGCTACTGTTGTGTTGGCTGTTGTCATTTTTTTATTTGACAACCTAAGGCAGGGTTGGAGAACATCCGGCCCACGGGCCATATAAGGCCAGCAAAATCCTTTGCTCTGGCCCTGCCAAGTCATTAGGGGTGAGTTAATTAAATGTTTGGCCAAATATAGCAGGCTTTTTAAAAATATATGTTTTATTGTTAATAGTATTACAGATATTTCCCATTTAGCAGGCTAATTTTTAAGTTGATAATTTTCTATGGCTTGCGAATGATATTATAAATATCCAAATGGCTGTTGGCAGAAAAAAGATTTCCCACCCCTGATCTAAGGGAAAAGAGGTCAGTGCCCCTGACTAAATAGTCAGGTATTGCATGTTTTAAAAATTCTTGCAGCACACCAGCTGAAAATTGCTGATCTAAGAGATGATAATAGTTGAGAATTTTTTACAACTGAAAAAAAAAAAAGAAACTACATATAAATCCAAATGAAGTTTAGGAAACACAACTAGTCCCAAACAGGACAAATAAAATCCTCACCAAGAGAGAATGTAACAAAGCTTAGAATGCTAAAGAAAAGAAGAGGCAAATCAAGGTAAAACCTGAGTCTGTGAAGAGGGAAAGAGAAATATCTGGCAGACATATCAACAGGAAAAATATGTAGTGCTTAAAAAAATAAATTTCATCCTCCAATAGTATACTCAGCTAAACTTTTACACAAGAGTGAGAGAAAGCATATTTATTTTCAGAAAGTGAGAATAAAATTACATGACTGAAACTGGAAAGAAACTTAAATAAAAGAATTGAGAGCAAAAAATTGGTAAAATAGGTAGACAAATCCAAATGACCACAGACCCCATAAAACAACAATAACGTCTAGTAATTTGGATGTATAAAAAAAGATATACAATAACAGTAAAATGTAAGATCTGAAGATGGAAGAAGAGCACATGAAGTTCGTCTAAGGCCCTTACTACAGTTTGGAAGGAAGACAGAGATAATTACTAACTTTAGTTTTTGTTTAGTCAAGTAAGCATTTTCAAGTAATATACACTAATATAAAATAAATTATGAAAGTCACACTAGAAGAGAGAAAGAAAAACAAAAGTAAGCCAATAAAAAGCAATAAAGGAGGAAAAAGAAGAGAAAAGGAAGACATAAAAATTACAAAGTAATTTCAAATGTATCATAATAAAGACTTTTGAATTCTGGTCAGGAATCTAGAGAGTCAGAAAGAGCATTGTGCCCACCCTTTGAATTAAAAAAAGAAAAAATGCCAGTCAAACTCTACGTTCATGGCTTTTGTTGAACCCATAGAAGTGAGGTCAGAGGGCAACCAACTAGCCCCAAATCTAAGGAGAGACAAGAGCAGAAGCAGTCAGAAGCTATTAATCATATTTCAACTAGAATAAGTATCAGATTGATGGAGGCCAAGTATGGAGCCCAAGGGGGCAGCAAAGTTCACAAACCTCTTCATGGGCCACAACAGGTATACACAAAAAAGACTGAGGAGAATCTTGAGAAAGAGAGGTCAAAGGTACAGGCCTGAGGAAGGGTAATAGCAGCCAATACGGGAGGGGCACTAACTCTTGCTTGCCTCCTCTAGGGAATAAAAGGTTTAATTTGCTTGGAATACTAATCTCTTTGGGGCACTAGGGAAATTTTTATATCTGAGGAAGGGGCAGGACTATATTTGAGCCTAGGACTATAGCTGGGGGTCCGGCAGGAGTACTTAAGAAGGCCAAATACCCCAGGTTCAGGGACAGTGCAGCCGAAGGCTGAGACTTTGTCAGAGCAATAGGACAGAGGTGTTTTCTGCCCAGCCAACTTTCTGTAACAGGTAACTGGAATACGGCTGGAGACTGACCCTCTCTGAGATGCTATGCAAAGGGAAGACCTAGAGACACTGAGAAAATGCTTTGGCAAACCAGCCCCCAATCTAAAAATAAGATATTAGAGGAATTTGAAGTCTGTGGTGTAATGAGGGTTAACCACAGAAACAACAAACCTCAAGCCCAGCCCAAATCCTAACTATATTAACTCAAATCCCCCACATTAAAGTCCCAGCAGAAGGAAAGGTGTGTGAATAACCAGGCATAAAAACTATTTACCTCAGTCTACTGTCCTACACAAGATATCCAATTTTCAACAGAAAAATTTGCAAAGCTTAGGAAAAGGTAAGAAAAACAAAACATTACCGAGAGACAATGTAATCAACAGAACCAGCTTCTTATATGACACAGATTTTAAAATTATCTGACAGGGAATTTAAAATAACTGTGATTAATGTGCTAAATGCTCTAGGGCAGCCATGGGCAAACTACGGCCCACGGGCCGGATCCGGCCCGTTCGGCTGTTCTATCCGGCCGGCGGAGCTGAAAGAGCGGAGGGTTCTCTTGCTCTCCCCTCCGCTCCTTTACTTTGAATTTATATTAGTTCACACAAACACTCCATCCATGCTTTTGTTCCGGCCCTCTGGTCCAGTTTAAGAACCCATTGTGGCCCTCGAGTCAAAAAGTTTGCCCACCCCTGCTCTAGGGAAAGGTGAAAAACATGCAAGATCAGATGGGTAATATCAAAATAATGGAGAGAAAAAGAAGAGAGCATCCAAGAGTTGCTGGTCTTTAAACAATCTAACACATGTGTAACTGAAATCCCAAAAGAAGACAGTATGAAACAGAAGAATATTTGGAGAAATAATGACCCAGAATTTTCCCAATTTTATGGTAGACATAACGCCACAGGTCCAAGAAACTCAGAGATAAAGTAAAAACCACTCAACTCATATTTCCCAAAAGAGACTGTCTAATTTCATCAAAATTTGAAAGTTTCAAGTTTATCACTTAAAGTTGTTCAGAGAATCTTTTTAAAAAGTATTTTCACTGAATCTATACCACGCAGGGCAAAGGTAGGTTTACAGTTGTGAGTATACAAGAGTTTATTCTTATTATTTACAAATTATTGTATTATTTTTCATACAAATTTGTAAACCTACTTTTGCCCCACCCTGTATTTATGTACCTTTTTTATTCTTAATAGTGTTTGTGTCTTCTTTATTTTCTTGAAGTCTTACAGAAATTTGCTTTATCTTACCAAACCAGACTCAAGAAGACACAGAAAACATGAGATCTGTAACCCTTCAACAACTAGGATCAATAGTTCCTATACTCACAAAATAAGACTGTTTAAAGATAGAAATTCCAGCAAATATTAAAAATGAGTAACTCCAATCTTATATAAAATTTCTGAGAACAGAAAAAGATAAAATACAACCCAACTCATTCACCTTGGAACAAAAATCAGCAAAGAGTCTCCCCAAAAAGGAAAATCTAACTTAGGTACAACAAAACTTAAAGTATGAAAAACCTGAATCCAGCAATGGTCATGTGTTGTATATGCTTCTATGTAAATGTTCTGTCACAACCTTGTTTGCCTTTTAGCACTTTAATAACTATCTCAATGTAACTGGTTTGCTTTACAATCCTATATATTTTATTTTATGCATTAAAAAACATTATCTTGAGACAGAGTCATGGGTTTCAGACTGAAAGGGGGGTTCATGGCACAGAAAAATAATAAAACCCCCTTATAAAAGAAACTCTTCAAGATATACACAAGGAAACATGTGCAGGAATGTTCAGAGCAGCACTATTTGTAATAGCAAAATTGGTAAAAAGAGGTGTGTGGTTCAATAACTAAGATATGCACACTAGGTGGACTTTTCTAAAAGTCATTAAGAATGAAGGAACTGGAGCTATATGTATCAACAAGGACACATGTCTTAACCTGGATGCTGGGTCCACAGGTGTTTGATGTAAAACTCTTTGAACGATTAATATAACATTACTATTAAACCAACGTTTTCATTTTTCACATTTTGCAATGGGAAAACTTCACGGATCATCTCCAGTTCAAGCACTGGCACGTAGGAGCCATTTCTCTTCTAGCAAAATTCATCCAAAATCACACTCATTAGTCAGGCACAATTCAAAATACAAAATCCTTAGGGAACATTCCCCAAAACCACCTAGTTGGAACTAATTTTTCCCTCCATTCTCCATAGCAATTTCTATCTAACTCTCTAATTACCATATTTCTGATTATATATTTTTCCAGTTATATTAAGATATAACTGACATATAGCACTGTATAAATCTAAAGTGTACAGCATAATGACCTGACTTAATTATGAAATGATTACCACAATACTTAATTATCATCCATCATCTCAGAAAATAAATTATATTAAATATAGTTTGTGAATGCCTGATTCCTCAAGTATACGTTCTTGGAAGGTTGGACAGTACTTTATTATCACAAGTTCTCGAAACCACGTTTGTTGAATTTGACTCATTCACTTATACCCACTCTGAAATAAATCCTGAACATGGCTTAAAAACTGTGTTGCATCTTTAATATCTATACTGAGATAACATTTGATTATAAAAACTAGATTTCTACTTTTCATCTTACTGTTATTTTTAACTACTACAATGAAAAATACAAGAAAATAACTTTGAACAATGTAAAACAAAATATATTTATTTATTTGAAAGGATTTACATATTCATGTTATGTTTAAGTTGGAATGACTGTTTTTTACACATAAGTATACAGACTGATACCTGAGTTAACTATGCCCCCTACTGACTGAATAAGTATTTTGAAAACCAAATAACATTATAGAGAATAGAGAATATGGCCCCCACAAATGCATCACATAAAAACTATATGTACCTTTATAATACAAATGGATATCATAAAAAGGACCTCTCAGATCTTAAATATATTTAAGATAGAGTTTATTAGAGAAAGGGGGATTTGAGAAGAAAGAAGTATAATTTTGAACTGACTCATTCAGAATCACATTACACAACTTTAGGAATCACTTTTCACATTATATTCTATACCAGTGGTTCTCACCCAGGGAATTTTGCCAAGGACATTTAGCAATGTGTAGAGATATTTTTGGTCATTACTATGTGGGGGCTGGGGAGGTGCTACTGACATCTAGTGGGTAGAGGCCAGGGATGCTACTAAACATCCTAAAATGCACAGGCCAGTCCCCACAATGAAGACTTCATCTGGTCAAAAATGTGAATAGTGTTGATATTGAGAAATTTTGCTCTACATGAATATTCCCTCTCAAGTTGTGTAACAAGCTAACAAAGTCAAATGGAGTATTACAACTTGCTCAAACTTTGTTGAATGGGTCAAAGACATTAAGTCTCTGATATCAAAGACCATAATTTTAGCCCTTTTTATTTGGGCTACAAATTGTAGTCTAGATAGTTTCACATGTCCACCTTTTAGCTCTATTCTAGGGAGGATACAATCTGTGCATAAATTTTTGATCTGCTAATGATATTTTTTTAAATATATTTTATTGGTTTTTTTACAGAAAGGAAGGGAGAGGGAAAGAGAGTTAGAAACATCGATGAGAGAGAAACATCGATCAGCTGCTTCCTGCACACCTCCTACTGGGGATGTGCCCACAACTAAGGTACATGCCCTTGACCGGAATCGAACCTGGGACCTTTTAGTCTGCAGGCCGACCCTCTATCCACTGAGCCAAACCGGTCACGGCTGCTAATGATATTTTTTAAAGATATTGGGCTTTCCATCTTACCTGTGTTTCCATTTCCATCATCCTTTGTTTTATTTCTCTTATTTCTGCCTGTGTTTCTGCTTCTCTAAGTCGAATGGTCATCAATTCATCTTGTAACTCATTCACAGCATTTTTCTTAGGTGGGTCTTTCCATCTCCCAGTAGTACGAGCTAAGTGGCGCTAAAACACAAAAAATTATATTGCAACAAATATTCCCAGTATCAAAATAAGAGCTAACTTTACTGAGCAATTATTTTAGATTCAGTAGTATGTTAAGCACTTTATACACATTATTTTATTTAACCCCCAGAAACATCTAAAAAGTTAGGCACTATTATCTTTATTATTCAGGTATGAAAAAAATGGAATTTGTGAATAACTTCAGAAAAGTCACACTGTAGATCTCACTGCCAGTAAGTAGAAGATTTGGGATAACTCAGATATAGTTCAATTTTTAATACTGTGAATTAATTATTATAAACAATACAATTTTTACCCTAATTTTTAAATGAGATTTTCACATTATTTTTAATGAAATCCCAAGAAAAGGAAAAAGTGGGGCTATTCATGAATTAAGGAAGCAATATTAGCAGTTAAGAGCAGTGTTCTAAAAATACCCATGGCAAAGGTACAGGTTATTTATTTTTAATTTCCAATTTATTGCTGCTTGATATTGGAAAAAAAAAAAAAAAAAGCCACGACAATGTCAAGGATTAATTTCAGTCTTTGCTAGATGCATCACTTACCCCAAATTCAAACCAAGATCACTAATCTGAAATACTGTGTAGTTTTTGTTTTCTTCCTGCTCTCCCTTTCTTACAGCATTTGTATTTCTGTTTGTTGTCAACAGTTTCCCTCATATGTGCATACATTTGTTGACATGTAACTAGCTAAATGTCTGATCTATTTTGTGAGATACCAATTTTCAAAATAAGTTACAGCCCTGACTGGCATCGCTCATTAGTTAAAGCATTGGCCTGTGCACCGAAGGGTTGCAGATTCAATTCCCGGTCAAGGGCACGTACCTGGGTTGCAGGTTCAATCCCAGGCCCCTATTGGAGTACATTCAAGAAGCAATCAAGCAACCAATTGATGTGTCTCTCTCACATTGATGTTTCTCTCTCTCTGTCTCCCCCAGACTACTTCCACTTTGTCTGAATATCAATGGGAAAAATATGCTTGGGTGAGGATTAAAAAAATAAAGTTACAAATTTATATTGGTGTCAGCCTTCTACTATCTCACACTGAAAAATGGATTTAATATCAACAGAAGAAATATGTGCTATATAAAGAATTATTTCTTTATAGGTTTTTAGAAAAAAATACATAAATTACAATAATATAACAGCAAAAATATGATGATCTCTATTTTATCTTTTTTAATTATAAGAGTTAAAAAGGGAGAAACAGTTAAAGGTACTTGCAATTTATAAATTCTCTCAGTTGTGTACATTATACAGGGTCTTTCATACTTTAAAGTCATATCCCAGTGTTGGTCATCAACTACTTCAAACTCATAAAAATTGTATATTCAGGTTTTACCCTCTTTTTAGAAAGCACATAAAACATATTGATATACCTGCCAGTGCTCCTCTAAATCTCTGACTTGTTGTCTAAGTTCTTTCAAACCCATAATAGCTTCTGCTTCTCTCAGTTTCACAGCAATGAGTTCTTCCTGAAGCCTTGCAACGTTATTCTCATCAGGAAAGGAGTTGTTTCTCTAAAGCAAGAAAAAATTTAACTTGAGATTTTTAAATGTAAAGAATAAAATAAAATAAATAAAGCATATAAGAGCTATTTTGTCCCATATATAATTATACTTAATTTTATTGAGATACTTAGAGGCCCGGTGCACGTGCACTCGGAGGGCGGGAGGAGGGAGGTCCCTCAGCCCGGCCTGTGTCCTCTCACATCCCAGGAGCCCTCAGGGGATGTCCGACTGCCGTGGAGGTGGGAGAGGCTCCTGCCACCGCCCCTGCGCTGCCCCTGCGCTGCCCCTGCGCTCACCAGCTGTGAGCTGGGCTCAGGGCTTCTGGCTAAGTGGTGCTCCCCCTGTGGGAGTGCACTGACCACCAGGGGGCAGCTCCTGCATTGAGCATCTACCCCTGGTAGTCAGTGTGTGTCACAGCAACTGGTGGTTCAGTCGATTTGCATATTAGCCTTTTATTATATAGGATAATTCACAAACCACAAAACTTACTCTTTTAATATACACTAGTCAGTGGTTTTTAAGAGATTCACAGGGCTGTATAACCAACATCTTGATCTAATTTCAAACATTTTAATTACCCCCAAAAAAACCCTATACCCATTTCCAATCACTCCACATTCCTCCCCTTCCCCCCAGCCCTTGGCAGCCCTTATTCCTTCAGTCTCTATGGATTTGCTATTCAGGACATTTTCATATAAATGGAATCATACAATAGGTGGCTTTTATAATTAGCTTCTTTCACTTGTCATGTTTTTAAGATTCATTCCTTTTTTCTTGCCAAAAAACACCTGTTATATTGATATACCATATTTTATTTATACATTCATCAATTGACAGAACTCTGTGTTGCTACCACTTCTGGCCATTATGTACAAGGTTGCTATAACTGTGTAAAAGTTTTTGTAGGGACCTATATTTTTAAGTCTCTTGAGTATATATCAAAGAGCAGAACTGCCTAATCAAATGGCAATTCCACATTTAATTTTTAAGAAACTGCCAATCTTTTCCAAAGCAGCTGCACTATTTTACATCCCACAGGAATGCGTAAGGCTTAATTTTGAGAACACAGAAAGTCTAACTCTACTTTGTTTAGTAACACTAATCAGTGTTACAAACCAATAGAATTAAAAAGGTTGTTCAACATGGCAATAAATTTACTTACCTGTGATTAGGACTCCAAACGAAGCAAACATCATTTACATTTTAAAGATTCATGGAAAAGAATAGCCTACAATCTGTTTTGTTGTATTTTCTCAGCATGTCACTTTGGAAAGGAGTATAAAATCTCTGTGCATTAGTCACTATTTATGTCAATAGTTACAAATTTAATACTACTATTAGATTAGGTGACTATTAGATTACTCTCCTACCATACTGAAAGACCCACCTTAGGATATAGGGTAGCCCTGAATTAAACTGCTCTGGGAAGTGACCAAGAGATCCTAAATGAGATGCCCATAGGTAAACTGAGGTACTAATGAGATTAACTTGAATATGAAATTTTCTATATCTGATGAAATAAAGTGGTTCTTGCCAACTACACATTTTTATGATGAACTTTAAATATTTTCTCTATGGAAAACCAAAACTTTACTGCATATACATAAAAAGAGAGCCCTGCATGAAGAAATTAACCATAGGAAGCACAAAACCTTCCAATTTTCTGCCCTGACCGGTTTTGCTCAGTGGATAGAGCGTCGGCTTGCAGACTGAAGGGTCCCAGGTTCGATTCCGGTCAAGGGCATGTACCTTGGTTGCAGGCACATCCCCAGTAGGAGGTGTGCAGGAGGAAGCTGATTGATGTTTCTCTCTCATCGATGTTTCTAGCTTTCTATCCCTCTCCCTTCCTCTCTATAAAAAATCAATAAAAAAATATATTAAAAAAAAACCTTCCAATTTCCTTTCTACCCTATGCCATGAATACCAACAAAGCTCCTTAAGAAATCCATTTTTAAAATGGACTCAAGGACATTTCTTACTATCAAAAATTCAAAACAGAGAGGCCCAGTTTCTTATCTAAATCATGGAGCCCAGAAAACTCCCAAGTTAGAGACCAAATATTCTGTTAGGCATTTTCACAGCCTTGTTGGCCTTTTTCTCAATAAATAGAATAAATTTTCCAAATAAAATAGCAAGCAGATTTCTAGCAAAAATTATTCCACTACTGACTGTAGTTTTTCCTGTTCTATTTCATTAAATTATTTCCTGCTCTATTTCCACTATTTGCCTAACCCTTCAACTTCTTTAATGACTTTGAAAAGAGGTAAGTTAGCTTCCATAGCATACCTCAGGCTAAGATCTTCCTGAGGTGGCTTAGTATAGCTTGGGAAATTGCAACAGTTATACTCAGATGAAATTCTCCCTGAAATGTTTATGTATTAGTCAGAGCCAATCTCTTGCAGAAGAAGATATTACAATATTTGAGAACAGTTCATTTCTACCTCCTAAGTTTCTCTTCTCCAACATTTAAATATTATTCATATCAAAATTATCTTGTTTTCCTGTAAAAGGACTCTAGTCTCTACTTTTACCCTTAAATATGGGGCTTTGAGTAGTATGGCAACAACAAAGAATAATTGGGAATCTTATATTTTTTCCTTTTATCTCTCAGTATCTAATATGTAAGGTTTCTGATGTGTAAATCCAACTGAACTGCTCAATAAGTACTTAAATATCGATCACATATCCCTTTATTTTGGGAGTAACAGCATTTGTGTTGGTCTCACCTTCTCCATATCCAGGACTTTATCCTGCATCTCCTTTAGTGCACACTGAGCCTCAGCTTCCCTCAGACGGGCCTGAACCAATTCCTTCTCTAGCTGTAGCACAAAATCTTCATTGTAGCTGGAACTGCATTTATGCTACAAATTACAGACATATACTGAAATTTCATGAAGCATAAACATGTATGTATAATAGAAATAAATGCAATGGCACAGTACAGTTATTAAGGGCAATCAAACATAAAAGTTCCATCTACCCAATATTTTTAGCATATCTCCTCCAAATAACTTTTCAATTAATAAAAAAGTTTGACATCCATAAAGAGGATCACATTATTATTGGGTATTGGTAACCAGTTATTATACTAATCAAATCCAATGTATAGAAAATAGCTCTTTATCTTTCTATCCATCCAGATACTAAGAATCTGCCCTGATTCCATAGACCTGCACTGTACAATAGTGCAACCATTTGCCGCCTGTGGCTACTGAGCATTGAATGTGGCTCGGTCAAGTTGAGAAAGGCTGTAAGTGGAAAATACAAACTGGATTTTGAAAATGTGAAATACAAAAGGTAAAATATATCATTAATAACTTTTATATTGATTACCTGTTCAAATAATATTTTGAAAATACTGAGTTAAACAAAAATATTCATTTATCTGTAATTATTAATTACTACTTCTAATGTGGCATTTTAAATGCCAATGTGGCTCATTATATTGCTATTGGACAGTACTGTTATAGACTACAGAAGATAAGTACAAATTTACTGAAAATTCTATTTTAATCTAATAGAAATAAAAACAAGGGATCCACAATAATGTGAACCATCCTAAATCCCAGCAAAACAAAAATGTATTTTCTTTTAGAAATATAGATCTCTTTAAAAATATGCATAAAAATTAGTGCTGGAAGCAGAGAAAAATGCAGATGCTGCATGAACAAATTAACCATAGAAGCATGAAACCTTTCCATTTCCTCTCCTACGCTATAATGTGAATAGCAATGCAGCCACTTAAAAAATCCCCTTTTAAGCCAGTTTCTACACAAAAGTTGTTTTAAAAAAAGCAAAAATATGTCTAATTCACCACCTTAAAAGACTTCCTAAAATAAAGTATCACTTTACATTTAACTAATGTAGTAAAGAAAAAGTGACAACTCATAATTTCCAAATAGAGTCATAGAGAACAATCTCCTACTGAACTAGCATGAGAATGGCTCCTTTTATTCTTCAGAATATTAGGAACAAAACCGATGTCAGACTAAAACTCTATTTAAAAAAACTGTTAGATGCCTAATTAAAACATATGGTACTCCCTTACCCCAATTACCCAAACAGATGACGTCGTTTTTTAAAATGAACAGTTCACTTACTAAGCAAATAAGGACTTTTTAATTCAATACATTACACATTATTTCTCCTAGTAATTTTCTGATACAATTAAAACATTTCATTACAAAAAATACATCTGAAACAAGTATATCACTTTAGCAAATACTTAACCTTACCAAAAGGCACTCTTTTGGAATGACCAAATAACAGGTGTCATCGTTTTTGTTTAATGAGATCATAGCTATTTTATGAATAATTCCAGGATTTTTTGCCCTTAACCTAAAGCCCTAGAAACTGCAGTTCAGGTTTGTTTGCCAAGACTCTATTTTAGGAAATCCCCAGGAATACATCAAACCCAAATGGCCCATATGAGAATGGACTCATTGACCTGGTATAAACCAAATGATCCAACCAAGCACAAAAAAGTGTTACTAAGATTGGGAGAAATTTTTTCAATAAAATTTACAAAACTTCTAATTGTTCTCTTGTTCAAGTGGTAAATTCTAAATTCCACAGTTTATATGTTACTTCTCCTTTCATACTTCCCATTTGTTCCTCAACCCACTGCAAACTAGGCTTAGTTCTTGATAAAACTGCTCTAATTACAAACAGCTCTTATCTTTACCAGTCAACTGATTAATCTTAAGTAAAACTTTCTCCTGCCTTAGATTTTGGGATATTTCTCTTCCCTGGTTCTCCTGCCTATCTTCTCTATCTCCTCTACCAATTCTACTTCAGATAGGTATCCATGAGTTTCAATATTGTGTTTTCTCTCAATCTTTCCTTTAATTTTCTTATTTTGTAAATCCATCCTATGTGATTTCTTCCATTGTCTATATAGTAGTCTGCATGTATAGGCAGTAACAGATACTGTCTTTATATAGTCTACTTAGAAGATGTATGATATCACCAAGGAAGCATCTATTAAAATAACAAAATGGGGAAGGTAGAGACAAAGAGGGACAAGAAGAGAAAGAGAGGACAAACAATGTTGGAATGGAATGGAATGGAATGGAATGGACTCTCAAGTCCATATTTCCAGCCCACATCTTTTTATTAAGCTAGAACCATATTCACAATTTCCTACTGGTCTTCTGAATCTGGTTGATCTCATATTCACCTCACATTCAACATGTCAAAACTCAACTCCCCATCTTTCCTCCCTAATGTATTACTATTTTGCTAAAAATCCCACCATCTAACATATGACCAAGTCAAAACTTCCCCTCTTATATTCCCCTTATAATCATAGAACCTGAATAATTTTTCTTCCAGATATCTCTTGAATTTGTCTGTTCCTCTCCACCTTTATTGTCTTTGTTTTTGTTCATGCCCTCAACTCTTTCTTTGGACTACTGCAGTAGTCCTACATATATCCCTTCCTGTTTAGTGGGTATCAGTATTTTATGTTACATTTCACACTAAATTGAAATGAATAGAAAGCATTTTTATAATTCTTCCACCTGGACCCTACTGTTTTGAGCCAGAGGAATTTTTTTGATTCCACATTTATTAATACAAATGTGTTACTGAACATTATACAAACACTGAAATACCTTTAAAAAGTATTCAGGATGAATCTAACTCCGCTAAGCCACTTCCACCCTGGCCAATTATATTCACACACACTTTTGTTGGACAAAAAGTATTTTCATTTTAAAATCAATTGGATAGGATGATCCATTCTGTGGATACCAGTCAGCCTCCTTCCTAGCCACTTCCATCATTGTCCCCAAACAGGCTTATGAACAAAGTGGTCATGGTGACGGGGTGGAGGGGGGGGAGGTTATGCATGGGCTCAACAACATGGATTTCCACTCACTGAGGCTATGGCCACTGCAGAGTGTCCCATCTGCCAGGAGCAGAGACCAACACGAAATCCCTGATATGGCACCGATCAGTCAGCTACCTGGTGGCAGGTTGATTACACTAGACCATTTCCAACATGGAAGGGGCAACATTTTGTTATTGGACTAGACACGCACTCAGGATATGGGTATGCGTTCCCTGCATGCATTGTCAAATTAGCATCAATGTACTTAAAGAATGCCTTATCCACCAGCATTGCTTCTGAACACAGAACTCACTTCACAGCAAAAGAAGTGCAATGATGGGCTCAAGTTCACAGAATTTATTAGTCTTACCATGTTCCCTAATATCCTGAAGAAAATGGCTAGACAGAACAGTGGAATGGCTTTTCTGAAGACTTAGTTACAGTGCCAGCTAAATGGCAATACCTTGCAGGACTGGAGCAAGGTTCTCCAGAAGTATGAATATGCTTTGGATCAGTGTCCAATATATGGGTTTTTTTCCATAATAAGGATTCGCAGATACAGGAATCAAGAGGTAGAAATAGGAATGATACCACTCACTGTTACCCCTAGTGACTCACCAGCAAAATATCTGCTTTGAGACTCTACACTCCGCTGATCTTCAGATCTTAGTTCCAGAGGGAGGAATCCTTCCACCAAGAGTCACAACAATAATTTCACTAAACTGGAAGTAGACTCACCTGGCCACTTTGAGATCCTTATGCCTCTGAATCAATAGGCAAAGAAGGGAGTTAAGGTGCTGGCTGGGTGACTGATACTGACTACTAAGGAGAAACTGGACTACTAGTCCACAATAGAGACTAGGAAGAGTATGCCTGGAATACAGGAAATCCTTTAGGGTGCCTCTTAGTATTATCATACCCCATGATTAAGGTCAATGAAAAATGACAACAAACCAATCTAGAACCTTCAGAAATGAAGGTTTGGGTCACCCCACCAGGTAAAGAACCATGACCAGCTAAGGTACTTGTTGAAGGCAAAGGAAATAGAGTGGGTAGTGGAAAAAGGTAGTCAATCATAAATACTACCACCACATGACCTGTTACAGAAATGAGGATGGTAATTGTCCTAAGTAGTTCCGCTTTATAAACTTTATTGTTGAGAGTATTACAGATATTCCCTCCCCCCCGCCCCCCGCAAGCCTCCTGCACCCGGTTCTGACCATGGCCTCGGCCCTAGGCCTTCGACACCCTATTGTCTATGTCTATGCATATATGTATATGAGTAGTTCCTTTTAATTTTGCTATGAATATGTTTGTGTGTGTATCTATCTATCCATTTATCTATCTACCTACCTATCTTCTTTCCTCTTATTCCCTTATCTATATATATAAAAAGCCAGCGACTGTAATGGCCTTAACAACCATAATGACCGGTCACTATGACACCCACTGTGACCAGCGAACCTGCCGATCAGGGGATGGGGCTGGCCAGCCAACCTCACGGCCCCTCCCCCTGCCAGCCTGCCCCTGATCAGACTCTCCCACTCCATCAAGAGCTGGCCACAGGCCAAACTCCCCCTCCCTTCCCCCAGCCAGCCCGCCCCACCACGATAGGCCCGCAGCCCCTCCCCCAGGTTGGCCCGCCCCTGATCGCACCCCCCACCCCAATAGGGGGCAGGGCTGGCCAGTCAACCTCCTGCAGCCCCTCCTCCCGGCTGGCGACGCCCCCGATGAGCCCCCACCACCTTGATCAGCCTGCAGCCCCTCCCCCCTACTGGCCCCACCCCTGATCATGCCCCCACTCCAATAGAGGGCGGAGCCAGCCCAACCTCCTGCAGCCCCTCCCCCTGCCTGATCCCACCCCAGATTGGCCCCCCCACCCCATCAGAGGCAGGGCCAGCCAGTCAACTGCCCATAGCCCCTCTCCATGGTCAGCCCTGCCCCCAATCGGCCCCCCAACCCCAATCAGGGGCAGGGCCCACTGGGCAATCGCCCGCGGCCTCTTCCCCCAGCTGGCTCAGCCCTGATCAGGCCCCAATTGGGGCGGGCCAGCTGACCAACCTCCCGCCATCTCCTCCTCCCAACAGGCCCAGCCCCCATCCACCCCAATTGGGGCAGGCCGGCTGGACCCCACCTGTGCACGAATTCATGCACTGGGCCTCTAGTTTAATATAAGATGCATTAACTTTATATTATAGTACTAGATAAGTACTGTTAATTTTACATCATAGTATTTAAGTTACAGGATATCAAGAAAACATCACTCAAGGACTTTACCTCCTCTTCTGGGGAAGGCTTTACTGCATTTTTGGTTGTGTGTAGGATAACTGCATCATGCTAGGCAGAATTATGACCTTTTATTATGACCTTATGCGGAGATTAAGTATGGTTTATGGAGATGCACATGGGTGCCAAGTTGATAAGGGCTGGACTTGTGATGGTTTATTTTGTGTCAAATTGGCTAGGCCATGGGATGCCCAGATTAAACATTACTTCTGGGTGTGTCTATGAGGGTGTTTCCAGATGACTTAGTAGACTGCCCTCCTCAGTGTGCGTGAGCATCATCCAATCTGTTGATGGCTAAATAGAACAAAAAGAGGAGAAAGGTAAAATTCATTTCCTGACCTAGCCAGTTTTGCTCAGTGGGTAGAGCACTGGCCCATGGACTGAAGGGTCCCAGGTTCGATTCTGTTCAAGGGCACATACCTCATTTGCAGGCTCGATCCCTGGCCCCAGTCAGGGTGCAGGTGGGAGACAACCAATCGATGTGCCTCTCTCACATTGATGTTTCTCTCTCTCTATTTCTCCCCCTCCCTTCCACTCTCTCTCTCTGAAAAATTGATAGGAAAATGTCCTTGAGTAAAGGTTGACAAAATAAATAAAATAAAATAAAAATAGCATTCTTTTTAAAAACTTTCATTTCCTTTCTGCCTGCTTGCGCTCCTCCTGACAGTTGGACTGAAATTCTGGGATTTATACCACTGGCTTCCCTGGCTCTCAGACCTCTGGTCTTAGACAGGAATTATACCATTGGCTTTTTCCTAGGTCTCAGGTAGCAGATTGTGTGACTTCTCATTCTTCATAATGGCGTGAGCCAATTCTTCACAATAAATCTGTGTGTGTGTGTGTGTGTGTGTGTGTGTGTGTGTGTGACAGAGAGAGAGAGAGAGAGAGAGAGAGAGAGAGAGAGAGAGAGAGAAATTGGTTCTGTTTCTCTGGTGAACAGACTAATACAAGGTAAATTTTATAAATAAGATTTAATTTGTTGATTAGGTGTTTTATTGTTGTTGTTTGTTTTTGGTCCATTTAAAATTTGACCCATTGAAGCTTCTGCAATTGAATTCTCTTTTTTGGTCATTATTTTCTACTATTTTGAATTTTCCCTGTTCAAACTTTTGCAGATCTAAGTTTTGTCAGGAAAGTGATACTTGTGATACTTCTATCAATTTTTAGTCTACTAAAAATTTTACCTTATCAGTTTTAACTCTTTGTAAGTTTTGTTTTTGTTGTGTGTGTGTGTGTGCTGTTGTTGTTTTTTTGTTACTAACAGTCTATGCTATTGGCCAAGCAATCTGGTAGAATCATAATAATTGAATAATGTTAATACTAATTCTAACAACAGCTACCATTGACTGAGCACTCACTACATACAAGGTATTATTCTAAAGTACAACACACTTAAGTCTCAACAACCCTCTCTTACACACAGGACAAACTATAGCACAGAGAAGTTAAGTAACTTGTCCAGGGACACACAACCAGTGAGTGGCAGGATTGGCATCAAAGTGGCCATGTTAAAATATGCTGCTGTGGACTGTAAACTATCTGTTTGTTTTTCCCATAAGAGAAAAAAAGTACTATTTATAAAACAGGGTTTAAAAAGTTTATAATGATGATGATGATAAGAGCTATTATCTAGTGAGTACTTATTATGTGCCACACAAACACTAAGCACTTTATATTCTCATTTAACCTTCATCTCTTTTTTTAAAATTTATTATTTATTAAAGTATAGTTGATAGATAACACTGTATTAGTTTCAGGTGTACAACATAGTAATATGACATTTATAAATCTTACAATGTGATCATCACATTAAGGCCAGTAACCATACAAAATTATCACAATATTACTGACTATTTTCCCTATGCTACCCATTACATCCCTATGACTTTACTAATAAGGTAACTAACAAGACTCAGCAAGGTTAAACAGCAATCAACAATTCTGTTAAACCTATGTTCTTAGCCTTTAAGCCATAAAAGGATTGAAATAATACAGGGTGGGGCAAAAGTATGTTTACAGTTCTGAATACATGATACAGAGCTTATTCTTGTATTATTATTGTATTACTAGAGGCCTGGTGCACGAAATTCATGCAGGGGGGAGGGTGTCCCTCAGCCCAGCCTGCACCCTCTCCAATCCAGGACTGCTGGCTCCCAACTGCTCGCCTGCCTGCCTTCCTGATTGCCCCCTAACTACTCCCATGCCAGACTGATTGATGCCTAACTGCTCCCCTGCCAGCCTGATTGCCCCTAACTGCCCTCCCCTGCAGGCCTGGTTACCCCTAACTGCCCTCCCCTGCAGGCTTGATCGCCCCCAACTGCCCTCCCTTGCAGGCCTGGTCCCTCCCAACTGCCCTCCCGTGCTGGCCTGATCGCCCACAACTGCCCTCCCTTGCAGGCCTCGTCCCTCCCAACTGTCCTACCCTGCTGGCCATCTTATGGCAGCCATCTTTGACCACATGGGGGCAGACATCTTGTTTTGAAGCGATGGTCAATTTGCATATTGCTCTTTTATTAGACAGGATAGAGGCCTGGTGCACGGGTGGGGGCTATATGGTTTGCCCTGAAGGGTGTCCTGGATCAGGGTGGGGGTTCCCTTGGTGTGTGGGGTGGCCTGGGCGAGGGGCCTGTGGTGGTTTGCAGGCCAGCCACGCCCCCCAGTGACCCAAGCGGAGGCCCTGGTATCTGGGATTTATTTATCTTCTATAATTGAAACTTTGTAGCCTTGAGCAGAGCCAAGCCTCCTGCTTGCTCTGTGGCCACAGCCATTTTTGTTGGTATTTATGTATCTTCTATAATTAAAACTTTGTAGCCTGGAGTGGAGGCTGGCCAGGGTGTGCAGAAAGCTTGGCTTCCTCCATTACCAGGGAAACCCAAGCCTCCTGCTCGCGCCATGGCCTCAGCCATCTTGGTTGGGTTAATTTACATATTCACTCCTGATTGGCTGGTGGGCGTGGCTTGTGGTTGTAGTGGAGGTACGGTCAATTTGCATATTATTCTTTATTAGATAGGATTTTCCATACGAAAAACTGTAAACCTACTTTTGCCCAACCCTATTTTAAAGAGCTTGATATACTGTTTTTATATGTACCGTTCTAAGAATTAATGCTATAACATTTAAAAACTGAGCATTGCCGAAACCGGTTTGGCTCAGTGAATAGAGCGTTGACCTGCGGACTGAAGGGTCCCAGGTTCGATTCCGGTCAAGGGCAGGTACCTTGGTTGCGGGCACATCCCCAGTAGGAGGTGTGCAGGAGGCAGCTGATCGATGTTTCTCTCTCATCAATGTTTCTAACTCTCTATCCCTCTCCCTTCCTCTCTGTAAAATATTAACAAAATATATTTAAAAAAACAAAAACAAAAAACTGAGCATCTACAAAAATTTAAACAGCTCACGTTATGTTCTTATAATAAGAAATTCTTAGATTATATTTCATATTCAAATTAGTAACCTGGACAAATATACAATTTGTTTTACCAAATGACAACTGCCACAATTATGATGGCTGAAGGGGTCACTTATTTAAAAATATATAAATAATGAATGACTTCCCTATATTTACATCAAGTTCACTTTTGTCAATGAATCTCTTAATGTTCCTGTGTTACCAGCAATCCCATGCTAATGCAATTCACAGAAAAAAAATTTTAATAAGTAGAATCTCTGCTTTTCAATCTCACATGCTTTTCTGGTGTTGCAAAAGTTACAAGGAAAAAGATAAGCTAGAAAGCCCTTATTAATCTTTCTTGCTTGTGTCCTGAGTAAAACAAAAGAATGAATTCTCACATTCAATGTTAGAAGGACATATGAGTGATACAGTGAGTAGCAAATATTTGTTCTTAAAGAGGCTTCTTGTATTACCAAGTACAAAAATCTAAATTGGAAAAAGGATTGTCTATATAGATATATCAAATAGTCTCTAGATTTAATTATACATTAAGCAACTAAGTTTAAGACCTGACCTGGGATAGTTTGACTGATTTATCACTGTACAGTCAGAACTAAACTGTGCTTTCCATACTAGGTGAGCAAACAGTATTGAGTGAATAAATTAGTCAACTCTTTGTTTAAACAACAAAAACAACAACAAAACCCTCTATTATATATTTTATATTAAACATGGGGAGTGGTAATTGAATGTTGCAAAAATAATCTATAAAGCCCATCCTATATAATAAAGGGCTAATATACAAAACGTCCCCTTGGGAGTTCGACTGACCAGGAGGTTGACCGCTTGCTATGACGTGCACTGACCACCAGGGGGCGCGCAGAATGAAGGAAGGCCCCGGCTGGCAGCCTGGGAAAGAAAGGCCCTGATTGGCCCTGATCGCCAGCCAGGCCTAGGGAACCTACCCGTGCACAAATTTCGTGTACCGGGCCTCTAGTAGAATTTATAATAGTGTGGAAATATGTTACATCTCTATTGTCACATCTAAAGCATCTGAAAAAACTATTACATAAGGCAAGTAGTCTAGAATAAGATTCTATACCACAAGACAAAATTACAACAGAAAAAAATTAAATGAAAAGTTGTATCTTGCTCTGCACCTCAGCATATGAGCCCCAAATAATGTTTGTAATCCTTCCTACTACTTGATCCAAATAGTCTTTTAAAAAATTTTTGCCAAGCAATATGAATATACTACTTAAATATTTGCCACATGAAATTTTTTGAAAAATTGGTACATCATTTTTAAATGATTTCTCCCAAACATCTGAAAAAGTATATACATCCTTTAAGATGGAAGTTTATCTCTGATTACTTATATACTCTTAAGTGCAAGATTTTTTTTTAATGCTGAAGAAAATGTTAAAACAATTATTACCATTATAGAGGACTCTCGTTTACTATTTAAGCTGAAAAGAAAAAGTGATTACAAATGGATGTAAAACATTTAATCTTAGACTAAAGTCAAAATTAATTTTGGGATAAAACCTCTGTCCAGATTTATAGGCATATTAATCATCAGCATAAGAGTTTATCAAACTCTTAGATTGTAGTCCAGCTGGTGTGGCTCAGTGGTTGAGTGTCAACCCATGAACCATGACCAGTCAGGGCACATGCCCGGATTGCAGGCTTAATCCCCAATAGGGGGGCATGCAGGAGGTACCTGATCAATGATTTTCTCTTGCCATTAATGTTTCTATCTCTCTCTCCCTCTCCCTTCCTCTCTGAGATCAATTTTTAAAAATTTAAATAAATAAAAATGAAAAAGAAAACTCTTATTAGACTATAAAGTCATCACTCTAGAAAGACTTACATCAACTGACCAATATTATAAATTAAATGCCTTTTTCTTGAAATGTCAAGTAAAGCTAAGCAGTATTATAACATAGGAAGAGATGTTAAGGGGGTGGGAGGGAAGAAAAGTCTCTTTACAGAGGAGCATTAGCTAGTAAGTGTAGAAAAAAATGAAATATGAAAATCATCATTTTGGAAACCCAATCAGTGAATGCTAAAACCATTAAGTAAAAGGTCAGTGAACAGAACACAAGATATTTACTTGGTACAAAAATATTTCCCAACAGATTATTTAATAGTTGCAAAGAAGAAACCATACCTTTACAAGGGCAAGAGTCAACGGAACCAAACTTAGGATGGTAATCAAACTCAACATCACTAAATAGTAAGAACCATTTATATTATGTGCTTTCTGATTTAAATCAAAATAAAGTTCACAACATTATCTATCATCCAAATGTTAAAAATGTTTAACTGAATCCAGTTTATAGGAAATATGATACCACAAGGAAGCAATCAGACGCACACAGAATATCAGACAAGAAAACTTGGCTACATTTGTAAAAAGTCAATGTCATCCACGATACTGGTTCTTTCTTTTCCTTTTAGTCAGTAGACAGAGGTTTATCAACTTTATTAATCATTTCAAAGAACCAGTTTTTCAGGGATTTTCTCCATTTTTGTTTTGTGATATTTTAATTTCATTGATTTCCACTTACTTTATGTTGAATTTATTCTTATATGTCTAGATTTTTAAGGTAGAAGTTTAGATTGGTTTGAAACTTATTTCCTTTCTTAATATAAGCATTCAATACTATAAATTTTCTACTAAGTATTGCTTTAGGGATCCCATACATTTTAGTGTTTTTTATTGATTGATTTCAGAGAGAAGGAGGGAGAGGGAGAGAGAGAGGAAAAGAAAGAAACATCAATGATGAGAGAGAATTCCTCAATCGGCTGCCCCCTGCAGATCAAGGCCGAAACCCAAGCATATGCCTTGACCGGGAATAGAACCGTGACTTCCTGGCTCATGAGTTGATGCTCAACCACTAACCATACTGATAAAGTTATGTCTTCGTTTTCACTTAATTCAAAATATATTCTAATCTTCTGTGAAATTTTCTCTTTCACAATAGGTAAAAATATGTGGTTTAATTTCCAAATATATGGGGATTTTCCAGATATATATTATTAGTTTCTAACTGAATGCTGTTAGAGTCAAAGAAGATACACTGTGTCTCCTTCAATTACTTTAAAAATTTTTAAGTTTATTTTATGGCCCAGAATATCTTCTAGCTTTGTAAATGTTCCATGTGCGCTTAAAAAGAATACGTATTGTGCTAAATATGTATTCTGATAAAGTGTTCCATAAATACCAATCAGCTCAAGTTGGTTGACAATGCTGTCTAGGTCTTCTATAACCCATACTGATTTTCTACCTAGTTGTTTCATCAATTACTGAGAAAGGGGTATTGAAGACTCCAACTGTAACTGTGGATTTGTCCACTTCACCTTTCAGTTCTATCAGTTCAGCTTCATGCTCTCTATTAGGAGCAGACATATGTTTGAAGACATATTCCTAAACACATACAATTGTATATAAGATTGTTATGCCTTCTTGGTGAACTGGCTCTATTACTATCAACAAAATGTCCCTCTTTATTCCTGGAACTATCCCTTGTTTTAAAGTCTACTTTGTCTGACATTAATACAGAAACTCTAGCTTTCTTTAGTTTAGTGTTTCCATGGTATATCTTTTTCATCTTTTTACAATTTCCCTCCCAGTGCAATTAATACTTTGTGTCCGACAGTTACAGGCAGACCACCTTGATCCTTCACTCCTGGAAATATTTGGGGATTTTCCAGATATATATTATTAATTTCTAACTGAATGCCCTTAAAAGTCAAAGAAGATATTCTGTGTCTCCTTCAATTACTAGGGGGTGGAGAACCACCCTCATTAGTTGTTATGCTATTTACATTTCTTTTTTTAAATATGTTTAATTAATTATATTATTTTAGGAAGAGAGGAAAGGAGAGGGATAGAGATAGAAACATTGATCTGCTGCTTCCTGCACACCCCACATTGGAGATCAAGCCTGCAACCCAGGAATCGAGCCTTGACCTCCTGATTCATGGGTCGACATTCAACCACTGAGCCATGCAGGCTGGGCTCTTACATTGACAGAGGGGCTGTGAGGGGCTGCAAGGGCTGGCAGTACTTAATTCCTTTTTATGGCTGAATGATATTTCATCATATGTATATATCACAATTTTTTAATCCATTCTTCCATTAATGGTCTTTTGGTCTGTGACCACTCTTTTGTGAATAATGTTTCCACAAACGTGTTGCTACATACTTGTGTGGATACCCATTTTCTAATCTTTGAGGTATATATCTAGTAGATGAATTATGGGTAATTCTATGTTATAAGATAACTCTATTTTATATGGTAACTCTGTTTAACTTTTTGAGGAACCACAAAACTGTTATCCACAGCAGTTGACCTTTTTATATTTCCACTAACTTTGTACAAGGGTTCCAATTTCTCCATCAATTTGCCAACACTTATTTACTGTTTAGCTTTTTTTATTAGAGCCATCTTAGTGAATGTGAATTGGCACCTCATGTGGTTTTATATGCATTTCCCTAAAGCCTAAACATGTTGAGTGTCTTCATATGTTCTTGTCCACTTGTAAATCTTCTTTGGCAATAGGTGTATTCAAGTCCTTTGCTCATTTTAAAATTGGATTGTCTTTTTGTTGAGTTTTAAAAGTTCTTTATATATTCTGCATGCTAAATCCGCATCAAATACATGATTTGCAAATATTTTCTACCATTCTGTAGCCTGCCTTTTTCTGGATAATGTCCTTAACATCACCTAAAATTTTATTTATTTAATATATTTCTCCTCAACTAGAACATACACTTCATGTAATACCAGATCTTCTTTTTCTTGTTTACTATTGCACTCTCAGGAAGTAGGACAATAC
Source organism: Plecotus auritus (assembly GCF_963455305.1). NCBI lineage: Eukaryota > Metazoa > Chordata > Mammalia > Chiroptera > Vespertilionidae > Plecotus > Plecotus auritus. Next base: position 73,274,120 of record NC_137771.1, read on the forward strand.
TTTGTACATTATTTTTCCAGTGAATAACTGAATACATGGCTCTATTATCAAATTGTCACATCAGAGTCATATAGAATTAAGCAAAGTACAAAGTGTTTGTACAAACTAAACCTGATATCTTGACAATAAGTACAGAATAGTCAGATTGTTTTCTTTCTCGTGACTATGTATTTTGGCTGCTACTTATATTTGTAGAAAAGGAAAAAAAGGAGCGTTATATAAAGATCTGGGTCAAAAAAGTAATACTTTAGTGTCCATTTACTATGGTCTTGGCATGGAAAGAATTTTAACTAAAAAAAAAAAAAAAGATTTGGGAACCACAGCTTCCAGTCAGGCACGTGATCAATAGAGTAAACAACCAATTTGGATATTGTGTTCTGAGCACATTTAAGGTAGGCTAGGCTATGACGTTCATTAGGTTAGGTGTATTAAATGCATTTTTGACTTAACAATATTTTCAACTTATGGCTTTATGGGACATAATTACATTATAAGTAGAAGAGCATCTGTATTGCCAGTAGAAGGTGGTGGTGGTGATTATATTGGTAATTCAATACTTACTGCTGGAATACAGATTTAAATCCTTATTCTGAGTTCTGAAGAATTCATAAAGTTATACTGGAAGGTCAAAAACCTTTAGCAATAGATGTTCACTTTATATTAGTATTATGCCCACTATTTGCTAAGCAACTACTCTATTTGTCAAAATTCAAATGAATAAGATTTTGAGTCCTTGGATCTTAAGTACATTCTGCTCTCTAGAGCAATATCAAACAAAGGCTAAATAATCCTATATAATAAAGAGCTAATATGCTAATTAGACCGAATAGCCAAACAATCGTCCAGATGACCTTTGGATGAAGCCGGGGCTGCAAGGGGCTACGAGACCAGCCGAGGCTGCGAGGGGCTGTGAGGGGCTGCAAGGGCTGGCTGAGGCTGCAAGGGGCTGCAAGGGCTGGCCAAGGCAGCTGGGCTGCGAGGGCCAAGCCCCTTGCACGAATTTTGTGCATCGGGCCTCTAGTTCTATATAATATAACCCTAATATGCTATGTGTACGGTCATCCAGTTGGCCATTCAACCAATCAACTAGAGTAATATGCTAATGATATGCTATGGCCGCTCAATGACTCGCCATGATGTGCACTGACCACCAAGGGGGCAGACACTCTGACCGGTAGGTTAGCTTGCTGCTAGGGTCCGGCCGATCAGGACTGAGCAAGACAGGCCGGACACACCCTAGAACCCTCCTGCGGTCCTTCCCCGGCTGGCCAACCTCCCACGTCTCTCCCTGGCCCCAATTGTGCACCAGTAGGGTCCCTCAGCCTGGCCTGGGAGCTCTCGCAATCTGGGACCCCTTGGGGGATGTCAGAGAGCCGGTTTCAGCTTGACAGCGAACAACCAGTCACTATGATGCGCACTGACCGCCAGGGGGCAGATGCTCCATGCAGGAGCTGACCCCTGGTGGTCAGTGCACTCCCACAGGGGGAGCACCGCTTAGCCAGAAGTCGGGATCATAGCTGGAGAGTGCAGCGGTGGTGGCGGGAGTCTCTCCTGCCTCCGCGGCAGCGCTAAGGATGTCCGACTGCTGGATATCCCCCGAGGGCTCCTGGACTGCGAAAGGGCGCAGGCCAGGCTAAGGGATCCCCGCCCCCGAGTGCACGAATTTCATGCACTGGGCCTCTAGTTTGATATAAGATTACCTCTCAAATACTTGAAAATGACTATACTATGGTGTTCTTATAAAATCTTCTTTAGTATAATCTAAATATATCCTGGGCTTCCACAGTCTTTCTTATACTGTCCAGAACATAGTCTGTAAACATTTCACATGAGTTCTGGTATTCAAACTAAATACAACACTACAAATGTTCTACTACTTAGAACTGAATTGGATCATTATTCTTCTAGGAAAACCATACTTGCAATTTAGGGGGTGGGGCTGGGGAGGGGAGGGCAGCCATATTACATTATTGGCTAAGTCTTGATTCCTGTCAAAATTTCTAAGTCTATGATATAGCTTTGAATTTTAAACTTAAAGGCAAAGTTACAGGTTGATTTCTATGAGATAATCTTTTATTTCAGTTTCTTATTCTGAATAGATTGTTTAAATATGTTGGAATCCTGATTCACTATCAACATATTAGTGGCATTTCTGAAATATTCCATCCTATACAATTCTGAAACATACTTCACATATATTGTAAATAAAATAAAATCAGAAATTTAACCAAAGCTCTGTAACTTTCACCTATTTTGTTCATCTCTACTTTATTCTATCTGTTTTATAATTTATTCCAAAGGAGAATGTCTGCTTAGTGAGAAAACAAATGGAAATAAAATTGAAGTGGGGATCTGCTTTCTCCTGGTTATATCTTAGCCCTATATTGTGGGTCTATCTTGTCCATGAAAAAAAAGCACAAAGATTATTTTTGTTACACATAATTTTCAAAAGCTTCAGTTTATTCTGCCCAATTTTATTTGCCCACTTAACTTTTTCATTATGAACTAACATTCTATATTTTTATACATATCTACCCAAAGGTTTCAGTATTTGAAAAACAATGCAAAAACACTAGTAATTCATGATTCTGATGTATATGACTATAACTTATGCTAAATGTAAATATATACTCATCTATCCTTATAACAAAATCACATTGTACTGATAACTCAGTTCAGCTTAACTCCTAACATTACCCTCAATTCTGCTTGTTCTATTTTTATGCTCTTATATTATTGACATTGCATACAAAGACAGATCAAAATATTTTAGTTCTATCTTTTGAGTATTCTTTACCACTCTCTTATTCATTTTTAAACCATCTTCAGTAATATTAATAGACGATAATTAATTGATGTTGGGTTTTTTCAATTGTCAATTTTTTTTTAGTTTTCTGATTTTTATACCCATATGATGTTGTTTCTTAATTTCACTGAATAAAAGTAATGTCCACTTTGAAGTAATTATGTTTTTTGCTTCCCAATCCGTAAAGAGTTCCAGGGTTAACACAACCTTTCTCTGCCTACCCTGTTAATATCTAACTCCTACTTGAAAACAGAAAACTGAAACAAGAAATATCTTTTCTAAGGTTAACAGCTGACTTTTCTTTTAAACTCTCGTATTCTTGATTAAGATCACTCTAGTCTGAATTTGCCAACAGAAAACTATGTCTAAGTGTCAAAAGACACCTGAGGATAGCTGTACAATCAGTGGCTGTTCAGTACTCTTAGTTAACATTATTTTTGTAAGTTCATTCTTTTTCATTTTGACAACTTCTTTACTTTTAAAAAAAATGTAAGCATATACCTTAACCCATAACTTAATGTCTTGGTATAAGAAGGTAAGACTATCCTATCTAATAAAAGAGTAATATGCAGATTGACCATCACTCCAACACACAAGATGGCTACCCCCATGTGGTCAAAGATCCTGCCCCCATGTGGACATAAGATGGCCACCACAAGATGGCCAGCAAGGGAGAGCAGTTGGGAGGGACCAGGCCTGCAAGGGAGGGCAGTTGTGGGTGATCAGGCCAGCAGGGGAGGGCAGTTGGGAGGGACCAGGCCTGCAAGGGAGGGCAGTTGGGGGCAATCAAGCCTGCAGGGGAGGGCAGTTAGGGGTGACCAAGCCGGCAGAGGAGGGAAGTTGGGGGCGACCAGGCCTGCAGGGAAAGGCAGTTGGGAGGGACCCAGGCCTGCATGGGAGAGCAGTTGGTGGGGACCAGGCCTGCAGGGGAGGGCAGTAAAGGGAAAACAGGCTGGCAGGGGGAGCAGTTAGGCATCAGTCAGGCTGGCAAGGGAGTGGTTAGGGAGTGATCAGGCTGGCAGGCAGAAGAGGTTAGGGGCAATCAGGAAGGCAGGCAGGCGAGCAGTTGGGACCCAGCAGTCCTGGATTGTGATAGGGATGTCTGACTGCCCGTTTAGGCCCGATCCTTAAATGGGCAGTCGGACATCCCTCGAGGGGTCCCAGATTGGAGAGGGTGCAGGCTGGGCTGAGGGACACACACCCCCGTGCACAAATTTCGTGCACCGGGCCTCTAGTAGTATTTCATAAAACATAAATCACCACATTATCAAAGCTTTAAATGAGATAATTACATGTATTCTACATTGGATAGTATTTCATCTGCACCTTTAACAAAAACTAGCTGAAGTTGTGATTTTAAAATTATCCATGGCAAAATACCTATTATGAAACAGATTTATAAAACTTGAAAAAAAGGTCTGACGTACATCACTTATTTTCTACGACTGAAAACATAAAGAAAATAGTACCTATTACTAACAAAACTGCGTAGACAGAAAAAAAAATGTTAGAATGAGGAAACTTTAGGCCACAATAAGACACTATTACAGAACATAAGACTCAGAACTTAATTGAAATAGAAAATTATTATAACAAGAGCACAGAAGCTGTGCTTTTAAAAAGAATTTAAAGGAAAGGAAATGAGAAAGGTGAGAAAAAGTACCACTGGACTCCTTACCCATTGCGGCTGGTGCTGGAGCTTCCTGATGGTATTTTCAGCCTGCTCCAGCTTAGCACTGGCCTCATCACTCTGCTGTTTGATGGTGGCCAGTTCCCGTTTTATGAGGTAGTTTTCCTCAGCCTCCTGGGCTCTTGTCACTTGTCCCTTAGGACATAATTTTTGTGTGTATAAAGCAATTTAGGATAGAGTCAAGAAAGACTGTCTTTGTGAGGTTTACTTATTTATTTTGACTTTTTTTTTTAAATCACCTCAGAGAACAGAACAGCCTAAGCAATTGTTAGCCAGCAGCTCATTATTGCTCCAGCAAATTTTGGGGAAATAATGAAAAATTCATCTGACAATCTTAAGAACAATTCTTGTTTCAGTCAATAAAAATTCAATTCATGCAATATTATTGAATTGTACATGCAGGACTAAATGTCAATGAATAAGTAGTTAATTTCACAGAATCCACTGATTGCCATTTTGTAATACTTTAAAATAAGGTTAGCTTTAAAACGTGCAAAAGGTGCTTATTTTAATAAACCAAGATAACACCCTGTTATCAAGAATAAGCTTACACCCATATATACCACCTAAAATATTATTTTGGGGGGGGGGGAATGCATGTAAAATTGCATGCATTAAAATACAAATCTCGACATTTAAGACTTTCCTTAGAAGTTAGAGAAAATGCTAAAAAAACAAAATAAAAAACTATACCTGTATCAATCTATCTGCCAAGGAAGCACTTTCCTACAAAAGGAAAAATTCAGATAGACATGTAAGGGAAAGAAATAAAGGTGATAAAATTAGGAATAAGAAGAAACAAAGCATACCCAAATTCCACCTACTTTTCATGTAATTAAAATAAACATGAAGATTTTAAAGCTTTTTTTACTGAATGTGTTTTTATTCTTAAACCTTAAAAAATATATTAAAGAATAGGCTGCAGAAAGTCATGTACTAGAAGAGACTAAACACAAATTCCAAGAGGTTTTCCATTATTTGGAACAAGCAAATATTTTCCCTTTAAAGCATACTTTTAAATCTTTATTTTTAGAGTCAGTCACATTGTCAAACCACTTATATGAAAGGAAGAAGGAATTTGAGTAAGTAATTCCACTTACAAAGTGTGACAGCAGTTTGTGCAACCCCAACTTCCAAAGACGCAAAGCAAGAAAAATATCACAAATGAAATAAATGAGCTCAAGGTAATACACCCTAGCAATAACTGATTAAACTTTTTGGTTGCAGAATTTGATACATATGTATTTATAGAATTCTAAGTGGACACACGTAGACCATCTAAGTCAATAAAAAAGGTACTTAGTTTTTAGAATCAAAATCCAAGCTTAACTCTTTCTAACAGCACCTTTATCATTGTGAAGGTTCAATAAAATAGAAATGCTTTCTCTGTGAAAATATCTCACTCCAAAGATAAAAGACCACTAAGATGATATATATTTTACTATAAACTGAGTATTTATTGGAAAAAAGTATATAATTAAAAAAAAAAACACTAAGCTCAACCTTTTTGCAGATCACCAAAAAAGTAGAATTGTCATCAAAGCAACTCCAATAAGATGAAGAAAATATAGGAAAACTACTTTTGATTTAATATAGTGAACCTGCAATTATCATACATCAAAAATAGGCATGTAATTAGCATCCTGGTCCTTGTGCAGCACTATTTAATATAAAACCATTAATACTTTCCAAACAAAAGACAAAAATGCAAACTATCCATTTTTTATTTATTGCTTTCTTGAATATTGATCCATAGATTTTCAGGGAAGATTTAAAGATAATTGGCAATATCATAAAGAGTACTTTTAAGTTTACTTTCTCTCACCTTTAATCAAACACAAAACCCCAAAAATATCAAAGACTTTATAAATTCAGATGTTTTTCTTAAAATAAACCAAAACTCTTACACTATACTTTTATTATTCAATACATTCTTACAGCATCAGAAACAAGACTACAAAAGACATTATATCAAAAGCATAATATAAGAAAGAATGCAATATGTCCACATTTGCCCAGTTATTTTACATGAAACAAAGAGGAATAGGTAACAAGTGGTATCAAAATAATTTTAAAAACCAAAAGTTTAAGCACAATTCCCCAGTGTTGAAAATCATGGTGAATTTTTAAATAAGAAATCAGTCAGTCATTTTGACTAAAAGCAATCCTAGCTAGGCCTTATATGAGTCATTGCCACATTTAATATATGGCTAGAAAGGGCAATATTTGAAAATACTATAAATAACAGATTTTAAATTAAGTTACCTCAAAATAACATACATTTTATCTAAAGAAAACAAATGTTACTATATCTTACTTAAAACTTTAAAGTTTAAGAGCTAGTAGTGATCAATTTTTACTAATGACAAGTTAGTTAATTAAGTAGTACGCTAGGCAAGCTAAGCAGTTAATACCACAACTTTGGAGACATATAAGCTAGATTTCTTTATATAAAATAGACAGGGGGGAAAACTGTGTATTTAACAGAAGCTTACATAAGTAGTCATTTACTTACTTTTTCTAATGTTTCAATGCGTTGTTTTAAAAGCCTATTTTCCGTGCGTAACCTCTGAAAAAAAAAGAAAGAAAAATGCAAACAAACAAACAAAAAATGGTTTGGTTGCAAGCATTCCTGAAAGGGGAAAAAATACCTAAATCATAGTCCTTAAAAATACATCACACTTTATAAATAAGAAAAGAACCTAAGGAATGGTTATATTATTATCTGTCAAATTCTTAAAGACTCAGAGTAAGAAATACATGGCAAAGAAAATGACCTTTATCATTTCAACTGTGGTTCAATTTTAAATATATTCTACAGTACATACAGAAATAAGCCCTTTCTTTTCTGTACCTGTCATAATGACTAAACCAATGCTGTATTTTTTTTCAATGCTGTATTTTCTTATGTCTTAACATATGCATTAGATAGAAATGATTCTAACTCATTTATCTCCTACAAAGCCTATCTACATGAACAATATTCAAATGTCTATCAAATTTTTACAAAATAAGAAATCTGCAAAATGCATGCTCATAGAATAAGTATTAAACTGTTTTTAGCCGAAACCGGTTTGGCTCAGTGGATAGAGCGTCGGCCTGTGGACTGAAGGGTCCCGGGTTCGATTCCGGTCAAGGGCATGTACCTTGGTTGCGGGCACATCCCCGGTGGGAGGTGTGCAGGAGGCAGCTGATCGATGTTTCTCTCTCATCGATGTTTCCAGCTCTCTATCCCTCTCCCTTCCTCTCTGTAAAATATCAATAAAATATATTTAAAAAAAAACAAAACTGTTTTTAACTAGACCAGTCTCAATTTATAATGCATATATATGCCAAGTTGTAGAATTCCTTACATTCTGAAAAGATAAAGAATGAGATGTTGAGAAACCAAGATGGCGGCATAGGTAAGCACCTAAACTGCTGCCTCGCACAACAATTTCAAAACTACAACTAAAAGACAGAACGGACACCATCCAGAACCACAGGAAAGCTGGCTGAGTGAAAATTCTACAACTAGAAGGAAAGAAAAGCTCACAGAGAATTGGAGGTACGGCAAAGGGTCTTTGTGCGCGCAGAGAGGAAGGGCGGCTGAGAGCCTGGCTGACTTTCTCTGGCGGAAGGGGGAAGTAAGCACCCAACTGCACTGAACCCCAGTTCCGTCTGCACTGAACCCCAGTTCCAGGCGAGCCCCTGGGGACCCACGCTCTTACGGGGGGAGTCTGGACTCTCAGGCGGAGACTCGGGAGCCAGGGAAGGCGGAGGACTGAAAGCGTGCATGCGCCAGTGCGCACAAAGGCTGCAGAGGTTGCCACAGGCTTTCCCTAGTGGAAGGGAGTCAGAGGCTCCTGACTGCACTGAGCCCCAGTTATGACTGCAGTGAATCCCAGTTCCAGGCGAGCCCCTGGGGACCCATGCTCTTGTGGGGGGAGTCTGGACTCTCGGGCGGAGACTCCGGAGCCGGGGAAGGCGGAGGACTGAAAGTGTGCGCGCACACGCCAGTGCGCACAAAGGCTGCGGAGGTTGCCACAGGCTTTCCCTAGTGGAAGGGAGTCGGAGGTTCCTGACTCCACTGGGCCCCAGTTCTGACTGCACTGAACCCCGGTTCCAGGCGAGCCCCTGGGGAGCCACGCTCTTGTGGGGGGAGTCTGGACTCTCGGGCGGAGACTTGGGAGCTGGGGAAGGCAGAGGTCTACGAGTGCGCGCAAGGGCAAGGCTGACGGGAAGCCAAGACTGTCTGCTCCGCCCTGAGACTCCACACCATTCAAGCTGAGCACAGAGGCTATTGCAATTTGGCAAGTCTAATCCTATAAGGCTGTCTCCAGCACCGAACTTCTCCCAGTGTAGACACAGCTGATCCTTACAGCCAACTGGCCTGGAGGTCAATCCCTCCCAGTGATACCAACAACAATCAAGACTTCATTACAACAAGGCTGTACACACAGTCCACAAAGGGGTGCACCAAGAGTGTCCACCTCAGGTTAACTGGGGAGGCCGACCCACTGGGCCATATAGGAAACCTAGCACACAAATTTACCCTACCAACTCAGGGAAGCAGTGAAAATGCGGCGTCAAAGAAACAGATCACAAACGAAAGAAATGGAGGAAAACAAACGACTGGATATAGAATTCAAAACCACAGTTATAAGGCTTTTCAAGAATATCCTAGAAAAGGCCGATAAATATAACGAGACCCTCGAAGATATGAAAAAGGACCAACTAGAAATTAAACATACACTGACTGAAATAAAAAATATTATACAGAGACCCAGAAACAGAATAGAGGAACACAAGAATCAAGTCAAAGAATTGAAATACAAAGAAGCAAAAAACACTCAACCGAAAAAGCAAAAAGCAAAAAAAAAAATCCAAAAAGTTGAAGATAATGTAAGAAGACTCTGGGACAACTTCAAGCGTACCAACATCAGAATTATGGGGGTGCCAGAAGAAGAGAGAGAGCAAGATACTGAAAACCTATTTGAAGAAATAATGACCGAAAACTTCCCCCACCTGGTGAAAGAAATAGACTTACAAGTCCAGGAAGCGCACAGAACCCCAAACAAAAGGAATCCAAAGAGGACCACACCAAGACACATCATAATTAAAATGCCAAGAGCAAAAGACAAAGAGAGAATATTAAAAGCAGCAAGAGAAAAACAGTTAATTACCTACAAGGGAGCACCCATACGACTGTCAGCTGACTTCTCAACAGAAACTATGCAGGCCAGACGGGAGTGGCAAGAAATTTTCAATGTGATGAATAGCAAGAACCTACAACCAAGATTACTCTACCCAGCAAAGCTATCACTCAGAATTGAAGGGCAGATAAAGAGCTTCACAGATAAGAAAAAGCTGAAGGAGTTCATCACCACCAAACCAGTATTATATGAAATGCTGAAAGGTATTCTTAAAGAAGAGGAAGAAGAAAAAAGTAAAGATAAAAATTATGAACAACAAATACGTATCTATCAACAAGCGAACCTAAAAATCAAGTGAATTAAAAACCTGAGGAGCAGAATAATCTGGTGAATATAATAGAATCAGGGGCATAGAAAGGGAGTGGACTGATAATTCTCAGGGGGAAAGGGGTATGGGGGGTTCATGAAGAGACTGGACAAAAATCATACACCTATGGATGAGGACAGTGGTGGGGGAGGTAAGGGCAGAAGGTGGGGTGGGAAAGGGGTGGAGGGGAGCTATGGGGGGAAAAAGGAGAAATAATTGTAATAATCTGAATAAAGATTTATTTTAAAAAAATAAAAAAAAAGAAAAAAAGAAAAAAAAAAAGAAAATGCGGCGTCAAAGAAACAGATCACAAACGAAAGAAATGGAGGAAAACTAACGACTGGATATAGAATTCAAAACCACGGTTATAAGGCTTTTCAAGAATATCCTAGAAAAGGCCGATAAATATAACGAGACCCTCGAAGATATGAAAAAGGACCAACTAGAAATTAAACATACACTGACTGAAATAAAAAATATTATACAGAGACCCAAAAACAGACAAGAGGAACACAAAAATCAAGTCAAAGAATTGAAATACAAAGAAGCAAAAAACACTCAACCGAAAAAGCAAAAAGCAAAAAAAAAAATCCAAAAAGTTGAAGATAGTGTAAGAAGACTCTGGGACAACTTCAAGCGTACCAACATCAGAATTATGGGGGTGCCAGAAGAAGAGAGAGAGCAAGATACTGAAAACCTATTGGAAGAAATAATGACTGAAAACTTCCCCCACCTGGTGAAAGAAATAGACTTACAAGTCCAGGAAGCGCACAGAACCCCAAACAAAAGGAATCCAAAGAGGACCACACCAAGACACATCATAATTAAAATGCCAAGAGCAAAAGACAAAGAGAGAATATTAAAAGCAGCAAGAGAAAAACAGTTAGTTACCTACAAGGAAGCACCTATACGATTGTCAGCTGATTTCTCAACAGAAACTATGCAGGCCAGACAGGAATGGCAAGAAATTTTCAAAGTGATGAATAGCAAGAACTTACAACCAAGATTACTCTACCCAGCAAAGCTATCATTCAGAATTGAGGGTCAGATAAAGGCTTCACAGATCAGAAAAAGCTAAAGGAGTTCATCACCACCAAACCAGTATTATATGAAATGCTGAAAGGTATTCTTAAAGAAGAGGAAGAAGAAAAAAGTAAAGATAAAAATTATGAACAACAAATACATATCTATCAACAAGTGAACCTAAAAATCAAATGAATTAAAAACCTGAGGAGCAGAATAAACTGGTGAATATAATAGAATCAGGGGCATAGAAAGGGAGTGGACTGATAATTCTCAGGGGGAAAGGGGTATGGGGGGTTCATGAAGAGACTGGACAAAAATCATACACCTATGGATGAGGACAGTGGGGGGGAGGTAAGGGCAGAAGGTGGGGTGGGAACTGGGTGGAGGGGAGCTACGGGGGGAAAAAGGAGAAACAATTGTAATAATCTGAATAAAGATTTATTTTAAAAAAAAAGAAAAAAAAAGAGAAATAAACGTTTAATGTCTATGTCAGAAAAAAAAAAAAAAAGAATGAGATGTTTTCCATCATGAGGTGTTTTAAATGTAAGAACATTAAGAGCTTGAATTATTAGCACCTTTCTCATAGTTCAAAAAGTAAAACCAGATTTTAAAAAATTTTCACCTAATTGTTCAATGCCTGATGCCCCACCCTGTCAAGTTACTGCCATAAAGTATTAAATCTAAAACACTCTATGTTAAAAAAAAAATCTTTTTGCACATATCAACCAATATAATTTCATACTAATCCCCTATATAAATAAACCGTTCATTTTAGAATCCACTCTTATCCCTCCATTTTTTTTATTTTATTTTATTTTTTTCATGAGAATTGCCATTTATTCCCGAAGTTGCCAAAATCATCACCAAGGATTAACCGAGGATGTGTGGGAGGAGGCTCAACACTGATCAAGGGGCCAGTCAGGAGCGGGAGGAGGGGGACGGGCCTGCGTCCAACCTTCTAATGCCACGGAAGGGTTTCTGGGGCGGTGGGGAGGGGAAAGAGGTGTAGTGTGAGTGGCCCCAGGAGGGAGGGCGCTGGGCCCGCTTCACATGCACTCACAACACTGGTGTCCCCGGGAGCGGGCGGGGCTGGCCAGGCCAAGCCAAGCCCCCAGCCTCGGCCTATAGGAGGAAGGGGTTAGTGTTGGGGGCCGGAGGGTCTGGGGGCAGGATGGGGGGCAGGACTGGGCCCCCGCCCAGGGGAGAGAGAGATGTATGTCAGTGGCCCTTGGTTGAGCCGCAGCTGGTTCAGGGTGAGCGTCGCAGGGTGTTATCCCTCCATTTTGTCATCACTCTAATCTCAAAACTCCTCACCTTTTTGTATCAATTTACTAAACAACTCAATCCAGCCATCTTCCAACCCTGCTCTTCCCCTAAACTCCTGCTAAAAAATGTCTTCCTCAGAAATTTCTTCTGTCAATTCAATCTAATATTTTGTCAGTAAATACAAAAATTTAACAAAGTTTCAGATCAAGAAAAAATTTTTTCTATGAATTATTGTATCTTATAGACTACAATTTAGAACAAATAAATCTTAACCTAAAAAAATATAACCTCCTAAAACGGAATAAGAATAATCAGAAAACCTGAATAGGCCAATAACAATTGATGAAATTGAAGCAGTAATAAAAAAAAAAAAAAAAAACTCAGAGCAAACAAAAGCCCTGGTCCAGACAGCTTCACAGGGGAGTTTTACCAAACATTCAAAGAAGAACTAACACCTATCCTCCTCAAACTATTCTAAAAAATCCAAGAGGAAGGAACATTTCCAAGCTCTTTTTATGAGGTCAGCAATATCCTAATTCCAAAATCAGATAAAGACACTACGAATAAAGAGAATTACAGGCCAATATTCCTGATGAACATAGATGCTAAAATGCTCAACAAAATATTAGCAAATCGGATCCTGCAATATACTGAAAAGATCATATACCATGACCAACTTGGATTTATTTCAGGGATGCAAGTTGGTACAATATTTGCAAATCAATAAACATGATACATCACATAAACAAATTAAAAGACAAAAATTACATTATTATATCAATTGACATAGAAAAAGCATTGAACAAAATCCAACATCCATTTTTTATAAAAACTCTCAGCAAAGTGGGAATAGAGGGAGCATACCTCAACATAATAAAGGCCATATTTGACAAACATACAGCCAACATAATACTCAATGGCAAAAACTAAAACCATTTCCCCTAAAAATAGGAACAAGACAGGGATGTCCACTTTCACAACTCTTATTCAACATAGTACTGGAAGTCCTAACCACAGCAACCGGACAAGAAGAAGAAATAAAAAGCATACAAATTGGAAAGGAGGAAGTAAAACTCATTATTCAGATATGACATGATATTGTACAAAGAAAATCCTAAAGACGCCACCAAAAAACTACTGAATTTAATAAAAGAATTTGGCAATGCAGAAGGATACAAAATTAATACCTAGAAATCGATGGCATTTTTATATACCAACAATGAATTATCAAAAAGAGAAACTAAACAAACAACCCCATTTACCATAGCAACAAAAAAAATTAAGATACCTAGGGATAAACTTAACCAAGGAGGCAAAAGACTTGTACTCAGAAAACTGCATGACATTGAAAAAAGAGATAGAGGAAGATATAAACAAGCGGAAGAATATACACTGTTCATGAATTGGTAGAATTAACACCATTAAAATGTCCATACTACCCAAAGCAATCTATAGATTCAATGCAATCCCTATTAAATTACCAACAGCATTTCACAGATCTAGAACACATACTCCAAAAATTTATATGGAACCAAAAAAGACCCCAAATAGCCACAGCAATCTTGAAAAAGAACAAAGTTGGAGGGATCACAATACCAGATATCAAGTTATACTACAAAGCCACTGCAATCAAAACAGCCTGGTACTGACATAAGAACAGCATATAGATCAATGGAACAGAGATCCCAGAAATCGATCTAAGCCATTATGCTCAATTAATATTTGACAAAGAAGGTAAGAGTATACAATGTAGCCGAAACCGGTTTGGCTCAGTGGATAGAGCGTCGGCCTGTGGACTGAAGGGTCCCGGGTTCGATTCCGGTCAAGGGCATGTACCTTGGTTGCGGGCACATCCCCAGTGGGGGGTGTGCGGGAGGCAGCTGATCGATGTTTCTCTCTCATCAGTGTTTCTAACTCTCTATCCCTCTCCCTTCCTCTCTGTAAAAAATCAATAAAATATATTTATAAAAAAAAAAAAGAGTATACAATGTAGTAAAGACAGTCTCTTCAATAAACGGTACAGGTACATACAAAAAATGAAACTAGCCTACCAACTTATAACATATATAAGAATAAACTCAAAATGGACAAAAGACTTAAATGTAAGTCATGAAACCATAAAAATTCTAGAAGAAACTATAGGCAGCAAAATCTCAAGACATCTCTCACAGCAACATGTTTTGGGTACATCTCCTAGGGCAAAGGAAACTTAGAGGAGAAACTAAATAAATGAAAAAACAACAACAACAAATGGGACTACATCAAAATGAAAAACTTCTGCACAGCAAAAGAAACCATCAACAAAATAAAAAGGGAACCCACCCCACTGTATGGGAGAACATATTTGGCAATGATATATCTGATAAAGGGTTAATATACAAAATATATAAGGAACTCATACAACTTAACAAAGGAAGACAAACAATCCAATTTTAAAAATGGGCAAAGGACCTAAATAGACACTTCTCAGAAGAGGACATATAGATGGCCAAGAAATATATGAAAAAAGTGCTCAAAGTCACTTATCAGAGAGTTGCAAATCAAAATGACAATGAGGTATCACCTCACACCTATCAGAATGGCTATCTACACTAATAAAAGAGTAAGATGCAAAGTGACCATACCTTCGCGATGCCCACCAGCCAATCAGGAATGAGTATGCAAACTAACCCAACAAAGATGGTGGGTTAATTTGCATACACAGGCGCCAAGCGGCCTGGGGCGGGATGAAATGCTTGCATCGTCGCCATGGACGATGCAGGCATTCCGCACCACCCCAGCCACTCCGGGCCTCTGGGCAGCGTGGGAAGGCAGAAAGGCAGCTCTGGCCAGAGCAAAGGCGGTGCCGGCAGACAGGGGAAGGAAGGCCCGTTCTTGCACAAATCTTTGTGCATTGGGCCTCTAGTCATCAATAAATCAACAAATGACAAGTGCTAGCGAGGATGTGGAGAAAAGAGAATGCTAGTACACTGCTGGTGGAAATGCAGACTGGTACAGCCACTATGGAAAACAGAATGGAGTTTCATCAAAAAATTAAATATGGAACTGCCATTCAACCCAGTGATCCCACTTCCAGAGATATATCCTAAGAAGCCCAAAACACCAATCAGAAAGAATGTATGCACCCCCATGTTCATAGCAGCATAATTTAGAATAGCGAAGATCTGGAAACAGCCCAAGTGCATATCAGTAGATGAGTGGATAAAAAAGCTGTGGTAGCCCTGGCCAGTTTGGCTTGGTGGATAGAGCATCGACCTGTGAAGCGAATGGTCCCGGGTTCGATTCCAGTCAAGGGCACGTACCATGGTTGTAGGCTCCTCCCCACCCGGGCCCTGGTCAGGGTGCATGCAGAAGGCAACCAATCAATGTGTCTCTCTCACATTGATGTTTCTGTCTTTTCTGCTCTCTTCGACTCTCTCTGAAAATCAATGGAAAAATATCCTCAGGTGATGATTTAAAAAAAAACAACTGTGGTACATTTATACCATGGACTACTATGCAGCAGTAAAAAATAAGGATCTCTTACCCTTTGAGACAGCATGGAGGAACCTGCAGAGTATTATGCTAAGCGAAATAAGCCAGTCAGAGAAAGACAAGTATCACATCATCTTATGCATATATGGAATCTAAAGAACAAAATAAACTGTTGAACAAATTAGATCCAGGGACACAGTAGCCTGGAACAGACTGTTGAATCTCAGAGGGAAGGTGGAGGGAGAGGGGACAGATCAACCAAAGAACTTGTATGGATATATGTATAACCCATGGACACAGACAGGTGGTGGAGGCCTGGGGTAGGGGATGGGGTGGGCTATGAGGGGTCAATGGGAGAAAAAAAGGGGACATATGTAATACTTTCAACAATAAAGATTTTACAAAATAAATCTTGAGTTATTACAAAGATACTATGCAAATTGAATTTTCTTCTTCTATTTACTAAAACATTTAGATGATTCGAAAAGTGTGATCTCAGACTACAAAATAGCATGGTAGGTCTACACAAATAAGCAATAATTAAATGCTGTCAAAGTCTGGGAAGCCAAAACAACGAATGTGATTCTCAAAATGTTCATCAACATAAAATTATAACATTTTGTTTATCCTACAAGATTTAGAAGTTCAACCAGACAGTTGAGTGAATAAAGTTAATGTTACAATAATGTTAAAATAATAAAATTTTTAAAAACATTCACCTGGATTTCCTTTCCCATCCCCTTTAAATCTTCTGAAATTCTATAAATAAAAATTTAATATTTTCCACCAAAGATCTACCGAAATGTCTTAATACCACTTTTTAAGTAAATCACCAATTCCTCATTTGTGTGATATCCACTTCAACATGAACTGATAACTATAATAGACTTTATCAATTAGTAAAGACTACTTCAGGATTACCTATTAAATTTCGGGCGTTTGTCTTTTTTTGGGGAATAGTTATCACAGTATTTTGGTCCCCCAAACCTCAACTATTAGTGTACTAAATTAGTAAAGAGACTAGGTTTTGAAGTTAGGCAGAGTTAGATTCAAATTCTCACTCTACAATTAACACCTGTGCATGCCATTTATTGTCTTAGACTCTCCATTTCCTCATCTAGAAAATTAGAGTAATAACCCCTACAATACTGGAAGAATTAAATAAGATAGCATAGTGCTTAACATATATATCAAACACTTGGTTAGTAATGAGCGTTGCTCATATTTTTCAAGTTAGACATGAATATTTTTTATCTTTTACAATTATTCTTTAGATTTTTTACTTCTCTGGAATATTGCAAGGAATTAAATTTGACTGGGTTTGTTACTGTGTATTTTGTGGGGAAATTAATGTGTAGTTATTTTTGTCTATCTTTTATTCATCTTTTTAAAAACAACTGTATGCAAAGTTTTTCAGAGTTTATTTCTTAGGTTCTATCCTATTTTTCTTTTAAGTTAGTCCTAGATATGCTTTTATTTTTACTTTACATGAAACTTCTTCGAAGATATTTTTGAAATGTTTGTTGCTAATACATAGGAAAGTTAACAACTAAAATGTCTGACTTCTCACAAATTTTTGAGCATCTTTCTTTTTAATCACATTTTCTGAAACTAATTGAGTGTTTTCTAACCTTTAAGTAAAAAACACAAAGAGAAATCTCAATAGACATGTACACTTAAAAAAAAACCATTTTACAAAAAGGCTTTTGACCTACCAAATTAGAAAAAAAATCAGATTTGAGAGTGAGAGCAAGAATGAAATACCTAACGTTGGAAACGTATTAGTGAAATGGAAACTCACTGCTACGAAGGATATATTCTGGAAATACTTTTGAGGAAATTCACGTAGTACAAATCAAACATCTTAAAAATATTAACATCCTATAATTCTACTTTTTACAACTGGCTATGGAAATTCAAGGTACCAAAAAAACGTTATATGCAACACGCTAACTTTAAGCATACTAGAGGCCCAGTGCATGAAATTCTTGCACGGTGGGGAGGGGGTGTCCCTCAGCCCAGCCTGCACCCTCTCCAATCTGGGACCCCCTCGAGGGATGTTCCGACTGCCCGTTTAGGCCCAATTCCACCGGCAGTTGGGCATCCCTCTCACAATCCAGGACTGTTGGCTCCCAACTGCTCGCCTGCCTGCCTGCCTGATTGTCCCTAACCAGTTCTGCCTGCCAGCCTGATCACCCCCTAACCACTCCCCTGCCAGCCTGATTGCCCCTAACTGCCCTTCCCTTTAGGCCTGGTCGCCCCCAACTGCCCTCCCCTGCTGGCCCGGTCACCCCTAACTTCCCTCCCTTGCCAGCCTGGAAGCCCCTAACTGCCCTCCCCTGCGGGCCATCTTGTGACAACATGGGGGTGGCCATTTTGTGTCAACATGGGGCAGCCATCTTGTGTGTTGGAGTGATGGTCAATTTGCATATTACCTCTTGATTATACAGGATATAAATAATGAAAAAAGTGAGAAACATCCCAAAATAGGAAAATCTTGGTTTCAAAGAACCTACTCTTCAATCATCATCTATTCTTTCCAACATACTTATTTTATGACATAACCCAAGTTCAACAATCATCCTTCTCATCAGAAGAACCCCGTGATCCCATCAACTTTTCATTGTTCCTCACTCACTGATGTCCTCTATTCCCTCTTTCCAAAGTTTAATTTCCAATCATTGTAGACTTTCCCTTGCTTTTATCCTCCCTTCCCTATCTCTTTCTTAGTAGTTAGTATACTTGTCTGATGAAACCACTACTCTGGGTCAACATACTGACAACTCTGTGTCTGCATCTATGCTGGAAAACATGACCAAAGAGAACATAAACATGTTGCTTATTTAAAATTAACAATCACTAAATTCATTTGGACTCTTAATGTATCTCAGCAATAAATACGTATTTACTTAATCCATACCTTCTCCCACTCGCTTACATCACTATTTCATACTTACTCCTCTTTCTTCAAAAACAGCAATCCTCTAACCCACTATCATTTGATAATCTTGCTTAGTATTTCACTGAAAATATTATAGCAGTCAGAACTCACAAATTCCTACAACCACATCCTTCATTTTACCTGTGTTTTTGTGCATACGTTTTGCTTTCTCTCCTGTTATTGTGGATTAAGTATCCATATTAATAGACCAAGTTAGGTCTCCTACCCATACCCTCCCAACTCCAGCAATTATCTTGTCATTCATACATCATCAATTTTTCCTACTTATCACCATAATAATGTGCTTAATAAAAAAAGTGTTTATTTCTGCATTAAAAAAAGAAATACAAACAAAAAACTCAACATAACTACCTTCTACTCTTTTCTTTTGGCTTCTAGACACTATATCTCCATGGAGTTCTGTTTTGCTGCTTTAGCCTCATCTTCCTAATTTTAAATGTTGGCTTACTCTAAGGCTCAATTCTTGAACTCTCTTCTCTATTTTATCTACTTAAGAATTTCTGGCCTTACCCAGAGTACAAATACAAATTTAAAAAAAAATTTTTTTTTATTGATTTCAGAGAATATGAGAGCAGGAGAGATAGAAACATCAATGATGAGAGAGAACCACTGATTGGCTGCCTCCTGCACGCCCCCCACTGGGGATTGAGCCCACAACCTGGGCATATGCCCTGACTAGGAATTAAACCATGACCCCCTGGTTCATAGGTTGACACTCACCACTGAGCCACATCACCTGGGCAAAATACAAATTTTAAGTATACATATATATATATACACACACACATATATATATACATATATATACATATATATGAATGTATATGCCCTTTAAATTGAAAATCTACCTGTTTCTCTAGAAAGTAGTTAAAAAGTATAACCTTTGCTTAGTGATAGATTCCCCAAGTAATCTCATTCACTCTCATGGCATTATCATGTCAATAACTGCCAAATTTATATTTATACTAGAGGCCCAGTGCACGAAATTCATGCATGGGTGGGGTCCCTCCGCCTGGCCATAGATCAAGGCCAATCAGGGCCATCTCGCCCAGTTCCAATTGGGGCAATCGGGCCTAAAAGGGGCCCCGTGAAAGGGCTCCAGGGCATGACTGGCCCCGTCTCGCCCAGTCCCAACTGGCCAGACCCCAGCAGCAAGCTAACCTACCAGTCGGAGCATCTGCCCCCTGGTGGTCAGTGCACATCATAGTGACCGGTCGGTTTGACTGCTTGGTCAGACACTTAGCATATTAGGCTTTTATATATATAGACTGAGCTTGTCCTCTCCATTCTAACTCTGAATATTTAAGGAGCTACTCAAACATCTCCTAGGCATCTCATACTTTTAAAATATGCAAAATTAGGCTCCTGGTATTTCTCCCCAAACCAGATTCTCCTGCAGTCTTCTTTACCATCTCAGGTAACAGGAACTCCATTTTCTAATTACTCAGGCCAAAATGCTTGATTCCTGTCCCTCTCATATCTCCACATTCAATCTGTCAGCTTTATCTTTAAATTTCTCCCAGTTTTCAATTTAAACACTACTATTTTGTTCTCCTATTTAACACTTATCATCATCTAAAATACTATACATTTTGCTTTTCTGTTTACTGTCTGATTTCTGTACTAAAATGTAAACTCCATAAGGGCAGGAACTGGTATGTTTCATAAACATATCTCAAGTGTCTAGAACAGAGCTTGGACATGTAAGATGGCACTATAAATATCTGTTGAATGAATGACATTAAATAAATTATGCTATTGCACCCCCACTAGATATTATTATTCAGACATTAGTTTTTTAATAAAAGTTCATAAAATGAGCATCCAAATCCTTCTTACATTACCTACACAGTAATATCTTTCTTGGAAAGCATCACAGTGTATACACTGAAGAACCTAAATGGGCCTTAAAAAACCAAATCAGAGTTCAAATCCTTGACTTTCACCATTTTCCAGCAATGTGACCACTAGCATATTATTTAAGCTCTCTGGTGCTTAGCTTCTTCGTGAAAAGATGGGAATAAGAAACCTTTCAAAATACTATTCTAAGAATGAATGGAGATAATGCATTAGATGACCTATCATATATTAAATATTGAATGAATGTGATTGTCAATACTAATACCTCACATTGCTGAAAATAATTGCTGAATGACTTAGATATTTGTCATGACTTTTTTTTTAATGTTAGGCAGTAGATACACAAGTGTTTTTATATTATTCTCTGTTTTTCAACACATATGGAATATTTCTTAATTTTTGAAATTTGAAAAATATTAATTTCTGACTAAAAATAAGTCAGGACTTCTAATACTTCCCATTTGCAAAGAAGAAATTTAAATATAGATATTAGAGTTCATACGTTTATCTTAGGTAAAGTAGAAGACAAAGATTTTCCTTTTTCTTTATTGATTTCAGAGAGAGGGATAGAAATATCAATGATGAGAGAATCATTGATGAGAGAATCATTGATGGCTGTCTCCTGCATGCCCCCTATTGGGAATCAAGCCCGCTACCCAGGTATGTGCCCTGACAGGGAATCGAACCATGACCTCCTGGTTCATGGGTTGACACTCAACCACTGAGCCACAACGGCCTGGCAAGGTGCTTCTTTTTTAAAGATTTGTGGGTTACCCTAATATAAGCTAGAATTTTAACATTTTGTACCTCCTTCCTTTCAGGTGGAAAATCAATAGATTGGGAAAAGATAATG
Organism: Plecotus auritus; assembly: GCF_963455305.1. NCBI lineage: Eukaryota > Metazoa > Chordata > Mammalia > Chiroptera > Vespertilionidae > Plecotus > Plecotus auritus. The sequence goes on from NC_137771.1 coordinate 73,295,559, forward strand.
ATAATGATGTTTCCATTAACAAAAAATGGATTCTCCATATGAAAGCATTATTATAAATATTTTCATATATATATGCTCATTATTTATATATATATATGCTTATCATATATATATATACATATATACACACACACACACACACACACACACACACACACACACACACAAAACACTTTCTCAGAGAATGGGTAAAAATACTTAAAAATCACATCTTGACCAGGTAGGTGACCAACAGATAAAATTCTTAGAATAAAACGTCACCAACCCAAAGGTCTTAAAATTTTAACTAAAGTAAAGGAAACCTTAAAAATACTGCACAATATCAAAGGTTGAAGTTTTGCTTCCATATTAAAGCATCAAATAATTTGATGATCACACTATGTGCTTGTGTAGAGAACAGTGTAAGACTATGTCCCTGAAGGCTTTTGAGGAGAACCAAGATAAGAAAGTACTAGTTTAACAGAACTCATTCCTTCGTAAAAGGAACCTCAAGGAGGGGGGGAAGAGAGTAAGAAAGTGGCATATCTCATTTTACAGAAAGGCTCATATAATACATGGCTAATTAACTGTAAATAAGGTGATCATTTGATCATGACTGATCCAATAAACAAGGTGGTCATCTGATTATGACTGAGATAAGTTGCCAGGTCCAAGTCAAAACCAGACATACCAAATTTTAAGTGAAAAAAGTTCAGTCACACAAAAATTGTTTGGCTTTGTCTTTTGGTGGGGGGGGGGGGTAGGAGAACATGAGGAGTGAAAAAAGAGATGGATGTGGTATAAGAGTAAGAAAGAACTCTGTGTAAACAAGATTTTATAAAAGGAACAGACTACCTTTGAGATCAGCATACTTTATTTACCTGATATGTCCCACTAATATTTTTAACTTCCTTTTTTTTTCCAGATTCTCTTCTAATAAATAACTTTATGCCACCTGTTTTTGCCTAAGACACATGGAGCTGGCAAGCAAAAGTATTTTGTGAGGTAACTGAACTATAACTTCCCCCAAAAAACAAAATTTGAAAAAAACTGCAAATATAGGCTAACATCTGCAGTAAGCTTTTTGAAAGGGTCTTTTGTTATTCCTACATTCATGGGACTTAATTTTAGAAAAAATTTCTTCTAGAGCAAGAATTGTTCATAGACCTGAGATTATTGTTTCCCACAATAACACAGCATGATGAAATGAACAGGATGGCTTCCCCATCCTCAGATTCTTGATTTGCAGTTCCGAATATTCCTGGTATGCGATAACCCATACTCTCTCCCCACTCATCAGGATGACGTACTTTTTACTTTCAGTAGGTTGAAGTAGAGGGTATAATTAATTTTACCCTTACTCATGGTACCTAAAAGAAAAGCAAATGGTAGAGTAGCAGTTGGATGATAGAATTTTAAAAGAGAGGGGAAAAACATCCACAGGGATCTTTTCTGTCTCTCTCTCTGTCTTAAACATGTAGAAGTATCTATTTCCAATTAATAAGAATAGGGGGCAAAATGGAAATAAACCATCTAGAGAAGAGAGTCGAAGTTGGTAAGAGTGGTCACATAGAAAAATAGGGGAGATTGTCTCCCAGGGGGCTTTTTGAGGAGGATCATGCAAGAAGGAATACTAAAAGAACCCATTCCCTTGTAAAAAGGACATGTAGGGTGTGAGTAATACAGTGGTACTATAGCAAGGCTGAACTGATACATGGCTGATTAACTGTGAATAAGGTGGTCATCTAATGCCCTGCCAGGTCCAAATAAAAAAATCAGACAGACACATCCAAACACAGAGGTTTTTTTTAAAGTGGAATCACTCAAGAAATACTGTTTTATCTTGTTTCTTTGAGGGGGCGGGGGGGGGGGGGGCAGGCTGCACTAACTCATCCTCCTACTAATCATCCCCATCCTAATGTTATCAGCATAAAAGCCAGTAAAACTTGCCTTAACTCCCAGCACAAACAATGACAAAGATCCTCAACCTAAAAATTTCTGGCCTTACAGGGGGTACAATAAGAATTTTAAGGTACATATAGAAATTTGTATGTTCTTTAAATTGAAAATCTACCTGTTTCTCTGGAGAGTAGTTCAAAAGTATAACATTTGCTTAGTGATGAAAAAATTGAATTAGCCAAAGCTTCCTGCATTTCTAAAGCAGCCATAATTAGTTCTAGTGCAATGATTTGCTCTATTTGGTCTACCTTAGGCTATAGTGCTGTTAGTGTCAGCATGCTGTGGATTATCTTCTCTGCAACATTTAAAATATCCTTAAATGGAATAATTATCTTACCCATAGAAGTATTTTCTCCTGGTGACCCACCAACATATCTAGTAAAAGGGAAGAGCTGCTCTCTTTTACACTAGAATGAAAACCACCCTGGTCACATTATTCTGGTTTTTGAAACATCTATTTTTAGCTACAATTAGTGGGACAGCAAATAAATTTATCAATAAATAAATACAAACATCATTGCTATATGTGCTATAAGTAGGTAACAAATATATTAACATAACCTAACATCTATTGCCAAATAACTGACTTCCATCAATGTACGTCCTGCACTTTTAAAAGTCCTGAGATGCTTACTTTAATTTCAACTTGCTCTTCCATTTCTTTAGTTTTTATTGTAGTGTATTCCTTTTCAAGCCTAAGAAGAAAGAAAAGGTGTATTTTCATTCAAAAGTAGTTATTGAATTATAAAATTTAACACTATATATTAAGACAAAATATAATTTCATTAGGTTCCCCCAACTTATATTATAAATTTTGATATTTAATGAGAAAAATCATTCAAATAGTTGCATAAATTCTTACAAAAATTACTTCAAAAATAAGAAAAATAAGAACCATACAAAAGTAAATTTTAGAACAGCGATTTTCAACCCTTTTCATCTCATGGTACACATAAACTACTAAAATTCTGCAGCATACCAAAAAAATACATGTCTTGCTGATCTGACAAAAAAAAAACAAACAACAAAAACCAGGTATAATTTTGATTTACAAAAAATATTAATAATAGTAATTATCTACCCTTTTTCCTCCAAAGTAACTTTTTTAAAAAATCAGGTGCCTATACTTGTATATAAGGATTTCTGGTACCAAGAATTAACCAATCAGACACAACCTTATTATGCAACATGACCAATAAGAAGCAACTCTATTATATGACCTATATATTTATAGCTCAAGGTAGAGCATTCATACCAGATAGCTACTATTGTGTTGACTGTTGCCATTTCTTTTATTTGACAACCTAAGGGAAAAGAGGTCAGTACCCCTAACTAAATAGTCAGATATTATATGTTTTAAAATTTTTTGTGGCACGCAGGTGGAAAATTGCTGCTTTAGAAAGTAAAATATATAAGGCACCAAACCGAGAACTAAGTGTACAGTTTCAATTCAGCACTAAACTTATACAAAAGAACTACCCATCCTCCCCCCTCAAATTAAAATATATCTGTAGAGTTCAACCAAAGAGATCTTAACCAAAAAGAAAAGCTTAATAACAGGGATACATTCTGAGCAATGCATTGTTAAGCAAATTCATCACTGTGCAAAAAGCACAGGCCCTAGCTGATTTAGCTCAGTGGTTAGAGCGTTGGCCTGAAGAGTCCCAGGTTTGATTCCAGCCAAGGGCACATGCCTGGGTTGCGGGCTCAATCCCTAGTGTGGGGCATGCAGGAGGAAGCCGATCAATGATTCTCTCTCATCATTGATGTTTCTATCTCTCTCTCCCTCTCCCTTCCTCTCTGACATCAATAAAAATATACATTTTTTAAAAAGCTCAGAATGAACAACATAAACTGATGAACAAAAACATATCCAGCCGAAACCGGTTTGGCTCAGTGGATAGAGCGTCGGCCTGCGGACTGAGGGGTCCCGGGTTCGATTCCGGTCGGGGGCATGTACCTTGGTTGCGGGCACATCTCCAGTGGGAGGTGTGCAGGAGGCAGCTGATCGATGTCTCTCTCTCATCGATGTTTCTGGCTCTCTATCCCTCTCCCTTCCTCTCTGTAAAAAATCAATAAAATATATTTTTAAAAAAAAACATATCCAGAGACAGAGAAGCATCGATCAGACCGTCAAACCTCAGAGGGAAGGTAGGGGAGGGTGGGGGTAAAGGGGGAGAGATCAACCAAAGGACTTTTATGATTTAAAAAAAAAGCTCAGGAGCCATGAAGAACAAAATAGCACAAGATTAAATCAAGCACAAGAGAAAATGATACAATGAAAAGAAGCAGTAAACAAAAGATGTATGAGGCTGCTGCACAGGTGTATGTATGAGGCATAACATGGCATGTTTCTTTTTTATAAGTAGAAAGCATGCATTCTAAAATAATAGTAAAGCAAATATATAAACCAGTAACATAGTTGTTTACTATCATTATCAAGTACTATGCAATGTACATGATTATATGTGCTATACTTTTATAAGACCTGCAGTACAGATTTGTTTACATTAGCATCAACACAAACACATGGGTGATGCATTGTACTATGATGTTACCATGACTACATCACTAGAAGACAGAAAATTTTCAGCCCCGTTATAATCTTACTAGTGGCCCAGTGCACAAAATTCGTGCACGGAGGAAGGGGGTCCCTCAGCCCAGCCTGCACCCTCTCCAATGGGGGTATGTCCAACCCCCAGTTTAGGGGATCAGGCCTAAACTGGCAGTCGAACATCCCTCTCGCAATCTGGGACTGCTGGCTCCTAACCGCTCACCTGCCTGCCAGCCTGGTTCCCCTAACTGCCTCTGCCTGATTGCCCCTAACCCCTCTGCCTGCCTGCCCGATTGCCCCTAACCTCTCTGCCTACTTGCCTGATCGCCTCTAACTGCCTCTGCCTGCCTGCCTGATCGCCCCAACTGCCCTTCCCTGCCGACCTGATCTCGCCCCCCAACTGCTCTTCCCTGCCGGCCTGATCTCACCCCCAACTGACTCTGCCTGTCTGATCACCCCTAACTGCCCTCCCCTGCCAGCCTGATCTTGCCCCCAACTGCCCTCCCCTGCCAGCCTGGTTGCCCCGAACTGCCCTCCCCTGCCAGCCTGATCTCGTCCCCAACTGCCTTAAAACCCCTCCTCAGCCCCACCTTAGGTTCTGCCTTCACAGTTCACCCAGATTAGGTTCCGATTCAGTTTCTATGCCAGTCAGCATCAAAAGCTCCGCCTCCTAGGCAGCCATTGGCTCCTCGCAGTTCACCCAGATTTAGTTCTGATTGGTCGGTTTCTATGCCAGTCAGCGTCTCTGGGCCTATCTCCGGGCCTGATCAAAGAGGCAGGGCTGATCAGCAGCCCCCGCGGACGCCCAGAGAGAGAGACACACTGCTGGCCAGGCCCAAAGAGAAAGAGAGAGGCAAGGGCTGATCTACAGCTGCCACAGAGACTATGGATCAGACCCTGTTTCTCTCTCCAGGCGTCTTTCCGGGCCTGATCCGCAGCCCCCTCAGCAGTCAGCAATGACTGCAGGACTGACTTCCGGTGTTCGGTTGAGCCTTTGGTCATTATGGTCACTGCCTTTTTATATATATAGATGGGATCACCTTCATTTATTTGGTCCGTTGTTGACCAAAAACATGGTTATCTGGCACATGACTGTATTAAAATTGACTAACATATTTATAATGGGGGAAAGGGGACAACTCTAACAAAAGAATTCCAATTAATAAGCATAGAAGGAATGAGGCAAATACAAAAATCACCCTTAGAACTCCACACCAGTAACTGCCACAGGCAAAAAAAATTCAATGAATTCTAAAATTAGTGAATAAAAGCTTAATCATAGTTTCAAAGCAATTCTCCAAAAATATTTAACAATATAAGAGGAAAATGGTAAGTTTATAGTACAGAATCCTAGCAGACAACATCGGAGCCAAATGATCAAGGTTAACATCACCAATAATCATTTGACATCAAGTACCCTTGTTAGGATATACTGAGAAGGGCATCTCGCTTCTGTGGTATCTTTTCCAGTAATCAAGATAAATCATCAAACAAACCCAAATTGAAGGACATTCTACAAAATAACTAATCAGCTCACTTCAGAAATATCAAGATCATGAAAGACAAGAAAAGACTAAGAAAGTAAGAAATGACAAATGAAATATACTTTCTTGCAATTCTAAGTGTCAAATCATTTTTTAGAAACTTATAGAACATAAAAAAGTAGTCCCAACAAATTATTTTTATGTATTTCTCTTGACCAAAAATGTTAATATCAAGTTTAACAACTCCAAATATTAATAAGACCAGGCCCCAAATAACCTATAGCTGCTTTTAAAAATTAAATTATCCAAGAATAATGAGATTCTCCCTCAAAAAATAAGAACTTATTATATACTATATATATATATATATATATATACACACACACACACACACACACACACACACACACACTACACACACTAATAAAAGGGTAATATGCAAATTGGTCAGGATGCCCTCACGCAACTATCGAACAGCAGGCTGCATGGGGCGACCAGGCTGGCAGGGGGGGGCAGTGAGGGGCAACCAGGCCAGCAGAGGGGGACAGTGAGGGGCAGCCAGGCCGGCATGGGGAAGGGGGGCAGCTGGGGGCAACCAGCCCGGCAGGGGGAGGCAGTTGGGGGCTACCAGGCAGGTGGGGGGGGGGAGTTGAGGGCAACCAGTTTGGGGGCGGGGAGGGAAGGGAGGAGCAACCAGGCCAGAAGGGGGGGCAGTGAGGGGCAACCAGGCTGTCAGGGGGGCAGTTAGGGGCGACCAGGCTGGAGGGGGGGGGGGCAATAACAGGCAATCAGGCCAGCTGGCAGAGGCTGTTAGGGGTGATCAGGCAGGCAGGCAGGTGAGTGGTTAGGAGCCAACAGTCCCAGATTGTGAGAGGGATGTCCCAGATTGAAGAGGGTGCAGGCTGGGCTGAGGGGATCCCCCCCACACCGTACACTAATTTCATGCACCGGGCCTCTAGTATATATATAATCTTATTTAGCTAAGAGTAATTTCTTATTGAGGTAAAACATATAAACAAAGTTTATCATTTTAAATATTTTTAAATGTACAGTTTAGGATTAAATATTCATAAAGTTATACAGCTATTATCACCAGCATGTCCATAGCACTTTTCATCTTATAAAACTGACTTTCCCCATAAACCAATAAAACCCCATTCTCCTTTCCTTAGACCCAAACAACCATATTATTGTGTTTATGATTATAACAACACTAAGTTTTTCATATAAGTAGAATCATATTGTGACTGGCTTATCACTTTTAGCATAAGGTCCCCAAGGTTCATCCATTTTATACCTATGTCAGAATTTCCTTCCTTTTTAAGACTGATTGTCTTGTATTTGTTGTAAATATAATGTATTTCATTATGTCCATACACTACATTTTGCCTATCCATTTATCCTTTAAAGGACACTTTAGCTGCTCCCAAGTTTTACCTAATATGAATAATGCTGCTATGAATATGGGTATATAAATATCTTTTTGAATCTTTATTTCCTTTTCTTTAGGATTATATACCCAGAAGTGGAATAGTGGGATAATATGGTAATTCTATTTTTAATTTTTTGAAGAACTGCCATATGCGTTCCCATAGCAGCCTTGCCATTTTTCATTTCCAGCAACTGTGCACGAGGGATCCTATTTCTCCACATCCTCAGCAACACCTTTTATTTTCTGTTTATGTGATAGAAGTCATCCTAATAGGTGTGGGGTGGTATCTCACTATATTTTTTTTCTCACCACAGTTTTAATTTACATTTCCATAATGATCAAGGATGTTGAGCATCTTTTTTTTTTAATGTGATCATTTTTTTTTCTAAATTTCCTTAAAACTTTTTTATTGATCTTTAGAGAGAAAGAAGGGAGAGGGAGAGAAAGAAACATCAATGTCCAATCAAAGTATCGATTGGCTGCCTCCTGCATGCTGAGGATCGAGCCCGCAATCTTGGCATGTGCCCTGACCAGGAATCAAACCAGCAACCTTTTGGTGCAATGGATGATGCCCAACCAACTGAGCCACTCCAGCCAGAAAGAGCATCTTTTTATGTACTTATTTAATTGGCCATCCGTATACCTACTTTTGAATGACTATTCAAGTCCTTTGCCCATTTTTTATTTTATTTTTAAATTTTTTTAAATTTAATTTATTGGGGTGACATTGGTTCACAAAACCATACCAGTTTCAAGTGTACAACTCAACAAAACATCATCTGCACACTGCATCATGTGCCCATTGCCCAAAGCAAAGTCTCTATCCATCCCCATTTATCCCCTTTGCCCACCTCACCCCCGTTTCCCTCTATCACCATACTGTTGCCTGTGTCTATGTATTTTGTTTGTGTGTGTGTGTGTGTTTTGCTTATCCCTTCACCTCCTTTACCTTCTTTCATCCAGCCAACCAAGCCCCCTCCCCAGCTTTCTTTTGCTGACAGCTATCATTTTGTTCCATGTATCCATGCCTCTGTGGGGTTGTTACTGCTGTTCGTCAGTTAATTTTGTCCATTACATTCTACATATAAGTAAGATCATATGGTATTTATCTTTCTCTGACTGATTCATTTAGCATAATAATCTCCAGGTCCATCTATACCAGGGGTTCTCAAACTTTTTAAACAGGGGGCCAGTTCACTGTCCCTCAGACCGTTGGAGGGCCGGATTATAGTTTAAAAAAAAAAACTATGAACAAATTCCTATGCGCACTGCGGGCCTGGGACGAGTCGGCTGCTAAGCAGGACAGGCAGCGGCACCCAGCGGGCTGGATAAATGTCCTCGGCGGGCCACATGCGGCCTGCGGGCCGTAGTTTGAGGACGCCTGATCTATACTGTCCGCAAAAGCTAAGATTTCTTTCTTTTTTATGGCCAAGTAGTATTCCATTGTGTAAATGTCCCACAGCTTTTTTATCCACTCATTTACTAATGGCACTTGGGCTGCTTCCAGATCTTGGCTATTGTAAATAACACTGCAATAAATATAGGGATGCGTATGTTCTTTTGAATTAGTGTTTCCAGTTCCTTCAGATATATTCCAAGAAGTGAAAACTCTGGGTCAAAGGCAGTTCCATTTTTAATTTCTGAGGAAATTCCATACTGTTTTCCACTATGGCTACTACACCTGTCTGCATTCCCATCTACAGTGCACAAGGGTGCCCTTTTCTTCACATCCTCACCAGTGCATGTTGTTTGATTTACTGATGATAGCCATTCTAGCATTTGTGAGGTGATATCATCTCATGGTAATTTTAATTTGCATTTCTCTGATGATTAGTGACATAGAGCATCTTTTCATATGACTATTGGCCATCCGTACATCCTCTTTGGAGAAGTGTCTATTCAGGCCCTTTGCCCATTTTTTAAATTGGATCGTTTGGGGTTTTTGGTTTTTAAATATATTTTTATTGATTTCAGAGAGGAAGGGAGAGGGAGAGAGATATAAACACCAATGATAAGAATCATTGATTGGCTGCTTCCTGCATGCCCCATACTAGGGATCAAGCCTGAAATCCTGGCATGTGTCCTGACCTGGAATCAAATCATGACCTCCTTGTTCATAAGTCAACGCTCAATCACTGAGCAATGCCAGCCAGGCAAGCTGTTTGTTTTTTAAGTGTTGAGTTGTATACTAGTAAGTTAATTATGTTTTGGAAATTAACCTCTTATCAGATGCATCAATGGCAAATACATTCTCCCATTCAGTGGGATATCTTTTCATTTTGTTGGTTTCTTTTGCTATGCAAAAGCTTTTCAGTTTGATGTAGTCCCATTTGTTTATTTTTTCTTTTGTTTCCCTTGCCTGAGGAGATATATTAGAAAAAAATATTGCTACAAGAAATGTCTGAAATTTTACTGCCTACTTTTTCTTCTAGGATATTTATGGTTTCACAACTTATATTTTTTTACCCATTTTGAGTTTATTCTTGTGTATGCTGTAAGTTGGTGGCCTAGTTTCATATTTTTGCGTGTATCTGTCCAATTTTCCCATCATAACTTTTTAAAGAAACTGTCTTATCTCATTGTATGTTCTTGCATTCTTTGTCAAATATTAATTGATCATACAGGTGTGGGTTTATTTCCATGCTCTCTATTTTGTTCCATTGGCTATATGCCTGCTCTTGTACCAATACTATGCTGTTTTGATTACTATGGCCTTGTAGTATAGTTTGATCTCAGGTAGTGTGAAACCTCAAGATTGCTGAGGCTATTCAGAGTCTTCTGTGGTTCCACATAAATTTTTGGAATATTTATTCTAGACCTGTGAGACATGCCATTAGTATTTTAAATAGGAAATGCACTGAATCTGTAGATTGCTTTGGAAAGTATGGACATTTTAATGATGTTAATTTTTCCTATCCATGAATACAGTATATGCTTCCACTTATTTATATCTTCCTCAATTTCTTTCTTTAGGGTCATATAATTTTCTGAGTTCAAGTCTTTTAAATTTATGGGTTAAATTTATTCCTAGGTATCTTTTTTTGTTGTTGCAATAGTAAATGGGATTGTTTTTTTAATTTCTCTTCCTGGTAGTTCATTATCCTATATAATAAAAGCCTAATATGCTAAGTGTCCGGCCGTTCGACCAGTCGCTATGACACGCACTAACCACCAGGGGGCAGACGCTCTGACCAGTAGGTTAGCTTGCTGCTGGGGTTTGGCTGATCGGGACTGGGCGAGATAGGCCGGATATGCCCTGAAGCCCTCCCAGATCGGGGCTGATCGGAACTGGGCAAGACGGCCCTGATAGGCCCTAATCGGGACTAGGCGAGACTGGAGCCTTCTCGCGGTCCCTCCCGAGCCCAGATGGCACACCGGTGGGGTCCCTTGGCCTGGCCTGCACCCTCTCGCAATCCAGGACCCCTCGGGGGATGTTGGAGAGCTGGTTTCAGCCCGATCCCGGCAGACCAGGCCGAGGGACCCCACCGGTGCACAAATCCATGCATTAGGCCTCTAGTTGATATATAAAAATGGTTCTAAATTCTGAATATTTTGTATCCTGCTACTTTGTCAAATTCATTCATTAGATGTAGTAGTTTTTTTTTTATGTAGTCTTTAGGGTTTTCTATATACAATATCATGTCATCTGCGAACAATGCGAGTTTTACTCCTTGCCTTCCAATTTGGATGCCTTTTAATTTTTTTTCTTGTCTGACTATGGTGGCTAGGACTTCCAGTACTATGTTGAATAAGAATGGTGAAAGCAGACATCCCTGTCTTGTTCCTGATCTTAAGGGAAATGCTTATAGTTTTTGCCGATTGAGTATGATGTTAACTGTGAGTTTGTCATATATGGCCTTTATTATGTTGAGGTATGATCCTTCTATTCCCACTTTGCTGAGAGTTTTTATCATAAATGGGTCCTGGATTTTTCAAATGCTTTTTCTGCATCTATTGATATGATCATGTGAATTTTATCCTTCTGTTTGTTTATATGGTGCATCACATTTATTGATTCGCGAATATTGTACCACCCTTGCATCCCTGAAATAAACCTCACTTGTAAGGTATTGCTGGATCCATTTTGCTGATATTTTGTTGAGGATTTCAGTATCTATGTTCATCAGGGATATTGGCATACAATTTTCTTTAAGTGTCTTTACCTGGTTTTGGAATTATTATTTTTTTTAAATATATTTTTATTGATTTCAGAGGAAGTGAGAGGAAGAGAGAGAAACATTAATGATGAGAATCATTGATCAGCTGCCTCCTGCACGTCCCCTGCTGGGGATCAAGCTCACAACCTAGGCATGTGCCCTGACCTGGAATGGAACAGTGAGCTCCTGATTCATAGGTAGATGCTCAACCACTGAGCCACACCAACCAGGCCAAAATGCGCCTTGTTAGTCTGTGTACCCTATCCTTGCATGCTCTATCTAAGATATTATCCCATCGCTCTGTGTCCTTCATCCTGCTTTATTTTTCCTATATGGCACTTTCACTGATGGATATTATATATACTATATATTATGTCAGTTTTTTGTACTTCTGTAAGTTTCCCACAGGAGGGACTTGCTATTGTAGTCATCATTTAACCCCAGCAATTAGAAACATAAGTTCTTTGAAAATGACACTCTGGAGTCAACTGAGGAAAAGAAGGTCAGTGAACCACACCATAAAAGTGGTTTTTAAAATAATAGCACACTTACACATATATACTTACCAGGTTCCTAATTCTAATCCATATGGAATGGGAAAGGGGAGCTTTAAAGGTAATCCACAGTGGTCCCATGCACTGCTATTAAGAGCAGTATGAAATTCCAGTATGAAATTTGTTACATTAAAACCATTTCCACCAGACAACAGTGGGTGATTTCGTGGGGGGACTGGGAAGGGTGGAAGTGGAAGTAGGCATAGAGTGGACAAATGGTGATAGAAAACATAAAATTAAATTAAAATAAATAAATAAATAAAACCATTACTACCAAATAAAGTACTACAGTTGTATAAACTGAGGAGGAAAATTGAACTTATTATTAGAATGTTTTACCACTTTTATTTCATTTCCTATATGCTTCAACAAATCCCTATTACTAAAAAAACAAAATATGAAATACTTACTTTTTCATTTTTTTTGAGTTATACTTGACTTGGTAAGCTGCCTGGATTAATTTGTCTGGACCTCCATCAAACTGATGTGGAATGACCTTCTGAAAGTGCTAAGAAACAATAAAAGAAAAACATAACTACTTGTGCTGTTTATTATTAACTAATTAATAGTAAAATCTAAAGGCATTCAATAAATCATGAACTGACTTACTTGTAACATCCCTTCCATGTCGAGTTGCATCAATTCTGCCTGATTCATTTGAAGAAGTGCTAATCCTACTCGAAACACTATCTCTAAACCCTGAGGAAACAAATTATATAAAGCCAATTTTGTCTTACTCCTCCATCAACAAAAACTAATCATTCAAAAGAATAATAAGGTAAACATTCAGGAATCTAAACAAGAGGTTGGCAAACATTTTCTGTAGAGTCGGATAGTAAATATTTTAGGTTTTATAGGCGATACAGTGGCTGTCACAAATACTCAACTCTGCCATTGTAGCCCAAAAGCAGACACATCAACAAATGGGCATGGCTGTGTTCCAAGAAAATTTTACTTACACAAACAAGTGGAAGGACAGATTTGGCATGCAAACCAGTACACAAATCAGTTTGCTGGCTCCAGACTAAACTAATTTAGCTAGGTAATACAAATTAATCTTCCCAAGATGCAATTAATAACAATTAACACTGGGTTTGATTAAGAGGTAATTAAAATATTAATTATACCTATTGGAGCTATCTACCACTTTTCACCTATCCTATCTTCCTACCATATTCTCATCCAAAATACAGAAGACAAAGGATCACCTACCACGTCAATGACAATTAAAGGGCTACTTGTAGTGTTCATGGAAAAGAAGAAACTTAGATTCATCACTTCTGGCTCTTTGGATAGCAGATGCATTGCAACATATTAAATGTAAGGCAAATTTTATCACTCACTAATTCTTACTAAATCAATCAGGAGGTCATACAGAAGTTTAAGAGTGTAGGCTCCGGATTTTGATTGCCTAGATTTGAATCCTGGTTACTATACCCACTTATATGCTATGTGCCCATAAACAAGCTAGCCACTTAACATTTCTCTACATCTTGGCTCCCTCATCTATCAAATTGGGAAATAAACAGTACCTGATAGGGGTGTTACAGGTTCAAATTAGATCATCCATGTAAGCAGTTTAGCATGGGACATCTGGCTCCTTTATTGTTCTCCTCACTGCCCTGCTCTAATTAACCCAATGATTCCTTGCTCAGAATGCCCATTAGCTTACCTCAGACATAAAGATATCAAATATCCTTGTTGCAATTGGTAGTGGAAAAGTTGTAAGAAAGATAGTCAGAAACCAGGATGATGCATACATTGAGGTATGAAAACTCTGAGACTGAAAATGTACAAAGAGCTCTGGAAGATGTTCCTAAAGAGAAGAAAATAATTAGTTAAAACACAGTAAGTAAAGTTGGTTATTTTAAACCAGATCATTGCGTATACACTAGATTTGCCTATACCAGACACGAAGATAAGATCAGACACCATACGGAAAAGTTAAGATGTAGAACTTGATGTTCAAGAAAATGTCCCAGTAACGAAGGGAAAAGAATGTGGAGTTAGTTAGGACTTTGGCTGTATCTATAACATTTTATTTATTAATAAAAAGAAAAAATAAAGCAAGCAAGTAAAATTTTCATATTTGCTTAACCTTGTTGGTGGGTAGATGGGTGTCTGATATTTTCTATAAATTATAGTATTTCAAAAAAACATTTTTAAGAAAAGAAATGCTATTTTGAAATACTTTCAAGTACTATCTATCATTGTTCACCTTACCTTCCTACCTTCTCACACAAAATACAGATGTTTCAGCAACTCTAATAATTCAAATCATAAATGACACATTAACTGAAAATAAACCAAGAGCTTTAAGGGTTGGTACAAAACAAGCTTACTATTTCAGAAAAAGAATTTAAGAATCATCTCAAGATCTACTTTGTCTTTAAAATGTAAAAACATTTTACATATACCCTTCCTCTTACCACATATAGAAAAAGAGAATTTAAAAATTCCTGTGGGTGCCCTGCTCAGTTGGTTGAGCATCCTCCCATGCACCGAGAGGTCACTGGGTTCAATTCCCAGTCAGGGCACATGCCCAGTTGTGGACTTGTTCCCCAGTAGGGAATCAATAAAAATACATTTTTAAAGAATTCTTGTAGGTAAGGCTGCCAGAGAAAAGGGGACTCATAAAAATGGCTCTCATGCCAGCTCAATCATTAACCTATATTCTTAAATTCTGCTTATCTAATTGACATTTAACTAAATGAGAATACTTACACCATTATTTTACAGGACAATATAGTAAACTTATTTTTATATATAAAATATAAAAACTGGCCCTGGCTGGGTGGCTCAGTTGAATGGAGCATCCTCCCATACACAAAAAGGCTACAGGTTTAATTCCCAGACAGGGCACATACTTAGGTTGCAGGTTCAATCCCAGTCAGGGCACAAATGGGAGGCAATTGAGCAGTATTTCTCTCTCATCAATGTTTCTCTCTCTCTCTCCCTCTCTCTCCCTTCCTCTTTTTCTAAAATCAATAAACATATCCTCAGGTAAGGATAAAATAAAATAAAAATTAAATCCAGAAAGGTAAAATATTTCAAAGGTATTTTTCATTTAATTTTGATTCCTCTCCTCTTCACCCTCATGAAGTCACTAGACTCTTAAGTCTTAAACTAGCAACAGAAAAGGATGGAAACATTATTTTTTAAGATTGAACGCTAGCAAAATGTGAGATAAAAAGGGAAAGGCATGCCCTGGCCAGTGTTTCTCAGTGGTTAGAGAGCTGGCACACCGAAGGGTCACTGATTCCCAGTCAGGGGCACATACCTGAGTTGCAGGTTCAATGCCCAGCCCGTTGGTTGGGATGATAGCCAGAGGCAACCAACCGATGTGTCTCTCTCACATCAATGTTACTCTCTCTCTTTTTCTCTCCCCCCCTATTACCCTCCCTCCCTTTTACTCTCTCTACAAATCAATGGAAAAAATATCCTCAGGTGAGGATTAACAAAAAAAAAAGGGGGGGTGGGAGAACTGAAAGAGACAGAAGAGGCAATCTCAAAGGAAATGAACTAACATCAGTGTCATGATGTCATGGGCTCCTGTAAGAGAGCCTAGTCTACATAACAATAATAGGATATAATTATACATATAAAGAGGTAATATGCTAATTGTCCGTTACGGTGTCCCAGTAATGACCAACTTGCATATTGACAGACCAGCAGGAGGCTGCACGCACAGCAGGGGGCAGGCGGCCGGAGCCAAGTTTCTGAGGATCTGAGGAGAGTGCCGGATAGGAGCCCGGACTGCAAAGAAGGAAAAGGAAGCAGCCACAGGGAGCTCTTCCAATCCTCCTGCACGGACACACTACCCTAGCCCCCGCACCCCCAAGGGGACGGACGAACACCCTACCCCAGCCCCCGCATCCCTGGGGGGACAGGAAGGCTGACCGGATGGGGAGAAGATCCAGCCTCAGGGGTAGCTGCAGCCTGCACCTCCAACTCCCGATCTCTTCCCCCCGCCAACCCCACCAGGGGCGCCCACAACAACAGCACACCAGCAACCACCAGTCAGCGCCCCCGAGGCACCCGGGGCTCGCTGCTGCAGGGCCCCCTCCACTGGGGTTGGGCACGCCTTTCCTCCCTACAACTCCAGACCCGGGTGAAGGCAGTCCTGAGCAGCCCCCAGGGTCAGACCCTTACACCCCCCACCCCCCCACCCACCGACAGCAGCAGTGCCGTCTCCGCAGTGGAAACACGCTGAACCTCACTGGTGGTGTGGCTAAACCTGCCCTCCTAGCCCACCTGGCTCCACCCTGGCCCGGCCCCCACCCTGCTCCAAGAGATTGGAGCCCCGCCCTGAGCAGGTACAGCTGCGAAACAGCCATGTACAATTTAAAGAATGGCGCCAAGCAGGAAGGTTTGACAGTTACTTCCCCTTCAGCCTCACCACCCCCCTAGCACCCCCCTGACATACTGCCCCCCGCCAGCACCTCCAGGGACGACCACCGCTACAGGGCTGCTGGCCAGAGCCTGCCCCTCCGAGGCCTGCGGAACTCTCTGCAAAGCTTCCATAGCTACAGTACCCAGAAACAATCATGCCCTCCTCCCCTAATCAGCACCTGCTGCCTGCAAGGGTACCCATGAGCTTAAAAATAACAATCCCTTCCCGTTTAGACATCACTTACTTGATGAAACATTTCTAGGTTTATTAGCTCAGAACCTCCTCATGACAACCCAGTGAGGTAGGCGGAGAAGAGATTACAATTCCCATGGTATATGCGTATGTATTCAGAAATGAAGCTAGAGAGGAAAAGTGTCAAAAGCCCAGTGGTTCCCAAGATGCAGCACACGCCCCACAGGGGGGCAATTTGATTTTAAGTGGGGGCAATTCGAGAATGAGTTAACAGTGAATTTTTTGCATTTCTTATGGTTAGAGGAGGCCTCATCTACAGCGTATCCTACATAATAAAAGGCTAATATGCAAACTGACCGAAACCGCAGAATGACCGGTTGCTATGACATGCACTGACCACCAGGGGGCAGACGCTCAATGCAGGAGCTGCCCCCTGGAGGTCAGTGTGCTCCCACAGGGAGAGCACCCCTCAGCCAGAAGCCGGGCTCACACCTGGCAAGCACAGTGGCAGTGGTGGGATCCTCTCCCGCCTCCGTGGCAATGCTAAGGGAGCCTCTCCCGCCTCCATGGCATTGCTTAGTGGGCTTAGGCCCATTGAGCCGTGAGTCGGACATCCCCCCAGGGCTCCCGGACTGCTAAAGTTCTTAGGCCAGGCTGAGGGACCCTCTCCCCAAGGGCAAGAATTTTGTGCACTGGGCCTCTAGTAGGTCATAATAAGAAAACATGCATTTTGGCAATGGGGTTATGATACATTTAGCACATATGTTTAAGGTTTGAATGTGAAAATTGCAGTCAAGTTCCAGACTGTGATAGTGCAGTTATCTGCAGATAATGCCTAATGAAAAGTAGGTCTAAATTGTATTAATCAACTAACAAATGATCATGTGATTAAAACACTAATTTTTTTCAACTGCTGTAATGCTTTGAACATTAAATATGCTCAGGTGTCACTCAAACCAACATGACAAAATATAAAGGCAAAATGCCTTTTTTTTTAACACTACACTTTTACCTGTATCATGCATTCAAACTGGTACATACAAAGGCCCAATTCTGCCATACTTGGTTTAAAAAGTTCACGAAGTCTATAATCTTGCATTAATTTAACAAATACACAGAAGGCTTCTTCTTCTGGCATCTACATTAGGAGAAAAAAGCAACACTAGGTTAATGTTCTATGATACACAAGTAAGTTAAAGTCTATTTAAACCAGGGGTCCTCAAACTTTTTAAACAGAGGGCCAGTTCACTGCCTCTCAGACCGTTGGAGGGCCAGACTATAGTTTAAAAAAAAAACTATGAACAAATTCCTATGCGCACTGTGGGCCCAGGATGAGTCGGCTGCTAAGCAGGACAGGCAGTGGCACCTGGAGGGCCAGATAGTTTGAGGACACCTGATTTAAACTGCCGGAAACCAATCATTCTACCACTAATAGAAAGATGTGGCCAGGAAACTGGGAAGGCTGGTCAACAACCTTAATTGTTTTGATCACTCACAGTTTAGTTGAAACATTGTTAGCTGAAGCAGCCTCCACCTCTGTTTGTTTCATGTAAATTTCTGTTATTGGAATTTCCTGCCTAAAGGTTATGGGCGTATCCCATAGTCTCAATAAAGGGATTGCAAGGCCAGAGCAAGGGGTAGTCCTTCCACTAGAGTTGGGCTCCCGCCTGGCCCCCAATATTCCCAAATTAATACTTTTCCAAGTCTCTTTTCATTTGTGTGCGGCCTTCTCCAGAACCCGAACCCTGAACCGGAACCCTGAACCACGCGGGACGTGAAAGGGGTTCCCACATTAAACTAAGTACCCATCCAACTATAAACACTGTCTTTGAGTGGCCATGTAATACAATGTCAAGATCAACAGACTAAAAATCAGAAGGTTTTAATCTCCCATGTATCACAGCAAATGAAAAGTTAGACAAATCTAACAACCTCTGAGACTAACAGTCTCACTTGCTAGATACCCCCCACCTCTCTCTCTACCAGTCAACAAAATAAACACAATTGCTACACTCAGCAACTTTGTAATTTCTAGTGGGTGGAGAGGACAAGGTATGGAAGAAATCAATTAATATATGTCAGATGGCTATGAGTGCTATGAAAACAAAACAAAGTAGAGTAACAGGAAAAGCTGGGGAGATGCTATTTACTTTCCCTACCTAGGTCAGGGAAAGTGCCTTGATAACACTTGAGCAGAATACTGAAGGGAACAACTGAGGAAAACAGTCCTAGGAAAATAATATAAAGGCCTTGAAATGGAATCAAGATTGGCAGGCTCAAGGAACAGCAAACAGGGCACTAATAAAGTAGGAGTAATGTTACAAATGGTAGTTAGGTTATGGAGGATAAGTAACAGGGAACCAAATTACACAGGCTTTGGAGGCCACTGTAAGGATTTGGACTCTTACCTTGAGTGAGATGGGAAACCCTTTTAAAAAACATTTTGAGCAGAAATGATATGGTATAAGTTTTACAAGAACTTTTAAAATACATTTTCAAAGATTCTGTAATTGGGGTTTAAAGATATCAACTTCACAATTTATATGTAACTCACAAGAAAATTATATCAAATAAGATAATGAATGTAAAAACTCTGTAAGAGCTACACAGATATTCATAATACTTAAGCAAATAACACTTATCTAAATTATTTTTTTTAAATATATTTTATTGATATTTTACAGAGAGGAAGGGAGAGGGAATAGAGAGCTAGAAACATCGATGAGAGAGAAACATCGATCAGCTGCCTCCTGCACACCTCCCACTGGGGATGTGCCTGCAACCAAGGTACATGCCCTTGACCGGAATCGAACCCGGGACCCTTGAGTCCACAGGCTGACGCTCTATCCACTGAGCCAAACCGGTTTCGGCCACTTATCTAAATTATTAAGTCATCTTTCTCAAAAAGGTAAAATTTTCTAATGCTCATTCACTCACGTTATACCAGTGTGTTTCAAAGAGGAAACCTCAAAGGATCTCTAGGCATTCTTCTCACTGAAGACTGCTTCCAGTAATAACACATTTTTCCTGGCCGTGTTGACACAACCAAGACAGGAGCCAAGAGTTACTCTTGACAAAACCTTTCCTCCCTTCGTGCTTCCCTTCCCCCTCCCTCCTTCCCTTCCTTTCTCCCTGACTCCTTCCTTCCCTTTCTCTCTCCCTTCCTCCTCCCTCCCTTTATCCCTTCCTCAGGTAGAGCCTTGGCTGATTTGGCTCAGTGGATAGAGCATCAGCCTGCGGACTGAAGGGTCCCAGGTTCGATTCCGGTCAAGGGCATGTACCTTGGTTGCAGGCACATCCCCAGTAGGAGGTGTGCAGGAGGCAGCTGATTGATGTTTCTCTCTCATCAATGTTTCTAACTATCTTTCTCCCTTCCTCTCTGTAAAAAATCAATAAAATATATTTTAAAAAGACAAACTCAGGTAGAACTGTTAGCTAAATGAAGCAAAGTATTAGGAAACATAGTTTTTTAATCTTATTCTGCTTTTATCTATCATGATATGTAATCTTGGGAAGTCATTTAACTTTTATTGCCTGTCTACTATGTGCCAAACATCATGCTAGGCTTTTACATATATTATCTCATACAGCCCTCACAATGAATCTGAAAGTAGACAATATGGCCTAATTAAGACTCAGAGAGAGGTTAAATAATCTAATCCAAATTCATAGAACTCAGTGCAAAATTAAGATGCAAAAAACAGCCTACATAATTCAAATCAAATTATTTCCAAGGTTTCCTTTCAGACTATGTTTTAATCTGAGACTAAACATAGAGTATGATGGACTTTTTAATTTTTTTTAACAAAGCTGAAGAGATAACCCCTCTATGACATTTCCCTTCAAAGCTAAGATTATCCTGTCCCTGACTTCTGAAAACATCCCACCCAAACCCATTCCAAAATAAGTCACTGCCAACAGAAATATATACCGTATCCCTGGGGTGACTGAGTACCACACTTAGAGCCTATAACAAGTCCTCAGCTCCATGACAAATAGAAGTCCTATAAAATTTCCGAAGATGTTGTACAACATAACACTGCATACCAACATTTGAATCATGTCCTCCTTGGTTGAAAAAAGATTACTCCTCCTTAAATATTGACATGTAAGTCAAGATTTAAAAGTAGATACAGGCTTTAATAAATACTGTGGTCCAAATGTAAATACCAAAGACGTGAAATTTCATTTAGTGGAGGACATCATAGCATGTTATTTTCAACAATTTTAGTAATCTTTTAAAGTGCAAGCTAAATACTCCTAATTAAATTGTGCCTAGGAAAAAATGCCCAATAGCAACTTACATTTAATAAAAAACAAGATACTTTTTAAATTCTTCAATGCAACTTTAATAAATAACTTAATTGGACATTTAACACTTGTACTAACTTACCTGCATAAGCAGCAATCCAACTATAAAAGCACTTCCTTGACAGTAACCAACCTCACGATCCACTAAAGAATATGCCTGAAAAGCAAAAAATATTGTTCAAAATACTTTAATATATTATACTTTCCTTCTCTAAAAACTTAAAAATAGTAAAACAAGACTATTTTTTTAGAAAAACTCTTAGTTGCTTGTTGTAAATGTTATACTATAAACATTTAATAAGCAAATAATTTATAACATCAATTTTTCTTTTGACAATTTCCCAGTTAGAAACTAACAACTCCTAAGGGCAAAAAAAGAAAGAAGTTTGTACTTGGGAAAGTAACAATACTTAAAAATAATTTAATATGTATCTACACTAATAAAAGAGAAACATGCAAATTGACCATACCTCCGCTACACCCACAAGCCACGCCCACAAGCCAATCAGGAGCGAGTATGCAAATTAACCCAACCAAGATGGCTGCAGCCACAGAGCGAGCAGGAGGCTTGGGTTTCCCCGGCAATGGAGGAAGCTCCATCCTGGCCGGCCCTGGCCTCCACTCAAGGTTACAAGTTTCAATTATAGAAGATAAATAAATCCCAACAAAAATGGTGGCAGCCACAGAGCTGAAGCAAGCACAAGGCTTGGGTTGTCCCCAGCGATGGAGGAAGCCAAGCTTCCTGGCCGGCCCTAGCCTCCGCTCAAGGCTACAAAGTTTCAATTATAGAAGATAAATAAATCCCAACAAAAATGGCAGCAACCACGGAGCTGAAGTAAGAAGGAAGCTTGGGTTGCCCCCGGCGATGGAGGAAGCCAAGCTTCCTGGCCAGCCTGGCCAGCCCTGGCCTCCACTCAAGGCTACAAAGTTTCAATTATAGAAGATAAATAAATCCCAGATTCCAGGGCCTCCACTTGGGTCGCCGGGAGGCGTGGCCAGCCTGAAAACCACCACAGGCCCCTCGCCCAGGCCGCCCCACGCCCCAAGGGAACCCCCACCCTGATCCGGGACACCCTCAGGGCAAACCAGCCAGCCTCCACCCCTGCACCAGGCCTCTATTCCTATCTAATAAGAGTAATATACAAATTGACCATCACTCCAACACACAAGATGGCTGCCTCCATGTGGTCAAAGATGGCTGCCAACATGTGGACACAAGATGGCCACCACAAGATGGCCAGCAGGGGAGGGCAGTTGGAAGGGACCAGGCCTGCAAGGGAGGGCAGTTGTGAGCGATCAGGCCAGCAGGGGAGGGCAGTTGGGAGGGACCAGGCCTGCAAGGGAGGGAAGCTGGGGGGGATCAAGCCTGCAGGGGAGGGCAGTTAGG
Source organism: Plecotus auritus (assembly GCF_963455305.1). NCBI lineage: Eukaryota > Metazoa > Chordata > Mammalia > Chiroptera > Vespertilionidae > Plecotus > Plecotus auritus. The sequence continues at coordinate 73,317,961 of NC_137771.1, forward strand.
GGTGACCAGGCCGGCAGAGGAGGGAAGTTGGGGGCAACCCTGCCTGCAGGGGAGAGCAGTTGGGGGGACCAGGCCTGCAGGGGAGGGCAGTTAGGGGTGACCAGGCCTGCAGGGGAGGGCAGTTAGGGGCAATCAGGCTGGCAGGGGAGCAGTTAGGCATCAATCAGGCTGGCAGGGGAGTGGTTAGGGGGTGATCAGGCTGGCAGGCAAAGCGGTTAGGGGCAATCAGGAAGGCTGCCAGGAGAGCAGTTGGGAACCAGCAGTCCTGGATTGTGAGAGGGATCCCAGATTGGAGAGGGTGCAGGCTGGGCTAAGGGACACCCCCCACCCCGTGCACGAATATCGTGCACCAGGCCTCTATTATTAAATAAAAATAAGACCACAAGGTAAAGAAAGCTTTGGCAAAATATAAATGGTTTAATAAGAAATCAGTATTTCACAGAGGTAGTTGGAAGGGAAAGATACTATGGAAAAGGAAAAGGCAATACTGAAGAAAAATTACAATGGCACAGACTTTCAATGGCTAAGAGCTCTTAATAACACTGACCACAGCAAGTAGAAAAATTTGTTCCCAGATAGTGAAACTCATAGAAGGTGAAATATTCATTTTCATAGGGGATCTCTCAATGTATAGTGATTTCTAGGCTACTTGATTTTGGCCAACTAATACTGAGCAATGTAATGAATCTTCTAATAAGTTCTCTAAACTAAACTGTAATGTAGCATCAGTATTAAAGCAAAAATTATGCTAAAGCCAAATTTATTGCCAAAGCAACTGATTATTGGGGTGAGAGTTCATGCTTCATTGTGGAAAATGTATACTTTCAACCTTCTGAGAATTCATTTCGAAAAATAAATAGAACTTACCTTCATTACATTAAATAAAACCTCCTGTCCAAAGCTATCTTTTTCCTTAAAAAAATTGTGTTCGGGATAAGTTCTAGCAATGTCCCTTCGGATCAATTTTTCACAAGGCGAAGTCATTTTCAGGAGTTCCGCATACTGATCCTTGATTGGCATACTTTGTGCACTGCATAAAAGTTGCCAAACTATTGCTCTAAAATGGTGGGGTATCCCTTTACGAACAAGTTCCTAAAAATAAAAGTAAAGTTTTAAAATGAATTATTTAAGTCACCTACCTTGAAAATCAACGAAGACTTATTGGGGTATGAAATAGAGTGGAAGACTTTTATCAAGTTTATAATCCACAAAGCTAGTTTTATAATAAAACTTGGGAACCTTTTAACCAATACTAAGATTTGGCCCCTGGGGGTATCCTGTTCTGGCTGAGGAAGGAAAGGCTATAATGTTATAAATTCTTAGAATCTTACTCAAAGTATGATCTCTAAAGGTATTAAGGACTCAATAATCTTCAGAGCTGTGAATGGCAGTACAATAAACCATCATCTTATAAAGGGCTGTTATCAGACCAAAAAAAAAAAAAGGTTACATACTAAAAATGCAAGGATATAGGATGTCACAACTTAATTTCTGAATCTATAAAATGATAGAATTTTATCTCTAAAATAATTTTCACCTATATATTTCTACAATTAGGAGACTTCTATAACAACTGATATTTACAAATCAAAACTTCTATGGGGACAAATAAATGAAAACATATAAAGGACACTTCTTAATTATAGTACTTGGAAAGTAGTTAAATCTGAATTTTAATCCTCTATCAATCCACGTGTGAGTCCCTTTGGGATAAGAGAAAGAACTTCAACAAAGAATATGAATACCTTAATGTGTTTTTCCTTCTTTTTGTGCACATCTTCCCATTCATTAACAAGTCTTCCCCAAAGTATCCAAGAATCTTCTTCAAGGTGGCTGAGGTTGCTAGAGGCTGATGAACTTGATACAAGGGAGGAGCCACTGTTTCTTCTTGACCCATTTACAGATTTCAAAGACTTACTATCCGTCTCTAACAATCTAAAACATAATTAAAAATTGCTCAAGATCTAATTTCACAGTAATACTAGATGAAGTAATGATGGTACTTTTAGAGTTTCACTACAGCAATTTAGCCATAGTTTTAAAATATGTGTAATTTCAGTAACATTTGGCTGACATCTATAAAATTACTGCTGTATTTTTCATCTAAGCATAGTAATTTCAAATTTTGAAATAAATTATGTTAAATATTTTAGTCCTATTGGTCCCATCATAATGTCCCTTCATCTCCAATTAAAATTCAAATTTGGAGAAATTTGGTGAGAAAAGTGGTTGGGAGGGCTTCAGGAAAAAAGAAACTATACTTGGAAAAGCTATAACAAATTATATGGAAGAACTCATCCTATCATGTTTACAAATGTGTCCAGAACTAAAAGGAAAAAAAATCACACAAATTAAACAAATCCCTTCTCTTTTTTCATTTTACTTCACCCATGTATAACTAATCAATAACTGAAAGTGTTTTGTTCGGACCATGCAGCTTATTATAAAAAAAACTGAATAATACTAATAATAAAATTGGAAAGACTTCATTTACTTTTTATACACACATACATTTGTATTTATGTATAATTCTGGATTCTCTTGAAAAGTAAGATAGAGCAAAACCAGGTCCATAATCCTGCACAGGAAAAACAAGGTATAGTGAACAGGAGCTTTTATCCACTCAATCGCCCAAAAACTCAGGCCAACTAAAAGCTGTTATTTATCAGTGGGCTTGCACTGTTAAACTGAGACCTCTCCATTCAGAAAGTCCTGTTGGCCTTTGAGTTTAGAACCCTGTGTTTCTTCCTTTTCTGTAGAAAGATGGATTGAGATAAGGTTAGAGATCTATTCCAGGACTCACCACAACATCAAATCCATACTATTTCTTTCATATATACACCGACTATAAAGAAAAACTGGAAAATATGGCTCTATCATTATAAAGATGTAAATTGTATGTTATTCAAATAAGGGTCCTAAAACATCTATTTGTATACTGAACATGGCTACCACTCACTTCCAGGAACTCCTTCAGAAAGTAATATGTTTTCTGAAATGCTCCCAATACTAAGTTATGATATACTAAAAACCAATACAGAAAACACTATTTAGCAGATTACAGAAAGAAATACCCTTTGTGAGACAGATTTATATCTTACTCATCTTTATATCCCTAAAAGCATTTAGTTCAGTATAAAGTACATAAAATACTGACTGAATTGAAATAAAATGAAAACCCCCCATATTAGAAAACCTTCAATTCAAGATGTCCTATTCAATAACAATAATATAAATTGGGCAATAACTATCCTTATTCATAGGATAACATAATACATTTTCATGGCAAAAATAATTTAAATAAAATGTCCCAAATATTGCTAGAAATAGAAAAATGTATACAGCAGTCAAATTAAGGGTCAACTATTGCCATAAATATTCTTTATTAAAAAACCATAATTAATGCCAAAACCGGTTTGGCTCAGTGGATAGAGCGTCGGCCTGCGGACTGAAGGGTCCTGGGTTCGATTTCGGTCAAGGGCATGTACCTTGGTTGCGGGCACATCCCCAGTGGGAGGTGTGCAAGAGGCAGCTGATCAATGTTTCTCTCTCATCGATGTTTCTAGCTCTCTATCCCTCTCCCTTCCTCTCTGTAAAATATCAATAAAATATATATTTTTTTAAAAAACCATAATTAATGATGACATTTTGACTTTAAATACTTTTTCCCCATGGATCATATCTTATAGAAAAATTATTGTACATATATCATTTTATATATGATTCTAAACCCTAAGAATTCCAAATGAAATAGAGAAACAAACTTTACAAAATAACTCTTACCTAAGTTCTGTTTCACTTAATTATTCATTGAATGCTTGCTATATGTCAAAATAATTAACTATCACTATCATCAATAGAGACATTCAGTTAAAAAGAACCTAATGATATTTCCTAAGTTAAACGTAAGTATGAGATACAATGAAAGTATTAATGAAAAGGTACCTAAACAGAAGGCTTTTAGAGTCAGAAAGGTCTCACATTGCCAAATTGCAACTTTCAGAATAGACAGAAAATGCCAAGTGAAATTCATGGATGGGTTAGAGAAAAGGGTTAAGCAGTTCACCTTCAGAAGAAACTGAAATAACATATACAAATAGACAAAACTGTGAGAAATATTTATAAATGAAATATTTCAAGTAAAGACATCACATTATTTAAAGATACTGTCCCTGCCTTAACTTACACGACATACAAAAATGACTTAAAATGGACAATAGGGCTGAATATAAAGGCTAAACTATAAAGTCCTTGAAGAAAACAGGAAAACTTCATAACCTTGGACAGGCAAAATTTGTTAATGGGACAAAAGGAAATACTAACCATAAAAGAAAAAATGAATAAAAAATCTAAACTTAAAATGCTCTGTATTTCAAAAGATACCACCTATATATATAAAAGCCTAAGCAACTGGCCGACTGGCCAACCGGTAGCTATGACGGCAGTGACCACCAGGGAGCAGACACTCAACACAGGAGCGGAAACCACAGGCATGGAAACATGGAACAGACTGATGAATCTCAGAGGGAAGGGGGTTGGGGGAAGGGCGGGAAGAGATTAACCAAAGATCTTATATTCACACTAGAGGCCCAGTGCACAGATTCGTGAACCGGTGGGGTCTCTTGGCCTGGCCTGCGGGGATCGGGCCGAAAACCAGCTCTCCAACACCCCCCAAGGAATCCCGGATTGTGAGAGGGCGCAGGCCAGGCTGAAGAACCCCACCAGTGCACGAATCTGTGCACCAGGCCTCTAGTTAGAAAAATAAAAAGGTAAACCAGACTGAAAAAAATTTTTTCAACATACATAACTGACAAAAGATGGCATCCAGAATATATGAAGAACTCTTAAAATCAATAAGAAGGCAAACAACACATTTTTTAAATGAGTTAAAGACTTAAACTGACAATTTCCAAAACAAGATAATCAAGTGGCCAATAAGCAATTGAGTGCTCAATATCTTTAGTCATGAGGAAATGCAAGTTAAACCACACTATGGACACATTAGAATGACCACACCAAGTGTTGCCCAGGATGGGAGCAATTATAACTCATATACTGATGTCAGAATCCAACCACTTTGGCAAGTCTTTATAAATTTAAGTACATTTTCATATGACCCAGCAAGAGAAATGAAAACATATGTCCACAAAAAGACTTGCAGTTGAAAGTCCATATAAGTTTTATTCATAATTAGTGGTCCAGTGCACGAAATTTGCGCGGGGGGGGGGGGTGGGGGGGGTGGGGGGGGGGAGGCTGTCCCGCAGCCCGGCCTGCACCCTCTCCAATCTGGAACCCCTCGGGGGATGTCCGTGACCGCTGACTCCTAACTGCTCACCTGCCTGATCATCCCTAACCACTCTGCCTGCCGGCCTGCTCGTCCCCAACTGCCCTCCCCCACCAACCTTCCCCCCCCCAACTGCCCCCCCTTGCCGGCCAGATCACCCCCAACTGCCCCCCCTGCTGGCCTGCTTGCCCCCAACTGCCCCCCGCCAGCCTGCTCACCCCCAACTGCCCCCCCTTCTGGCCTGCTTGCCCCAACTTCCCCCCCCACGGGTCTGCTCATCCCCAACTGCCCCCCCTGCTAGCCTGATCGCCCCCAACTGCCCCCCTGCCAGCCTGCTTGCCCCCAACTGCCCCCCCCGCCAGCCTGATCACCTCCACTGCTGACCTGCTCGCCCCCAACTGCCACCCCCTGCTGGCCTGCTCGCCCCCAACTGCACCCCTGCTGGCCTGCTCGCCCCCAACTGCCCCCCCCCCCGCCAGCCTGATCACCCCCAACTGCCCTCCCCTCCTGGCCTGATTGCCCCTAACCACCTCTGCCTCAGCTCTGCCACCATGGCTTTGTCCAGGTGGTCTCCCGGTCTAATTAGCATATTACCCTTTTATTAGTACAGAAGATAGCCAAAACTCAGAAACAACCTAAATATCCAGAAAAATAAATGATGAAATTGTGATATATTCATGCATTGAAATACTAAGCAATAAAAAGAAACAAACTGCTGATATATACATTATTATGGATGAATCTTATAGACATTAGGTTAAGTGAAAGACACATGAAAGAGAGTACATATTATATGAAGTTCAAGAACAAGCATATTGAAGAAAATTTGAGTAAATCCTCATGATTTTGGGTTAGGTAAAGTTTTCTTAAATATGACACCAAAAATATTAGTGCAGGAGGCAACCAATTGATGTGTTTCTCTCACATCGATGTTTCTCTCTCTTTCCCTCTCTCTTCCACTGTCCTTTAAAAAAAAAAAACCAATTGCCCTAACCGGTTTAGCTCAGTGGATAGAGCATCGGCTTGCGGACTGAAGGGTCCCAGGTTCGATTCCAGTCAAGGGCATGTACCTGGGTTGCGGGCACATCCCCAGTAGGAGGTGTGCAGGAGGCAGCTGACCGATGTTTCTCTCTCATCGATGTTTCTAGCTTTCTATCCCTCTCCCTTCCTCTCTGTAAAAAAAAAAGCAATAAAAATATATTAAATAAATAAATAAATAAACAAACCAATGGAAAAATATCCCCAGGTGAGGATTAACAACAAAAAAAATCATACAGTCCTCTCCCATCAGAAACTGATGGTTTGGAGTTTACTTTATATAGATATTAGAGGCCCAGTGCATGGATTTGTGCACTGGTGGGGTCCCTCGGCCTGGCCTGCAGGTCAGGCTGAAACCGGCTCTCCGACATCCCCCGAGGGGTCCCAGATTGCAAGAGGGCGGTTCTTGGGTGACGCACCCAGAATCGGGGTCCCTCCTCTCTTCTCCCAATATTACGTCACTTTCTCTCTGTATCTGTCTCACTTCTTTCATCTCACTTTACCCTAAATTTGGCAGTAACTGACAACTTGTGGGCATTTAGCTGCAAAATGCAATTATTTAGCAAACAGGATTTACTTAGCCTGGAATCTAGTCAACCTAGAGCAAGACCCTGCTCAATGTCAGGCTCCTGCCCAGGCCCTTCCGCCCAGGCGGCATCCTGTGGCCGTGGGAACCTCCTTCTTCACATCTGAGCTGCTCCTGCGCCTCCTTCCCTCCCCAGAGGTTGACCGCAGGCGCTACTGTCCGCCAGGAAGGAGGGAAGCCACAGCCAGTTTCCCAGCCGAGAGTAGTAGCGGGAAAATTTGCTGCCTCCACTGGAAATGGGTATTAAGTGGATGGGCCGGCGCGGGCGCCAAACACCGGGGCTGCAGCCAGTAGGTCCTGCATGTCTCACCATTTAGCTAATCGAGTAGAAAAGTTTCTGTAAGGGCCAGACCCACAACCTCTGCAATGGGCTACAGGCCTGATGGGAAGCCAGACCCAAAGCAGGGAGCAAATGGGCTAGAGATCCGGTGCACAGATTCGTGTACCGGTGGGGTCCCTCGGCCTGGCCTGTGGGGATCAGGCCAAAACTGGCTCTCTGACATCCCCTGAGGGGTCCCAGATTACGAGAGGACGGTTCTCGGGTGACACACCGCAAAATTGGGTTCCCTCCTCTCTCTCTGGTTCCAGGTGTGTCACCCAAGAACTGCAGCTCGGCAGCTCCTGCGTTGAACGGCTGCCCCCTGGTGGTCAGTGCGTGACATAGCTACCAGTCGGACAGTCAAACAGTCGTCCAGTCACTTAGGCTTTTATATACACTGAGTGGCCAGATTATTATGATCTCTGAATGCATAATAATCTGGCCACTCAGTGTATATCCTATATAATAAAAGCCTAATATGCAAATTGTCCCCTCGACCAGGAGTTCAACCAGCAGGCAGGCTGGCCAACCGCCCATGTCCCCTCCCACTGGCCAGGCTGACCAGCCCCCACCCATGCATGAATTCATGCACCGGGCCTCTAATATATATCCTGTCTAATAAAAGAGAAGCACGCAAATTGACCGTACCTCCACTACACCCACAAGCCACGCCCACCAGCCAATCAGGAGTATGCAAATTAACCCGACCAAGATGGCAGTTAATTTGCATATCTAGGCACAGAGCGAAGACTTAAGACAGCGTAGAAGGAAGCCAAGCGCTGCAGAAGGGAGCGAAGCTGTGGAAAAGCATGCGGGGCGGCGGAGACGGGAGGGAAGCAGGTGGGGAGGCGGAGAAGGGAGGGAAGCAGGCAGGGCAGCTGAGACGGCTGCAGGAAGCCCTATTCTTGCAGGAATCTTCCTGCAACAGGCCTCTTGTGTGTGTGGTGTGTGTGTGTGTGTGTGTGTGTGTGTGTGTGTGTACACACACAGAGTGGCCAGATTATTATGTGTCAGAGATCATAATTTGGCCACTCAGTGTATATATAGATTCCAAGCAGACTTAACTGCTGGACTTTTTAATTTAAAAAAAAGATGATATGAAGCTAAGCTAGTTGCAACTTAAAAGAGTAGAACAATAAATTATTTTAATTAATTATATCATCATATGCCTCCAGAAATCAGACAACTGATAAAAAATGTTAAACAATCCTCAAAGAAAAGAAAAAGAACTAAGAGTTTGAGTGAAGATCTAAAGGCCTTCCTATGATTAACATATATTTTTAACACAGAGACTTAAAAATATCTGTTTTTACTATCTTAATGTTCATGGCTATGTTACAGAGCGTATGCTCAGGAAAACTGAGGTACCAATGCTATAGCGGTAAATACAAAATTAAAGATTATCTAAGTCAGCATTGTCCAAGAGAAATATAATGTGAGCCTCTTATATAATTTTAAATGTTCTAGTAGCTGCATTTAAAGTAAAATGAAACAGGTTAAATTCATTTTAACATTTTATCAAGTACAGGCAAAATATTTTAACATGTAATGAAAATTTTTAATTAATGAGATAGTCTTTTGTTTAAAAATCAACTCTTCAAAATCTGGTGTATATTTTACTCAGAGCATATTGCAATTTAGATCAGTCAAATTTGAGGTGCTCATTTGTCACATATGGCCAGTGACTACCATAATAGATAGTATAAAGATATATAAATTAAAGTTTAAAACATTCCTGCTTAGCATATCAAAAATAAAAGGTACAAAGATATAAAGTTTCAAACATTCCTGTTTACATATTAAAAAATAAAATGCATTTACTTTAGTTTAAAACAACGCTTTCCATTTCCTCATCCTCCTATTTCAACCCCCAAAACCTGCTAAAAAGCAAAATCTGAATCAAATAAGAGAATGTAAAAGGAAACAATTATGGTTACACAGCCAAACTTTTAAACCATGCAGATAATGGCCCACTCAAAAATTAAATCAGCAACATTCATTTCCTTAATTACACTCGAACCAAATCCATCTCTACCAAAGCCAAGAATACAAATTCTTTGTATTTTGAAAAAATAACTGTCCCATTTCAATTTTAAGGCTATAAATTATTAACCTTCATCAAACAGATCTTTGACATTGTATCGAACCATTTCTTCACATCTTTCTGGGACTCCCACAAGTACTTATTTTTCAAAACTGATAACTGTTGTAAAATTATAGGAAGGAAAAAGTATAATTATACAATTTTATATTTTCATGTTTCTCATTTTGTAAAATACTGCCATTTTTATACTTTCTGAATCAAAGAGAGTTAAGTAATACAACCAGAGATTCATCTACATTTAGAGAAGGAAAAATACTAAAAGAAAGCATCTCCCCTGTTAAAAGTAGTTGTGTCTCATAATATTTACATATATAACTTGCATATTTACACTATGAACCACAGAAGTACTCGGAGAAAATTTAACTAATTATTCTTACAATTTTCCCTTGGACTTAATAGGTTGCTGGGATATTAGGGGAGAACAAGAGGAGGAAAGCAAGATCTTAGTGTTCATCTTTTTTTCTTTTTTTCTTTTCTTTTTTTTTTTTTTTTTTTTTGAGAATTCTTAAGAGTTTGAATAAAACTGATGACATAAGCTGGGGAGCAAGACCTCAAATGCTTCCTGTCATTTTATTTTTTTACTATAGTCAGACAGATGTGTTTTCCCACTAGGATTGTTCTCCTAAGGCAAAAAAGATGTCATTACATCCACCCATTCTCTACACAAAAATCCTTCTCATGGATTCTGGGTTCCAATCATTGAAGAGGGGGAAAGAGGAGAAGGGGGAAAAGAAGAGGGAGGGCAGAGGAATACATGGTTGCAATGCCAAACTCAAAATAAAGACTTAAATGTAAGACCTGAAACCATAAAACACCTAGGAGGAAAAACATACACAGTAAGCTCTTTGACACTGCTCTTAGCAATATCTTTTTAAATAACTCCCCAAGCAATGGAAACAAAAGAAAAAACAAGCAAATGGTACATCAAACTAAACTCTTAAAAAATAAAAAAATAAAAGACAACCTACTAAATGGGAGGAGATATTCACAAATGATATATCAGAAAGGAGTTAATATCCAAAATACATATGGAACTTATACAAGTTAACACCAAAAAAGCAAATAATCTGATTAACAAATGGGCAGAAGATCTCAATAGGCATTTCCCCAAAGAGGGCATACAATTGGCCAATCCACATATGAAAAGATGCTCATCACCAATCATCAGAGAAATGCAAATTAAAATCACGATGAGAACATCTCAGACCTCTCAGAATAGCTACCATCAATAAATCAATAAACTACAAGTATTGGTGAGGATGTAGAGAAAAGGTAATCCTTGTGCATTGTTGGTCAGACTGTAAATTGGTATAGCTATTATGGAAAACAGAATGGAAGTTCCTCAAAAAATTAAAAGTAGAACTACTATATGGCCCAGCAATTCCACTTATGGATATTTATCCAAAGAAATTCAAAACACTATTTCAAAAAGATATATGCACCCCTGTGTTAACTGCAGCTTATTTACAATAGCCAAGATATGGAAGTAACCTAAATGTCTATCAACAGACTACTGGATAAGGAAGACTGGTAGCTGTATACTATAAAATATTACTCAGCCATAAAAAAATATGAGATCTTACCATTTGTGACAACATGGACAGGCTTTCAGGTATTATGCTAAGTAAAATAAGTCAGACAGAGAAAGACAAATACCAGTATGATTTCATTTATATGTGGAATCTAAAAAAAAAAGGTAAACAAACACTAATAAATACAGAGAACAAATTGATGGTCACCAAATGGAAAGGGGGTTGGGGAAATGAGTGAAAACATGCAAGGAATTAAGTAGTATAAACTTCCACCAGTATAAAAAGTCATAGGGATATAAAGTACAGTATAGGGAATAAAGTCAATAATATTTTGTAATAATTATGTGTGGTGTCAGATGGGTACCATATATTGGGGTGTACTTTGTGAGGTACATAAATGTCTAATCACTATGCTGTACACCTGGAAATAATATAACATTGTATGTCAACTGTAATTGAGAAATAAATTTTTTTTAAAAAACAAGGTATCAATACCTACTAAAATGGCTAAAAGTAAACACTCTCAGCACCAAGTGTTGGCAAGGATGTAGAGAAAATGCTTATAAGCTAATAGTGAGAACGTTAAAAAGTACAGCCCTTTGGAAAAGACAGTTAAATGTACACCTACTACATGAACCAGTTATCCATCACTAGGTATGTGCCCAGTAGAAATGAAATTATACATCAATACAAATGTCTACTTATTTTTTTGAAAAATGTTTTAATTTTTATTGCATTTATTTGTGACATTGGTTAATAAAATTATATAGGTTTCAGGTATAACAATTCTATAATACATCATCTATATATTGTTTTGCATGTTCACCACCCAAAATCAAGTCTCCTTCTAAAATCACTAATCTCCCTTTTACCCTCCTCTACCTCCCCCTAATCCCCTTTGACCTCTGGTACTCCCCATACAGTTGTTTGTGACTATGAGTTGTTGTTTTTTGTTTTGATTAATCCCTTCACCTTTTTCACCAAGTCCCCTAACGCCCCTCCCTTCTAACAGATGTCGTCTGTTCTCTGTATCTGAGTCTCTTTCTATTTTGCTTCTTTATTTTGTTCATTTGGTTCTACATATAAATGAAATCATATGGTACTTGTCTTTCTCTATTCAGATGGGTGAATCTCCAAATAATTATGCTGAGTGAAATAATCCATTAAAAAAAAGAGTACACCATGCCCTGGCTGGTGTAGTTCAGTTGGTTGGGTGTCATCCAGTGCACCAAGAGGTCGCTGGTTTGATTCCTGGTGAGGGCACATGCCCGGTTGAGGGTTGGATCCCCAGTAGGGGGCGTGCAGGAGGCAGTCAATGGTGTTTCCCTCTCACATTGATGTTTCTCTCTCTGTCACCCCCCTTCCTCTCTCTCTAAAAATTAATAAAAATATTTTTTAAAAAGAGTACAGTGTTTATTCCATTTCTATAAAATTCTAGAAAATGCAAACTAAACTAGTTTGAAAGCATTATCAATGGCTTCCTGGGGATGGGAAGTGGGAAAATGGATAAATTCATTTTCTTGATTTTGGTGGTAATTTTATGATATATATATCAAACTGCGTACCTTATTAAATATACTTTTTTATTATGTCAATTATATATCAAAAAAGCTGCTAGAAATAATCTCTGCTATTATGCTTAAAATGAGTGGTAATATACAGTATATCTTGTCTAAACAAAAAAGGATGCTCTTCTAATAATTCCTTTTTGGCGGATGCCCTAAAGAGCTTTTGATAATCTATATATATAAAAGACTAATATGCTAAGTGTCCCTCCGACCGTCCGACTGGTCACTGTGATGTGCACTGACCACCAAGGGGCAGATGCTCAATGCAGGAGGTGCCGTGATACTCACTGGCCATTTACAAAGAAATGGCACCACGACCTGGTGCCGACAAAGCAACACTCGGCTTCCCCCAAGGGGGACACAGGCCCTACCACCACCCCAGAGCGACAGCCCACCAAATCGTAGCCAACACTGCCAAGACCCCATGGCACAAAATGCAGCCAACAGCCCAGCCCAGCCTGGAAACGGTTGCTGTGGGCTCCAGGTAATGCCGTCACATAGCAATGGCCGCTTCCTCTCCCTAGTGACTAGCCTTCTTGGAGTTTCTTCAGCCTAGGAACCCGACTTGCTGTATAGCCAGGTGCAAACATTTTACACTTTAACCAAATGTCTGTGAAGCTTTTTCCCTGCTTCATCTCATTTGATCCTCACAGAAGTCCTGAAGTAAATAGCTAGGAGACTCGGTGGAATTCTATTTTCTTTTCATTAGCTGGAAAACAGAGATTTAGAAAGCTTAGAAACTTGACCCAACTGAAAAGAAGTGAGAAATGGTGGACCTTGAAAATGACTTCAGGTTTTTCTCACTGCACAGAATATAGTAAAACACTCCTGCAGTTAAATATTTTACCCCTTGTTCTCCCTGCGTTATCTACAATAATAATCTGCTTTGTGTTGATATTTACAGCTGTGTTGCTGACAATTACCTGAAAGAGAAGTTGGGTGTTTCACTGGCCTGGAAAAAATTTAGCTAAATCAGAGAGCAGGTCTAATTAAGCAAGTTTATTCTATACATACATACATATATATATATATATATATATATATACACATACATACACACACACACACACACACATAAAAGACTAAGTTGACTTGCGCATGCACGATACATAAAGCTCTCACTGGCGCCAATCACATGCATGTGCTTCTATCTGTCAGTGTCAATCGTGAATTTGGTTGACACTTCTATTATAGAGAAAGGGCAAACAGCGATATTAAAATATTTCTTCTAATTAATTTCCTTTCAATGTGCACAAATTCATGCACCAGGCCACTAGTAATATAGTAAAATGACACACAGAGTCCAGAGCACACATTCCTAGCAGAGTAAACAACTATTTCATATTCATCAATAGAAAAGGATACTTTGCCTTCCATGAATAAACTTATGAAGAGATTTCCCACTCTAAAACTCAAATCAGATATCCATCCTGATTAAATTATTTTACGACGTAACCAAAGGAGACTATCTAGTTTAAAACAAAAATGGTAGTCTTGCCCTAACCGGTTTGGCTCAATGGACAGAGCTTCGGTCTATGGACTGAAAGGTCTCAGGTTCAATTCTGGTAAAGGACATGTGCCTTGATTGCAGGTTCCACCACCTGCCCTGGTTGGGGTGCTTGCAGGAGGCAACCAATCGATGTTGTCTCTCTCACATCAATGTTTCTCTCTATATATCTCTCCCTCTCCCTTCCACTCTCTCTAAAAATCAATGGAAAAATATCCTCAGGTGAGAATTGTGAAAATTGACAAAAAAAATTTTTAAATTTAAAAAAGGTGGTTTTATTTGCCTTTAAATTTTTTTCTAATATTCAGGAAGAATTTAGGGAATATTCTATATTAAGAAAATAAATAAATAGGGAGGGGGTGGGTAGAGGTGGAAGAGTGTATAGGGGGAATAAATGGTGATTTTTTTTTTTTTTAAAGAGGAAAGAGCCCTAACCAGTTTGGCTCAGTGGATAGAGCGTCGACCTGCAGACTGAAGGGTCCCAGGTTCGATTCCGGTCAAGGGCATATACCTTGGTTGCGGGCACATCCCCAATAGGGGGTGTGCAGGAGGCAGCTGATCGATGTTTCTCTCTCATCGATGTTGCTAACTCTCTATCCCTCTCCATTCCTCTCTGTAAAAAAAAAAAAAAAAAAAAAAAAAAAAAAAAAAAAATCAATAAAATATATTTTTTAAAAAATAAAAAGAGAAAAGAAATACATAAAGCTATGTGAGCCAGAAGAAAATTTTAGTCCAACTTTAGTTTAAGACCAACTACTCCAAAATAGACTTGAATACTTTTAAGTAATTTTGATAAATAAGCCAAAAAATAAAAAATAAACATTCCTAATATGAGGAAATGGTTGAGTTTGTATGAAAATTGGAGAGAAAATAGACGAACAGCCTCACTCACCTATTTTGTTCCTCCAGTTTAGCCAGGAGTTCTAAGTCGTCTGGACTCAGCTGTGACGGGGAAGATGGTGAAAGGGCTGGCGTTGATAATGTGGTAGATGAGGATGTAGTGTGTAATGAAGTAGAAGGACTTGCCACCTGACTGGCCATCTGATTGACTGTGTATGATACTGTGTTCTTCACCCATGAGAGAGTAGAACTCAGCTTTTCTGCAACCTTGTCTGTCGCCACCTGAGGATAAAAATAAAAAGTCACGTGTATTTTAGTTTTATAGTACTCATTACCAATAACTTGACAATACTGTAAACTTTTTCTTAGTAATCACCATCAGGATATTCTCTTTGAGGTGATAAAGGTAAAACCTGTTTTAGCAATGATTACCCTAACATCCAGCTTTGAGAAACTGTTTTAGTTCTGCAAGATGAATAAACTAGAATAGTGTGTTCCAAACTACAGGTTGGATAAAACAATGTAATGGGTAACGCTAGCATTTTTTTTTAATTAAAAGCACAGAAGATATTATTGTAAAGATATATTGTCTTATGAATTTTTTTGTTACATACATGTATTAAAACTATGTACTTACATATTTCGATATGTATGGTTATATTCAGTTGAGATAGAAAATGTATTCTTTATTGGGGTTGTAGTAAAAAACATTTAAAGCCAAGAAAGTCAAATATGTCCATTAAGTTATGAGGACAGAAAAATCCTGTAACATGACTAACAATTAAAAAAACAAACTAAGTTTGCTTTACATAAATAAGATGTAATGAGACCCATGACATCTGTCTTCAAACAACTGAAGAGTATTTTTACAGAAGAGGGTCTAGTTCTAAAGGAACAAAATTATGATGAACAGTTAACAGTGAGATAGATTTAAGGTACAATTTTCAATTGGATAGAACTATTCATAAATAGAATGGAATGCCGAAAGGAGTATATTCCCTACCAATGGCTATAATAAAGCAGCAATTATAAGACCCAAATGTCAAGAATTGGTTGAAGATGTGTTTCTGTTTTAAGTAGGCAATCAAGACCAGAAAGACCTTTAAGATCCCTCTTCTCTGTAGGATTCAATAAAACCCAAATATGCAAATCGATCGAACGGCGCTATGACGCACACTGCCCCCCCAGAGGGAGGCGACCGGTGGCGGCAATCGGGGGGGCAGGGCCAGCCAGCGGGCAGCACCAGGCCGCCAGCCAAGGCGGGTGCCAGCAGGGGCGCCCCGATTGCCCTGCTCACCGGTCGCCCCACAGATGGCCCTGATCACCAGCCAGTCCCAGGGACCCTACCCTATATATTGGGAACAGTCTCTTAGATTTAAGAATTAAAACCTGGCAATGCTACTCTAACACTGAAAAAAAACAGGATAATGCAGCGATGACATGCATGGACTCTGGCTTGCACATTTTGTGGTCAGCCCTGATTCTGACACTTATAACTGTGTGACAAAGCCAATTACTTCTCTCTGCTTCAGTTTTTCCACCCATAAGATGGGGAAAATAGTACTACTACCTCAGAAAGATCATGTTATGTACTACTTTTATAATCAGGGGGAAAAAATGTAGCTGCCCATACAACAGCATGATGCCTTTCATCTATATGAAAAGTATGGTCACTGGTGCATGCAGCGTCCTGGATTGCGAGAGGGATGTCTGACTGCCAGTTTAGGCCCAACATCCCCTGACGGGTCTTGGATTGCGAGAGTGTGCAGGCCAGGCTAAGGGACACCCGCCCTGTGCATGAATTTCATGCACCAGGCCTCTAGTCTGTCATAAATCATATCAACCTAAGCAGATATACAACAAATCCAACTGAAAGATAATCTAGCTAATAAAAGAGTAATATGCAAATTAACCATCACTCCGTTACACCCACAAGCCACGCCCACCAGCCAATCAGGAGCGGGTATGCAAATTAACCCAACCAAGATGGCTGCGGCCACAGAACGAGCAGGAGGCTTGGGTTTCCCTGGCAATGGAGGAAGCCAAGCTTTCCGCCTGCCCTGGCGGGCCCAGGCCTCCACTCAAAGCTACAAAGTTTCAATTGTAGAAGACAAATAAATTCTAACAAAAATGGTGGCAGCCACGGAGCTGGAGAGAACAGGAGGCTTGAGTTGCCCTGGACAATGGAGGAAGCCAAGCTTCCCCAGCCCTGGCCTGCCTTGGCCTCCGCTAAAGGCTAGAAAGTTTCAATTATAGAAGATAAATAAATCCCAGATTCCAGGGCCTCCGCTTGGGTCGCCGGGGGGCGTGGCTGGCCTGCAAACCACCACAGGCCCCTCACCCAGGCCGCCCCACACCCCAAGGGAACCCCCACCCTGATCCGGGACACCCTTCAGGGCAAACCAGCCAGCCTCCACCCCTGTACCAGGCCTCTATTCCTATCTAATAAAAGAGTAATATGCAAATTGACCGTCACTCCAACACACAAGATGGCTGTCCCCATGTGGTCAAAGATGGCTGCCCCCATGTGGACACAAGATGGCCAGCAGGGGAGGGCAGTTGGGAGGGACCAGGCCTGCAAGGGAGGGCAGTTAGGGGTGACCGGGCTAGCAGAGGAGGGCAGTTGGGGGAGACCAGGTCAGCAGGGGAGGGCAGTTGGGGGGGACCAGGACTGCAGGGGAGGGCAGTTGGGAGTGACCAGGCCTGCGGGGGAGGGGGCAGTTAGGAGCAACCAGGTCAGCAGGGGGGCAGTGAGGGGCGACCAGGCCAGCAGGTGGGAGCAGTTGGGGGCGACCAGGCCCACAGTGGGGGCAGTTAGAGGCGATCAGGCAGGCAGGCAGAGGCAGTTAGGGGTAATCAGGCTGGCAGGGGGGGCAGTTAGGGCCCATCAGGCAGACACGCAGGTGAGCAGTTAGAAGCCAGCGGTCCTGGATTGTGACAGGGATGTCCGACAACCCCCAAGGGGTCCCAGATTGGAGAGGGTACAGGCTGGGCTGAGGAGACCCCCCCCCCACCCCGTGCACAAATTTCGTACACCGGGCCTCTAGTAATATCTATATATATAAAAGCCTAAGTGACCAAATGACTAGTCAACTGGTCGCTATGACGCGCACTGACCACCAGGGAGCAGATGCTCAACGCCAGGTCAGGCACGAGCCTCTCCCAATTGGGACTGACTGGGCGCCAGCCCATGGCAAGTGCAGCAGGGCCAGGATGAGCAGGAGTGGCAGGCAGGAGCAGCAGGCGGCGTTGGACTGCCAGTTTGGGCCCAATCGCCACAGGCCACGCCGAAGGACTCCACGGTGCACAATTCCATGTACCAGGCCTCTAGTACATAAATAATGTTCAAACAAGGCACTATCATTTCAGTAATGAAAAACAATGTGAACAATAAATAACTACATTTGAATATTTATATAAAACTAATATTCATAATATATGAATAAGAAAGATGTATTTTTAAGGAATTGTACTTTTATAAAAACTATCATAAAAAGAGCTTCTTGATTGTAAGTCCTTAGACAGATATAAAAGCTGAAAACTACAAAGTGCTTTCATGTGCTTTGAGAAGAACTTAAATTTTATACAATAGGTAAATTGCTAGCACACTATAAATTCTTTTCTGAATCAGCATATTTTCAGCCAATCTTGGTTCTATAAATCAATTCACATACACACAAATTAAAACACCAACACATACACACAAATAAAAATCCTACCTAGACTATCTTGGCAGATACTATTTTCCTCATGGGTTGCCCAAAGCTTTCCTCCTTACCTTCATACACACAGGACTCTCTCTTTCTATCCCTCTGCCCCCACTTCCACCAACTCAACCCAGCAGGAAAATTCAATGTGAGGAAAGGATAACATTGAAAATAGATTTTAAGGTCAGAGTTAAGCAACTCAACATAAAGCTGGAACTGCTAAGACAAAGATTTGATTACAAGTATTGAATAGGAGCAAGAGTTTTATTAACCTAAGAATACCTCTTATTTTCATTTCACTTTCATTAACTTTCCCCTTTTCGAACTTATTTCGCTTGGGAATGATATTACAGAATGGATCAGGGAGCTCTTACTATTGCGGGAAGAACTCCCAAGAAAGACAAGCAGGATAAAAGTACGGGGCCCAAGGAAAAGATGCGTGGAGCAGATCATTAGCCTTCCAGGTAAAAGAAGTCCTCATCAATGCATACAGTCCATCAGCACAGTTCATCAGGGCAAAGATAGAAACGAAGGAATAATTTAACCAGATCTACCTTTATGCCAGAAAATGGTAGGAGCCATGGTAAACAACAAGATAGCCT
Source organism: Plecotus auritus (assembly GCF_963455305.1). Taxonomy (NCBI): domain Eukaryota; kingdom Metazoa; phylum Chordata; class Mammalia; order Chiroptera; family Vespertilionidae; genus Plecotus; species Plecotus auritus. The sequence continues at coordinate 73,337,048 of NC_137771.1, forward strand.
ACTGTGGTTTGTTATCCTATTACTTTTCTCTACATAGTTACAACTACAAATTCAATTGTGAAACTGGCACTAATTTGCATCTCAAAAATGCACTATATTTTAAAACCGAAAACCTTACTATGTAAAATTTACAGAAATATCTTACTTTTTACTAATACCATTAATTTCAAATATACATACAACTTTCAAGATTAGTGCTTTAAACTTCCATTATATAAATGTCCTCTGCTCAAGATAATTGCAGCAAAGACAAAATTTTTATTATTAAAACAAATATTAGATTTGTTAATCATTACAACAAATAAATTTATCATACCCCTTCTGCATACTGTAGCAACAGGCTTCCATTTAAAGGGTTAGAATAACCAAGAGCACCACCCTGACATCCTTTCAACCTTGCTGAAATAAGATTTAATCTGTAACTACTGAAGGCTCAACAACCCATCTTTAAATTTTAAATTATTAAACATAACTGGAGTATTTAATTGTAGTAACACTTCAGTAAAGCTTAAGACTCATGGTCCTAGAAATCCCACAGGATTAAGTTATTTTTTACATAAATCATCATGTCCCATTTTTCCTTTAACTTTGCTTTTCCAAATCTCCACTCAGCTGCCTCTAACCTCTTTCCTTCATCTTCTGGTAAACTAAGGTCATGAAGACATAATAAACCTGACAATGCTATTACCTCACAAAGTTCCTAGCTACCTCACAGAGGTGTTATTAATTTATTTTTAAACATTAACATACTTTGAAAAGGTTAAAACCTTTATTAGAAAGGCTTAGTAATCAGACACAAAAGGCCACACATTGTATAATTCCATTTATATAAAATGTCCAGCAGCGGCAAATCCAGAGAAAGAAATTAGATTAGTGGCTTCAAGGGACTGGGGGAGGAAGAATTGGGGAATGACTGCTAATGGGTATAGGTTTCTTTTTGGAATGATGAAAATGTTCTGGGATTGGATTGTGGTGACCATCCTACAACCTTGTGGATATACTAAATGCCACTGAACTATAAAGAAGTAAATTTAATGGTATATGAATTCCATCTCAATTTTAAAAGGGCTTAGTTAATCTGAAAAAGCTACATAATTTATGATTCCAACTATATGACATTCTGGAAAAGGCAAAACTATGGAGACAGCAAAAAGATCAGTAGTTGCCAAGGGATGGGGAGACAGGAGGAACAAACAGAACAAAGGATTTTTAGGGCAGTGAAAATACTCTGTATAATGCCATATGATGAATACATGTAATTATACATTTGCCCAAACCCACAGAACATACAACACCAAGAGTGAATTGTAATATAAACTATGGACTTTGAGTGATTATGATGGGTCATCAATTGTAACCCATGTACAATTGTGAAGTGAATGTGTGGAGGCAGGGAAATATGTACTTCCCACTCAGTTTTGCTGTGAACATAAAACTTCTTGAAAAAAAGTAAAATCTTAATAAAATGTAAATAAAGTTTAGCTTTAAATATTCTGCAATATTTGAATATGATCTCCCTTGAGAAATAATCATGGTTCCTTTATTACTTTATATTTTATTAGAACTTACAAGGATGCTCTTAACTGCCAAAAGAACTGCTTTTAAAGATTTAATTTTCAATCCTAACTCTAAAATACTCTAAAGCAGGTGTCACCGTTTCCCCATTTCAAAAGTGAAGAAATGACAGATAAGTTATACAACTTTATATAAGGCAGAAAGCTAATAAAAGTCAAACAAACAGTCTGGTTTGAGATCTTTTTTCCTTAACTACTATCAAGGGTGAGCAAGGCCAAAACCTGGCAATGGATATGGTCACTAGTAACCTCAGTGAGTCCCCATGAAAAAAAGCAGAAACCAGATTATAGTAGAGTAAGGAATATCAGAAAGATGAAGAAGTAGGAGCTGCAAAATATTCCCATTCACAACTATGACCTTTATTTTTGAGATTTCTTAATTCAATCTGATTCCTGAAGGCTGGAGGTTCCATAAAGTTGGTCAGGACTTTACTGTATAACAAACCTTACTTTTTTTAAAATGCTTTCACAAACAGACACTAATTTCATTTGATTTTATTAAAAGAGGAAAAAAGTTGCACACTTCAGATAAGTAAGCTCTTATAGTTATTTTTTTTATCATCATTGGATTAGCCTGTTTTATATTATCAAGGCTGATTCAAAATTTAGCATTTTATTTTTTTTCAGATTTTCACATCACTTAATATTAACTCACTTTAATGCTCACAATTCTGTAGGACAGGTAATGTCTTCATTTTAGAGATAAGAAACCCAAGGTTAATATCATTTAAAGACTTACTTCTCAGAGGGAGTGGGGGAGGAAGGATGGGAAGGGATCCTCCAAAGAACTTACAGGCATATATGTATAATCCATGGATACTGACAACGGTGTGGCGAAGGCCTGGAGGGGGTAGGGAGCAGGGGTGGAGGGCAGAGTGGATGGGGGGGCCAATGGGGAATAAAGAGGGTATCTGTAATACTTTCAATAAAAATAACTTAAAAAAAAAAAGACTTCTTACTTCAAATGGATCAAAGACCTAAACATAAGAATTAAAACTACAAAACTCTTAGAGAAAAAAAAAGCACAGGGGAAAAGCTTCATGACAATGATTTGGCAATGATTCTTCAAATATGACACGACAAAAGAGAAAAAAATATAGGTAAATAGGACTTCATCAAAATTAAAACGTTTGTTCATCAAAGGACACTAACAGAATGAAAAGGTAACCCCGGATTGGAAAAAGTATTTGCAAATCATATATCTGATAAGGGGTTGTATCCAAAATATATAAGAACTAAAGTCAACAATAACAACTCAAACAACCCAATTAAAAAATGACAACCCAATTCAAAGGACTTGAACAGACATTTCTCCAAAGATATACAAGTGGCCAATAACTAAAACTAACCCAAATGCTTTACAAGTTCACATGATCTGGAATTAATCTTTAGTCAGTAAAAGCAAGCTTAAGGTTTTTAGTTTAATTAAAACAAGCATGCCTTCAGGGTTATCAACGCTGAAAAATAATACAAACATACAACTTTCATTCTACCTGGCTCTATTAGTCCAATAAGCTCATTTTATCTCTGTTACAATATCTGTTGCCAAGAAAAATAACTAAAGATGATGGTTAATTGCTTTTTTTTTTTTTAGTATATATATTTACTGATTTCAGGGAGGAAGCGAGAGGAAGAGAGATACAAACATCAATGATGAGAGAGAAACATTGATCAGCTGCCTCCTGCATGCCCCCTACTGGGGATGGAGCAGAGGCATGTGCCCTTGTCTGAAACTGAACCCGGGACCCTTCAGTCTGCAGGCTAACGCTCTGTCTCAGTGGACAGAGCATCGGCCTGAGGACTAAAGGGTCCCAGGTTCGATTCCAGTCAAGGATAGTTAGCTAGGTTGCAGACTCCCAGCTCTGGTCAGGGGCATACGGGAGGCAACCAATCGATGCGTCTCTCACATCAGTGTTTCTCTCTGTCTCTCCCTCTCCCTTCCACTCTCGCTAAAAATCAATGGAAAAAATATCTAGGGTGAGAATTTTAAAAAAATAATAAAATAAAAATTTAAAAAACATCCATTGTTAAAAAGCAAAGAGTTAAAAAAAATAGTTTAACTGGAGATAATGGGGTAAGTTTCTACATGAACTTTTCAGTAGTTTCCCAAAATCTTTGGTTACTTGAATCCTTATACCTTGCTAAGTTAAACGATGAATTAAATAAAACATTAAGAAGAGTTGAGATTAAAAAAGGACATGTGGTTGTCCACTACCCAGCTAGCTTTGGGGCTAGCCAACAAGGTAAGGTGGGACAGCAGGACAGTAAGTTGGAGACCCTACTATGCCATTCTACAAATCTAGGAGGGCATAAGATGCTGAAGATTAAGATCTAGGCACTTGTGACAAAGCCTGATTAGAGTACTAAAAGGTGGAATCTCTGGGAAACTGATGAGAATAAACAGGAGGATATTGGTGAATGAAAATGACTGTATATGGAAAGATGTGTGTGTTCTGTAAGAGAAAACATGAGGAATTAAAATGCACTTTGTTGAAGGAAAATAAAGTAATTTGGTCCTAAAGTAAGGCTGAATGTTTCAGAATAGAATAGAGGAAAACAGGACAAAATCTGAATGCATAAAAAGGAAGTTGTAGAAGATTTATGGAAAATTAATCTTGAAAGGGAAATTTTATTTATAGTCAAACGAAGGTTAGAATGGATTTATTTAAGTTAATTTTCTTTTACTATCAAAGGTACACAGATACAGAATTAGAATTTGGTGTTCTCCCTCTGGAAAAAGGACAAACTTTTCCTGTGCCATTGGAATGCTCTTAATTAGAGATTATAAAGGGAAAATAATTGTTTTATTAAAATTATCTCCTATGCCGAAACCGGTTTGGCTCAGTGGATAGAGCGTCGGCCTGCGGACTGAAAGGTCCCGGGTTCAATTCCGGTCAAGGGCATGTACCTTGGTTGCGGGCACATCCCCAGTGGGAGGTGTGCAGGAGGCAGCTGATCGATGTTTCTCATCGATGTTTCTAGCTCTCTATCCCTCTCCCTTCCTCTCTGTGAAATATCAATAAAATATATATTAAAAAAAAATTATCTCCTATGTTCTACATCATCAGGTCTTTGATGGCTCAGGTAAACCAAGTCTTTATATTAAAAAAGCTAAATTTATTTCCAAGCATTAACCTTCTGTATTTGCCTGTGATGATTAAATAGATAACTAAGTATTGTTTTATAGAGACTTATGATCTTATTCAACCAAATGATTGTGTGTTTTTTTTAAATATCTTTTTATTGATTGCAGAGAGGAAGGGAGAGGGAGAGACAGAAATATCAATGATGAAAGAGAATCATTGATTGGTTGCCTACCACACACCCCTTACTGAAGATTGAGCCTGCAATCTGGGCATGTTCCCTGATGGCATGTGCTGTGACCTCCTGGTTCATAGGTCGACACTCAACCACTGAGCCACACACCAGTCGGGCAACCAAGTGTCTTAAGACTTCTGATGTTTGACAAACCTCCCAAAATTCAAAAATTAGTCCTTTATTTTAATTTGAAAATAAGTTTAGTATTTTTCAGAAGAATACCTGAAACATTTCAAAGGGAATCTCTTTACCCAAGGGGATAATTAAACTACTTACGACTATTTGATATGCTAAAATTTTGAGATTTGGCAAATGGATTTTCTCCACTTGTCCCCTTCTCAAGGATATAAATATGTACTGGTGATAATTTTCATGCATTCTCAATGGGCAAAAGCATTCCCATGTCAAAGGGTACAGCTGCAACAATCACTATAGTAGTTCTAGAAAGGATTTTTCCAAATTGGGAATATCCACCGAACTCCAAAGCAACCAGTGAACCTATTTTGCAACAGATACGTGAGATTTGGCCAATATAACAAAATTTTCATTATGCTGTCATCTCCAGTCCTGTGACCTTGGAACAAATAGGATGATTAAAATTCAAATGGCAAGAGAACCAAGATGGTGGCATGGGTAAACACTATATTCACTGCCTCCCACAACCACATCAAAATTACAACTAAAATACAGAACAACCATCATTCAAAACTGCCTGAAAGCTGGCTGAACGGAAGTCCTACAACTAGAGAAGTAAAGAAGAAAGCAGTTGAAACTGGTGAAGAGGGGCAGAGATGCAGACCAGGCTGGTCTGACACCCACATGTGCCATTTTTTTAATTGGGAGGGAGATCATTTCTGCAGAGGCCATCTGTGAGGAGCAAGGGGTCCCAGCTGCACACCAGACGCTCCCTCCCCCGCCCCCCCCGCCCAGGTTCCCAGAGCTGGGAAGAGAATTCCCCGCAACTACGGGCTGTAAAAACGAGCGGCTATTGGGGCTGAGTGGCAAGGAGGAGGATGGAAACTCAGGTATTCCTCAGGACCAGCGCACAAACTAAACTTACATAGTCCCTGTTCCTCTGAGCTCCAGCGCCAAGACAAGGCTCTGAGGTACCCAGACATATAAGGGGAGGAATTGGGATTGTCTGACATGGGGCAGATACTCGGGGGTGGCTTTCTCCCAGACAAGGGTGCTTGCTGGGGTCATTGTTCCTGTGCTGGGACCTCCCCTGACCCAAGGCTGACCGGTAGCCATATCTGAGTTTCCATCAGTGTGGCCCACACTGTTCATTCCACCCTGGGGATTCTCTGAGACCCCGCCCCATCCAATTTGCAGCCCTACCCAACCTGTTTGCTGCAGCTTTTTCATATGAATGGCCTGTTCCTGCTCAAGCTTCAGACTTTGCTAAAATCTCTCAAACAAGCTGCAGCTAGCATCAGCGTGTCCCAAACCTATCAATAAAAGGCCCAAGACTGGGCACTAGCACCAGCCTCCCTTGCTTCACAGCTGGGCCTCGCCTGGGCACCTCCAAGCCCAATACAAATAGCTCCTCCAGAGTGGCCCCAGCAGTGGCTAACTTTGCACCTCCCTGAAGGCCCTAGACCAGGGGTGGGCAAACTTTTTGACTCAAGGACCACAATGGGTTCTTAAACTGGACCGGAGGGCAGGAACAAAAGCATGGATGGAGTGTTTGTGTGAACTAATATAAATTCAAAGTAAAGGAGCAGAGGGGAGAGCAAGAGAACCCTCCGCTCTTTCGGCTCCGCGGGCCGGATAGAACAGCCGAACAGGCCAGATCCAGCCTGCGGGCCGTAGTTTGCCCACGGCTGCCCTAGACTCTAGAGCCAGTGCACCTGGTGGACACCTTCACACCACAGATTACAACTCTACACATCCACAAGCAACACACTCAAGACCTGTTCCATAGGGATATCTCCTGTATTGCAGCTCTTCCACTATAGTCACAGTGGATTCTCATAGTCAACTGGCCTGAAGGTCAATTCCTCCCAGTGACGCCAACAGCAATGAAGGCAAAACTATAACAAGACTATGCACACAGCCCACACAGGGGTGCACCTAGAGAGCTAGTTCAGGTGACCGGGGAGGCTGAGCCACTGGGCCCTATAGGACATCTACTACATAAGGCCACTCTACCAATTCCAGGAGACATAGCAGCTCTGCCTAATACGTAGAAACAAACACAGGGAAGCAGCCAAAATGCGGAGACAGAGAAGCATCTCACAAATGAAAGAAATGGGACCAAGCAAACTACTGGATAAAGAGTTTAGAGTAGGGGAGGCTGGGGGGGAAGGTCAATGGGGAAAAAAAGAAAAGGAGACATATGTACTACTATTTGTAATACTTCAAACAATAAAAAAAAAAAGAGTTTAAAACCATGGCTATAAGGCTACTCAAGGATATTCATGAGAACTTCAAGAGACTTAGTGAGACTTTCAAGGATCTTAGTGAGAATGTCAAAGACATGAAAAAGGACCAGTCAGAAATTAAGCATACACTAACTGAAATAAAGAATAACTTATAGGAATTCAACAATAGAATAGAGGATTGATTCTAAGAATCGAATCAATAATTTGGAAAATGAGGAAGCAAAAAAACACCCAATCAGAAGAGCAAAAAGAAAAAAGAATCCAAAAATATGAAGATAGTGTAAGGAGCCTCTGGGACAACTTCAAGTGTACCAAAATTCGCAATTTGGGTCTGCCAGAAGGAGAGAGAGAGCAAGATATTGAAAACCTATTTGAAGAAATAATGACAGAAAACTTCCCTTACCTGGGAAAAGAAATACAAGTCCAGGAAGTACAGAGTGCCAAACAAGAGGAACCCAAAGAGGCCCACACTAAGACACATCATAATTAAAACTAGAGGCCCGATGCACGAAATTCGTGCAAGGGGCTCGGCCCTCACAGCCCTCGCAGCCCTGGCTTCGTCCAGAAGGTCATCTGGACAGTTCTTCTGCTATTTGGTCTACTTAGCATATTAGCTCTTTATTATATAGGAGGATGCCAAGAGTTAACGACAAAGAGAGAATCTTAAAAGCAGCAAGAGAAAAGCAATCAGTTACCTACAAGGGAGCACCCATATGACTACCAACTGATTTCTCAACAGAAACTATGCAGGCCAGAAGGGAGTGGCAAGAAATAATCAAAGTGATGAATAGCAAGGACTCTAACCAAGATTACTCTAACCAGCAAAGCTCTTATTTAGAATTGAGGGTCAGATGAAAAGCTTCACAGACAAGAAAAAGCTAAAGGAGTTCCTCACCACCAAACCAGTATTACATGAAATATTGAAGGGCATTCTTTAAGAAGAGGAAGATCCCTAGCTGGTTTGGCTCAGTGGAGGGAAGCATCAGCCTGCGGACTGAAGGGTCCCCGGTTCGATTCCGGGCAAGGGCACATGCCCAGGTTGCAGGCTCGATCCCCAGTAGGGGGCATGCAGGAGGCAGCCAATCAATGATTCTCTACCTTCCTCTCTGAAATCAATAAAAATATATTTTTTGAAAAAAGAGGAAGAATAAGAAAAAAAGATAAAAAATATGAATAAAATGGTAATAAATGCTGACCTATCAACAATTAAATCTAAAAATCAAAATAAATGAACAAGAGATCTAATGAACAAAATAAACTGGTGAATAAAATAGAGTCAGAAGCATGGAAACATGAAATCTCAGAGGGAAAGAGGGAGAGGGGGAGAGTAACCAAAGAGCTTACCTATGGACACAGACAGTAGGGTGGTGAAGACCTGGAGCGGGTGGGAACCAGGTGGAGAGGGGCAATGGAGGGAAAAAGGAGGACATCTATAAATACTCTCGACAATAAAAAATTTTTTAAAAATCAATTGGCAAAACTTTTATCTGTCTTGGCCTAAAGCCATTCCCTTTGTATTGCTTAACCTAAGATCTACTCTCTTTAGCAAACACTGATTGTCTCCTTTTGAAATCTGGACAAACTTGTCTCATTAAAAAGAGACCTTCCAACCAATTGTAAGGAACTTGCAACAGCCCCTGAAAATAATTTAAAGCTCGTAGCAATCTTTTCACAGCATGCTCCCAGGAGATGCAGATTTACAACATCATTATTTCCAACCTAGAGATTTGGTCTACTGGAAACATCACCTTCACAAGCATGCCCTCCAACACTGTTTGAAAGGCTTGTATCAGGTATTATTGACTGCCCCTGTGCTGCTAAACTCAAAGGTATTAATTCATGGATTCATGTTCCTCATTTTTTAAAAAGGCACCCTCACCTACACCTGATTCATCCAACTGAACACTCCAGCCTCTTGGAGATCTCAAATTAAAAACATTCACATCAAGCCCTAGCTGGTTTGGCGGAGTGGATAGAGTGTCGGCCTGCGGACTGAAGGGTCCCGGGTTCAACTCCGGTAAAGGGCACATGCCCAGGTTGTGGGCTCAATCCCCAGTAGGGGGCATGCAGGAGGCAGCTGATCAATGATGTTTCTATCTCTCTCTCCCTCTCCCTTCCTCTCTGAAATCAATAAAAATATATTTTTTAAAAAATTTTATTAAAAAAAATATTCAGATCAATCCCAAACCAACAACAACCTGGATGAGAAGCAGACAACATCTGGAGTAGATAGCTTTCCCAAAATTCAGGACCAGACCAATAAAACCAATCCCTGTTATGCATAACCCTTATGTTTATTTCATAATTACTATAGTAGTTATATTCTAGTGCACATTAATGCTTTTTATATTACTATGACAAGCCAGTCATCTTCCCTGTGTTTTTGATTGCCTACTGTAACCATTCCACATTACTAGCCTATGCTCATGAAATGTTTAAACAGATATTTACCATACTAGTTATTTTAGCTTTGTTCCTGATTTTATTTGTATCTTCAAACTTTAATTAAAGTTTGTTCAACGAGCCCTAGCTGGTTTGGCTCAGTGGATAGAGCATCGGCCTGCGGACTCAAAGGTCCCATGTTCGATTCCGGTCAAGGGCATGTACCTTGGTTGCGGGCACATCCCCAGTGGGAGGTGTGCAGGAGGCAGCTGATTGATGTTTCTCTCTCATCAATGTTTCTAGCTTTCTCTCCCTATCCCTTCCTCTCTGTAAAAAAATCAATAAAATATATTTTAAAAAAATAAATAAATAAATAAAGTTTGTTCAACGGGCTTTAATCAAGTGATTTCTTCTTCCTTTATTTTTAATATTTTGGTATATAGAAATAGAAAGTACTTATGTTCAATGTTCTCAGTCCTTAGCACGCTCTGGAAACCTATCTGACTGTTAGATTTACCATCTCACCTACTACCACCTTTTCCAACAATATTGACCCCATCGTACTCCCTATAACAAACTTTTCACCTGTACCTACATTTACTGTGGAAAACAAGACCTTCCATAAATATAACCTACTGAGTTCAGCTATTCCCTAGAATCACAATTCAACTTCATTTTTTTCCTTATACCCCCAATCTGCGACGCTGTCAGGCTATATGGAAACAAATGTTACACCTCTAAAGGTTACAACCAAAAAAATCAAAACTTAAGCAATAGACATTCACAAGGATGTAACCTCCCAGCAGGTTATTCTGGCAATCAATTAAATTGCCTTCTTAGGATTTAGAGTACTTGGTTTATTTTTTATTTTATTTTATTTTTTTTTGGCTTCAGTTGCTTTTTTTTTTTGTAATAAATCCTTATTCAAATTATTACAATTGTTTCTCCTTTCCCCCCCCCATAGCTCCCCTCCACCCGGTTCCCACCCCACCTTCTGCCCTTACCTCCCCCACCACTGTCCTCATCCATAGGTGTATGATTTTTGTCCAGTCTCTTCCTGAAACCCCCATACCCCTTTCCCCCTGAGAATTATCAGTCCACTCCCTTTCTATGCCCCTGATTCTATTATATTCACCAGATTATTCTGTTCCTCAGGTTTTTAATTCACTTGATTTTTAGGTTCACTTGTTGATAGATATGTATTTGTTGTTCATAATTTTTATCTTTACTTTTTTCTTCTTCCTCTTCTTTAAGAATACCTTTCAGCATTTCATATAATACTGGTTTGGTGGTGATGAACTCCTTTAGCTTTTTCTTATCTGAGAAGCTCTTCATCTGCCCTTCAATTCTGAATGATAGCTTTGCTGGGTAGAGTAATCTTGGTTGTAGGTTCTTGCTATTCATCACATTGAAAATTTCTTGCCACTCCTGTCTGGCCTGCATAGTTTCTGTTGAGAAATCAGCTGACAGTCGTATGGGTGCTCCCTTGTAGGTAATTAACTGTTTTTCTCTTGCTGCTTTTAAGATTCTCTCTTTGTCTTTTGCTCTTGGCATTTTAATTATGATGTGTCTTGGTGTGGTCCTCTTTGGGTTCCTTTTGTTTGGGGTTCTGTGCACTTCCTGGACTTGTAAGTCTATTTCTTTCACCAGGTGGGGGAAGTTTTCGGTCATTATTTCTTCAAATAGGTTTTCAGTATCTTGCTCTCTCTCTTCTTCTGGCACCCCCATAATTCTGATGTTGGTACGCTTGAATTTGTCCCAGAGTCTTCTTACATTATTTTCAACTTTTTGGATTTTTTTTTTTGCTTTTTGCTTTTTCGGTTGAGTGTTTTTTGCTTCTTTGTATTTCAATTCTTTGACTTGATTCTTGTGTTCCTCTATTCTGTTTCTGGGTCTCTGTATAATATTTTTTATTTCAGTCAGTGTATGTTTAATTTCTAGTTGGTCCTTTTTCATATCTTCGAGCGTCTCGTTATATTTATCGGCCTTTTCTAGGATATTCTTGAAAAGCCTTATAACCGTGGTTTTGAATTCTATAGCCAGTCGTTTGTTTTCCTCCATTTCTTTCGTTTGTGAACTGTTTCTTTGACGCCGCATTTTCACTGCTTCCCTGAGTTGGTAGGGTAGATAGGTTTCCTATATGGCCCAGTGGGTCGGCCACCCCAGTTAACCTGAGGTGGACACTCTTGGTGCACCCCTTTGTGGACTGTGTGTACAGCCTTGTTGTAATGAAGTCTTGATTGTTGTTGGTATCACTGGGAGGAATTGACCTCCAGGTCAGTTGGCTGTAAGGATCAGCTGTGTCTATGCTGGGAGAAGTTCGGTGCTGGAGACAGCCTTATAGGATTAGACTTGCCAAATTGCAATAGCCTCTGTGCTCAGCTTGGATGGGGTGGAGTCTCAGGGCGGAGCAGACAGTCTTGGCTTCCCGTCAGCCTTGCCCTTGCGCGCACGCGCGCGCCTTCAGACCTCTGCCTTCCCCGGCTCCCGAGTCTCTGTCCGAGAGTCCAGATTCCCCCCACAAGAGCATGGGTCCCCAGGGGCTCGCCTGGAACTGGGGTTCAGTGCAGTCAGAACTGGGGCTCAGTGCAGTCAGGAGCTTCTGATTCCCTTCCACTAGGGAAAGCCTGTGGCAACCTCCGCAGCCTTTGTGCGCACTGGCACGCGCGCGCCTTCAGACCTCTGCCTTCCCCGGCTCCCGAGTCTCCGCCCGAGAGTCCAGATTCCCCCCGTAAGAGCGTGGGTCCCCAGGGGCTCGCCTGGAACTGGGGTTCAGTGCAGTCAGAACTGGGGTTCAGTGCGGTCGGGGGCTTCCTTCCCCCTTCCGCCAGAGAAAGTCAGCCAGGCTCTCAGCCGCCCTTCCTCTCTGCGCGCACAAAGACCCTTTGCCGTACCTTCAATTCTCTGTGAGCTTTTCTCTTTCCTTCTAGTTGTAGAATTTTCACTCAGCCAGCTTTCCTGTGGTTCTGGATGGTGTCCGTTCTGTCTTTTAGTTGTAGTTTTGAAATTGTTGTGCGAGGCAGCAGTTTAGGTGTTTACCTATGCCGCCATCTTGGTTTCTCTCTAGAGTACTTGGTTTAGAATATCGGCAGGTGCCTATGAAATTATGCTGAGCAACCTGACTGAACAGTTAACAGAATTGCTCAACCCACCACATGGGCTATTAGAGTTCAACAAAAATCTTTGCATTCCTTAGCACATGTACTTGATAATTGCATTGCTCTTGTCTATTTACCTGCAGCACAAGGTGGTATCTGTGCTATAGTCAAAACCTCCTGCTTAACCTGGATAAATACCTTTTCCCAGGTATAATAAGAAACAAGCATCTTAAACTCACAAAGTCCATTAAAGGGCACTTAAAAGTGACCACTGGCATTCCTAACTGGTGGAAAATTAAATTTCTAACATTTTTCAACTGGCTCTCAGCTGGACTTTGGGCCATTTTAAGATCTAGTTTACAAATGGTGGTTTTTGCTTGTATAATCTCTGGCTTTCTTTGACTTACCTTGAGCACATTTCATGTTTCCCTGAATCTGGATCTCGTGGATTCAAATCCTATAAGACCCTAAATTAACTTTTTTTTTTACTTTGCAGCTTCAGTTCTTCAGTCCTTCAACACTATAAACTGTGTGTTTTTACTTTATGTCTTGTAATTTTTCTTAATAGTTGGATATGGTGTACTGGGTAAACGGAACTGCTGTAAATAGGCCTTTAATAATGTGGTTCAAAGGTTTGGGGTAAGGGAAGCATTTTATAATCCTACTAGAGGCCTGGTGCACAAAATTCATGCACGAATAGGGTCCGATCAGGGCAGATCAGGGCCAATCAGGGCCTTCCGGCTGCCAGCCGAAGCCTTCCTTCATTCCGCACCACCCCCTGGTGGTCAGCGCACATCATAGCGAGTGATTGAACTCCAGAGGGGACACTTTGCATATTGGCCTTTTATATATAGAAGATAGATGAGTCCACCTTAGTCTTTTCGTGACTCTATACCTCTGGACCGTGGACGTCACATGTACTTCTCAGTCCTTCCCCTCCCCTGCCCCACCTCTCACCTCATTCCCTTCTGTGGGACAGGATGACAAGAGTGGGCTGAAATTTGTTATTTTCCTTCCCCCAGGTCAATTAGGTTCTGCTAAAACACCGGCAGGCGAGGCCCTGGTTAAATAGTTTCTCCTGAGGGCAGGCCTTATTAAGAACAGAATGTTGTGGAATATTTCAAACTAGTTCCTTTTCCCTTCTCCCAGAAGGAAGTATGAGGGGATTTTTCTCCAATATTCACGATGAGAATCTGGTCAAGTTCCTAGAGATAAAATTCACAGAAATGTTGGGGCCCCCTGGAGTTTTATCTCTCAGATTTGTCCACAATGAACCGCCAACAATTACTTAAAGTTCAGGTTTCCCTTCCCTAGCCCTGGTTCCCACACAGGTTTCAACTTACGGGTTTCTCTCTAGTAAGTTATGCTTATCCGTATCTATTCAATTTGAAGAGCAATGGACTGTCCTGTGACTTTGCTTCTCTGATGAAACTAAGAAAAAAATGTTAATTTCTCAGTTTGTTTAGCTTTTTACTTATTGTTAGGACAGAGTGACAACTTTCATGCCAGACCAAAAACTGGAAATTGTAACTTGTTTTAAAAAGATGGTTAGAGAGGGGGAAAGTAAAAAAAGCAAGAACTCAAATTATATATATGTTCTCATTAGAACAAAGATATAAGCAAAGAAGAGAATAGACGAAGCTATATCAAAATTAAAACCAAGGTTATGGTATAGTACTGAATTTGGGGATGGAGAGAGTCCTTGTTTTTCTAATTATCTCCAATTTAGTTATATAAAATGTGCATAATTAAGGAATGAGATAAATATATCCCAAAAAAGTAATATATGATCAAGAAGGGGAAAAGGATAAGAGAGAGAAAAGAATACCAGATAGTAGGCTCAAGAAGAAAAATATATTGATTTTTGTTTTTTAAAAAATTCTCATGATTTTTTTTCATTATAAATGACCCATATTTATGGCAAAAATGAAAGAAAATAAAGTTAATTATCCACAAACTCATTGCTCAATCAGTGTTAGCTGTTTTTTCAAAAAATGATGGTGCATAAATGAGGGAAACATGAATCAAGAATGAACAAGAGACCTCAGCCTCACTTAGAAGTAAAACTGTGAACTAGCCACAAGCTCTTTAGAGTTCCAAATAGACTTTGTTTCTGTAAATTTTGCTACTCTAACCATTTTTAAGTGTGCAATTCATTAGAATTAACTACCCTCACGTCACACAACCATCACAACTGTCTATTTCCAGAATTTTCTATTACCCAAAGCAGAAACTCTATATCCATTCTTCCTTCTCCCTAGCCTCAAGTAATCTCTAACCTACTTTCTGACTCTATGAGTTTACCTATTCTAGATATATAAATAGAATTATACATACAATATTTGTCCTTTTGTACTGAACTTATTTCATTCAGCATGTTTTCAAGGTTCATGCATGATGCAGCATGTATCAGACCTTCAATCCTTTTAATGGCTGAAAAATATTCCATTATGTATATATTTCTCTCATTCTTCAAGGTATTAGAAACTCTGAGCTCTTGAAAAACATGATATATTTAATGTTGGAAGATTATATATGTGTGTATCTTCACTCATCTGTAGTTTATCCATTTATCTGTTGATGGACATTTGGACTGTTTCCAAACTTTTGACTACTGTGAATAATGCTGCTATGAACACTGGCATACAAGTGCCAAGCAGACTTTTAATAGTTTGCTCTGGCTGGAAAGCCAGCAGAAGGACCACAAAGGAAAACACCAACAGAAGCTGCCAACAGCAATTACCATAACAAAACTGAATCCTATCTAATATAGAGGGAATATGCTAATTGACCCTCATGCTGTCGAAAAGATCATGGCACACACAGCCAATAAGGAGGGACTATGCTAATTGACTGCCCCGCCCTTGAAGATGGCGGCACCCACAGCCAATAAGGGAATATGCTAATTGACTGCCCCGCCCACAAAGATGGCAGTGCCACAGCCACAAGATGGCGACACCCAGTCTCCTCAGCCGCACTAGGGCGGCAGGTGAACGGCACGGCCGGGCCCGCCCCCAGGTGGGTCCAGCCGCTCCGCATGCCTGCCTCCAGAGTCCCCCAGTTCCCTCAGCCCCCCAGCCGCCCAGGGCTGGCCCAAGGCAAAGGCAAGCCTCAGATGGCGGCTGCCCAATCGCCCAGGACCTCCCGAGGGTCAGGTAACCAGGGCCGGCCGAGGCTTGCACTGCCGACAGTGGCAGCAGCAGAGGTGTGATGGGGCATCGCCTTCCCCTGATCGCCAGGTCACCTCCCACCCCTGAGGGCTCCTGGACTGTGAGAGGGGGTAGGCCAGGCTGAGGGACACCCCTCCAGTGCATGAATTTTCATGCACCGGGCCTCTAGTAGAATATAAGACATTAACTTTATGGTTTTAATATTATTTATATTTTAACTTTTCTAATTTTCTTGAACAAATATGTATTATTTGCATAACTGAAGGGAAAACATGTTTGTAGAGTCCTTAGTCATGACAGGATATATATATTGTAATCTGAAAAACAAATAATCCTATATAATAGAGTAATATGCAAATTAACCATCACTCCGCTGCACCCACAAGCCACGCCCACAAGCCAATCAGGAGCGAATATGCAAATAAACCCAACCAAGATAGCTATGGCCACAGACAGCAGGAGGGAGGCTTGGGTTTCCCCGGCAATGGAGGAAGTCAAGCTTTCCACCTGCCCTTGCCAGCCTAGGCCTCCACTCAAGGCTACAAAGTTTCAATGATAGAAGATACATAAATCCAAGCAGAAATGGCAGCAGCCATGGAGCTGGAAAGAGCAGAAGGCTAAGGTTGCCCCCGGTGATGGAGGAAGCCAAGCTTTCCGCACACCCTGGCCAGCCCAGGCATCCGCTTAAGGCTACAAAGTTTCAATTATAGAAGATACATAAATCCCCCCCAAAAAATGGCTGCCGCCATGGAGCAAGCAGAAGGCTTGGCTCTGCTCCAGGCTATAAAGTTTCAATTGTAGAAGATAAATAAACCCCAGACACCAGGGCCTCCACTTGGGTCACCAGGGGGCGTGGCCGGCCTGCAAACCACCACAGGCCCCTCGCTCAGGCCACCTCACGCCCCAAGGGAACCCCCACCCTAATCCGGGACACCCTTCAGAGCAAATCAGCCGGCCCCTACCCATGCACCAGGTCTCTATCCTATCTAATAAAAGAGTAATATGCAGATTGACCATCACTCCAACACACAAGATGGCTGCCCCCATGTGGTCAAAGATCCTGCCCCCATGTGGACACAAGATGGCCACCACAAGATGGCCAGCAAGGGAGGGCAGTTGGGAGGGACCAGGTCTGCAAGGGAGGGCAGTTGTGGGCGATCAGGCCAGCAGGGGAGGGCAGTTGGGAGGGACCAGGCCTGCAAGGGAGGGCAGTTGGGGGCGATCAAGCCTGGAGGGGAGGGCATTTAGGGGTGACCAAGCTGGCAGAGGAGGGAAGTTGGGGGCAACCGGGCCTGCAGGGAAAGGCAGTTGGGAAGGACCCAGGCCTGCAGGGGAGAGCAGTTGGGGGGGACCAGGCCTGCAGGGGAGGGCAGTTAGGGGCATACAGGTTGGCAGGGGAGAGCAGTTAGGCATCAATCAGGCTGGTAGGGGAGTGGTTAGGGGGTGATCACGCTGGCAGGCAGAAGCAGTTAGGGGCAATCAGGAAGGCAGGCAGGTGAGCAATTGGGAGCCAGCAGTCCTGGATTGTGAGAGGGATGTCCGACTGTCGGGCATCCGGACAGTCGGACATCCCTCGAGGGGTCCCAGATTGGAGAGGGTGCAGGCTGGGCCGAGGGACACCCCCTTCCCCCGTGCACGAATTTCGTGCACTGGGCCTCTAGTAAGGAAATAAAAGGGAGAAAGCAACACAATGCTGATACAAGATACTAAGAGATCATTATTGAGGTCATGATTGCTCCCTGAGAAGGGAGCAGAGTTTTAGCCCGAAAGTAGCTTGTTTTTCTGTTCTGACCAAAGAGAAGGTACTATTTTGTCCTCCATCACACCAAGCATAGTGCCTGGTATATACTAGAAACTCAACAACAAAAGTTGGCTGAAAGAATAAATAGATAAATAATTCTATAGATTTAGATATTTTAATTCTAAGCTCTTCCACCTACATCATATTGTGTAAATTACTTATATTTAGTCTGAAAGAAACTATTACAGACATCTCAAGTTTCACAGTAAGTTTATAGGAACCCATAAATTTAGGGGGAAATTAACAGGTAGGTGAATTACAGAAATTTGTATTTTGGGGATCATTATTTAAACTACAACCTTGACTGCTTACAGAAGAGTACAAACCCCAGAGCTCACCAACTTATAGCACCATACTTGTTCAGTGGCTATCTATGTGTATATAATGCCAAATGAATCCAGGAAGGTCTTTTCTTATTTGCTTCCAAAGTAAACAGCAATGATCAAACTTAGAAGTACATTCTAAAATGTTTGCTCAAATTCAAAATGGCCTATATCAATATAAATATAAAAATAGCATTAACTTGTACCTGTACACACCATTACATCTCTTCATTCTTCAAGATGTTGGAAATTCTGAGCCCATAAAAAAACTTAATATACAACTGAAACGCAATATATATTCAATTTTGTTCTGGTAGGATTTAAGGTTCATGAAAATGTAATATCTATCTTCAATCTTTTAAGTAGGTTATAAAAAAGTATTGTTCCAACTCTGTAAACATGGGAATAAATGACATTATTATATAAATAGCAATGTTCTGCATCTTTTGAGTATTATCAATAAATATGGAGTGTAGATTTTAACACATAGCCTGTAAATATCCAAAAAAAGAATTACAAACTGTCTTTTACTGAAGTTAACAGCTGTCAGAGATGGCAGAAGGGAAGTTAAAGAGCACTGGCTTCAACAGAAATAAAAAAATAGAACAGGAATTAAAGTGAAAGAGGGAAAAACAGGAAATAAGGGCAACACTGCTGACAAGTCTCCTTCCTCTAGGTATCTATATGACAAATTACTCTGAGTTAGTTTATTTTCTGTAGGCATTCAGCATATTTCCCTATCTGAAGCTAAATTTCACACCTCTAAAGCTAAACTTCAAGAGTAAAACTTGTATACAATGATATACTATTGCTGATGCTACAGCCATTATCAACTGTATGTTTTACTATTCAGGTACATTCATATCTTATTTAATCCTCACAATAACCCTGAGATTTTATGGAAGTTTATGGAGGTTAGACAACTTGCCCAAGATCCATTAGCTAATAAATGATGTAGCCAGGATATTAAACATTCAGCCCTAAAACAGTAACATCCTAACAAGTATAAATCACTGATAGGAAGAGGAGCTAAAACTAACTGTAGAACATAAAAGTAAAAACAGAGCAAGCACATCAGAATATGTCATGACCCTGAGAATTTTATTTGACAGACCGACAGGGCCCGCCCAAAACCAATCTGATTACCTTTTTAAGAAATTCAATTAACTAAAATATTGAGATGGAAATTATATTTCAAAATAAAACTATCAACATATCACATAAAAATTCCTAACTCTCGCCCTAAATGGTTTGGCTCAGTGGATAGAGCCTCGGCCTGTGGACTGGGAGCCTCGGAAGGGTCCCAGGTTTGATTCCGGTCAAGGGCATGTACCTTGGTTGCAGGCACAACCCCAGTAGGGGGTGTGCAGGAGGCAGCTGATCGATGTTTCTCTCTCATCGATGTTTCTAACTCTCTATCCCTCTCTCTTCCTCTCTGTAAAAAAATCAATATTTTTTTAAAAATTCCTAACTCTTTTGAAAATAGCCTATTATAGACTGTACTTAATCTTTTTGTTGTTGTTGCTAATCCTCACCCAAGGATATTTTTCTATTGCTTTTTAGAGCGAGTGGAAAAGAGAGGTAAAGATAGAGAGAGAAACATCAAATGAATACCTCCCACACACACCCCAAACAGGGCCAAAATCAAACCTGCAACCCAGGTACAAGCCCTTGACCAGAATCAAACCTGGGACTCTTCAATCCACAGGCTGATGCTATATCCACTGAGCCAAACCGGCTAGGGCTGTACTTAAACCTTTTTTAACCCATATATAATACTAGTGTAAAAAAGAAGTCTCAAGAATACCAACCAAAATATCTTACAATTTTTTATATTAAACTAGAGGCCTGGTGCACAAAATTCGTGCATGGGTAGCATCCCGAGGCCTGGCCAGCGATCAGGGCCTTCCAGCTGCCAGCCGGGGCCTCCCTTCCCTGGCTGCCGGCTGCTGGCCGGGGCCTTCCTTCCTTCCGCACCGTCCCCTGGTGGTCAATGCACATCATAGCGAGCAATCGAACGCCCGGTCTCCCAGTCAACTCCTGAGGAGACACTTTGCATATTAGCCTTTTTTATATATAAGATGTAAACAGATCTATGTAACAGATTTAGAGAAACATTTCACATTTTTCCTGACTTTAACATCTTGCCCAAAAAGAAACCACTTTGTAAACTACAGCAATAGTTTCTTTTTAAAAAAGAGGGAAGAGAAAATGAACAGAGAAAAGCAACCAATGGCCACCACCTCACAATTACATGCCTATATTGGAAGTAAATGGAATTTTACCAAGGCTAACTCCATCTAATCTAACTTGTTTACAAGTGGTTTTTTTTTCCATCTTCTAAATATAAAATATCAGTTTTGTTGCTAATTTTTATATTTAATGCTCCAATATTATGAGTTTATGGTATAACAGTTGCAAATCTGTATTTATATTCACTGTTAAAGAACTTTACTAACAGGTAACACATGTATTGCTCTCTGGCTAAATTCTCTTAATTCTACTGACTGCCACAGCTCAGAAATACCTTAAGCAACTTACAAAATTCAGACACACACACACACCTTTCCCAATCCATTGAAAGCATATGGGTATTGCTGATATGAGCTACCTGATTGAAACATTTCATGTAAATGAGGTACTAACCAGTTTTAGCATTTTAAATGTTTGAGATATCCAAAACTAAACTAGATACAGCATGCAGTTATCTTGAGGAATTGGCATTCATTTAGCCTTTGAACCTCTTTAAGAGTTATACAAGCTCAATTTTATTCAAAAATTTAATAAAATATTTTAACTGGCCACTTTATTACCAGTATTGAAAGATTTTTCATATTAATACATTCAGTATACATTGCTAGATTACACTTAAATCTTAAGAAGAAATAGTGACCCATTAAACCACCTTGATCAAATAACAAAAATTACCATGAGTTATGGATCTGAATTGTTTTGTTCATGCTAAAAAAAAAAAATGACACTTAATTTAATGTTATACAGTATACGCTTCAGAAAACACAATCTATTTTAAAAATTATACAAATGTACAATCTCTCCTGCCAGTAGGCCAACCTAACCCATCCAAAGAATAAAATAACCAGTATTTTTTAGCACATACTGTGCATCAAACAACTTTATGAGGTAGACAATATAATACCTCATATGAGAAAACTGTCTTATAGTTTTGGTATTCCTCTTAACCATTCTGGTCATATAAAACTGAATAAAAAACTGAAACCAATACTGATATCAGATAGTATTCCTTCTATGTTATCTTCAATTCTCTTAGCATGTTTCTGCATTTTTTAGTCTTCCTTTATAATGTAGTCACAAAATCATAGCTGATATTTATATTGAGCACCACACCTATATGCCAGGCACTGTTTTAGGTACTTTACAGTATTTCTATTCCCCATGACCAACTTTGCATAGTAAATATGAAAATATACACCTATACTAATAAAAGGGTAATATGCTAATTAGACCAGACATCTTCCGGATATCCTTCCAGACAAAGCTACAGTGGCAGGGGCTGAGGCAGAGGCGGTTAGGGGCGATCAGGACGGCAGGGGAGGGCAGTTAGGAGTGATCAGGCCTGCAGGGGAGGGCAGTTAGGAGCGTCAGGCAGGCAGGCAGGCGAGCAGTTAGGAGCCAGCGGTCCCAGATTGCAAGAGGGATGTCCAACTGCCAGTTTAGGCCCAATCCCTGTGGAGAGGGTGTGGGCTGGGCTGGGCTGGGCTGGGCTGAGGGACAACCCCCGCCCCAGTGCACGAATTTCGTGCACCAGGCCACTAGTGTGAAATAAAAATGAATTACAACTGTTTTGTAAAATCGTAAAATGGCAATAGGAATCTTCAACATAATTCTCCGAATGGGAACACAGTGTACAAATCATGGCAACGGCCTAAATATTCCATTTTAATGCTAGTCATTTAATTACTGTAAGGTCACCAATACTGGTAAATGATGAAATTATGAGGGGGAAAATATATGTTAATCAAAACGGGTAGAAGGATACATATGGAAAATCAGAAAATCCTGGCAAATACACTATCAATGAAATAATTTTTAGAAGGTTCCTTAGCATCTCCGTAAGGTAAAAATAACTCATTCTATTAAAAAGATCCATAGGGCCTTCACAGTTATTTAAGTTCTTTAAACCTTGATTTTCTGTCAGAAACTTGAGAAAAGGCTGGAATAAATGATATCACATATGCTTTCCTGTTATAACATTCTAGAGTCAAAAGAAAATTGATAAAGCTTATATAAGCAAATTTTTTATTTTTATTTTTTTTAAATATATTTTATTGATTTTTTTACAGAGAGGAAGGGAGAGGGATAGACAGTTAGAAACATCGATGAGAGAGAAACATTGATCAGCTGCCTCCTGCACACCCCCTACTGGGGATGTACCCACAACCAAGGTACATGCCCTTGACTGGAATCGAACCTGGGACCCTTCAGCCTGCAGTCCAATGCTCTATCCACCGAGCCAAACCGGTCAGGGCATAAGCAAATTTTTTAAATGAAGTTTCAATGATAACAGAAAAAAATCTCCAAAATGTTGCAGTACAAAATTAAGGTCTTATGCCCTGAACCTCATATACTAGGCTACAGAAACAATCAGAAGTTTCTGGGACAAACCAACTCACTGAGAGTATATTAGCAAGACTAAATTTACACAATAACTTTAGACTTTCAGAAAGTGACAAAGAAACATTTAGGATTGCAAGAGATTTTTTAATTTAATAATATTAAAGAAAACTTAAATGTTATAAATTTTACCCATATGCATACGTTTAGTTCTACCACAAGCACACAGGTCTTCTGTCTAAAGTGAGAAACTCCCAGGCCTCAAGCTCTTTGAATTACACCTGTAACTCAGAGGATCTCTCCCTTCTTCCCAGTTTCTGCTCTTGATTCTTAAACATGCTGCTCTGCCCTATTTAAAAATCTCACTGGATCTTACATCCCCCTAAGTACTCCTGGTCTCACAGCATCCTGCCACCCCCTCAGCTAAGCACCTGGAAAGATGTTTAGCTTTCACTCTTCCTTTCTTCACCTCCCACTTTTTCACTGCAATCTGACTTCTACCATACCATTTTACTGAAAACACACTTACCAAAGTTGCTCACCAAGACTCTTTGCTGTTAAATCCAGTAAACACCATACAGTCCTTATCTTACTTGATCTCTCTGCAACATGTAACCCCCAGTACAATACTCTCCTTTTATATTTTTTATTTTTATGATTAGAAATTACATTTTAATTAAGAATTGAAACACCCCACAGAAAACATGGAAAGTTTAAGTACTATGTAACCCCACTCACAAAGACAGCCAGTGTTAACAGTGCAGAATATATTTATCAGGATTTATTTTCTATACATATAACATATATGGGTATATGTATTTTTAATTGAATAAAAATTAGATATAGACATATTTCTTAGGGAATTTTTTTACATAATGTACCTTGAACTTGTGTCTTTTATTAGTACTATGTGATAGCCTGATTAACAGCCTCCTAAAAGAGCTCCTCATCATAATACCTGAACCTGTGAACATTACCTTCAATGACAAAAGGAATTTGGCAGGTGATCCTCATCATAAGGATCTTGTGATGAGGAGGTTATACTGAATTATCTGGGTTGGGTCCCTCTGAAAATGCTATGCAGTTGGCCTTGAAGATGGATGAAGGGGCCAAGGAATGCAATGCAAGTAATACAAGGAATGCAACTCTAACAGCTGGAAAAGGCAAGGAAACAGATTCTCTCCTAGGAACTAGCCCTGCCAATACCTTGACGTTAGCCCAGTGAAAACACCTGTTTGAAGCCATTAAGTTTGTGATAATTTGTTACAGCTGCAACAGGAATACTGTATATGTATAAGGTATTCCATTAGCTGCATAGCATTCTATCACATGAATGCATCATATTTAATTTAGACAACCCTTTACTGATGGATACATGGGTTGTTTCAATTTTCTCTATTATAAACTAGGTGCCATGAACACCTCTAAATACATCTTTCCACATCTTTGTGCTTTTCTAGAAGTTCTTTCATAAAGTGCAACTATTGAGTCAAATAACATGTTTTTAATTTTAACAGATATTTTAAAAAATTAACCTCCAAAAAGGCTGTACGTATTTTTTAGTCACATTAACATTTAAATCCCTCTCTCCTTCTTCAAAGCTCTATTCCTTCATCTTCTATTAAATCACATTCCCGGTTTTCCTCCTGCAGTGGCTACTACCTGTTCTGTTCCTTTGCAGACTACTCTTCCATCAGCTCATTTCTTAAATGTCAATGGCCCCAAAGTTCCAATTCCATCCGAGGCTCTCTCCTCACTACATACACTTACAGAGTTATCTCATCTACTTCCTTCCACCTCATTAGTATTAAAAACGAAACAGAATTATTCCCCCCTTTCCCTCCAAAATCTACTCCTCCACCGTGTTCCCTCTATTAATGATTGACACACCAATATCCAGCAGCCTACAGCAACTGACCCCTGCCTTATCCTCACCCCACATATCATAGCTCTAGAATCCATAAGATTATCTCCCTCCCTATCTATTCCTTAGAACAGGAATACATCAATCTTCAACTGTGTTATTTTATTGTGTGTTTTTCCCATTTCAAGTCTTGTATCCACTGTACCAGAATCATCTTTGTGAATTCAATTCTGATTCAAGTAGACGTATCATAGATTGCTGGTTGGAATGTAAAATGGCATAACTACTTGGGAAAACTGTTTTGCAATGTCTTCTAAAGTTAAACATACAACTGCCCTATGACCCAGTAATTCTGCCCCGAGTTATTTATCCAAGAAAAATAAAAATGTGTGTCTATAAAAAGACTAGTCGCAAAGTGTTCATAATAGCTTTATTCGTAATAGGCAAATGGGAGAAAGAATAAACAAATTGTGTTATAGTTATATAATGCATTGCCACACACCAATTTAAAAGAACTACTGACATGAGCAATAACATAAATTTCGAAAACATGTTTAACAAAAGAAGCCAAACATAAAAGAATACAAACTATATTATCCTATTTATTAATTCAAGAACAAGAAAAACTAACCTGTGGTAAAAAATATCAGGATAATAGGGACTGACTAAAGGAATCATGAGTGAGAAAGAGATATTCACACATGCATGTGTATACATACATCAAAATTCAATCAATTGTATATTTTAAATTCTGTGCATTTTTCTACATGTCAATTTTACCTCAAAAAGTTTTTAACTTAAAACGTTTACTTCACTCAGCATTTTTCCTTAGTAGTTAAAAAAAAGCCTCAAGTTTTAAGACAAATTAATCACTAAATTACTTTTTTAATTATCTATCTCAGAAACAAGAATCTATCAGTTGTGTCTCCCCTGGTTTGCAAATTTTATGAGCAAGGATTTTGTCTATGTAGAATAGATCATTATCCTCCCAATACACATCATTATGTATGACATATAGAATATGCTAAATATGTTCTTTTGTGGTTCTTAATGACTTATGGACAACTCATTTTTCTGATCTTGTAAGTAAAATGTAAATGTACCATCATGCTTGACAACTTTTATATAAACTTGCTCATCTGGCAGTAGAAAACAAAGCTTCTCCACATTTTAAAAAAGGTAGCCAAATTAAATCTTTAACTTTGTGCTCATCTCTTACATGTATTTCAAATAAATATTAAAAGGCATTACATTTTTCATGGGTTTATTCCTTAAAATTCATTCTCAATTTATTTCACAGTCTATCTTTTCACCATCAAATTCTGGCTCAGTCCTCTAAACCATCCTGATTTCTGATATACCTCAAGACACTAAATTTTTCTTCTTTCTCTCATGTATCACATTAAAATATCCTATAAACCCTAGCCAGTTTGGTTCAGGGGATAGAGCATTGGTCTGTGGACCAAAGCGTCCCAGGTTCGATTCCAGTCAAGGCCACGTACCTTGGTTGCAAACTCCTCCCCAGCCCTGGTCCTGGTTAGGGCTCATGCAGGAGGCAACCAATCAATGTGTTTCTCTCACATTGATGTTTCTCTCTGTGTCTTTCCCTCTCCCTTCCACTCTCCCTAAAAATCAATGGGAAAATATCCGCAGGTGAGGATTAACAACAACAACAACAAAAATATCCTATCTAATAAAAGAGTAATATGCAAATTGACTGTCACTCCAAGACACAAGATGGCCACCCCCATGTGGTCAAAGATGGCTGCCCCCCATGTGGACAAAAGATGGCCACCACAAGATGGCCTGCAGGGGAGGGCAGTTGTGGGCAGTTAGGGGTGACCAGGCCAGCAGAGGAGGGCAGTTGGGGGTGACCAGGCAGGCAGAGGAGGGCAGCTGGAAGGGACCAGGCCTGCAGGGGAGGGCAGTTGGGGGTGACCAGGCAGGCAGTGGAGGACAGTTGGTGGGGACCCAGGCCTGCAGGGGAGGGCAGCTGGGGGGGACCAGGCCTGCAGGGGAGGGCAGTTGTGGGCGATCAGGCCAGCAGGGGAGGACAGATGGGGGGGATCCAGGCCTGCAAGGGAGGGCAGTTGTGGGCGATCAGGCCAGCAGGGAGGGCAGTTAGGGGTGACCAGGCCGGCAGAGGAGGGCAGTTGGGGGGAACCCAGGCCTGCAGGGGAGGGAAGTTAGGGGTGACCGGGCCAGCAGAGGAGGGCAGTTGGGGGCGACCAGGCCTGCAGGGGAGGGCAGTTATGGGCAACCAGACTGGCAGGGGAGGGCAGTTAGGAGCAATCGGGCCGGCCGGGGAGCAGGCGTCGATCAGGCTGGCAGTGGAGTGGTTAGCCTGTTAGGGGGTGATCAGGCTGGCAGGCAGAAGCAGTTAGGGACAATCAGGCAGAGGCAGGTGAGCAGTTGGGAACCAGCAGTTCTGGATTGTGAGAGGGATGTCCAACTGCCTGTTTAGGCCCGATCCCACTGGCGTTCAGACATCCCTCAAGGTCCCAGATTGGAGAGGGTGCAGGCTGGGCTGAGGCATGAATTTTGTGCACCAGGCCTCTAGATATACATATCATATAATACAATTTTTCATTATATATTATACAATTGTTCATTAAAGCTACACTTTCATCCAGTATCTGTTAACACTACTATAAAAAACTTACTAACATAATTTATGAGAATTTTTGGCAAAGCAAAAGCACTATACCAGGCCAAAGAAAACAGCACCTAATCATTTGAGCACCAACTCAAATGTAGGACAATATCCCCATCTTCACTTCTATATCAGTGCTTATACTTTCCTATTTAAAAAGAGAGGGGAAAAAAAAAAAAAACACAAAAAGGGAGCAATGATCCATAAAAAAAAAAGCCAGTTCTTTCCCTATTGCTCATCGAGGTCCTTTCCTAGAACACAGGAGTTAGCAGTTTCTTATAGATAGAACCCTAAGAGGAGAGGGAGGGAGAAGAGGACAATGGGGAGAGAGGGTGAGGAGGGGGACATGTGTAATGCTTTCAACAATAAAGATTTATAAAAAAAGAGAGAGTGAGAGCCCTAATTATGAACTCAAAAGACAATGAATAGCAAAACCAACAATGAAGACTCAGATAATAGCCAGTTAACCAGCTTTAGGAAACACTTTTCAGAATACAACTGTGAGGGTTGGGGATCAGTACAAAGAACAATTAACAAGCACTAAATCCACATTGTCTTTGGCCACTTAAAGGATAAACTGCAGACAGCATAGGCAGGGAGAGCTCTTTTGAAGTAAATAAGCAGCTGGAAATGGCAACAAATAAACACACCAGGCAACTTGCAATAATGAGAAATGGGACGACCCTTTCTGAACAAACACAAGGGGCCACAGTCAACAGGTTCTATCCACAAAACACAAATTAATTAACCCACATGTTTCCAATGAGGAAGGACTATCATACCACCAAGACAAATAGTAATAACTGCCAATGTAATCTTTGATTGATATCTTGAATTTTATATGCAAACATAAAAAAATAATTTGTGGGGGAGCAAAAAGACTAGTGGGAATAGTGTGCAGTGATAAGTTTGTATTTTATTAAATTTGTCAAAAATTAATTTGAAAAGCAACATAGGGCTGACAGCTTTCTATTTTACCAAATAAGGACATTACAGAAAACAAATATAAAAAAGCCTACCTAATGCCTAGCATCACAAATTTCATATAAAAAGAGACATTTTAATTCAGAAAAAGATGGATATAATTTAAAGGTAAATACATTAAATTTTATAAAGTTAGCCTAAGAGAAAACAAATTATATTGAGAATAATATTTTCATCATGAACTTTACAGTAAAAACACTGTCTCAAGGAGTATTTGGAAACCTACTGCCTTAAGTGTTTTATTTTTTTTTTAATATATTTTGTTTTTATTGATTTTAGAGAGGAAGGGAGAGGGAGAGGTAGATAGAAACATCAATGATGAGAGAATCATTGATCAGCTGCCTCCTGCATGCCCCCTACTGGGGATCGAGACTGCAACCCGGCATGTGCCCTTGGCTGGAATCGAACCTGGGACCCTTCATTCCTCAGGCCAACACTCTATCCACTGAGCCAAACCAGCTAGGGCTTAAGTAAGTGCTTTAAAGAAACAGTAAAAAGAATAACAAAGCCATTAGAGGAGCTTACCACAGAGGCTTTAATGGGTGGTTCTAATTAATTTATTTATGTTAACTATAAACTAAGATATCTACAACTTTATCTTTAGCAATAGTTTTCCATTTTTGGTGTAGAATCTTTTTTCAAAATAAAAATAAAAAATTCTGAGTATTACCTTCTCCTATGACCATAGTTGGATTTAAGTATTATTGACTGAAATGATAAAAAGCACATGCTTTTTTAAAAATAATCTTTACATGTTACAAATATGCAAGACGATGATTTATTCATTCAATACTAAATGTTTAATGCACCTATGGATTTTCAGACCCTTAGGAAACACAATATTATACAGAGATCCACAGCCCAATCAGTGTCTGTAGTTACTCATCTCTTTACCATGAGATTCCCACTACAGAAAGTACCAAATAGCTCAATAAACTGACATCTTTAAAAATCATTTCTAATCCTGAGATTTTAAGATTGTGGGACAATGAGTACTTCTCAGAGGAGTTTTAGGACTTCTAGAGAAATGAGTTAGATCCAATATTTTGGTGCTTTCCCTCCTGACACGCTATTTAGATAATAGTAAAGAAATATAAAAGCTATAACCCCTCAAGGAGGAGACAACAGCAGAGGATAAAAGACAACAGATTTTTGAATAATGGAAAGCAGACGATGGACTTCCAGGTTAAGATAGCAGATTGATACACACATCTCATTTTGCTACCTCCCCAAACTCTACTAAAACAAGGATAAAGAAAAATTTTCCTTGTTCTTTTGTTCTGCTTTTAGAACACAAACCATAAGGTCAGAGAGAATGGAAAAAGAGACAAGAGAACCACAATTTTAGAAGGTGGAAGGAAAATGGATGAGTGGTAACTAAGTAGTCAAAGACAGCCAAATGAGTCAGCAGTGCTAACAACTAGGAACAAACCCAGTTTACACTACAGAATCCTCAAAAGGCCTAGGAACAACCAGAACAAAGAGAGGAAGGGAAGACTAAAGTAAGAAAGGACCAGGCACAGGCTTTTTAAACATTTTAGAAACTTACACCCCATCCTTCCTCCAAGTTGCTGCCTAGCCCGCCCTCAATGCATCAGCTGATTGGAGATTTATTCTCTTAGGAAGGTAACCCATACATGGTGGAACACACATAGGTATCCTAACAAGAAGAAACAAATTATGTGATCCTATATATACTAAGTGCTCTATGACTTATTACCCAGCCCTCTCTTCGTGAGTTCCCAGATCACTGGAACCAGAACTCTGCCCTTCAAACAGAAAACTGGAAGATATGCTCTGGGAAATCTGACTGAGAAAAAAGAAACACAGAGACACTGAAAGTAGCCTCAAAGAGTCCGCCAAACCAATGGTTTCAATCTTAGCCACACAATGGGCAGACTTAGAAAATATGGATGCTAATCTATGACTATGGCAAAAGAAATCAGAAAACAGCAGTTGCCTCTGAGCAGGGAGTGGGGAATATAGAAGAAAGGAATATGAAGGAATTTTCTAGGGCAAGCATGTCAAACTTGCAGCCCACAACGAATACGCATTAACAATTACTCATTTATTTCAGCCCTTTGTATTCAGCATGTCTCTATTGAAATAAGCCTACATTTCTATAAAAATTAAAGCTTTTGTTTTTTTGTGGCCTACAAACTTAAACCTTGTTTATTTGGCCCGAGTTAGCCTTTAAGTTTGACATGCCTGTTCTAGGGCTTTCACAATGCTTTTTATCGTCAAACTATACACTTAAAATCTGTTTATTTTACTGTATGCAATTTCACCTAATTTTTTAAAAATTATTGTTATCTGGGTCCAACCCCCCAGAAATTCTAAAGTATTTGGTCTAGCAGTAGCATGTGTGTGGAGTGCTTATGCATGTTTTAAAGCTCCCCGTGTGATTGTAATTTGCAGCCAAAGTTCAGAACCACTTTTTAGAGTCTAGATGAGGGGTTCCCAACATGGGGCACACGCCCCTCAAGGGGGCAATTTGATT
The DNA here is from genome assembly GCF_963455305.1 of Plecotus auritus. Lineage (NCBI taxonomy): Eukaryota > Metazoa > Chordata > Mammalia > Chiroptera > Vespertilionidae > Plecotus > Plecotus auritus. Next base: position 73,367,692 of record NC_137771.1, read on the forward strand.
TTTAAGGCGGACAATTCGAGAATGAGTTATTAACCATGAACGTTTTGCATTTGTTATGGTTCTAGGGCAGGGGTGGGCAAACTTTTTGACTCGAGGGCCACAATGGGTTCTTAGACTGGACCGGAGGGCCGGAACAAAAGCATGGATGGAGTGTTTGTGTGAACTAATATAAATTCAAAGTAAAGGAGCAGAGGGGAGAGCAAGAGAACCCTCCGCTCTTTCGGCTCCGCGGGCCGGATAGAACAGCCGAACGGACCAGATCCGGCCCGCGGGCTATAGTTTGCCCACGGCTGTTCTAGGGGCCTCATATACAGTATATAAATATACTAGAGGCCCGGTGCATGAAAATTCATGCACTGGAGTGGGGGTCCCTCAGCCTGACCTGCCCCCTTCTCACAGTCTGGGAGAACCTCAGGGGTGGGAGGCGACCCGGTGATCAGGGGAAGGCAACGCCCCCATCACACCTCTGCTGCTGCCACTGCCAGCAGCGCAAGCCTTGGCCAGCCCTGGTTACCTGACCCTCGGGCGGCCCTGGGAGGCTGGGCAATCACCATCCGAGGCTTGCCTGTGCCTCGGGCCAGCCCTGGGCAGCTGGGTAGCCAACATCCGAGGCTTGCCTGCACCTCAGGGCAGCCCTAGCTGGCTGGTGGGTTGAGGGGACTGGGGGACTCCGGAGGCAGGTATGCAGAGCGGCCGTGCCATGCACCTGCCACCCCAACGGGGCTGAGGAGACTGGGTGCCGCCATCTTGAGGCTGTTGGCGCCACCATCTTTGAGAGTGTGGCAGTCAATTAGCATATTCCCTCCTTATTGGCTGTGGGCACCACCATCTTTGTGAGAGCATGATGGTCAATGAGCATATTCCCTCTTTATTAGATAGGATATTGTGACATATTTACACATTTCAGTTCTCTGTTATATGTTTTGAAACTTTATTTGCTATTTTTTCATATCACTTCATATTATTAATTTTTTTTAACTATTTCTTAGTGATTTCTTCCTCAGTAGTTCAACTGTCCTTTCATTCTTTTATTTTTCTCTTTCATGGATATTCTTTTGAAGCTTGTTTAGACCAAGTTAATGGCTTTTTAGGCTTCCTCCACATGAATAGGAGCTCACTTTTTTTAAAGAATTATATGTCGCCCTAACCGGTTTGGCTCAGTGTATGGAGCATCGGCCTGTGGACTGAAAGGTCCCAGGTTCGATTCCGGTCAAGGGCATGTACCTTGGTTGGGGGCACATCCCCAGTAGGAGGTGTGCAGGAGGCAGCTGATGGATGTTTCTCTCTCATCGATGTTTCTAACTCTCTATTCCTCTCCCCTCCTCTCTGTAAAAAATCAATAAAATATATTAAAAAAAAAAAAAGAATTATATGTCACAGGGGTCGGGGGAGCATCAGGATTTTAAAGATGCTTGGGTGGGATATGGCCAAAAAAAAAGGTTGGGAACCACTGGTCTAGATTATTAGGGTAAATCTCTAAATCAGTAAGCCCCACTTATAAGCTCAGGGCTTCCAAACAGCCTTTAGTCACCATGCTTAATTATGAAGAAACAATAAAAAAATTAATAGACCTCTGTGGAGGGCCTCTACTGCTGAAACTACACTGAGTGGCCAGATTATTATGATCTCTGAACGCATAATAATCTGGGCACTCTGTGTGTGTGTGTGTGTGTGTGTGTGTGTGTGTGTGTGTGTGTGTATTAGAGGCCCGGTGCATGAATTCGTGCATGGGTGGGGTCCAGCCAGCCTGGCCAGGGGGAGGGGACACGGTTGGCCGGCCTGCCTGCTGGCCGAACTCCTGGTCGAGGGGACAATTTGCATATTAGCATTTTATTATATAGGATATGGACTGAGTGTCAAGATTATTATGCGTTCAGATATCATAATCTGGCCACTCAGTGTATATCAAATAGGAAAAAAAAAGGTAACTTGGGAGAAACTATGCAAGGGAAAGAAAGCTTAAACTACATTTAACATTATCAGGTAAGAGAAGACATGGACATGGCATCCATGAGACAAGAAAAGAGATGGAGGAATAGGTAACTAAGTAAAGGAGGGGAAGCTAAACTTTCAGGTCTGCAGAAGGAAATATTGTCAATAAGTGATTTGCCTCACTAACAGAACCTCAGTAAAGCTCAGCACTTGGAAGTCTCCAATTATACAGTCAGTGGGGGAGAGGTATGGAGCTGAAGAGCAGGTTAGTGATTTAAAGTCTGTACACAAACCCTCCAGTTTCCCTACTCCACCATTCACATATTCTCATTACATTTAATTTGTGGAAACACAGAGACTCCAGACTCAAGAAGAGAAAAGTGATGCTCAAGGGTGAAAGCCAAGGGATTAAGCAGAAGTATAGTGCTCCCCCTTTATCCACCTGCCAGTTTACCCTCCTACCTGCAATAAACCACAGTCTGAAAGTATTAAATGGAAAATTCCAGAAATAAACAATTCGTAAGTTTTAAATTGCACGCCGTTCTGAATAGTGTGATGAAATCATGCACCATCCCACTCTGTCCACTCCATTTCTCCCAGGACATGAATCACCCCTTTGTCCAGTATATTCACGCTGTCTACACAGCCAGACCATTAGTCACTTAGTATCCATCTCAGTTATCAGATCGACTGTGGAAGTATCACAGTGTTCAAGTTACCCTTATTTTATTTAATAATGACCCCAAAGTGCAAGAGTAGTGATGCTGGCAATTCAGATATAAAAATGAAAAGCCGTAAAGTGCTTCCTTTAAGTGAAAAGGTATGCATGTGCAGGGAAAACATAGCACATAGTGTATAGGATTCAGTACTATTCATGTTTCAGGCTCCCACTGGGAGGCCTTGGAAGGTATTCCCTGTGGATAAGGGAGACTACTGTATGTATAGTGAATGGTAGCTCCCACCCACAGACCACGTCCTTTGCCTAGCTCTCACAACACTAAAAGCTGGATGGAGCCCTGACCGGTTTGGCTCAGTGGAGAGAGCACCGGCCTGCAGACTGAAGGGTCCCGGGTTCGATTCCGGTCAAGGGCATGTACCTTGGTTGCGGGCACATCCCCAGTAGGGGGTGTGCAGGAGGTAGCTGATCGATGTTTCTCATCGATGTTTCTAACTCTCTATCCCTCTCCCTTCCTCTCTGTAAAAATCAATAAAATATATATTTTAAAAGCTGGATGGATATTGTACCTCCCCCCAGTTTAATTTAAATGCCCCCTTTGCATGCAGTCAAACCAATTTTTATCATAGCGTTTTTCCTGGTGGAGGACAAAGGTCTTTCTCGAATATCTACAACTCCTCCTAGACCAGTGGTCGGCAAACTCATTAGTCAACAGAGCCGAATATCAACAGTACAACGAATGAAATTTCTTTTGAGAGCCAAATTTTTTAAACTTAAACTTCTTCTAACGCCACTTCTTCAAAATAGACTCGCCCAGGCCGTGGTATTTTGTGGAAGAGCCACACTCAAGGGGCCAAAGAGCCGCATGTGGCTCACGAGCCGCAGTTTGCCGACCACTGTCCTAGACTCTAAGTTTCTTAAGGGGAGCAGCAGCATTTTTTAAATATATATATTTTATTGATTTCAGAGTGGAAGGGAGAGAAAGAGAGAAAGAAACATCAATGATGAAAGAGAATCATTGATCAGCTGCCTCCTGCACACCCACTACTGGGGATGGAGCCTGCAACCCCAGCATGTGCCCTGACTGGGAATCAAACTGTAATCTCCTGGTGCATAGTTCAACGCTCAACCACTGGGCCACACTAGCCAGGCCAGAGCAGCATCTTAATCAGCACTGTATTCCCCAGAGCTTAACACAGTGACTGTCAATATACTAAACACTCTATAAATCTTTAATTGGTCCCAAACACTGGAGATACAATAAATAAATAAATAAAATATAAATAAAAAAATTTTTTAAACCTTGGAAAACTAGAACATACAAAATGTATTTGAAGATTAAAGACTGTTTTTCCAGAGGTCCTCCTACCAAAAAAAAAAATCTGTTTTATTTCTATATACCAGCCACAAATGTTTTTAAATACGATTTATAATAACATCAAAAAATATCAAGTACCTAAGAATAAATATCAAAAGATGTGCAAGATTTTTCCTCTGTAATAAAACATTACTGAGGAAAAATTTAAAAGACCTAACCAAATGGAGGAATATACCATTCTTATAAATTGGAAAGCTCAATGTTGTTAAGATGTCAATTCTTTCCTAATTGATATATAGATTCAATTCTGATTTCCAAAATTTGTAGAAATTAACAAGCAGATAATAAAAAAGTGCCACACATTGCAGAGGGGCAAGGATGGTATAAACGGTGCTGGGTCAAATAGATACCCACAAAGTAAAAAGTGGACCCTGACCCCTTACAATCCAGCTGCAATTTACTGTACATTGATTATACACTTTAAATATGAAAAGTAAAACAAAAGAAAACTTCTATAAAGTAACATAGGAAAGTATCTTCGTATTCTTAGTCTAGGCATAGATTTCTTAAATAGGGTACAAAAAGTAGTAATCATAAAGGAAAAGATTAAGTATATTTCATTAAAATTGAGAATTTCCACTCCTCCAAAAAAGCCATTAAAAGAGTGAGGAGGCAAGATACTGAGTGGAAAAGATAAACTATATATATATATATCTCCCAGGAAGGACTCATGGGAGATACACACACACACACACACACACACACACAACCACAATTACCAAGAAAATGCAAAATCAAACCACACTGGTATATCCCAGAACAGCAAAAGTTTTAAGAAAGTGACAAGCATCAGGAAGGATGTGGGGTAACTGGAATATTACTCCCTGCTAATTGGTGCAACCACTTCGGGGAAATGTTCAACCGTGCCGAATATTAAAGTTTTATCATTCACATACCTCACAAACCAACAATTCCACCCCGAGATATGAACCCCAACCAAGTAACGCTCTGTTTCTTGATCTGTAATGGTACAGTTAGGGAAAATTCTTTACCTGCACACTTAGGATTGTGCACTTTTTTCTATACATCATACTTCGATGAGTTTTCTAAGATTTCTTTGGCACGAAGTTCTCAGACACCTAAGGCTAGTATTTTAGAACAGAAAAGGAGCTTCTTGTGAACTCCAAAACTAATAAAATGAAAAATAGCTATTAACATTATCAGCCCAGAACAAAGGTAAAACCTACCAACAGATAATTTTTCTTGATCTTCGGGAAGCACTGGGATTTCTTTCTTTTCAGCAAAGAAAGGAGTTTATTATTCTACACTGTACCCCAAAGAAAAGCCATCTGTGCAAGAAAATGCTGCTTTTCGAAATCACCTCTAAAAGCAATGGGTGGGAGAAAAGCGAAGGAACGAACCATTCCAAAAGTTTTCATTAACTCTTTGGTGAAAGGATGTCAACTGAGTTAGATCTAAGACAACCGAAAGACACAAAGAAATCACAGCAACTCTAAGCGAACACCAACACCACAATCCAACCTCCCGGAAATTCTGCGGTTAAGCTGAGGCTTGCCCCGCTAGTCATAAGGTGATTCAGTGATGGCTACAGCCGCTCCCCAAGAGCATCCTTGGGAGGCACCTGGCTTGCGCATCACCTGCCTGGACACTCGGCCTCGCGCAGAATCCCGGAGGCCAAAAAAAGACGCTACCTTTGCTAGGGGCGCGGGCGGTCTCGCCCCGTCAGGTCACCCAGAGGGAATGGACTTCTGCCTGAAGGGCGGGCATGCGAGGACAGTACCCCCCCACCACGGGATTTTCGAGGAAGCGCCCCGAAGCTGCCCCATCCCTCCACCTCCCACTGGCGCATTTCTTCCCCAGCTCCCCAGGGAAAAATGTCCCGGGCCGCAGCGGCCACAGAGAACTTAGGCCCCGGCGGCGCCGGACGCGCCCGCCCCGCTCGCGCCTCAAGTTTGGTGACGGCCCCCACCGCGCGACTCGGCCCCGCCGTGCACCCCGCGGAACCCGGGCACGCGGCCCGCCCGGCTGGCGGGGCACCTCTCACCTTGGAAACGTTGGCTGGACTCCGCGGTAAACATTAACTTCCCATCCAGCCGGCAGCCGCGCCGCCGCGTCCCCGCGCCTCGGCCCCGCTCCCAGCTCTGCGGGCCGCCCTCCCGCCCTCTCTGGAGCGCCGCGCGCACTCTGGAGCTCAAGGGCGCCTCCGACCCTCACGCACCCCTCCCGGCGCCACCACTGTCTCCACAACGCGACCCCGATCCTGCAGGCGCGCGGGTTCCTCCGGGGTCCGGCCCGGCCGCGTCAGGGAAGCCCAGAGCGCAGGCGCGGCAGGGCCTTAAAGAGCCCGGGCCGCCTCTACCGCATAAAAGGTTCGAGCAGGTTAGGGGCCGGGCTGGCCGAGAAAAGGAGAAGCCGAAGCGATTGGACCGTCGGGAACGGGGGCGGAGAAATCCCGCTCCCTCCTCCGCCTTTTTCAAAGCACCAACCCTCGGTCCTACAAATTGCTGACTTCCTCTGTCTCTTAGAACCACCCCCGCATGTGAGAGCTGCACCGGGCACACCACTCCGGAGCCCGAAGCGACCCCGCGCTTGGGGCCGCGGGCCTCGCACCGCCACACCGTCCGCGCGCCTGCCTCCCAGGCCGCGGCACCGATGCAGATGCGCAGGTTTCCAAAGGCTGCCGGAGCTCCCCGAGAGGTGACCTAGGTCTCTGTCACAAACAATAATCAATTTGTAAATGGCACTTGTGGTTGCAAATCACTCTACCATCAGTCCACTCGACTCGCTGGGTTTCTGCAGTCCCGCAGGGGGGCAGAACCTGGGAACAAACATGTGAGGTCCAGCCGGGCAGCCGTCCAATATCAACCAGGAAATTCTTAGAAGGAAAGAACGTACTTAGTAGAAACAACCTACTAATTCTGGTCTAATCCCAGGAAAAACAAGCAAGAAAAACAATAAAGGCAATCTAAATTACTTTAATGATACATTTATTTTTTTAATTTTAAAAAATGCCCTATAACAATAATTACACATTTAGAAGTGACAAAATGTTAGTAATTATCAGCACAAAAAAAAAACCTCCAAAATTATTTTCTAACTTAATTTTATAATCTCCAGATGGGGTTCCACTGTAATAAACATTTCAAAAAAAAGGAAAACTCCATATTTTTAACAAGATTGATAAACACCAAAAAGTAGTAAGTTCCACCCAGTTAAAATTTTAAAAGCTTGAAATTCTATGAGGCAAATTTTTCCATAACTTTAAACTATGTCATTATGTGAAGTTAATTTCAATTAATTTAATTGCAACTGAATCCATCCTATATAATAAAAGGCTAATATGCAATCCACCTAAGGGCGGAATGACCGGTTGCTATGACGTGCACTAACCACCAGGGGGCAGATGCTCAACGAATGGAGCTGCCCCCTGGTGATCAGTGCGCTCCCACAGGGGGAGCGCCGCTCAGCCAGAAGCCAGGCTCATGGCTGGCAAGCGCAGTGGTGGCGGCGGGAGCCTCTCCTGCCTCCATGGCAGCACTAAGGACCCCTTGGTGGACATCCCCCGAGGGGTCCCGGACTACAAGAGGGCACAGGCTGGGCTGAGGGACTCCCCCCACCCACCCCCTGTTGCATGAATGTCGTGCACCAGGCCTCTAGTCTTGTATAAGAAACCTAAGACACTTGATAATCTACCTCTCCCTCCTATTTTTCATCTATCAGAAAATCCTATTGATTTTACCTCCCAAATTTTCCTTGAATTTGTTATCTTCTATCTTTTCCATCACCATCCTAATCTAAACTACCTTTGGGGGGAGAGGGAATACTAATCTAGTCATCTAGTTGGTTTATTCACATGCTTCTTGCCCCTCTTTAATGTCATCTTCACATAGGCTATGTAAGGCTACATCACCCTGTCATTTCCCAGCATAGACCACTTCTATAGCTTCCCATTCTCTGAGACAAAACCCCTTAACTAACCAAGCCCTGCATAGTCAGGTGCCTTGCCCACCTCTCGACTTCTTCTCACTGCTCATGATAGGGAAAATGTGACATTTTGGGGGGCTTGCAATCTGAATCTAGTCACTGCCCCTTTAATTATCTGGTCCTGCAAGACCTGTTTACCCAAAATACTACTCCCATTTTAGAGAGGCCATAAACCATCCCCAGACGGAGTTATCAGTGCTGGTGCCAGGCCAGGCCTTGAGATGTGGTCCCACTGCCCCCATCCCAGCACATGGGCTTTTTGCAAAGCCCACAAAAGGTCCGGAAGTATAATCCATATTTGGCAGACAAAGAAACCAAAGGGGTATAAAGGGAAAGCTTTCTCCATATTGGGGGGGCTCAGGATTTGGAGAGAAACAGACTCCCCGCAGTCACTGTACCGGTACATGTGAAATGTCTGAAAATAAATGGGTTTTTTCCTGTGCCTCCAGTACTCCTGCGTATTTTTCAGTCGCCTGGTAAATTCTGTAACACTCAGGCCACATTCCATTTTGCTGTCCCTGTTCCAGCCACACTGGTCTCTTCCAATCCCTCAAAATTTCCTCTTTCCACAGAGCTTTTGCATGTGCTTTGTTTGCTCTGTACCTGGAAAGCTCTTCAACCCTCATTCTTCTGATTTCAGCTCTAATATCTAACTCTGAGAAGCACCTTCAGAGTGCTTTGGTAACTTCCTAATACACTGCACTGACACTAATTGTATGACTATTTTGGTGAATTTTTGCTTCCCCTGCTAGACTACTACCTCCATAAAGCCTGGAACTTGGTTTTCTTTGGTTCATAGTTGTATTTCCATAGTTGTTCAATACATATTTGTTTAATCAATGAATGAGTCTAATAGAACGCTACAACTTGAACAACATGTGACTTAAAGGTTACGTATGTCATAGAAGGGCAAACGGTCACAATTTGACATTTGAAATCAGAGTCTAAAAAGAACTCCAGCTACTTTAAAAGTGACTTTATATCTTTTTAGCTGGGTTGTCACAGATTCTTTGGGTAACCTTCAAACCTGAGTTCTCAAAGCACTTTATATAAACCCCTGAATGTGATAGCTATGAAACTAATAACATTGGTTGCTCCAACGGAGGAAGATTGGGTGACTAGAGGACAGCCTGGGAAGGAGACTTGACTGCCTGCCCTTTTGTACCTTTTTAATTTCAAACTATTAAATATACTACCTATTCAAAAGTAAATAAATCACGCAAAGAATGCACACTGTATGATTCTACTTGTTTGAAATTCTAGAAAAGGCAAAACTAATAATTGCTGAAAAAATCATAACTGGTTGCCTCTGGCCCAGAATTGATGGGGAAGGAACATGAGGGAAATTTCTGGGTGATAAACACGGTCTATATCTTGATAGGGTGTGAATTACACAGGGATATTCACTTTGTCAAAAACGTACAGTTCACATTTAATGTAAATTTTACCTAAAAACTGTATAAAATAAATAACATCTATTATTTTTAAAATAAGCTAACACACAAGTTGAGGACTCTCTGTGTATGAGTATTGGCTAAGGGCTGTACCTACATTATTTCTGTTAGTCTTCATACTGTCCTCATGAGGCAGTTATTATTATTACCCCCTTGCATATGAGAAAACTAAGACTTAATAAATACCAAGTAACTTGCCCCTATTTTTACGAGTGGAAAATGGTGGGGCAGGGCTTTAACCCAGTTCGTCTCATGCCAGTAGTGGTTTAGTATATTACTTACCCTCAAGAACTTTGCAATTATTGAAATCATATTGTGTCTTAGCCTTCACAGTAGCCCCAGCACTTTGCATAGTACCTTTTCAGTATATAATGAATAAATGATAAAGAACAAGCTTGGTGTTGATTTTATTGGTACAAATTATATGTTTTTCATTAATACTGTGTGTGTAGTCTAGTCTAAATAATCAGCACCGCTGTGCTAAGTTCCTTAGATGTATTATCTCAAATGAGGTCATTGGCCTGAGGAGACAAGCTTGTACCATTAGCTCTGAGCTCCCAATACTACCCCTCATTTATTCCTTTCCTTCACTCACCCTGAGCTCATCAATTTATTTGATGAAACAGCTTACACTTTGATTTTTTTCACTGAAATAGCTAAATCTAACCAGAGAAATAGCTCATTCTAACCTCTCACAAGCACTTGAGCACTTGCGTAAGTGAAATTCCATTGTGTGAATTCCACACCACCGCCACCTCTGCTCCAGCTCTCTGCCACTCGGCTCTTCACTGTCTGGAACTTCGAACTACAATAGAGGATAGAGGCAGAATGGGTGCAGTGAGCAGTGCCTCCTCAGAGAAGTTTAACTTAAGGTAAATTCACTTGGCAATTCAAAGTTGTCTGTGTTCAAATGCTGCACACACTCAGCATTGCTTTGTGTCACTGTCACAGAAAGGAAGGTCTGAGCTCTATCTCTAAATCTGGCAAGAACACCATGCTCTCAACGGCCAAAGGTGTTTTATAAGTCAGCCTTGTGAACCTCATTGCTCAAGAAACGGAAAGCAAGGGAGCCATTCCCCTGGGACGCAAAAACTGTCCAGGGTACAGAAGAGGAACTCACCAGTGGAGTCAAGCCACTGATGAATAACACCCCACCCTCACCCTGGGCAGCTAGCATTTGGGGCTTCCTTGGAGAACCAGGACCTATCAGTGACCTTCTAGGATTGCTGTGTCCAAAACAGCATGTGACTATTTATGTTTAAACTTCAATTAAAAGTTCAGTTTCTCTCACACATTTCAAGTCAAGTGCTCAATAATAGCCACAGGTGGCCACTAGCTACTATCTTGCACAGCACCAATACAGAACATTTCCATCCGTCAGAAAGTTCTCTTGGCAGCACTATTCTAGAAAAAGGAAACAACACTCCATTGAGACTCGCAGCTAATGTTCAAATATGTTTTTTTGCTTTGGGAAAAAGAAGGCCAACAATAAAATAGCCAACAAAGCAATAACTCTTGGCTCATTGCTTTCCACACACGATAGCAAAAGGCAATCAAGCACAAAAGCTGTGGCCTCTCCATGTATTGAGATTCTAAGAATGGCTTTAGCCTCACCAGTTTACCTCCATCACATTCCACTGTTTGCGAGGCTCATTATCTTAGGAAAGAAGACAATTCTGTTGACATCCCTTGGCACTTGTATACAGGTGGAAACTAGATCTGCCATAGTTGTGGTGAAGAACAGGCCCTCTGGCTCTGGAGTTTGGACATGGTTTCTTTATGTGATATTAAGATATTCACACTATCAACCCAATACAGCTTTTGAAGTTGTGCCACCAAAATGGGACATCAATTGCCAGTTTCCACCCCACCCATCAAAATGAGTTCATTCTTTTCTTGACTTTCTGAAATATCTATTTTAAAGCAAGGTAAAATTTAGTGCAACTAGAGTAGTAATTCCACTTAAACTTTCCAATTATCTGGGAGTTATTAGTAGCCTCTGTATTAATGCAAGTGACTAGATTATGACCTGAAATTTCAAGTGTGCTTGCCAAAGGTGTGCTTAGCCTCTTCAAGCTCCAAACTTCTCATCCATAAACTGGAGATAATAATAACAATATCTACTTAAGTACTAAAGTGACAATAAAAAAAAAGTCATATATGCAAGGCACAAAGCATTCAACAAATGGAAGCTATTATAATTGCTATTATCCAAAGCCACAAAACACCAACGTGCAAAATTTAAAAGACAGATTTTAAAAAAATGACTCTGAAGTACATAAATCCTGACTTTACCTGCTAATTGTCTGGCTTTTATCCTCCGTAAGCTTCAGTTTCTTAATCAGGCAACTAAGGATAAGAGTTGCTAACAACAGATGTGTTGGTGAAATGTGTTATTTTATGTGAAAATGATTTAATAACACTAAGTCAAGTACAAATTTCTGGCCCAACTCCACAAAAATGATAAGGAAGCTATGTTAGGAAGGTGTTGCTTTACAGTAAAATTAATTTAGCTTTTATTATGGACTGCACTCCTCAACATGACTGGGAAGCAACCACTGCCGATGTCATCGCTGAAAAGCCACACAATCATCAACATTGCCATCAAATAGAATTTGTGAGCTAATACAGTGGTAACCAGTCATCTTAGTCAGCTACTCTTTTTCTCCACATGAGAAATTTGAAGCCTGTACAGACATGTCAGGTCTCCTCTGAGAATGTGCATTCGAAAAAGATAGCCAGCAGGCACTTACAGCAAAGAGAGGAATGCTATTGAATTACAAAAAGTCAGTTACTAATAGACCTTTCTTACAGGCGTGGAATTAAACCTAACACTTCATAAATTCTTGTTCATCACTCGAATGGCCACAATACAATGAGATAATATTCTTAAAATAAAACTGAAGAAATGTTAACAAGCTGTTCCTGTGTTTTGAAGATTTAGAGAAGAAAAAAAACCCTAACTCAATAACAAAATATTTCCTGTTGCAGTAATTACATTTTTATGTGTTAATGTAAAATTAAATGTTGTTTTAGGCATTTACCTTTTTCCCCCTAGAGTTTCTAAAGGCAGCAGTCATTTTGGTGGTAACCATGATAAGCAGAGAAAACAGAGAGACCAGGGATTTGAGTGGAATTTATAGCTGACTCATAGGGAGTGTTTACAACGACATTGCCACTGGGATCCACCCACTTTACACCCTTTCATTTCCACCCTACGCATTTGTTAGATAGAACCTTTAGGAGAAGCTAGGAATGTGGAGGACTAGGAAAGCAGTAACCAAAGTTGTTTGGTCTTAGGAGTGCTAATTGATTTGGTTTTTCTTCCTCCTTTCTCCCTCCCTCCCTCCTTTTCTTCCTTTCTTTCTTTTTCCTTCCTTCAGTGACCTGATTCGTCTCCAAATGACAACTCTATATTAACTGTTAATGTGTTTGGGGTGCTGATACTGAGACATTGGCTACCCGTTTCCATATATTAGGTAGTTTCAACTCTTAGAACTGGATGCTAGACAGAAATATTAATTAGGGTGAAATTTATTTTCTGGTTATGTTTTTACTCCTTAGCTGAGGTTATAGAACACTGCAGGCTTTTGTGTTCTAGAAATGGGTGTTGCATTTGTGTTACTCAAGGCTATTAACTGAGAATTCACTATAAAATACAGAAGCAAGTGATATACTAGCACCTTGTGAGAGACATCAAAATAACACTATTCCATTCTCCATTATTATTTCATTCTCTTGAAAGAGATCTGATAAAGTATATTGGTTTTTAAAGAAAGTCTCTCTACTAATGATAGCTTTTTAAAAAAATATTTCCCCTGTCCCTTTTTTATTTTGGAAATTATTTTTTTCTTGAGTTTATTGGGGTGACATTGATTAATAAAATTATATAGGTTTCAAGTGTACAATTCTGTAATATATCATCTATATATTGTATTGTGTGTTCACCACCCAAAGTCAAGTCTCCTTCCATCACCATTTATTGCATACTCTCCTACCTGCCCTCAACCCCCCTTGACCCTCTGGTAATCACCATACTATTATCTGTGTCTCTGAGTTTTTTTTTTGTTTGTTTAATCTTTTCACTGTTTTGACTACATCCCCCCAAAACCATTCCCTCTGATAGCTGTCAGTCTGTTCTCTGTATCTATGAGTATCTTTCTATTTTGCTTCATTGTTTGCTTTGTTCATTAGACTCCACATATAAGTGAACTCATATGGTTTTTGTCTCTCTGACTGGCTAATTTCACTTAGCATAATGTTCTCCAGGTCCATCATGCTGTTGCAAAAGAAAGATTTCCTTCTTTTTTAGAGCTGAGTAGTATTCCATTCTATAAATGTACCACAGCTTTCTTATCCACTCATCTACTGATGGGCACTTAGGCTGCTTCCAAATCTTGGCTATTATAAATAACGCTGCAGTGAACATAGGGGTGCATATATTCTTTCGAATTAGTGTTTTGGGTTTCTTAAGATATATTCCAAGATGTGGAATCACTTGGTTATAATTAATTTTAATTTTAATTTTTTGAGGAAAGTCTATACTACTTTCCAAAGTGGCTGCACCAATCTTCATTCCCACCAGCAGTGAACTAGTGTTCCCTTTTCTCTACATCCTTGCCAGTACTTGTTGTTTGTTGATTTTTTTTTAAATATATTTTATTGATTCTTCACAGAGAGGGACAGAGAGTTAGAAACATCGATGAGAGAGAAACATCGATCAGCTGCCTCTTGCACAACTCCCACTGGGGATGTGCCCGCAACCAAGGTACGTGGCCCTGACCGGAATCGAACCTGGGACCCTTCAGTCCGCAGGCAGACGCTCTTATCCACTGAGCCAAACCGGTTTTGGCGATTTTTTCTTTTATGATAGCCATTCTGACAGGTGTGAGGTGATAGCTCATTGTGGTTTTAATTTGCATTTCTCTGATGATCAGTGACTTTGAGTATTTTTTCATATGCCTCTTGGCCATTTATATGTCCCCTTTTGGAGAAGGTCTATTCAGGTCTTCTGCCCATTTCTTAATTGGATTGTTTGTCTTCCTTTTGTTGAGTTGTATGAGTACTTTATATATTTTGGATATTAACCCCTTATCAGATGTATCATTGGCAAATATGATCTCCCATACAGTGGGTTCCCTTTTCATTTTGATGGTGATTTCTTTTGCTGGGCAGAAGCTTTTTATTTTGATGTAGTCCCATTTGTTTATTTTCTCCTTAGTTTCCCTTTCCCTAGGAGATGTATCTGTAAATATATTGCTACGGAAGATGTCTGAGATTTTACTGCCTATGTTTTCCTCTAAGATTTTTATGGTTTCATGCCTTACATTTAAGTCTTTTATCCATCTTGAGTTTATTCTTGTGTATGGTGTAAGTTGGTGGTCTAGTTTCATCTTTTTACATGTGTCTGTCCAGCTTTCCCAACACGATTTATTGAAGAGACTTACTCCATTGTATGCTCTTGCCTCCTTTGTTAAATATTAAAAGCCCGTAATGGTGTGTGTCAATATCTGGGGTCTCTGTTCTAATCCATTGATCTACTAGTATATGCCTGTTCCTGTGCCAGTACCAGGCTGTTAGGGTTATAGTGGCTTTGTAGTATAGTTTGATAGCTGGCATTGTGCTCCCTCCTACTTCATTCTTCTTTCTCAAGATAGCTGCAGCTATTTGGGGTCTTTTATGGTTCCATATAAATTTTTGGAGTATTTTTTCTAGCTCTGTGAAGTATGCCATTGGTATTTTAATAGGGATTCCTTTGAATCTATAGATTTTTTTTTTGGTAGTATGGACATTTTAATGATGTTAATTCTTCCAATCCATGAACATGGTATACATTTCCATGAGAAACATTTTTTAATATTATAAACATTAGATGCCTAGCTGACTAAATATAGTCAATTAAATACACTCTTTTATCTCACTTAAATTTCTTGCACTATGGGTAACTATTTAACCTATCATCAGCATTTTCTCCCTCCATCTATTCTCCATCTATTTACACTAAGCTTCACCTTCCTAAAATTATAGTTTTATCAGATCATGATTAATAATAAGCTTCCTCTGATTTAAATTCAAGTACATAAACAGTAGAATCTACTTATATATTCCAATTAAAACTCAATGAAATGTTCTTCCCATATAAAAAGTATTTCTAAAGATGAAGCAAGAAGATCATTATGTCAGTGAATATTTATTGAAAATTATGCATCATTGGGACAAATTACCTCTGAAAAAGTTTGATCTGAGTAAGGAGCTAACTACATCCTATCAGGGATTTATATATTTCCCAGATCCTCCTCAACAGTAGAGGGAAAGGGGCCCAGCCAGTGTGGCTCAATGATTGAGTGTCAGCCTATGAACCAGGAAGTCACATGCCCCGGTTGCAGACTCTATTCCCACAGGAGCCACCAATCAATGATTCTCTCTCATCATTCGTGCTTCCATCTCTCTCTCCCTCTCCCTTCTGAAATCAATAAAAATATACATTTTTAAAAGAGAGTAGAGGGAAAGGGTGTGATCAAGATTAAGCAAAGAAACAGTGATCCTTAGGGTACCCGATAATTTACCAAGCCAAAAAGCCAAAAAGATGATGATAAGGAAGGAGGAATGCAACAATGAATGAAAACTGTTGATAAAAGCTTGGAGGACTGACTCAGAAGTCAAACTGAGGGGTCAGGATGAATTGGATATGATGTGAAACAAGTGACCATGAAACTGAAAGACTAGAATGAGGAGACAAATATTGAGCAGATATTGGTAAAATTTTGTATTGGTAGAGGGATGTTTCATCCTATTTTCCATGGAAGAAATAATGTGTGGAAGAATATGTAAAATCAGAGGTTCATTTGACCAAAATCTGAGTTTTATCCCATTTGTATCTCTACCTTCTCTATGTCTATGTTCAGGTGGCTCAATGTGTCTGGAGTAAAATGCACACCCATGCTGAGTGCTCTCATTTTAAATTAATGACCATAAATTTCAAATAGGTCATAGACAATGCTGGCACTCATACTATATTTCTCTAGAGAATTTATTTTTTCACGTTCCTATACAACTATTTCATACCTTCTCTTATCTCTTTAAACTGCCAATATTTTCTCCACCCTAACTCTCAAGTGATGACATTTCTTCTTGTTTCTCTGAGAAATTATAAGCACATTCTGAAAACAATGTCTACAGATTTCCAGCATATCTGCACAGCTACATGCTTTTGTGGACATATGCCCTGCCTTCTCTTTTGTAACAATGGATGAATCATCCATGTTTCCATGTGAAGCTAACTCTTCAGCTCAGGCACCAGATCTCATCCAGCCTACTCTGTGCTGTTGCTCTAGTAATTCTCCCCCTTCTCTACTGCACCTTTAATTTCCCCTCTCTGATTGATCTTTCCTGTCAGCATCCAAACATAATGTTATTTATATCATATTAAACACAAAAAACACTTTTTTTAACTAGTCCTCCATTATTCACCTTTCCTCTATAGCAAAA
This sequence comes from Plecotus auritus, assembly GCF_963455305.1. Classification (NCBI taxonomy): domain Eukaryota; kingdom Metazoa; phylum Chordata; class Mammalia; order Chiroptera; family Vespertilionidae; genus Plecotus; species Plecotus auritus. The sequence continues at coordinate 73,384,565 of NC_137771.1, forward strand.
TCCTTTCAAAGATTTATCTGTTTCTTTCCTCTTATTTTTTCTTAGACCCACTCCAGTCAGCATTTAGCCCACACTGTTTCATAGAAACAACCCATGATTACCAATGATTTTTATGTTGCCAAATCCAATGGTCATTTTTCTTGACCCATCAATAACAATTGACTCATTATTATTGAAATACTTTTTTTTCTTGCTTTTCCAGACTCTACATTCTCTTGGTTTCCCTTCTACTTCATTGTCTGCTACTTCTCAGTCCCTTTTGTTAGTTCCTCTTCTTCCCAACCTCTAATTGTGCCCTAGCTAAGATTCAGTTTTTGAGCCTCTTCTTTTTTTCATGTATACTCACTCCCTTAATTCAATTTCATGGTTTTAAATGTATTAGTAGATCTCTTCCCATTTTTAAATTTATTTTAGTGTTTTAGTTAATCCTCACTCGAGGATATTTTTTTTCATTGATTTTTAGAGAGTGGAAGGGAGGAAGCAAGGGGGAGAGAGAGAAACAGAGAGAGAGAAAGAAAAACATCAATAAGAGAGAGACACATAGATTGGTAGCCTCCACAAGTGCCCCAACTGAAGCCGTGATTGAACCTGCAACCCTTCAGTGTGTGGGCCAATGCTCTAACCACTGAAAACATTGGTCAGAGCTCTGATCCCATTTTTAGAAACAAATCAAATATAGGTATGTATTCATATACTCAGAACAGAAAGGAAATAGAACAAGAAATTAATGGTGGTTATCATTTGGTAATGAGATTACAATTGATTTTAATCTCTGTGCTTTTCTGTAATCACATTTTATACAATTAATGTGTAATGTTTCTGTAAGCAGATTTTTTAAAAAAGAACGATGCATGGCTGGAGGGATACAGAGAGTCTGACACAATAAACTGTAAAAATTCTTTCCCTACCCTGAGCATCAGAATACTTTGGAAATAATGAGAGACATGCAGATTTGAAGCAATTCTTTAAGGGTGGGGGAGAAAAAGCCTTGGCTAACAAAAACTAGGCCAACTTGCTTGCATTATCTAAGATGGGGCCTATTTATATTCCCCAGGCTCTGAATTGCTGAGATTCATGGATAGTCTTCTAGAGAAGTACAACGGAAAAGTCCAAAAACTCAAGGATCCCAATACTTGAATTCTTGGCTCTTGGATTTTCTTTGAAGTAGAGCAAAAATGTACTGAATATTCTTATCCTTAAAATTGGAATTTTAATAGTATTACAGAATTTTTCTTTTTAATTTTTTTACTAAGTAATATTTGCTTTAAAAAAGAATATTTATGTGTAATGAAAATCAACAATTAAAATAGAACTTTAAACCTAGGACTTTATCTGGTCTCTAAACATCATTACCAATATGTTTGTACATACCTGAGCCACTCCTTTTCTATCCTATTCCCTTGCTTTTCTCCCCAAGGAAAAGAAACACACTAACCTAAATGTTGTTATCATTCTTGTATCTATTTTAATAGTTTTGTTGGGGCATGCATTTTTTTCTGTACAAAAAACTAGTAGCAACTTTATTTTTCTTTAATTTTAATTGAATTTATTGGGGTGACATTAGTTAATAAAATGATATAGGTTTCAAGTATACAATTCTATAATGCATCATCTGTATAGTGTATTGTGTGTTCACCATCCAAAGTCAAGACTCTTTCCATGACTGTTTATCCCCCTTTTACCTTCTTCTACCTCCCTCACCCCCTTTCCCTCTTGTAATCACCATATTGTTGTCTATGTCTATGAGGTTTTATTTTGCTTATCCTTCACCTTATGAATAAGGTGTCACCTTATGAATAAGGTGTCTATGAGGTTTTATTTTGCTTATCCTTCACCCAGCCCCCCCCTCTCCTTCCCCTCTGACAGCTCTCAGTCTGTTTTCTGTAACTGAGACTCTTTCTATTTTGTTTGTTTATTTTGTTCATTATATTGCACATATATGTGAAACCATATGATATTTGTCTTTCTTTGACTGGCTAATTTCGCTTAGCATAATACTCTCCAGATGCAAAAGTAAAATTTCCTTCTTTTTTTATAGCTGAGTAGTATTCCATTGTGTAAATGTACCACAGCTTTTTTATCCACTCATCTACTGATGGGCACATGAAGAGGCAGCCAAAAATCGGGAGATAAAGAAATCCCAAATGAAAGAACAGGAGAAATCTCCAGAAAAAGGGTTAAATGAAATCGAGGCAAGCAATTTACCAGAAATAGAGTTCAAAAGAATGGTTATGAGGATGCTTAAGGAACTTAGCAAGAACTCCAAAAGCATGAAAAAAGGACATAAAAACCTTAAAAAAAGGGACCAATCAGAAATGAAGAATATCTGAAATGAAGAATACAGTAAAATAAATAAAAAGCAGGTTAGATGAGGCAGAGGACTGAATCAGCAGTTGGAAGACAAGGTAGCAGAAAACACTCAATAAGAGTAGCACCAAAAATAATGATAATAATTTTGTAAAATGAGAACAGTTTAAGAGACCTTTGGGACAACATGGAGCATAACAACATCTGCATCATAGGGGTGCCAGAAAGAGGAGAAATAGAGCATCGAGAACCTATCTGAAGAAATAGTGGCTGAAAACTTCCCTAACCTGATAAAAAAAAAAAAAAAAAGATACACAAGTCCAGGAAGTGCAGAGAATCCTAAACAAGATGGCCTGAAGAGACCCACACCAAGGCACACCATAATTAAAAGGGCAAAGGTTAAAAACAAGGAGAGAATTGTCTAAAAGCATCAAGCGAAAGACAGTTACCTACAAAGGAGCTCCCATAAGACTGTCACTGATTTTTTACAGAAACATTTCAGCCACGAAGGGATTAGCAGGAAATATTCAAAGTCATGAAAAGCAGGGACCTACAACCAAGACTACTTTATTCAGCAAGGCTGTCATTTAAAATTGAAAAAGAAATAAAGAGCTTCCCAGACAAGAAAAAGCTAAAGGAGGTGTTGTGTGTTTTTTTTTTACCACCAAATCAGTATTATATAAAATGTTTAAGGGTCTTCTTTAAGAAGAAGAAGAAAACAAACAAACAGAGGAACATAGTTATAAAGAATAAAAGAGCAATAAATATGTACCTATCAATAATTATTTTAAATGTAAATGGCTTAAATACTCCAAGCAAAAGACAGAATAGCTGAATGAATAAGAAAATAAATCAAACATATATATAAATTTGTATATATATATTAGAAGCCCGATGCACGAAGATTCATGCTAGAATGGGCCTTCCTTTCCCTGGCTGCCGGCACCACCTTTCCACTCCAGCCTTCTTTCCACTCTGGGAGCCATCTCTTTCCACTCTGGGAGCCGCCTCTTTCCGCTCCGGCCTTGCCTTCCCACACTGCCCAGAGGCCCTGAGAGACCGGGGGTGGCGTGGAACGCCTGCCCCCCCATCACTCACGCCTGTGTATGCAAATTAACCACCATCTTTGTTTGGTTAATTTGCATATCATTCCTGATTGGCTGGTGGACGTAGTGGAGGTACGGTCAATTTACATGTTTGTCTATTATTAGGTAAGATGAGAGAGAGAGAGAGAGAGAGAGAGAGAGAGAGAGAGAGAGAGAGAGTCTACAAGAGACCCACCTCAGAAAGAAAGATACACACAAACTAAAAGTAAAGGGATGGAAAAAGATTGATATCAGACAAAATAGACTTTAAAACAACGGATATAATAGGAGACAAAGAAGAATACTACATAATGATAAAGGGAGCAATCCAACAAGGGAATATAACCATTGTAAACATTTATGTATCCAACATAGGAGCACCCAAACATATAAAGAAAATCTTGATGGACATAAAGGGAGAGATTGACGGTAACACAGTCATAGTAGGGGATTTTAACAAGGTAAAAAGACAATCCACTGAATGGGAGAACATATTTGCCAATGATACATCTCATTAGGGGTTAATATCCAAAATGTATAAAGAACTTATACAACTTCAAAACAAACAATCCAATTAAAAAATGGACAAAGGACCTAAATAGACATTTCTCCAAAGATATACAGATGGCCAAAAGACATTTGAAAAGATGCTCAACATCACCAATCATCAGAGAAATACACATTAAAACCACCGCAAGATATCACCTCACTACAGAAAACAGTATGGAGTTTCCTCAAAAAATTGAAAATGAGCCCTGACCTGTTTGGCTCAGTGGATAGAGCGTCGGCCTGCAGACTCAAGGGTTCCAGGTTCGATTCCAGTCAAGGGCATGTACCTTGGTTACGGGCACATCCCCAGTAGGGAGTGTGCAGGAGGCAGCTGAATCGATATTTCTAACTCTCTATCCCTCTCCCTTCCTCTCTGTAAAAAAATCAATAAAATATATTTTTAAAAAAATTAAAAATGAAACTTCTGCCCTAACCAGTTTGGCTCAGTGGATAGAGCGTTGGCCTGCAGACTCAAGGGTCCCAGGTTCGATTCTGGTCAAGGGCATGTACCTTGGTTGCGGGCACATACCCGGTGGGGAGTGTGCAGGAGGCAGCTGATTGATGTTTCTCTCTCATCGATGTTTCTAACTCTCTATCCCTCTCCCTTCCTCTCTGTAAAAAATCAATAAAATATATATATTTTTTTAAAAAATGAAACTTCTGTTTGATCCAGCAATCCCACTTCTAGGAATATATCCTAAAAAACCCAAAACACCAATCAGAAAGAATATATGCACTTCTATATTCATAGCAGCGTTATTTACAATAGCTAAGATTTGGAAACAGCCCAAGTGCCCATCAGTAGATGAATGGATAAAAAGCTGTGAACATTTACACTATGAAATACTATGCAGCTGTAAAAAAGAGGATCTCTTACCCTTTGGGACAGCATGAATGGATTTGGAAAAATTATGCTAAGTGAAATAAGCCAATCTGAGAAAGACAAATATCACATGATCTCACTTATTTGTGGAATCTAATGAACAAAATGAATTGACCAACAAAATAAGACCCGAAGCATGGAGGCATGTAACAGACTGACATACCTTGATGTGGGGTTGGGGGGACAAGAAGGGATAAACCAAAGATCTTATATACTTATATGCATAACCCATGGATGTGGGCAATAAGGTAGTGAAGAGCTGAGGGGGTGGGTAGGACTGGGAGGAGGGGGATAAAGGGGTAGGGAGATGGGAGATATCTGTAATACTATCAACAATAAAAAATATATTAAAGCCGAAACCGGTTTGGCTCAGTGGATAGAGCGTCGGCTTGCGGACTGAAGGGTCCCGGGTTCGATTCCGGTTAAGGGCATGTACCTTGGTTGCGGGCACATCCCCAGTGGGAGGTGTGCAGGAGGCAGCTGATCGATGTTTCTCTCTCATCGATGTTTCTAACTCTCTATCCCTCTCCCTTCCTCTCTGTAAAAAGAAATCAATAAAATATATATAATATATATATATATATATATATATATATATATATATATATATATAAATGTTTCTCACTTTGGCAATCCACACTGGTACTATGCGTGTTAGGCTTCCTTTTATTCAGAATGTCTTCAAAGCATAGTAATGCCTTGTTTTTCAGTACTTTTAAGCAGAGTGTAAAATGAGTGGTTTTTGAGTCATTTGACAAGTTGAGTTTTTAATTTCTGAATCATTTATATGAGTAATGTCTAAACAAATTCTGCTTAAGTAACTACTTCATTGCCCAAATGCAGCAATTAGTTTATCTGAGTTTTATTTTTATTTTTTTAAATATATATTTTATTGATTTTTTACAGAGAGGAAGAGAGAGGGATAGAGAGTTAGAAACATCGATGAGAGAGAAACATCGATCAGCTGCCTCCTGCACACCCCCCACTAGGGATGTGCCCGCAACCAAGGTACATGCCCTTGACCGGAATCGAACCTGCGACCCTTCAGTACGCAGGCCGACGCTCTATCCACTGAGCCAAACTGGTCAGGGCAGTTTATCTGAGTTTTAATTAACAGCTGGGTGCCTTGGGACTCTAAAACAGTGACTTCCAACTCTCATCCCAATCACTATGTTATATATACTTATCTTTTTAAAAAAATATATATTTTTTATTGATTTTTTACAGAGAGGAAGGAAGAGGGATAGTCAGAAACATCGATGAGAAACATTGATCAGCTGCCTCTTGCACACCTCCTACTGGGGATGTGCCCGCAACCAAGTTACATGCCCTTGACCGGAATCGAACCTGGGACCTTTCAGTCTGCAGGCTGACGCTCTATCCACTGAGCAAAACCGGTTTTGGCTATACTTATCTTTTTATTAGAGGTGGTGGTAGTAGTAGTAGTAGTAGTAGTAGTAGTAGTAGTAGTATTACTTTAATCCTCACCAGAATATGTTTTTATTTATTTTAAAGAGGGAGGAAGGGAGAGAAGGAGAGAGAAATATTGATCAGTTGCTTCCCATATTCACCCCAACCAAGGATCAAACCTTCAACCTGGGTATGTGCCCTGAATGGGAATCAAACCCAAAATCCTTCAGTGCATGAGAGGGTGCTCCAACCAACTGAGCCAAACTGGCCAGGGTTATAGTAATTTCAAAAACATAGCCAGTACCTGATATTAATCAGAAAGAAAGTCCATCCTTAAAGTCCTTAGGGGTTGAGGGAGATTTTTGTTCTCATGCATTTTGTAGCCATTTACCTTGTGTCCAGAGCCACTAAGGAATAGGAGGTTGGGAGGGCCTGTCTTCCTGCAGTGATTCTGGTACCTCACCATTCAGTCCTTGGTCTAATTATAAAGGCCCCGAGCCATGAGGAAAGTGGCATCTCTGACTGCTCTTCTCAGTGAATCCCAGCTGGTCACAGAGGAAGGGTGTGGTAGAGCAAGCAATTCACAGTGGAAGAAGATCCTCAGCAATAGTGAAGTGAAAGTTCTCTGGAGGGACCAGGCCCAGCTTTGTAGATACTTTGGATTGCACATTAGTTGAAAGACTCCCACTTCCTGTGGAAATTCTAATTGGGTCTAGCAAACTGTTTAGAGCTTCCTAGTTTTCTTAGAATCTCTCTTGCCCTATCTTCTTCCTTTCATTCTCCCTATTGAATTTTCTAAAACTCTTACGATGATCTATGATCCATACATCAGTCAGAGTTCTCCAGAGAAACAGAACCAATAGAGTACACACACACACACACACACACACACACACACACACACACACACACACACACACATATTCCTTTAGTTTACGGAATTGTCTAGTCTGAAATCTATAGAGCGGATTGGTAGGCTGGAAACTCAGCCAGGAGTTAATGTTGCAGTTTTAAGTTCAAAATGTGTAGGGCAGACTGGCAGACTAAAAACTCAAGCAGGATTTTATGCTGCATACTTGAGGCATAATTTCTTCTCTAGGAAGCTGTTTTTGTTCCTAAGGCCTTTAACTGATAAGAAAAGGCCTATTCACATTATCAAGGGTTATCTCTTTTACTTAAGGCCAAATGATTGTACATGCTAGCTATATCTATGAAATACCTTCACAGCAACACCTACGTGAGTGTTTGATTGCATAATTGAATACCATCGACTAGCCAAGTTGACACATAAGACAAACCATCATACCCCCATATGAAAATAATTACAAAAATAGCTATACTTTATTGGGCATTTATAATGTGCCAAGTATAATGCTAGGTATTTCACATGACCTATATTATTTAATACCCACAACAACCCATGAGATAAATATTATTAATCCTGTTTTACAGATGAAGAAACAGGTTAAACAATTTGCTTAAATTCACACAATGAGTAAGCCATTGAGTCAGGACTCAAACCTAAGCCTGTCTAACTCCTGAAAAGTCCATGTTCTAGGAAATCCCTTTGGTCTCTGAGAGATCTCCTATGCTTCCTTAGTACCCAAGTGTCTAGTAATCATGGAAACTACCTAAAAGTTGGGAGTCCTAGGTCTGAGAGCGGCCAGCACATTCACTGCCATCCTCAGGGCTAGCTCTGTTTCTAAAACCACACGAATTTCCAAAGAATTCCAGCAGTGTAGTTAAGCAAGTGTGGTTAAGAGTGAGAGGCAAGCCCAACCACTCACTCTGGTTTAGAAAACAACACTATCAGCCCGGCCGGTGTTGCTCAGTGGTTGAGCATCGTCCCATGAACCAGGAGGTCACGGTTCCATTCCTGGTTAGGGCACATTTCTAGGTTGCAGGCTCCATCCCCAGTAGTGGGTGTGCAGGAGGCAGCTGATCAATGATTCTCTCTCATCATTGATCTCTCTCTCTCTCTCTCCCTCTGAAATCAATAAAAGTATTTTTTTAAAAAGAAAGAAAACAACACCCTCAGACTGAAGTTTCCACTTCCCACTTTAGAGAAATGTTTAATATTGCCCAGATTCATAATCTGCTATGCTATCAGGATTTTGCATATGGACTCTCTTAACTACTAACATTTCAATCACTAAATTAAGTTTCTAATTATTTCTCTCCTTTTATGATTATCAGGAGTCCATTGCTCCCATATTTTCTCCTTCATAATCTCATTTTAAATCTCTCTTCTGAGGAAAAGAATATTTAAAATTATTCACTTCAAAAAAAATTATTCACTCCAACATTTACATTTGAGTGATATTTACATTTGAATGAAACCTTTGCATAAATGATTAGATTTCTAATCATGGAACATTAGCTAACAGTTGAGGAGGCATTGAGTGGCTATGGAGCCTTCTAGTTGTGGTTGCTCTAAACAAACCCTTGCCTGCCGTGTTAATGTCTAGACCTATTCCGGAGAAACTCCCTTTGTGCTCAGGTCCTACACTTGACCTGTATCAATTTCAAGAGACAAACCTGAAAACCAAGAAGATTATGAAACAGTGTAAGAACTGGGCTTATATGTATTTCCACCATTACTGTTAATAAGCATGAACATTAAGTATTTCTTTAATCCTCACAGTAACTCTGGAAACTACCTCAGGTAGATAATTATTGCTATTTTACAGGTAAAGAATAAAGAAGTAGTGAATGGCAGAGCCATATTGAAATCTAGAACATATTCACTATTAAAACCCAGGACTTAACAAGTACAATAAAACATCCATCCAAGAGAAACAGGGTACAGAGAAATAAGTGTGAAAGCAACAAAATTCGCTCTGGGAGATTTATTAAAGTTGACCCTTGGGTACATCAAAATTCCAGTCTTAGGTTCTGATTTTTAACAGTTACCTACTTTTATTTCTTTAATATATTTTTATTGATTTCAAAAAGGAAGGGAGAGGGAGAGAGAGATAGAAACATAAATGATGAGACAGAACCATTGATTGGCTACCTCCTGCACGCCCCACACTGGGGATAGAGCCTGCAACGTGACCGGAAATCGAACCAGTGACCTCCTGGTTCATAGGTCAACACTCAACCACTGAGCCACACCAGCTGAGCTACTTTTAAAAATGAGATATGTTTCTGCAAAATTTGGGTTTGGGAGAGGGAGTTTTTTAAAAACCAACCAGTAGATTTTAAGGTAATACAAAAAAGTCAACTCATATGATAGGGTTTTAAATTTCCAAATTGTAAGGTTAGGCAATAGTTATCTTCCTTTTAAGGCTTGAAAATTTGTGTTAGGCAGTGCTTTACTTTCCCAAAAGAATTCTCTCTCTGAGGATTACTTCAGATGTCAGCTGGGGAACCTGCTTTCTCCACAGAGAACTCACTTCCCAGTTTCTGAGATTTGTAAAATCCAATGTCCTGATTTGGATTTCTGTTCAGATCCAGTGGCTCATAATATCACGATCATCTCTGTCTTATATATTTTTGTTCCTCTTTCATTAATGCCTTCCCAGAACTCAGCCCCTCCTGAGCTTTCGTTAGAAATTCACTTCCCCCAACAGTTTGTGAATTTTAGTAGACTTCACAGGAGATATGTGCAGTCATAAGAGGGCCATTTCAATGTCATTTTCCTCTCTCTCTCCTGTCCCCTTTCTCTCATCCTCTCTAATCCTTTTCAGAAGCAAAGCAAATTCTTCACCTGCTTTCTGCATAGCAATTTAGCATTCTTGGTGCTTGAACCCTTCACACCAGCACTTTATCCAAGTATTTCTTCCAGCAAATACTGTGTTCTCCCTGAGAATAATTCTGGTAGGAAAAAAATGTATCTACTCTATTGTTGAGAAAAGTCTCTCTTGGTTCTGGGTAAAAGGAGTTATTGTATGATTTTTTAAAACAAATGTGTCTGTCAAGTAATGGCGACAGCAAAACTTGAAAAGTCTCTTATCTAGAAAGTCATGTTAATTTTATACTTTTGGTGGATGAAAAATTACTCTGAGTGATTTTAAAACAAAGAGCCATTTTAGACCTTTTTTTTTTTTTTTTTTTTTTTTGCCTGGACCTTTAACTGTGATTGGGATGACACCATGTTTAATGATTACTTAATGATAAAACAACCAAAGAAAGTACACACAGTGAACGAAAGGCAAACATTCCAGTTTAGTAGAGAAGTTAAAACTATAGCTACTTGTGCTCATACTAATGCTGATGAGAACCTGTTATTTCAATATAAACATTCTAATTACACAGGTGAGACTTGAAGTAGGGCAAAGTTCAAAGGCTCTCAATTGCACCTACTGAGAAATTGAAGATAGGACTGTAGACATCAAACCAAACCAGCAAGCCAAATGTTGTGGGTCACTGCAGATAACTACGTGATGGCTTTAGGATTCCTACATAGCAGAGATGTAGGGCAGCTTTCTGAGTGGGAAGGTAGGATGAGGGAACAGGTCTTGAAGCTGCATTTACATAGCTCTTTACACAAATTGAGTAAATACTGATTGTCTATATCAATGACTGCAGTGCCAATGAGGACTGTGAGGATGCTAGTGCCCATTCTCCTTCTTTGATGCTACCCAGGCCCTGAGGCCTGAAATGATCGGGAGTCTTTCCAATTTGTTGCTTTCAAACTTGAATCCAGACTGATCCAGTCCCTTAAAGTCCTCAGAATATACAAATTACTACTACTGAGCCTCAGATAATCTTGAAAAGGTGTCCAACCCTGAACTGGTCTTTGCTTCAGCCAAAGACTGGCAGAAGGTATTAATGGGTTAAACAGAGGGGCAAAAATTAGCAGACGCTGGGACTAGGAGATACAATGCATTCCGTGCTGAAGAGAGTGTGTCTGTCTGTGTATTAGAGAAGATTGAAATACAAAGGACAGTTGTGGCACACTATAGGTTGTCCCATATTTTAGGGTCAAACTCCAAAGCGCACATAATTGCACTTGTATAACACCCATGAAATCCTATGCTTACTTCCTGGTTTTAGAATAACAACACTGAATTATGAAATCTCTTACTGACACCTACTGATTCTGTCATTAACTACCTTCTCTTCCTGAGGCATTTTCCCCATCCCCTGAAACACACACGATCACACAGACACACAGACACATGGACACACTGTCAAACTGACCTGCTCCTGCCCCTCCGTCATTAGAAATAAAGGACTCTTGACAAACTTCTCCCAGACTTTCACTTGTATCCTACTCCCCTACTTGCCAATTTTTGGGACAGTAACCAGTAGCTTCACCCTCATCTAGATGGAGAGAAGTAGGTAATTTGTTTATTTCCCTTTTGCCTTACACCTCTTGATTACAGCATTATCTTCCAGCAGTTTTCTGACCACACTCATCCTCCTGGTGCACAGAGGCACTGCAACCAATACCAACCTACCTATAACCAACCATAAACTTACATATGTAAAAAAATACTGCACATAAATTAAAAGATGAGAAATAGCCCATGGGAAAGAGTTAGTGTTCTTACTACATAAAGAACACCTACAAGTCAATAGGGAAAGAGACTAACAAGTCAATAGAAAAACTGATAGATTACAAACAAGTAGTTCCCAAAGTTTGCTCAGGTGGTATTAGCAAAGGCCAGGATTTTAAGCCATGTCTATCTAACTCCACAAAAGGAAGACTATTTGGGGAAAAAAGTAGGTTATGAATCAGAACATTTTGGGTGTGTGGTCATATACATTTATTGACTTTTCTATTGCTATTTTAAAATTTAATTGTTTTATGTTGGCGGAAAGAAAAGAGCAAGAACTCAGTCCTGGTTGAAATTCCTTTTGTGAAAAGTGGTTCTAGAAGCTGGAGAAGAGGTGCAGGAGGCAGAACCAGAAGTAAAGTCCAGCGAGAAACTTAATTTTTTTCTGAGATCTTCTAAGCATACCTTTTTAACATGAGTCCAGGAAAAGTGGTTTATTATGTAGCACAGTTTCATACACACCAGTGTGTTTGTTGTTATTATTATTTTACAGTTTCTCAAAGATTGGTCTATTAGCATAGCAGATTGTGTTTTTAAAAGATGGCTACAACAATCTCTCCCATTCTACACGTGCTTGAACCATGCCACTCTCCCATTCAGAGGCAAAATCCATGTCTCCTCCCCTTGGGCGAGCCTTTGTGATTGCCTTGACCAGTAGAGTTCTGTAGAAATCACACTGTGCCATGCACTTCTACCTTGTTCTCTTGGAGCACTCAGTCTTGAAACGTAGCTTCCATTACGTGAATAAGCGCTGATGTCACTCAGATGCCCACATGAAGAGGCACCACACTCCTAGGCAACAGCAAGCTCCAACTTATCAGCCACGTGAGTGAGCCATCTTCAATGTGGATCCTTCTGGCCCCAGTTCAGGGGCTTTAGCTGACGCCAAATGCTGCAGAGATAAGTCATCCAGATCGAGCCCTACCCAAATTGCAGATTCATGTGCAAAACAAATGAGCACTATTATTTTAAGCCTCTATGTTTTGAGGTAGATCATATATCAACTGATAAATGTAATGATTAGAATAAATGATCAGAGATTATAGTGTGCCTACCATAATATTACACTAATTTCATTTACTCATTCAATTTATTTCGTACCAAGATCTTTGTGCAGGAGATTCAACAGTGATTGCAAGAGATAATGTTCCCTCCCTATCTTCGTGGAGTGCTTTAAGTAGGGAGTGCCAACGGACTATAAACAAATTAACAAATACATTTATAATTGCTAGGTGGTAGTAAATGCTGTGGATAAAAAGCAGGATATGGGGTGTTCTATATTCGATGGAGTGGTTAGGAAAAGGCCTTTCTGTAAAGAAGACAATTGAATAGAGACCTGAGGGAAGTAAGGCAGCACATCAAATGACTGGGGCATGAGCATCAAGACAAAGGGAATAGTTAGTGCAAAGGCTCTGACAGGAGTGGCTTAGAGGCCAGTACTTTGGAGTAGAACGAGGAAAGGACAGAATGAGAAGAGATGAAGTCAGAGAAACATGGATGGAAGGTGGTCAGAGCACGTAGGGCTTCAGAGAATGTGGTGAGAACTTTGGCCGTTGGAGGGTTTTGAGGACAGGAGGAGGACACAATTTTTAAAAGATCAGCCTTGTTGTATAGAAAATGGATTGTAGGCGTGCAAGGTTCAAAGCAGATAGATGTGTTCATTGGTTAATGCAATGATCCAAGTGACAGATGATAGTAGCTTGGACCAGGACATGAAAAGTGGTCAGATATTTTATATATGTACATATTTAAAGTATAGACACTAGGATATGGATGTGAAACTTGATTAAAAGAGGGGCATCAAGTATGACTAAGGTTTTTTGTTTTATAGCAAGTACATTTAATGTATTTGTCCTGTTTCCTCTGTTGGAGATCGGGAATCGCTCTATGTATTCAAACACTCATATAATGTGTATGATGTCAGTACCAAGTGCCATTCAAGACACTATGCCTTTGGTGACGACTGGTAGCTGGTAGCGTGAGGCAGGCTGGCACCCCGGCGCCCCACCCCTCAGGTAGGGGAGGGTGGGAGTAAGGGGGAGAGATCAACCAAAGGACTTATATGCATGCATATAAGCCTAACCAGTGGTCACGGACAACAGGGGGGTGGGGGCATGCGTGGGGAGGGGTTTGGGATGGGAATGGGGGGATGAGGACAAATATGTGATACCTTAATTAATAAAGAAATTAATAAAAAATAAAAATAAAATGAAACTTGTAAAAAAAAAAAAAGACACTATGCCTTTAAGCATGAACTCTCCAAGACGCTGACCCCACACAGAAATGCAGGAATGACTCAGCATTGTGACCATCTCTTTGAAGTTGTCTTTAACAAATATAATTACACATATTTTGTTTGCAATATTTCATTGAAGAAGTTGACCCAGGAGACAGGAAGAATCCAGACGTTGGCTTTACTGTCATGTACTAAGGGGAGAATCAGCCACAACAATTTATGTTGTTTCTCCCAAAAAACTTGATGACTTTCATGTGTGTATCTTGGGTCCTCCTTATATGCCCGAAGTAACTAAAGAAGGAGACAAATTTTATTAGTGTCATTTAATAAGTGGAATCTAAAAAGCATTTATGGAGTTTATATTTTAAGAAAACAAAGACAAAATAGGACTATGGTCACTTTTGATGATTCCAGGAAAGATATAGAAACATAATTTTAATTTCCAGGAAGGTTTCTTACCACCTAATACTCTCCTAGTCAGCTACATCTTCCCCTTTATTTCAGAACCCCCCTCAATGTTGTGGCAATAAGAGATTTTTAAGGCAAGCAGGATGAATAATGACTGTTTTTAAAGCAATATGTTTTTATTGATTTCAGAGAGGAAGGGAGAGGAAGAGAGAGATAGAAACATCAATGATGAGAGAGAATCATTGATCGGTTACCTCCTGTACACCTCGCACTGGGGATCGAGCCCGCAACCCAGGCATGCGCCCCTGACCGGAATCGAACCCAGGACCCTTCAGTCCATAGGCCGACGCTCTATCCACTGAGCCAAATCGGCTAGGGTGTGCCCTAGACTTTTCTAACTTTTCCTTAATGACTTCCTATAAAGCTAGTCTCCAGGAAACCATCTAAATATTGCTGAATCATTTAAATATTTCCACTTTCACATATTAACTAACCACCTGAGAAAGTAGTGCTGAACTTCCCAGATTTGTCCTGAGATTGCTTCTTTAGGCTCCAAGGGCTTCCCTCCTATTTCTAATAATTTGGGCTTCATCTGGCAAACAAGACGATGCCCTTTAGTTCACATGGATCAGATTTCATAAATCTTCATTTTTTGGAAGTTTGTAATGCTTCAGATTCAGCCTGATAACTTAGAAGATAATGAGTTTTCTAGCTGCAGTTTCACTTAAAAAATTTTTTTTCACCTTTATTTTCCAACGAAGTTAATGGTAGTCTAAGCCAAAGAATATTTACATCAGAGTCCAACAAAAATACATAGTGGAATATTCCAAAGTGAAATATGCTCATGCATTGGAGTTTTCAGAGTATGAGATCTCTCCTTTAGCACAATTTGAAGGCAGGCTCAGAACCGAAAGTTGCACTTCGGATAGCCACCTGCGTTCCACTGTGACAGGCTGTGGCATCCATTTCTTCATTTGTAAAACAGGGATAATAATATTATCTACTAGAGTAGGTTTGAGATTAAATAAGATCATGTAATAAATGCTTAACATGGACTCTGACACACAGTAAATTTTCAATAGATATTCGCTATTTCTAATATATAGAAATTTCCATTCACTGCCTCCCAGGTCAAGTTTCTGCGTTTAATGCAACAGAGCAGTCCAATGGGAAAGGGGCTCAAATCCTGTGATCTTTAGTGGGTATGAAGTTTCCAGGAAGGACTTCCATTTGACCCAGGCAGGAGGGGTCCTTGGCCTGGCACTGCACTTTATTAATAAAACCCCACATATCATAAACACACTGAAAAGTAAATTTATTAAAGAATGCATGGGGATGGTTGCCTGTGTCACTAGGACTTGGCATTCAGCTCTGACCAGAAACCCTAAGCATCTGCCCTGATAGTCAACACCTACCGGGCCCCAGAGAAATGCTACTCCACATTTCTTCTGCTGTGTCCTTGAAACAAAAGACAATTGTGTCTAAAGGTCATGAGGTTGTGGGTTTGTGCTGTTGGTGGTATTTGAAATGGACACTGCTTTGGAGTGCAGGAGGATTTCAGTAATGGAAATTTTTTAGGTAAGAGGGAAGAAAATGAATTGTCAAATCCTTTCTTTCTGAAAATACGAATGCAAAAGATTCTTGAGTAATGAAGTTTCATGGTTGAGAAGGGCCAAGCCTCCGTTTTCTTGTTTATCTTTATGTTCCAGTTCCTGGTTCCAGAGGTATTCATCATGTTCAAACAGATTTGATGTAGAGAAGATATGAGATGCTGGAGAAGAGTAAAGTGAAACAACAGAAGGTGCTCCACTAGAGAGCAAATCAGTCTTGGGCAGAAAAATGAACTATGAATTTGTGCTAGCCAGTTATTTGATATGTAGTATTGCTTACTTTTAATAATCTGAGTACAAGTGTTCAAAATCCAAACAGATCTAAAATTATTAAGGGATTAACATTCTAGACCAAAAAAAATTCTAAATTGAATGAAACCACATGAGAAATAGTCAACAAATGTGACATATTAATTAAATATAAGAATTATTAGAACACGGAAACAAAGAAAGTTTGCATGACTGTGAGAAAGAAAATTAATGTACAAATAAACCTAACACTAGGACATCAGCATTACTGATGGTGGAGTAAGAAAACCTCTCAGTCTCTCCCCTTAAAGTTACAAGTTGAACAACTATAATTCAACAAAGAATCCCTACTCAACAAACATGGCTAAGAGGTCAGTGCACAGAGACATCTGAATGTGGATGTGTCAGAGCGAACTAGGGAGGCAGGAAGGGACGAGATGGAGAGGCGGATGCACTCCTGTGCTCACTGCGGCCCAAGCCATAGCAGTGGGACATCAGGTTGCACCTGAAGAGGCCAGAGGGGCTGCGGCAGCATTGCCGCCTGTGGCTGAGCCCAGTGCCTGGCGGGCAGAGAAGCGGTGGGAAGGGTGGACGCTGCAGTAGAGCAGCCGCCCTAACCAGGGGACAAAAGAAAGCCTCAGATGTGCAGACCGCCTCCCCCCCACCCCAGCCCCCATTTTCTTATGGCCCACCCGGCTCCAGCTGACGCAATTGCAGTGCAGGTGTCAGATTACAGGCCTCACTCCATAGCCTGGAGAAGGCCGGAGGGGCAGAGTAACCTTCCAGCCTGAGTGGCTGTACACGTGGCACTTAAACCCAGTGGAAAAAACAAAGCCACAAAGGCACGAAAGCGCTTGCCCCGCCCTTCCTTCCCCAACCTATCGCAGCCAGAACCCACTAAAGGCAACTGGGACAGCTGATAATACAGTGCAGCTGGCAGCCTCTGGTGGCAAGGGGAACTTACAGGCCCAGAGCCCCAACACTTGCCACATCCCACCACAGGGGCGGTACCCTGAGACCAGGAAGACCTCCTCTTAGAGGGAATGCCCGCCCCCTCGGGGAATACAGTATGGGGCATTTTCAGCCAAGGCAACACTGCCCCACTGAGCCACTAGTCCCTTTAAGGGCAGGTAAGAGAAAACAAAAACGTGCGCTATACCACCATCTACTGGAAATCTGAAGAAAGACTTCTACATATCAACCTGTTAAAAGCAAACAGATTTCAATTTCTCAAATGTCCAGAGAAATAAGCCATGAAATACCATAAATACCACGGTAACAAGGCAGCTCAGAAAGAAAATGAAAAATATCCAGAAAACAAACTCAAGAACATGGAAGACTGTGATTTGAGTGACAGAAAATTCACGATTGCAGTTCTGAAAAAAAAAAAAAGATAGGAGAAAACTCAAAGGCAGTTCAATGAGCTCAGGAATAAAATCAACAAAAGAGGTACCTTACAAAAGAGATTGGAACTATAAAAAAAGAACCAAACAGAAGTTTTGGAGTAGAATATCAATAAATGAGATGAAGAATGATTAGAGAACTTAGGAAATAGAGCAGACCAGATGGAAGCAAGAATTATTGATTTTGAAGATAGAAATCTAGAAATGATTCAGGTGGAAGAAGGGAGAGAATTGAGAGTTTAAAAGAGAGAGAGAGAAAGAACTCTACAAGAACTATCTGACGCCATTAGAAAAAAACAATGTAAGAATAATGGGTATACCAGAAGAAGAGAGGGAGAAAGGAACAAAGAGCCTATTCAAACAAATAATTCATGAGAACTGCCCAAACCTATGGAAATAAATAGACTCTCAAATACAAGAAGCTAAGAGAACACCTAGTTATCTCAATGCAAAAAGATCTTCTCAAGGAACATTATATTAAACTGTTAAAAGTTAGTGACCAAGAAAGAATTCTTGGTTGGAGTGTTGTCCTGACACAGGACAGTTGTGGATTCAATCCCCAGTCAGGGCACACATAAGAATCAACCAATCCTATATAATAAAAGCCTAATATGCAAATCAACCGAACGGTGAAACAACCGGTCGCTATGACACGCACTGACCACCAGGGGACAGATGCTCAATGCAGGAGCTTCCCCCAGCCTACAGGCCCCAGGCCAGCCAAGGCGGGTGCCAGCGGAGCCCCCCAATTGCCCTGCCAGTCGCCCCACAGATTGGCCCTGATCGCCAGCCAGGCCTAGGGACCCTACCCATGCATGAATTTCGTGCATCAGGCCTCTAGTGAATGCATAAATAGGTGGAATAACAAGTAAATGTTTCTCTCTCTCTCCCTCCCCCTCTAAGTCAATTTTAAAAGTTTTTAGGCTGCAGCAAAAGCAGTATACTAAGAGGAAAGATATAGCATTATAGGCTTACATCAAGAAACAATAAAAATCTCCTCCCAGCCATTGTGGCTCAGTGGTTGAGCATTGACTAATGAACCAGGAGGTCATGGTTTGATTCCTTGGTAATGGCATATGTCTGGGTTGCAGGCTTGATACCTAGTGTGGGGCATGCAGGAGGTAGCCGATCAATGATTCTCTGTCATCATTAATGTTTCTATCTCTCTCTACCTCTCCCTTCCTAAAAAAAAAAAAAAAAAAAAAAAAAAAAGGAAAGCAAAGAAACAAGAAAAATCTCAAACAGTTTAACATTTCATCTTAAAGAAGATTTAATACCTATCCTTCTCAAACTGTTCCAAGAAATTTGAAGAAAAGGAATACTTCCTAACTCATTTTATGAGCCCAACATTATTCTGATACCAAAACAAGGCAAAGACAACACAAAAACAAAATTATAGGTCAATATCTCTGATAAACATAGATGCAAAAATCCTAAATAAAATACTAGCAAATCAAATACAAAAGATAATACATTACGATCAAATGGGGTTAATTTCAAGGATACAAGGGTGTTCAACATACACAAATCAATGTGATATATCACATTAACAAGATAAAAAATAAAAATCATATGATCATATCAGTAGATGCAGAAAAAACTTTGACAAGATACAACATCCATTTAAGATTAGAACACCCAATAAAATGGATACCGAAGAAAAGTACCTCAACATAATAAAGGCTATATATGACAAACCCTCAGCTAATATCATACTCAATGGTGAAAAACTGAAAGCTTTTCCTCTAAGGTCACAAACAAGATAAGGATGCCCAGTCTCATCACTGTTATTCAACATAGTACTGGAAGTCCTAGCCAGAGAAATTAGGCAAGAGAAAAAAATAAAGGCATCCAAACTGGGAATGAAGTAAAACTGTTACTATTTGCAGATGACATGATTAACATGATTCTATATATAAAAAACCCTAAAGATGCCACCAAATAACTATTAAAAACAATAAACAAATACAGTAAAGCTGTAGGATACAAAATCAATGTACAAAAATCCATTGTGGGAGAAACCAAGATGGCGGCATAGGTAAGCACCTAAACTGCTGCCTCGCACAACAATTTCAAAACTACAACTAAAAGACAGAACGGACACCATCCAGAACCACAGGAAAGCTGGCTGAGTGAAAATTCTACAACTAGAAGGAAAGAGAAAAGCTCACAGAGAATTGGAGGTACGGCAAAGGGTCTTTGTGCGCGCAGAGAAGAAGGGCGGCTGAGAGCCTGGCTGACTTTCTCTGGCAGAAGGGGGAAGGAAGCCCCCGACCGCACTGAACCTCAGTTCTGACTGCACTGAACCCCAGTTCCAGGTGAGCCTCTGGGGACCCACGCTCTTACGGGGGGAGTCTGGACTCTCGGGCGGAGACTCGGGAGCCGGGGAAGGCAGAGGTCTGAAGGAGCACGCCTACCAGTGCGCACAAAGGCTGCGGAGGTTGCCACAGGCTTTCCCTAGTGGAAGGGAGTCAGAGGCTCCTGACTGCACTGGGCCCCAGTTCTGACTGCACTGAACCCCGGTTCCAGGCGAGCCCCTGGGGACCCACGCTCTTGTGGGGGGAATCTGGACTCTCGGGCGGAGACTCAGGAGCCGGGGAAGGCAGAGGTCTGAAGGCGCGCGCGTGCCAGTGCGCACAAAGGCTGCGGAGGTTGCCACAGGCTTTCCCTAGTGGAAGGGAGTCAGAGGCTCCTGACTGCACTGAGCCCCAGTTCTGACTGCACTGAACCCCAGTTCCAGGCGAGCCCCTGGGGACCCACGCTCTTGTTGGGGGAGTCTGGACTCTCAGGCGGAGACTCGGGAGCTGGGGAAGGCAGAGGTCTATGAGTGTGCGCAAGGGCAAGGCTGACGGGAAGCCAAGACTGTATGCTCCGCCCTGGGACTCCACCCCATCCAAGCTGAGCACAGAGGCTATTGCAATTTGGCAAGTCTAATCCTATAAGGCTGTCTCCACACCGAACTTCTCCCAGCATAGACACAGCTGATCCTTACAGCCAACTGGCCCGGAGGTCAATTCTTCCCAGTGATACCAACAACAATAAAGACTTAATTACAACAAGGCTGTACACACAGTCCACAAAGGGGTGCACCAAGAGTGTCCACCTCAGGTTAACTGGGGAAGCAGACCCACTGGGCCATATTGGAAACCTAGCACAAATATCTACCTTACCAACTCAGGGAATCAGTGAAAATGCGGGGTCAAAGAATCAGATCACAAACGAAAGAAATGGAGGAAAACAAACGACTGGATATAGAATTCAAAACCACGGTTATAAGACTTTTTAAGAATATCCTAGAAAAGGCCGATAAATATAACGAGACCCTCGAAGATATGAAAAAGGACCAACTAGAAATTAAACATACACTGACTGAAATAAAAAATATTATACAGAGACCCAAAAACAGAATAGAGGAACACAAGAATCAAGTCAAAGAATTGAAATACAAAGAAGCAAAAAAACACTCAACCGAAAAAGCAAAAAGCAAAAAAAAAAAAATCCAAAAAGTTGAAGATAATGTAAGAAGACTCTGGGACAACTTCAAGCGTACCAACATCAGAATTATGGGGGTGCCAGAACAGGAGAGAGAGCAAGATACTGAAAACCTATTTGAAGAAATAATGACCGAAAACTTCCCCCACCTGGTGAAAGAAATAGACTTACAAGTCCAGGAAGCGCACAGAACCCCAAACAAAAGGAATCCAAAGAGGACCACACTAAGACACATCATAATTAAAATGCCAAGAGCAAAAGACAAAGAGAGAATATTAAAAGCAGCAAGAGAAAAACAGTTAGTTACCTACAAGGGAGCACCCATACGACTGTCAGCTGATTTCTCAACAGAAACTATGCAGGCCAGACGGGAGTGGCAAGAAATTTTCAATGTGATGAATAGCAAGAACCTACAACCAAGATTACTCTACCCAGCAAAGCTATCATTCAGAATTGAAGGGCAGATGAAGAGCTTCTCAGATAAGAAAAAGCTAAAGGAGTTCATCACCACCAAACCAGTATTATATGAAATGCTGAAAGGTATTCTTAAAGAAGAGGAAGAAGAAAAAAGTAAAGATAAAAATTATGAACAACAAATACATATCTATCAACAAGTGAACCTAAAAATCAAGTGAATTAAAAACCTGAGGAACAGCCAAAACCGGTTTGGCTCAGTGGATAGAGCGTCAGCCTGTGGACTGAAAGGTCCCAGGTTCGATTCCGGTCAAGGGCACGTAACTTGGTTGCGGGCACATCCCCAGTAGGAGGTGTGCAAGAGGCAGCTGATCGATGTTTCTCTCTCATCGATGTTTCTAACTCTCTATCCTTATTCCTTCCTCTCTGTAAAAAATCAATAAAATATATATTAAAAAAAAACAAACAAAAAAAAAACCTGAGGAACAGAATAATCTGGTGAATATAATAGAATCAGGGGCATAGAAAGGGAGTGGACTGATAATTCTCAGGGGTAAAGGGGTATGGGGGTTTCAGGAAGAGACTGGACAAAAATCATACACCTATGGATGAGGACAGTGGGGGGGGAGGTAAGGGCAGAAGGTGGGTGGGAACCGGGTGGAGGGGAGCTATGGGGGGAAAAAGGAGAAACAATTGTAATAATCTGAATAAAGATTTATTTAAAAAAATAAAATTAAAAAAAATCCATTGTGTTCCTATATACTAACAATATAATTTAAGAAAAAGAAACAAACAAACAAAATTTCTTTTGCAATTGCAGCAAAAAGAATAAATTATCTAGGAATAAACTTAACAAGGATGTGAAGGACCTATATACTGAAAATTACAAGACATTATTAAAAGAAATTGAAAAAGACTCAAATAAATGGAAAGGTATTTTGTGTTCATGGATTGGAAGAATCAATATAGTTAAAATGGCTATATCACCCAAAGCCATATACAGATTTAATGCAATCCCCATCAAAATCCAATGGCATTTTTCAAAGAAATAGAACCAAAAAATCCTCAAAATGGGTGGAATCGCAAAAGTCCCCAAACAGCCAAAGCAACCCTGAGAAAAAAGAACTAAGCCGAAGGTATCACACCGCCCAGTTTTTTGTTTTTTTTTAAAATATATTTTTATTGACTTTTTAACAGAGAGGAAGGGAGAGGGATAGAGAGTTAGAAACATCGATGAGAGAGAAACATCGATCAGCTGCATCCTGCACACCCCCTACTGGGGATGTGCCCGCAACCAAGGTACATGCCCTCAACTGGAATCGAACCTGGGACCCTTTAGTCCGCAGGCCGACGCTCTATCCACTGAGCCAAACCGGTCAGGGCACACTGCCCAGTTTTAAATAATCAAAGCTATAATAATCAAAACAGTATGGTACTGGCAGAAAAAGAGACATAAAGACCAATGGAACATAAGTGAGAGCCCAGAAATATACCCAAACATGTATAGCAACTAGTTTTCAACAAAGAAGCCAAAAACATACAATGGATAGGAAAAAAAGCCTCTTCAATACATGATGGTGAGGCCCAGGTAGCTCAGTTGGTTGGAGCATCATCCCAATATTGTTCTGGGTTTGATCTCTGGTTGGGGCACATGTGGAGGTAACCAGGGAGTACATGGGTGGTTGGAACTACAAATCTCTCTCTCTCTGAAAAAAAATTTTTTTAAAAAATTGTTAAATAAATAGATGGTGGAGAGAAAATTGGAAAGTCACATGCAAAAGATTGAAACTAGACTGCTATTTGACACCATAGACAAAAATTAACTCAAACTGCTTTAAAGACTTGAATATAAGACCTTAAGCAATAAAATACATACAAGAAAACACAGACACTAAACTTATGGACCTTTGTCTTAGAGAGGTTTTTGCGAACTTGACCCTAAAGGTAAAGGATGTGAAAGCCAAAATAAATCAATGGAATTATATTAAACAAAAAAGCTGCTGCACAGCGAAGAAACCATCAACAAAACAAAAAAGCAACACCAAATGGAAGGAGATATTTGCAAAAGCTATCTCTGATATCCTCCACTAGCTCTAATATCCAAAATATATAAAGAAGTAATACAACTCAACAACAACAACAATTTAATTTCAAAAAGGCACAGGACCTGAACAGAGATTTTTCTCAAGAACATATACTCCATTGGCTATAGCGTCGTCCTGATACGCCAAGGTTGCAGGTTCAACCCCCAGTCAGGGCACATACAAGAAGCAACCAATCTATAATAATAAAAGCATAATATGCTGCCCTAGCCGGCTTGGCTCAGTGGATAGAGCATCAGTCTGCGGACTGAAGGGTCCCAGGTTCGATTCCGGCCAAGGGCACATGCCTGGGTTGCGGGCTTGATCCCCAGTGGGGGGCATGCAGGAGGCAGCCAATCAATGATTCTCTCTCATCATTGGATGTTTCTATCTCTCTCTCCTTCTCCTTTCTTCTCTGAAATCAATAAAAAAATATATTTTTAAAAAAAGCGTAATATGCTAATCAGACCAGATGATCTTCTGGATGAAGCCGGGGCTGCAAGGGCCGAGGCAAGCCGCTGCAGCTGCGAGGGCCGAGCCCCTTGCACAAATTTCATGCATCAGGCCTCTAGTGAATACATAAATAAGTGGAACAACAAACTGAGTCTCTATCTCTCTCCTTTTCCGCTCTAAAGCCAATTTTAAAAAAAGACATACAAATGGCCAACAGATATAGGAAAAGATGCTCAACTTCACTAGCTATAAAGGAAATGCAAATCAAAAACCACAATAGAATACCACCTCACACCTGTTAGAATGGCTATCTATATATATACAGTAGGTCCTCGGGTTATGTCTGAGATCCATTCCTATGGTGCGATGTAACGATTTTCGCTGCAAGTCAGGACCCACCTACATAAGCACCTACATCACTCACATGGAGCACATACACAGCAGTAATGAAGTGAAACAGTAAAAAAAATTTAAAAGAAAGATAACAATTCCTGACCTTTACGTGTGGTAAATAAATAATCCTATCTAATAAAATAGTAATATGCAAATTAACCATCAATCCACTACACCCTCAAGCCATGCCCACCAGCCAATCAGGAGCAAGTATGCAAATTAACCCAATCAAGATGGCTGCGGCTACGGAGAGAGCAGGAGGCTTGGGTTTCCCAGGGAATGGAGGAAGCCAAGCTTTCCGCACACCCTGGCAGGACCAGGCTTCCACTCAAGGCTACAAAGTTTCAATTATAGAAGATAAATTAATCCCAACAAAAATGGCAGCAGCCATGGAGCTAGAGAGAGCAGGAGGCTTGGGTTGCCCCTGGCGATGGAGGAAGCCAAGCTTTCCGCACACCCTGGCAGGCCCAGGCCTCCACTCAAGGCTACAAAGTTTCAATTATAGAAGATACATAAATCCCAGATAACAGGGCCTCCTCTTGGGTCGCTGGGGGGCATGGCCGGACTGCAAACCACCACAGGCCCCTCGCCCAGGCTGCCCCATGCCCCAAGGGAACCCCCACCCAATCCAGGACACCCTTCAGGGCAAACCAGCTGGCCCCCAACCATGAACCAAGCCTCTATCCTATCTAATAATCTTATCTAATAAAAGAGTAATATGCAAATTGACCATCACTCCAACACACAAGATGGCTGCCCCCATGTGGACACAAGATGGCCGCCACAAGATGGTCAGCAGGGAAGGGTAGTTGGGAGGGACCAGACCTGCAAGGGAGGGCAGTTGTGGGCAATCAGGCCAGCAGGGGAAGGCAGTTGGGAGGGACCAGGCCTGCAAGGGAGGGCAGTTGGGGGCAATCAAGCCTGCGGGGGAGAGCAGTTAGGGGTGACCAAGCCAGCAGAGGAGGGAAGTTGGGGGTGACCAGGCCAGCAAAGAAGGGGAGTTGGGGGTGACCGGGCCTGCAGGGAAGGGCAGTTGGGGGGGACCCAGGTCTGTAGGAGAGAGCAGTTGGGGGGGACCAGGCCTGCAGGGGAGGGCAGTTAGGGGCAAACAGGCTGGCAGGGGAGCAGTTAGGGGGTGATCAGGCTGGCAGGCAGAAGCAGTTAGGAGCAATTAGGAAGGCAAGCAAGCGAGCAGTTGGGAGCCAGCAGTCCTGGATTGTGAGAGGGATGTCCGACTTCCCATTTA
Source organism: Plecotus auritus (assembly GCF_963455305.1). Lineage (NCBI taxonomy): Eukaryota > Metazoa > Chordata > Mammalia > Chiroptera > Vespertilionidae > Plecotus > Plecotus auritus. The sequence continues at coordinate 73,410,291 of NC_137771.1, forward strand.
GGCCTGATCCCGGTAGGATCGGGCCTAAACGGGCAGTCGGACATCCCTCGAGGGGTCCCAGATTGGAGAGGGTGCAGGCTGGGCTGAGGGACACCCCCCCCCCCGTGCACGAATTTCGTGCACCGGGCCTCTAGTAAAAAACATAAAGCACATATGTACATACATTGAAATGATGGAACTTTTTTATTTTTATATAAATAAATGGGAGATGGCGACATAACAACGAAACAATGTATATCAGGTCCGACGTAACCCAAGGACTGCCTGTAAAAGCCTAAGTGACTGAATGACCAGTTGACTTGTCGCTACGTTGTGCACTGACCACCAGGGGGCAGGTGCTCAACACAGGAGCTGCCCCTGGTGGTCAGTGTGCTCCCACAGCGGGAGCGCCACTCAGCTGACCGATGGGCGCCAGACACAGGTCTCACGGCTGGCTGCTGCAGCCTGGAGACCACAGCGGAGCGGCAGCGAGCCTACTGAGCGGTGGCGGCAGGCAGTCAAAGAGGGGCCAGGATGAGCAGGAGCAGCAGGTGTTGTTGGACTGCCAGTTTTGGCTGATCCCCGCAGGCTACGCCGAGAGACCCCACCGGTGCATGAATCCATGCACGGGGCCTCTAGTTACCAATAAGACAAGAAATAACAAGTGTTGGAGAGGATGTAGAGAAAAGGGAATCCTCATTCACTGCTGGTGGGAAGGTAAACTGGTACAGCCACTATGGAAAACAGTTTGGAGGTTCCTCAAAAAATAAAGAATAGAGCTACCATATGACCCTGCAATCCCTCTTCTGGGTATCTGCCTGAAAAAATGGAAAACATTTATTCATAAGGATGTATGCATCCTTATGTTCATTGCAGCATTATTCATAGTGGTCAAGATATGAAAACAACTGAAGTGTCATCCTTTCATAAGTGATTAAAGGTGTGGTACATACTATATATACAATGGAATACTACTCAACCATCAGAAAAGATGAAATACTGCCTTTTGTGACAACATGAATGGATCTTGAGTATCATGCTAAGTGAAATACTTAAACAGAAAAAGACAAGAACAATATGATTCACTCATATGTGGGAAATAAAACAGAAAGCAACAAAAATAAAACAGGAAGAACAAAAACAAACAAACAAAGTCATAGACACAGACAACAGTATGGTGATTTCCAGAGAGAGGAGGATGAAGAGGATAAAGGGTGTCAAATATATAGTGATGGAAGGAGACCATACTTTGAGTGGTGAGCACACAATGCAATATACAGATGATGTCTTATAAAACTGTCCACCTGTAACATAACCAAGTAACTATAAATAACGAATGTTACCTCAATAAATTTAATTTAAATAAGCAAATCAATAAACCTAAAACTAATTTCCATAAACATTGTTTTCTGACCCTGATAGTGTATAGTCTGACTGAAAAGACATTTGAACAAATTGAGCAGCATACTGCTATTTTTGTTTCCTTTACATACTCCAGCGTTTAAATATTGGAAGAATAACAAAACCTGCATGATATGATATTACTGTAAGAGAGAGTGAAAATAGCAATAAAAATGACAGTGACTTATATGACAATATCAAATATCTAGCAATGGTTTCAGTGAAAACAGTAATTTGTTTTATATGACACCATTACATTGTTTGAATTTGATATGGAAAAATTATTGTTCATTCCCAAGTCTAAGTATTGCTTTATGAATTTTATTTAAAATTCCAGTTTCTCTTGCTTCAACGCAGCAAAATTTCTCCTAAATGAGATTAATAAATATTATTTAAGGACCAACTACAATGACCTAAAAAGGGTTGTCCAATTTGGCATTAGTATCTGTAGAACACATATGATGTGTTGGTGATAACAACATAGAGGTTTTGCTGAAATAAAGATACAAAAAGAAACTTTAAAAAGTATAATTTTTTATTGATTTCAGAGAGGAAGGAAGAAGGAGAGAGAGATAGAAACATCAATGATGAGAATCATTGACCGGCTGCCTCCTGCATGCCATTTGCTGGGGATCCAGTCTGCAACCCAGGCATATGCCCTGACCAGGAATCGAACCATGGCCTCCTGGTTTATAAGTTGATGCTCAACCACTGAGCCATGCCAGCTGGGCCAAAAAGAAACTTTAATTAAATAAATATATTTTAATGAATTGGAATGTCTTTATTTTATTAGTCATTCAGACATCAGTAGCCTATCAACAGAACACTCAGACATGCTCAATCATAATTATGTGGGTGGTCCTTGATATTCTTCTGATTCTTGGTCCTATAAAACCATAGCTTTACAGTTTTTTTAAAGAAACAAGGATTATTTTTTCATCGAAGGCTAATTTTTTAAAATATATTTTATTGATTTTTTACAGAGAGGAAGAGAGAGGGATAGAGAGTTAGAAACATCGATGAGAGAGAAACACTGATCAGCTGCCTCCTGCACACCCCCTACTGGGGATGGGCCTGCAACCAAGGTACATGCCCTTGACTGGAATCGAAACTGGGACCCTTCAGTCCGCAGGCCGACACTCCATCCACTGAGCAAAACCAGTCAGGGCAAGGCTAATTTTTTTTCCTAGATAAAAGTACAGGTTTAAAATGTTTCCAATGGATTAATATCAATAAAGGAGATCCTACCATAGAGTAATTCATCCTACATGCTACCCTTCATGAATAAGCATAAACTAATGTAAAACAAAAAGCAATTGTAAAGAGAAAACATTAGAATATCTAGGAAAGTCAGTGGCTTCAATACAGAACCTGTTGATTAGGGCAATAAGCGGATACCTCAAAATAATAATATATGATAACATCATAGAAATCTTTTAAGATTTTGCTGTTAAATCACTACCAGAACTAAACATTGCTGGTTTATTTTCTATTTATAATATATGTGTGACATATTTGATAAAACTGAGTTTACTTTCATTTCAAATAATAAAAGAAATATTTCCCATTTTAGTAGAAATCAATGTTTTTTAATTAATTTATTTATTTATTTATTTATTTTTCAATTTATTTTTTTAATCCTCACCCAAGGATATTTTTCCATTGATTTTTAGGGAGAGTTGGATGAGAGAGGGAAAGACAGAGAAACATCAATGTGAGATAAACACATCAACTGGTTGCCTCCAGGGCCTGACCAGGGCCCGGGCGGGGGAGGAGCCTGCAACCACAGTACGTGCCTTTGACTGAATTGAACCTGAGACCCTTTGGTCTGCAGGCCGACACTCTATCCACTGAGCCAAACCAGCTAGAGCAATGTTTTATTTTTTAATTTGAAATAATTTCAAAATCATAAATTGTAAGAGCAGTACAAAGAATTTCCACATATTTTTCTCCCAGATTCCACACTGTTAACATTTTAACACATCTGCCTTATCATTTTCTTTGTTTTTACAGACACACGTATATGTCTATATACATACAGATACATGGTGTCCAAAAAATGTATACATACACTCTGAATAATAATAAAGGCAGTGGTTATTAAAATACATTTCATTTTCAAAATTGAGCCATCAGCTCAGTTAAAGTGTGTATACATTTTTTGGGGGAACATCCTGTATATGTAACTTTTTCCTGAGTCACTTGTTGAGAGTAAGTTGCAGAAATAATACCCATTACTCCAAAATAGTTCAGAGTGTATTTCCTAAAGAACACTCATACATAACCAAAGTGTATCCATCAAAATAAAATTAACATTGATCTATTACTATCATCTAATCCATGGACTCCATTCAGATTTCCCTGATTGTCCTGAGAATGTCCTTTGTACAAAAGAAATAAAAAGCCTTCCTTATTCTCTTTTTCCTTTCTTATCCAGGATGCATTCTAGGATCACACATTGTATACAATGTCGCATCACTTTGGTCTCTTTCAATCTGGAATATTTCTTTAGTATTTCCTTATCTATCATGATTTTGTCATTAAAAAAATATGTATCTATTAATTTCAGAGAGGAAGGGAGAGGAAGAGAGAGATAGAAACATCAATGATGAGAGAGAATCATCGATTGGCTGCCTCCTGCACGCCTCCTACTGGGGATGGAGCCTGCAACCCCAGCATGTGCCTTCACCAGAAATCCAACCGTGACCTCCTGGGTTGATGCTTAACCACTGGGCCACACTGGCTGGACAATTTTGTCATTTTTCAAGACTACTTAACAGTTACTTTGTAGAATGTCCCTCAATTTGAGTTTTGTTTGCAGTTTCCTCATATATCAGATTAGATAGATGAAGTAAATTTGGCAGAAAATGCTTCTGTGTTCTTGTCAGTATATCATATCAGGAGGAACACAAAGTTGACTTGACCCATTACTGGTGATTTTTCACTTTTAACACTTGAACAAAATTAGTTGGTCGAGGGTGCTGAGCAAGTTTCCCCTGGCTCCTGGTGTCACCAACCGCATGGGCTGCGCCAGCCATGCTAACCACAAACGCCCAGCTGCAACCAAGGGAAATAGATCCGTATGTTTTAAATTTTATTGTTACAAATGTTTATAAGGTAAAAAGCAGGTTAAAGAGAATACAACATATTTAATTCAACAATGTGTTAGTTTGTTTCATAACTTTTAAATATTCAAATGAATGGTATGTGGGCCTTATGTACTCTTGCCCTAAAACATGCTAAAGTTAGGATTTTTCCTTCCTGATGCTTTCACCTTCAGTGTAAGCAAGGCCTAACCAAGGCATGTGGCACCCGTCCTAGGCTAATAACATGATGAACTGCCAAAATAAAGGTCTTTAAGTGTTTTCTATAAATGCAAATTGTATGCCTCTTTCTTCACACTTCCAAAAGCCCGCCAACAAAGACTGAACCACACTTGCCTGTGAGGAGTGTTTTAACATCTCTCCTTGATGGCTCTGTTGACATTGGCCAGAGTGGATTCAATGTACATTTTTCTGGTTATATGAGGAGTTAAAGTTGAAACCAAAGTAAGCGGCATCATAATTCTGATTTATTCTAGTGGCAGTTCTTGTTTGGCAGATCCTTCTCCCAGCTTTGACAGTGAGTAGTTTACACACTGATTCTTTCCTGCTAGATTAAAATTTTGCATTCCCATCTCCCAAGAGCAGACTTAAACCATGGAGGATGGGTACAGAGTTAAAATTCATTCTTCTGATGTCATTATTTTAAAGTTTGATTCAGTAGAGGCGGCAGATATTCATAGACCTGCATTTTAACTAGTATCCAAATAATTCCCATGCAATAGCCCAGAGACCACCTTTGAAATACTGTTAGGTGAGGGAATACTTCCTACTGAGGTGCTTTTTTGGGTGTTTTTTTGTTTGGTTGTTTGGTTGGTTGGTTCTCCTCACTCTCCATATGGAGAACTGGAAAATGACTTACTACAATTAATTTTAAAAGAATAAACTTAAGCCCCAACTGGTTTGGCTCAGTGGATAAAGCGTCGGCCTTCGGACTCAAGGGTCCCAGGTTCGATTCTGGTCAGGGGCATGTGCCTTATTTGCGGGTACATGCCCAGTGGGGAGTGTGCAGAAGGCAGCTGATCAATGTTTCTCTCTCATCGATGTTTCTAACTCTCTATCCCTCTCCCTTCCTCTCTGTAAAAACTCAATAAAATATATTTTTTAAAAAAGAATAAATTTAAGAAAAAGACAAAGAATAAAGTTAATCTGACTAGATCACAAGGATGGAGGGAGGGAAAAGGAATGAGGTGGCCAGGGATCAGGGAAGGCGACAGAGGTAAAGAGGCAGGAAGGAGAGAGCAGTCGTTCTCTTACCATTTTACTGAATGTCAGCACCGTGCTAGGTGCTGGAGATTTAAAGGTGAACTTGACAGCAGGGTCCCATCCTCTGGATGTTTACAAATCTAGGGCGGGGTGAAGCAGGTACGAAGGTGTCGTAGGAAAAGGCGGGGGGGGGGGGGGGTCCTAACCCAGGCATGGAGCGCTAAAGCAAGCCTATGTTCTGGACCGGGGTGAGTGGTAGTCCAAGAGGTAGAGTCCTTCCTGGGGGGCGAGGCTTGGCGGGGCTGGGGGGGGGGGGGGGCAAAAGAGCTCCAGAGAAAATTCCTTCCATTTAATTGTTAAACCTTTTTCCTGCTTACAATGGTAATATATGTTTATGAAACAACTTCCTAGGACAGAATCCTTCATTACTGCTTACCGCCCATCCCAGTCGGATCATCAGCCAGGAGCATTAAGAATTTGTTGCAACACGGCGAAGGCCCGTATGGTCCTCCCACCAGCAGGAGGCGGCACGCCGCACGCCTGACGGCAAGAGGATCTCTCTTCTCCACGTCGCTTGCGTGATCGCCGGCGCTACATACTGCGCCTGCGCACGGGCTGGGGCCCTTTTTCTCCACCGGAGTTAGGCTAGGCCTGCAGGTCTGTGGCAAGCCGCGGCCGTGGGTCTCTCTTCCGCAGGATGGTGAGTGGGTATCCCGATCTCGGGACTACAGATGGATGGGGGTTCCCTCACCTTGCCCTAATGCCAGCCTAGAGTTGGTCTCGCGCGGCGCAGGGGTCGGATGGCATTAGATTGCAGCTCGGTCCTGGTCGGGCAGCCGCTCCCAGCATGGCCTTAATGGCTGCCGCCCAGCTTGGGGGTGAAGGGGGTGGACGAAGAGAAGGAGCTGAAGCGGCAGATTGAGGAGGTGGGGGCCGAGGAGTTTAGTAGACAGGCTGCGGGATACTGCCGGCTCGTCCGAGGGGGCCCCGAGGGCGGCGGGCAGGGGAGCTTGCATGAGGCGGTCTCGGACTAGCTGGGGGATGCCGAGTGCAGACGGGCTGCGGCCGCTCGGACCCAGCCCCGCTCCCGGCTGCTTCGTGGGTTTCCCGGGAGAGGGGCGGGTGGTTTAGAAACTGTCGTCCGTTGTTTTGGAGAAAGCACTTATCAGGCTTGACAGTTGGGAGGTAGCAAAAGTGGTTCCTGACCCTGGATGGTTTGAGAGGCTGGACTCGACGAGAGTGGCAGTTATCCAGATTCACTTGAAATTCAGATGTTACTTTGTTACAACTCAGATGTCAGAAGTATCATAAGCTAAAGCATGTGATAACATTCTTCTTTCTTAAAGGGGTTTGTGAAAGTTGTCAAGAACAAGGCCTACTTCAAGCGATACCAAGTGAAATTCAGAAGACGGCGAGGTATGGCCAGGTGTTCGAGTTCACAATGTTAAAGGAATCTGTTCTGCAGTGGAATAGACTTTTCTTAAAAAAAATTTTTTTTTTCTTCAGAGGGTAAAACTGATTACTATGCCCGGAAACGCTTGGTAATCCAGGATAAAAATAAGTACAACACACCTAAATACAGGATGATAGTTCGAGTAACCAACAGAGATATCATCTGTCAGGTAAGGTGCATCGGGGACGCCAGTGATGGTGAACCCCACCTCCCCTTGACTCCCTGTGCCAGAGAAGCTGTACTTGGGGAACAAAACACGAATGCACCAGATGGTCCATCCCGTGCGGAGCCTGGCACTCCAAAAACATTGAGTTCGTTCTTTTCTTTTTTGTGGGTCTGAAATTGGAGCCTGGGCAGTTGGTACTTTAAAAAATACTGGCTAAAGATCTGCCACGTTTGGCAATCCTGACCGTTTAATCCCGTTTATTTTTTTGGGGGGGGGGAGGGGAAAGAACATTAGAGGAATTTCTGTTACTATTCCCATTTTGTAGGGGAGGGAGGGGTGGAAGGCTAAATTTGAGACCAAGTAGAAGGTTCTGGCCCATTCCAGCCCCAGCAGAGTGGCAGGCTTTGTCATGGACTACGCCCTCACTGTTACTTTGTGGCCTTACGCTGCTCTTTGAAGAGGTAGGTTGTTGGGAAGGTTAAATTAATGCTTTAAGATTGTCCTTATTTCTGCTTATTGTTTGAAATAGGTTTTAATTGTTATATGTGCAGTTGTCTTCCACATACAAGACCTCCAGAAAGTGGCAGTGTGCTCCTAGAAGATAATTTTCTGGAACTTGACGACGAGGGAAAATTTTTTTATTTGAGATTTTTGGGGCCTTTTTGCGGGAGGCAAGCACACCTGTTTTCTGGGCTCACTAATTTGTGGTTGTGAAGGCAGTGTGTCCCTCCATGCCTAAGGACAAATAACTAAACATTAGGTGTTGGATCATTATTGGACTTAATAATTAATTCAAAAGATGTTTGAAATTGGGAATTTGTTTGACTTTTCAAAGTGCCTCAAATTCACCAGCTAATCTAGCTAAGTCTGCAGCACTTAGAAGGAAGGAGCTAGGCAGGGGTAGGCAAACTTTTTGACTCGATGGCCACAATGGGTTCTTAAACTGGACCGGAGGGCCGGAACAAAAGCATGGATGGAATGTTTGTGTGAACTAATATAAATTCAAAGTAAAGGAGCGGAGGGGAGAGCAAGAGAACCCTCCACTCTTTCAGCTCCGCGGGCCGGATTTGGCCCGCGGGCCGTAGTTTGCCCACGGCTGAAGAGTATAATTTATTCCAAAGGCAATTCAGTATTCAATGCCCATGTGGTAATTTTAGCTTTATATATTATGACATTAGTCAAACATGTTTAGACCCAAATCTACTTGCTATAGTTGACCAAGACATAACTACTTGAAGGTAACTGGGTTTAACATAGATTTTAAGTGATGCAAAACTGTCCATGTTTTTTTCTTCAAGTTCTTTGAATACAAAGGCATTTAGGACAAATAGTAAAAGCAGATGACTAACCTAGTTTTTCTCTTCTATAGATTGCTTATGCCCGTATAGAAGGAGATATGATAGTTTGTGCAGCTTATGCTCATGAACTCCCAAAGTACGGTGTGAAGGTTGGCCTGACAAATTATGCTGCAGCATATTGTACTGGCCTGCTGCTGGCCCGCAGGGTATGTACAGGATTACTTTATAATTGATGTATCTTGGAATTAACTCATCGCTTGGAGTTGTCTGAAAGAGATGTTTACTCATGGATAAGATACCCTCAGCTGTTGGGTCAAGAGAGTGCCTGGTGTTACCCTGCCACTTCTTACAAGAGCATCATTAGGAAAGATACTTTTATAAACACAAGCTTTGAGACAGCAATGCATTTTCTAATAATTTGGGGGAACAGTTTTCCTGTTTTCTGCCCTGTTTGTTGGGTATATCTAAACCAATAGAATTTCCTGCAGTCTGTTTGACATGGCAGCCAGTGGTAGCCAGCAGCCACATGTGGTTGTTGAGCACTTGAAATGCTTCTAGTACTACTGATGAACTGAATTTTTAACTTAAATTTGAATAGCCACTTGTGGTTCCTTAGTGGCTACCTTATTGGACAGATCTACTCAGAAATGATCTTCTGACCATAAGCGCACATTAAAAATGCAGACTACTCCAGACCTTCCGAATTTGTTTTAATAGGATGTCCAAGTGATTTATATGTATGTTAAATTTTGAGAAGCAATGTTTTAAAACTTGGGGGGCTGCATTCGTGTGTGTGTGTGTGTGTGTGTGTGTGTGTGTGTGTGTGTGTTGCTTTTGTTTTAATCATCTTTACCTTTGGGTGGCAGCATTTCTTATAACATGCAAAAAAGATGAAAATGTGACTTTGCCTTATTTTTTCTCAGTTGCTGACCTTGTTTTGCAGTGGAATTGTTAAGCATGCATCATTGTTGGGGATCCACATCTTCATTGGTCATAAACATGTTTGAGTGGGGGTGGGTAACATTGTCTTTATATACGAGAGCAACTTGGTGCAAAGGCACTGCTTTTTCGGTACTAGCAGAGGAGTGGTGCATATTAACGTAACGTATCAGACAGCTGCAGAAGATGTCTTCAACACAGGATCCTATTCCTCAAAACTACGTGATGACATTTAATATTTGGCTTTGAATTGTAGCCAAATATGACTGAAGTAATGTGATTACCTCTCTTGAGTAAATTTATTTATTTACTTAAAATATATTTTTTGTGATTTCAGAGAGAAAGGGAGGGAGCAGGTAGAAACATCAATGATGAGAGAATCAATCATTGATTGGCTGCCTCCTGCACACCCTGCACTGGGGATTGAGCCTGCAACCCAGGCATGTTCCCTGACCAGGAATCAAACTGTGACCTGGTTCATAGGTCAGTGCTCAACCACTGAGCCACGCCGGCTGGGCCTCCCTTGTGTAAATTTTTAAAAATAAAAGTTATGTCTATCCTAATTGCTGCACAAATCAAATATGGACATGTAGCAGATTAAGAAGCTATTGAATAAAGTTGTTAACAGAAATTGTATGAAGTTTCTTTTTGTAGCATTTAAAAATATTTAAAAGTAGATTGGGATTAGGGGATAAATAGGAAAGAAATTTTTTTGTCAGAGGTCATTAAAGTTGTGAGATATTGTTAAAGTTGTTGGAGTATATTCAGACAGGTATTAAGACTGGCTTCTTTGTTAATAGCTTCTCAATAGGTTCGGCATGGACAAGATCTATGAAGGCCAGGTGGAGGTGACTGGAGATGAATACAACGTGGAAAGCATTGATGGTCAACCTGGTGCCTTCACCTGCTATTTGGATGCAGGGCTTGCCAGAACTACTACTGGAAATAAAGTTTTTGGGGCCCTGAAGGGAGCTGTGGATGGAGGCCTATCTATCCCTCACAGGTAATATAGTATCCAAGGCCTCATTGCCTGGACTCCAGTACTTGCTGTTTCTAATTACCTGAACTGTGGAGATTATTGAGTTAAAGTAATAATAGCTCTCATTGTGTGCCCGCTATATGCTAGGCACTGTGCAAAGGGAACCTGGCAGGACAGGAAAGAATTGGTAACTCATTGTACAAGTGAAGAAAGACAAATGATTTGTCCAAGGTTTTAGAACCACTAAGTGGAAGGGCTGGGGTTGAAACCACTACCTTTTATGTGTGATTTAGTTTTGGTTAGAAATGAGCAGCTTGGTTTCACCACCACTCCCTCTTCCCCTCCAGTGCATTGTCTTTTTTTTTTTTTTTTCATTCAGAAAGAGAATGGCTTTACTGAATTATGGGAAAAAGTAGACTAGAAAAGGTTTGAGAGACAGATGTAGATTTTTTAAAAAATATATATTTTATTGATATTTTACAGAGAGGAAGGGAGAGGGATAGAGAGCTAGAAACATCGATGAGAGAGAGACATCGATCAGCTGCCTCCTGCACACCTCCCACTGGGGATGTGCCTGCAACCAAGGTACATGCCCTTGACCGGAATCGAACCTGGGACCCTTCAGTCTGCAGGCCGACGCTCTATCCACTGAGCCAAACCGATTTTGGCCAGATTTAGATTTCTAAACTTTAAACTGGAAACAAGATTGTAGGCTGGTCTTAGAAGCTAAGTAGGTGGTTTTAATTTGGTTATTTAGTTTGAATTAATGGTGTTATTGCTGAGTAGATATAAAAGTTATTATCTTATGAATATTTTAGTGGTTGTTGATTTAACCAAATTTTTAGATGTTTATGTTTGTAAGCCTGGAACTTAATCTTACAATGTAGGGGGAGGGTTTTTTGTTTCTTTTTGAGTATCTACAGTTATGTTAGAGGGCACCTGTGTGACTTTAAATGAATCACTCCCATGTACCCTGAGGCACCACTGAGAAATTCTAGGATTTGGGGGGAGCAGTTTTGAAATCCTTTTTTATGATGAGAACTAACTTTATGGTGGTGAAATGCCTTGGTTCATTTAGTGGTTTTTAAAGGTACTATGCTATGACTTTCTAATCTGAAATTCGGAAATTAGCTGCTGAATGATGATATCCCACTAACTGAGCAGTCAGTAGTTGGTCCTTCGGTTGCATATGATGCAATTAATTGTTTCAAGACGGGACTGATGGCAGCTACTAAAGTAAATTCCTGCTAGTGAACTGATTTCAATCAACATATGCTAAAATGTGAAAAACTTTATTTTAGTACCAAACGATTCCCTGGTTATGATTCAGAAAGCAAGGAATTCAATGCAGAAGTACATCGGAAGCACATCATGGGTCAGAATGTTGCAGATTATATGCGTTATCTAATGGAAGAAGATGAAGATGCTTACAAGAAACAGTTCTCTCAATATATAAAGAACAACGTAACTCCAGACATGGTAAAAATTTTAACTAAAGATGAATGTATGGTTCATTTATGGAACCAGGTTTACTACTTGTTTTTTTGTTGGGTACATTATAATTATTTAGTTTTATTTCAGGTTAACAGTTAAGAGTTGAATATGGGCATGTTCATAGGTACAGACAGAATTGTATAAGCTGTCCTTGGCTTAAAATGAAATTGGGATGTTGAACACAGTGTAGGCTAAGGGTAAGATAGTATAATGAGCTAGACTTGTCAATATGTTTTTAGGAATCTTAGATGCTGAAGAATGGCAGGTTTTAAGTATCCAAATCTAAAGCCTTTGGTGGCTTTTATTGCATTTGGCTGTTCTGTATTTCTAGATTTCATAGGAATCTACCCACTCTGGTAGGAGGTGCTGTTTACTAAACTTCATTCATTTTGAGACAGTGGTGAAGATTCTTTCTTCGTAGCAAACAAGTGCTATGTTCTGGACTTTCTGAATGTCTCAGGCACACACACAGAAAGAGAGATGTACAGATTTTTTTTATTGATTCAGAGAGAGAAACATCAATGAGAATCATTGATTGGCTGCCACCTGCATACCCACCCCCTACTGGGGATCGAGCCTGCAACCGGGGCATGTGCCCTTGACTGGAATCGAACCCATGACCCTTCAATCCCCAGGCTAATGCTCTATCCACAGCCAAACCAGCTAGGGTGAGATGTATAGATTTTAACGTTAGTTCTGTGTGATGCTGAATTAAAGGGAACAGTGTTTGCAAAAGTGAGTTTAATGTTGGAAAATTGATCACTCTTAAGTTGTGTCTCCAGGGCTATCTCTATTAATGCATTGGAGTAATTTATGATAGCGCCAGTTTTGAAATTGTAGTGAAAGCATAGAACACAGAAATCACACTAGGCCCTGGTTGGCATGGCTAATGGTTAAGACCGTCAGCCCGCTCACCAAAGGGTCGAGGGTTCAATTCCAGTTCAAGGGCATGTGTCTGGGTTGCAGGCTCATCCCCAGCCCTGGTCAGGGTATGTGCAGGAGCCAGCTAATGGATGTGTCTCTCAAATTGATATTTCTCTCTTCCCCTCCCTCTCTCTAAAAATCAAGGGGGAAAATATCCTTAAGTGAGGATTAACAAAACAAAAAAAAAATTATGCTGAGTACTATAAAACTACCACAAATACAGATTTATATATAAATAAGTGGGTTATATTAAGAAAATGTTTGGTTAGATCTTTTTTTTTCTGTTGGTACATATTTTTGGTATAGCTTTGGCTATTTTTAAAATATAATTTTATTGGGAAAAGATTACTTTGTGTGCTTTGTTTTGTACACAATGTAGGGCTGGATAAGCACATAGGTTGAATTTGGTTTTTTAATTTATTTTTATTGGTTTCAGAGAGGAAGGAAGAGATAGAAACATCAATGATGAATCGTTGATTGGCTGCCTCCTGCACGCCCCCTACTGGGGATGGAGCCCGCAACCTGGGCATGTGCCCTTGATCAGAATCGAATACGGGACCAGTCCGCAGGCTGATGCTCTATCCACTGAGGCAAACCAGCTAGGGCTAGGTTGAGTTTTGAACTAGGAAAAAGATAGTTTTATATTAGCTATGTAGATGCATGTATTTATACATGAGTATATTCCCTTATTATTGATACCATCCTTGTTCACTCCTTGACCTGCTTCTACTGATTTTACTTGACCTGTAATTTTTTAAAAATATTTTTTTTTATTGATTTTAGAGAGGAAGAGATAGAAATATCAATGATGAGAGTGAATCATTGATCAGCTGCCTACTGCACACCCCCTAATGGGGATCAAGCCTACAACCCAGGCATGTGCCCTTGACCTGAATTGAACATTGGACCCTTCAGTCTGCAGGTCAACGCTCTTATCCATTGAGCCAAACCGGCTAGGGCAGTGGTCGGCAAACTGCGGCTCTTCCACAAAATACCATGTGCAGGCGCGCATGTACAGTGCGATTGAAACTTTGTGGCCCATGCACAGAAGTCGGTTTTTGGCTCTCAAAAGAAATTTCAATCATTGTACTGGTGATATTTGGCTCTGTTGACTAGTGAGTCTGCCGACCACTGGGCTAGGGCAACCTGCAGAATTTTTTTCCCCTAAACCATTTCTTGCTCTGGTCATGTTACATATGGCTTAATCGAGACTTTTCAAACAGTGTGTTTTCAGATGTCTGTTTCCTATGTCGATTTCATGCTTCAGCTGGGACCACTCTTTGGCTAATGTACTTTCCAACTTGCTCATTAATTTTATCTATGGAGGCATCTTTCCTATGAGTGCATATGAAGTCCGATGCAGACACCTGACAGGAAGTGGTCTTTACCTAAATTCATGGCGTTGTCTACAAAAATGGTTGTATTTCTTGCTTGTCTGATCTTTCGAAAAAAAATAAATTGGGTTGCTTAGATTTTGTTTGATTTTTTTTTTTTTAATTACAAGTGAAGTCATCAAATGAGTTTGTTAAATACAGTGGAAAACTGTAATAGACTGCTAAAAGAGGTAGAGAAATTAACTTTCAAAAGGGATTTAGGTGGTTGAGGTCTCATGTAGTGACAAGTTTTGCATTGGTTTCCACAAATGCGTGTAGTAATCATGTTCTCTCCACATTGAATAATTTTAGAGACCTGGATTGATTACCTGATTCATTCTTTATGGGGCTGTAATTTTTATTATATTTTGATAATGAGTACTCAGGCATTTTATATCTGCTCTTTTATGAGTGGTTTTGCACAGAATCAAGTCATTTACAGTTGACTCTTGAACTTTTTTGGCGTACAAGATGATGCTCCAACCAACCGAGCCACTTAGTCAAGTCCTCATAAACTCTTAAAAATTTTGTTTTGGCATTTATCCTCACTTCAATGAAAGAATTTAGGTCAGACAGTATTTTAAATGAGCATAAAATGTGTTCGTACAGAAATTATTTTGCTCTAAACTTTGAATGACTTAAATATACCCAGAGTCCTGAGAAATGCATGCAAATTTCTCTTCAAGAAAAAGTTGAGCTGGGCCCGCATTGCACAGTGATTGAGCTTTGACTATGAACCAGGAGGTTACTGTTCAATTCCTGGTCAGGGCACGTGCCTGGGTTTCCGGCTCGATGCTCAGTGTGGGGCATGCAGGATGCAACTGGTCAATGATTCTCTCTCATTGATGTTTCTATCTCTCCCTCTCCCTTCCTCTCTGAAATCAGTAAAAATGTATTAAAAAGTTGAGTTGAGTTTTGTGGATAATGTCAACTCACATTACCTATGGTAAAAAAAAAGGGGGGGGGAATTTCTTGGGAAAAGAAATTTAGAGATTACATTTAGAAATTTAAGCAGATACCGACACTGACCTAGTTTAGTGCCTTTTGAGAATCCGGCTTAGAAAGACAAAATAGAGCAAGTAATAGGTTACGGTATGTTGCATTATGGTTTAGGGCATATGAAATGAAACCAAGTACTGTTTGCTTTGCTTTGTTTCAGATGGAGGAGATGTATAAGAAAGCTCATACTGCTATACGAGAGAATCCAGTCTATGAGAAGAAGCCTAAGAAAGAAGTTAAAAAGAAGAGGTATGCATCTTACTGTTTTCTTTTCAAGAAAGAGGGGTTGGGAATGGTTCCAAACTTGCCTTGTTTCATCTTAACTCAGAGTCTGAGTAAAGTGCAAACTCGATCACTAACTCTGCATGATGTTGCAGAAGTGAAGGGAACCAGGTTTGCTAAAGTAATTGTGGTGATAGAAATGTGTTAGCCTCAGAAGCTACTGAGGTGGTTCATTCTATCCTAGTACAGTGTAACTACCAGTTCCTGCTAATAATGATTCTAAACATTGTACATATGTGTTTATTTGATTTTTGGCACTGTGTGGTAATAGGACAGTATTGTAAGTTGGGAGTTGGGAAAATTAGCCTAAAATAATAAGTGCATGTATTGGGAATCTTATTACAAATAAAACACAGCTCTGTCCTCTTTAGCTGTATTTTTAAGAATAACATTTCTGTCTCTTTTGTTTTATAGGTGGAACCGTCCCAAAATGTCTCTTGCCCAGAAGAAAGATCGGGTAGCTCAGAAGAAAGCAAGCTTCCTCAGAGCTCAGGAACGGGCTGCTGAGAGCTAAAAACCAAATCACAATTTTCTATGATTTTTCAGAGACAATAAACTTATTAGGCAAACAGCTATTTCTGTGTTGAGCTCTTGTTAATGAAACTGTAGGAAATACCCTGAAATTGGCAGTTTTTCCTCAAGAAACAAGTATAAATTTTTCCAGAAAAAGATGTCTTGCGTATCTTCTCACACCTGCTGCTTGGGCTTCTGTTCTCAAGTCTGACAAGGAACATACCAGCCTTCCACTAGGAAATATTTCTTTCATTTATTGTAACCAGATGATTAGTAGGAAGAAAGGTACCTTCAAAGTATGTCATTTTCAAGTAATCAAAACTTATTAATCCGTGGGTTTAATTTTTGAAAGGAAGCTGTCCAATGAAGGTCACATAGCTAAGATACTTGAATCAGATTAAATCTTTGTGCAGAAAATACTGGGTCTTTTCTCTAAAAGAGGTATAATTTTATGGAGATGTTGAAAGGTACATGGCCAGATCTGAATAAACGAGAGAGAGGAGCAAATCTTTGTATATTTAGTTTACATGAGAAAATACTTGATGAATAAATTTATGTGCCTCTAAAAATAGCCCTTTGGTCATTTGTTTGAAAATGTCAAATTCTGATTTCAGAGTCCTCTTAATGTCTCTTCATGACAAATTCAAGATAAATGGATCTGGAGAGGGTCTTTGGCCTTAAGTTGGCTGGTGATTCTAAGATGGACCATTTGAATCTAAGGTGGAAAGCTCATCCATTTTCATGTCAATTACATGTTGCTAAGTAAAAGAGGCTCTGAAGCGCCCTAGTTGGTTTGGCTCAGTGGCTAGAACATCGGCCTGTGGAGATGTGTCCCAGGTTCGATTCTGGTCAAGGGCAATTACCTAGGTTGCAGGCTTCTCCAGGTCCAGGTCGGGGTGTGTGCAGGAGGCAACCAATCATGTTTCACATTTGAAGTTTGTCTTACACTCCCTAAAAACATCCTTGGGTGAGAATAAACAGGCTCTGAAGCCACATATGTCAGTTTAAATCATAATACAACAAAGCATACTATTAACATCTATTTATAAATCAGTAATTTTAATTTATCTGCTTTGCAGTCTTCATTTCTGTTAATGTGCAAACTTGACCATGCTAAGACATTAGTAAATTTATGTATAAATTTTAAACAGCAGCTTCAATGCAAACAATGTTTCCAGCAGTGGTATTTGGCTAACAAATCTACAAAATAATCTCACTGTTGATGTCTGGAATGAGGCTTCACAGCATTATTTTAAGTCAGTCAAAATAGATACACAGTGAATGTACTGGGAAATGTACCGGGACTTCTGAAAGCAGGAATTACATTTTGGGGGACCTATTGATCCTATACCGCCTGTCATTCAGCAACAGACATGTGTTTTAAGATGGTGGCTTCTTAGGAAGGGGAAATGAGTTTAGTACTGGCAGGAATTGTGATCAGAAGCCATTTTTTTAGAATGCTTAAACTTTTCTAAGTGGTAAGTTTCCCACAATGGTCACAATGTCCAAATGAACTAAGAGTCATTTGTGTAGGAAATTTTCTTCCACAGTAATGTTTTTAGGTTATTTAGTATCAAAGAATGTTCCATTTCCATTTGATTTGCTGTGACTTTGAGAGCAATACAAGAATAAAGTTGCTTTTCTAATTCTTCACGAATTTCACTTGGAGCACCACGCAATAGGTAGTCTTTGAGTAACTGACAGGCTTTTGCCAAGTTTGGTTGTATCACTTCTGAAGTACACTTCATTGTACTCTGATCACAGCTAGTTCGACAATCCGTGCCATAGACACAGTCCAAATCAGACTCACAGTGACGATCCTTTATAAGTTCTTTAAGGTTTGTCTCTGGCACAATTTTTCTCATGTCCACCATTTTCAAATCATACTTATCATTATATCCTAGGTTTTTGGCACTCGTATCACACATGAGGAAGTTTCCATAGGGGCCGTGGAAAACATCTTCCACAAACTCGAGAAGTCCTATGGCTATTTTAGCCTTTCTGGGCCATGATGGTGTGAACAACTGATCCATGCTTCTTCTGAACCCAGATGGAATAAAAAGTTCAATGACCCATGGAAGGCTTATTCCATAAAGAGAGGTATATTCAACACTTTCCATTACATAGAGATCACCACAGAATCCCATTAATTTGGGGGTATGTTCCTTATCTTGAAGTATCACCATGAGAAGAAATTCATTTAATTGAAGAAGTGCCCATGCTGACTTTGCTTCTCCCAAGGAAACCTGGCCGTCTTTGTCTCCATCAGCCACCGTCAAGATGAGATTAACCAGCTCAGAGAGGTTTCCCTGGTCACCCAATTTTGCCTATAAAGATAAGATGTTAGCAAATGAAAAAATACTAACTTCCTTTATGGAGATTATCATGCTAAGTAATAATTTTGCTACTGAATCCCCATAAGGAACTTAAAACATATCCAAATATTTATGATGCTAAGTGAGTCAGAACTATATTTTATGTAAATGCAATAAAACTTGGCTAAGTTTATTAAGAAATGGCCACCCTAAGTCCCATAATCCTCTTACACTCTGCATAAATACAGTTAACTAAGACACCAAGTAATTATTCTTTGCCTTATTCATACATTTACTTGCAAAATTGCAGTGTAATGTGCTCATATCCAATTATAAGAAGGGTCAACAGAAAATTATTTTTTGTAGTTATCACATTAATGTAATTATTTTAAGTTACATTATTCCAATAATGAAGGTAAAAATGTATTTCCCTGAAAGGTTTCTTGGGATAAAATAATTTGAAAATGTAGGCTCTGCAGAGAAAAAGATTATAAGAGTGATAAATATAAAAAAAGATTCTTTCCAAAAGTGTAATTGTTTTCATCTTTTAATAATTAATCTCTGTATGAGTATTTAAAATAAAAAAAATGCAAATCAGGTTGTCCTCGTTTGATTTCATCTTTTCAAAATGTATCAGCTACAATGTCAAACTCTAGAACTCCCCTCTCATATCTAGACATTTTTAGCTTATAATATTAAAGTAAATATCTTCCACACATTTTTTATTTTCTTTGAATTATTTCTCTCAAGATAAGAATCCTGATACAGGTCAAAGAATAGCAACATTCTTGTGGTTTAGAATGAGGTCCTGGCAATTCTTTGAGAAGAGTGTACTGATTCACACTAGAACATGTGAATAGATATACTTACTTTAAAGAGACTGTAGACCATTTCTTTGAATTTCTGTACAGTAGTTCCCCTAGTTGGTTTATCAAATAACACTATTTCTTTTCTTGGTTCCAATTCAGTTCCAAAATCAAGATGAAGTGCTTGTTCCATTTGACATTTCACAACCCCTGGTAGATTATCCCAAATCCCTAAATACATCTATGTGAAAAAGAATGGCAAGTTATGCTTTAGGCTAAGTAGGAAATGATCACTATATTTTTAGTGTCCTCCTCCTCTAAAACACACTCATACAAACACTGAGACCGTGACTTTCTTTTTAAGTTGCAAATTAGAAATCATACTCTGAATATTTTTCCTCTTAATTTTTTAAATTACAGAAGTAATGTATGCCTAAATTATATTTTCCAACCATGATCATCAATTTTATTTTTCCATTTTTATTGTGGTAAAATTATAAAAACATAGTATTTGCCATCTTAATCATTTTTAGTTTACAGTTCCGTGGTATACATTAATGAAGTGCTACCATCACCACCATCCTTTTTAGAACTCTTTTCATTTTGTAAAATGGAAACTCTATACCATTAAACAATAATTCTTTCTTACCTCTTCCCTCCCAGCCCCTGGCATCACCTTTCTACTTTGTCTTTATGATTTTTGACTACTCTCTCATATAAATGGAATCACACAGAATTTGTCTTTTTGTGACTAGTTTATTTCACTTAGCATTATGTGCATATTGTAGCATGTGTCCAGATTTCCTTCCTTTTTAAAGTTGAATAATATTCTATTACTAATATATCATATTTTGCATTTCCATTCATCTGCCAATGAGCATTTGGGTTGCTTCCATGTTTTAGCTACTGTGAATCATGTTGACATGAACATGGGTGTGAAATATCTCTAAAATAACCCCTGATCTCAGTCCTTTTAGATATATACCCAGAAGTGGAACTGCTGGATCATAAGGTCAATCTATTTTTATATTTTTGAGGAACTGCCATACTGTTTTAGGCAGTGGCTTGTACCATTTTACATTCCCACCAACAGTGCACAAGGGTTCAAATTTGCTGTTGTTTTTTATAGTAGCCATCCTAATTGGTATGAGGCAGTATCTAATTGTGGTTTTAATTTGCATTTCCCTAATGATAAGTGATGCTGTGCATCTTTTCATGTATTTATTGGCCATTTGTATGTCTTTTTTTTTTTTTTTTTGAGAAATATCTATCCAAGTCCTTTGCCCATTTTTTAATCTAGTTGTTTGGGTTTTTTGTTGTTGCATTTTAGGAGTTCTCTGCAGATTCTGGACATTAATCCCTTATCAGGTATATGATTTGTAAATTTTCTCTAATTTTGTGGGTTGCCTTTTTACTGATACTGTCTTTTGATGCACAAAATATAAAAATTTTCATGAAGCCAAATTTGTCTATTTTTATTTTTGTTGCCTGTTCCTTTTGGTGTCATACCCAAGAAATCATTGCCAAATCCAATGTCATGAAGTTTTTACCCTATGTTTTCATCTAAAAGTTTTATAGTTTTAGATCTTACATCTGTATCTTTGATCCATTTTGACTAATTTTGCATATGATATTAGCTAAGAATCCAACTTCATTCTTTTGCAGGTGGATATTCAGTTTCCCCAGCACCATTTGTTAAAAAGACAGTCAATTCCTATTGAATGGTCTTAGCAACTTTGTCAAAAATCATCCTGCTATAAATGTGAGGGCTTTTTCTGAGTTCTCTATTCTATTCCATTGATTTATATGTCGGTCATTATTTCAGTATCACTCTGTTTTGATTACTGTAGCTTTATAGTAAAATTTGAAATAACAAGTGAGAGTCCTCCAGCTTTATACTTCTTTTTCAAGATTGCTTTGGCTATTAAGGGTTCCTTGAGATGCCATATTAATTTTAGGAGGGGTTTTTCTATTTCTGCAAAAATTGTCATTGGGCCCTGGCCAGCGTGAGTCAGTGGTTAGAGAGATCATGGGTTTGATTCCAGGTCAAGGGCATATACCTGGGTTGAAGATTTGATCCCTGGCCCTGGTCAGGGTGGGTGTAGGAAGCAACCAATTGATGTGTCTCTCTCACATCAATGTTTCTCTCTTTCTCTCTCCTTCCATTCCCTTCCACTCTCTCTAAAAATCAATGGAAATATATATCCTTGGGTGAGTATTAACAAAAACAAAGTCATTGGGATTTTGATAGGGGTTGCATTGACTTTGTAGATTCCTTTGGGTAATATTAACAAGTTAACAATATTTAGTATTCCAACCCATGTACATGGGATATGTTCCATTTATTTATGTCTTTAATTTATTTCAGAAGTTTTCATTGTATAAGTCTTTCACCTCCCTGGTTAAATTAATTACTAAGTATTCTTTTGGATATTATTGTAAATAGAATGGTTTTCTTAATTTTCTTTTTGCTTTGGCCATTGTTAGTGTTTAGAAATGCAACTGACATTTGTGTGTTGATTTTGTTTCATGCTACTTTGCTGAACTCACTTATTAGTGCTAATAATTTTTGTGTGTGGAATCTTTAGTGTTTTGTGGTGTGTGTTTTTTACATCAGATCATAGAATCTGTCAAGAGAGATCATTTTACTTCTTCCTTTCCAATTTGGATGCCTTTTATTTCTTTTTCTTGTCTAACTGATCTGGCTAGTGGTCAGAAATTCCAGTGTTTTGATGAATAGAAGTGGCAAAAGTGGGGATCCTAATCTTGTTCCTGATCTTAGAGGAAACGTTTTCAGTCTTTCACCATTAACACGTTAAGCGCTCTGTCAGTCACTGGTGATAGACACTTTACTTTCTGTCCCGAAGACAAAACAGGCTGGGCGCTTAACCTGTTAAGCTGTGGGCGTTTTTTTCATATGGGTTTTACTATTTTAAGGTAGTTGCCTTCTATTCCTAATTTGTTGATTATTCTTATCATGAAAGGGTACTGAATTTTGCCAAATACTTGTTCTGCATCAATCGAGATGATACCTTTTCTTTTTCCTTCTTTCTGTTAATGTGGTGTATTACATGGATCGATTTTCCTATGTTGAACCATCCTCACATTCCAGGAATAAACCCCCACTTGGTCAGGATGCATGATCTCTTTATTATTTATTTTTATTTTTTTATCCTCACCCGAGGATATATGTTCACTGACTTTTAGAGAGAGAGGAAAGAGAGAGAGAGAGAGAGAGAGAGAGAGAGAGAGAGAGAGAGAGAGATGAGTCAGAGATGAGACAGAGAAATATCAATCAGTTGCCTCCCATGTGCATCCAAAGGACTGGGAATTGAACCTGCAACTATGTATGAGTCCTGACCAGATACTGAACTCATAACCTTTTGGTATATGGGACAATGTTCAAACCACCTGAGCCACCCAGCCAGGACTATATGATCCTTTTAATTCACTGCTGAATTTGGTTTTCTAGTATTTTGTTGAGGATTTTGCATCAGTGTTTGAAAGGGATATTGGTCTGTAATTTTCTTATGGTGTCTTTGGTATCAGGATAATGCGGGCCTCACAGAATGAGTTAAAAAGTATTCCTTCCTCTTCAATTTTTTTTTTTTTTTTTTAGAAAAGTTTGAGATGGATTGATGATAGTTCTTTAAATGTTTGATAGAATTCACCAGTGAAGCAACAAGTCCTTTTCTTGCTAGGAGACTTTTGGTTACTGATTCAATCTCCTTACTAGGTATATATAGTTCTATTCAGATTTTCTATTTCTTAGTAAGTTTTGTGTTTCTAGCAATTTCCCCAATTCATCTAAGTTACCCAATTTGTTGGTGTGCAATTGTTCATAGTACTCATATAATCCTTTTTATTTCTGTAGGATCAGTAATAATGTCCCCACTTCATTTCTAATTTTAGCAATTTGAGTTTTCCCTCTTTTTTCTTAGACCATCTAGCTAAAAGTTTGTCTATATTTTCAAAGAACCAACTTTTGGTTTCATTGACATTTTCTATTGTTTTTCTATTCTCCATTTCTTTTATCTGTGCTACAATCTGTATTATTTCTTTTCTTTTGCTAGCTTTGAGTTTAGTTTCTTTTTTCTAGCTCCTTAAGTTGTAGATTAGGTTGTTTATTTGAGACCTTTCTTGTTTCTTAATGTGAGCATTTATAGCTATAAATAAATTTTGAAAAAGTCAAATTACATAAAAGGATGAAAGGCAAAGTTTTCCTATGTTCATTTCCCTAATCCCATACTGCAGAATTAGTCACTACTATCTAGCTATTTATCAAACTAACATTATATGTACTTTCTACGTGCTCTAGTCTATGAATTTATTTTATTATTTTACTCCTTATAACAATACTATAAAGTAGATACTATTATTATTCTCAATTTACTGATGGAAAACTGAAGCAGAGAGATGTGAAAGTAACACCACTATGTGACCTAGCATGCTGAAGGTAACACAACAGTGGCAAAGCCAGCATTTGAGCCCACCCAGGCAGTCTACTCTTGCTTATATATAAAAGACAAATAGGGTTAAATTAATTAGTAATAACATTAATCCAAACAAAGCAGATTACTCCCCTGCTTCAGATCCTCTAACTCAATTTGAATAAAATCCAAAGTCCTTTCCATTGCCTGTTTGACTTCATATGAACTGGCCTGGCCTTCTTCCCTAATCTGATCTTGTTCCACTTACCCCTGGGTCCCCATATCCCAGCTACACTGGTCTTTCTCTTCCTTGAGCCTATTAACTGTATTCCCGTTTCATGCCCAGCTTTGTTTGCTGTTGGTTCTGCTTGGAATGAACTCTCAGAGATCTTCATACAGTTGTCTCCTTCACATATTCCAAGTCCCAGCTCAGATGTCACCTTAGACAGGCCTTCTCTAACTGCAGGAGGCTGATTCCAGCAGGTAATAAATGCAAGAAGTTTCATCAAAAGGTTGATGGAAACTTGAGGCTTCAGCAGGGCTGAAGATACATATTATTGCCTACTGAGTGGCCGAAAAGCATTTCCTCACCTAAAGATTTGCATATATTATTGCCTGTTGCCAGACAGCTAAGGGCATTTTAATCTACATGTTATTGCCTCCTGCTGGCCAAACACTTGAACAGCCTAAGGCAGTTCCCCCAGTCTAACAATGCCTACTGTATACTAAACCTTAACCTTGGATATGTATATCTGCTTTGCTTTAGGGCAATTTGTGTTAATAAAGAGCAAGGGGTCCAGAGATTCAAAGAACTTGGTTACTGAAGCTAAGCACTCCTCTGGCTCCCCCGTGGATTACAAATTTATATTATATTTCTAGTCTCTTTATTAATTTACACGTAGCACCTTCTCCAGATTCTTGAACTCTTCTAGATGCTTGATATCACCCCAGCATTACCTAACCACCTGTAGAAGAGATCCTCTTTATTCTCTTACCCATCACCCTATTTTTCTTCACAGCTTTTAGCACTGTCTGAAAATGACCTTATTTGTTTATTTATTGACTCATTTATTATCTCTTCTCTCACATGAAACATAAGGCACAGGAGGCCAGAAGCATTATGTGTCTTATTCTCCAAAGTCTCACCCAACGCCTTAAACAGTTCCTATCACACAGCAGATATTCAAATATTAGACTTTGCTTCAGAAATTCTCTTAGACATTGTTAGCATCATCAACTTAAAATATATTTTAAATTTCTATAATTATAAGAGTAATTACAGAAACTTACATTGGAACTTTCAAAATAATATAAAGAAAAGATGTCCTTAAAAATCATGTAATATTCCTCTGCCCCAGGGTAACCAGTGTTCATGTTTGTTATAGTTTCTTCCAGCCTAATAGTATTCTACTGTTCTAATTCATATTTCTTTGATGATAAGTGAGGCAGAAAGTTTTTTCATTATGTTTATCAGTTAGTCATAGTTCTTCTTTTGTGACTTAGCTCATCCTGTCCTTTGCCTATGCCTGTGGTTTAATTTTTCATTCAGGTATGAGCTCAAATGTTTTTAGAAAGGTCTCCCTGATCACCTCCTCTAAAGCACATCCCCATCCCCTGCATTCTCCATCAGTTTGCCCTGTGTATATCCTTATAAAACACACCACAATCTGTAATTACCTATTTATCTATCAACTGTTTATATTCCCCACCCCTCTGGGATTATATAAGATCCATAAAGGAAGTAATCCTACCTATCTTAATCACCATTGTAGTCCTAGTAACCAAAACAGTGCCTGGAATATACTGGGAACAGGGGTTTAATAAACATCTGTGGGATGAGTGAATCAAAGCATAGAAAATTGGAATATATAAAATGTCCTAAAGCTCTGATTCAATCATTCTTTTAATAACCCTTCAGTTTAAGGCAAAATTAGAGTGTGCCATCTGTAATGTTTATTCATAATGTCCATACCTGATTGTTGGGCTTGGTAGATAAGCATTTTCCAAAGTAAAGAGTTTCTGTAACACAAAGGCTATTACATGCGGGCCCATCAATAACTCCATTCTTGTACTTGTCACACTAAACACAGGAAATAAAAAAGTAGTTAATAGAAAAATGTTCACAAGAAGAAACATAATAAATACAACATAAAGAGATATCTATATTCTTTAAGAGAAGGCTCCTCAATAAAAAGAACTCGGAATTGGATTTGAATATATATCCTTGGGTGAGTATATATATCCTCTGTTCTTTATTAGGTCTATGATGCTGAGAGACCTTGTTGAGACTGAGTTTGCATAGGATTTTGAAACTATTTTTCCCACTTAACATGGTCTGAGGTGGTATGGTACCTACTTTCTCCAAGAATAGGGGCACTCTATTTTTTTTTTTTTTAATATATTTTATTGATTTTTTACAGAGAGGAAGGGAGAGGGATAGAGAGTTAGAAACATCGATGAGAGAGAAACATCGATCAGCTGCCTCCTGCACACCCCCCACCGGGGACGTGCCCACAACCAAGGTACATGCCCCTGACCGGAATCGAACCTGGGACCTCTCAGTCCACAGGCTGACGCTCTATCCACTGAGCCAAACCGGTTTTGGCAGGGGGCACTCTATTTTTAAAAATAGCTCTCTGGTTTTAAAATAAAGTTACCTCTGTCATCCTTGACATCATCCAAAAATAAGAAATAAACTTGGGGTGGTGAACACACAATACAGTGTACAGATGATGTGTTCTAGAATCAACACCTGAAACCTGTAGAATTTTGTTAACTGGTGTCACCCAAATCAATTCAATAAAAAGGGAAAAAAGGAATAAAATTAAAAAAAGAAATGCAAACTCTACCTCTGATAAAATAAGGTACCAATGTAACCCTAAGACACAATAAATGAGAATGGCCTGCCAAATTCAGTGAAAATTACACCAGAGACCAGACGCATGCTGAGATTAAATACCTGCTCTGACCTCAATTCTCAGACAAAGCTGGCAAAACACTGCATGCACAGGAGGTACACCTGAGGAGAAGAACCATCACCCTGGTCTGCACTGAAGGTTTAAGGGACACAGCTGTGGGAACTTCCAAGGACTCTATCTGGCATCATGAAGTAGCAGGGCAAGGCAGTGCTGAATGATAAAATCCTTAAAAATGTTATCTGTGTTGGAGGTAGTCTGTTAATGAAACGGGTTGGAAAACACTATATCATGAACAGCTTGTAACTGCCAGGGAGATATGCAGGCTTAACCAGTCTGAGTGAGCGTCTCTGTCTCACCTTCTCTCTCACACACACACACACACACACACACACACACACACACTCTCTCTCTCTCTCTCTCTCTCTCTCTCTCTCTCTCTCTCTCTCTCTCTCTCTCTCTCGGCACAGCAGCTTCACTACAGGCTCAGTTCACTGCCCCAGTTGCTTCCTATAAATACTCAGTAGTGAGTAACAATCAAAAGAAAACAAATATGAGGCTTGTATAACAAATATACAAGATAAAGGAGGAAAGGAATAGGAAAAGCAAGTGTCAGATAAATAAAATTTCCAGAAAAATGTCATGAAGCAGAACAAATATTACTGTGAATTCAAAGGACTTAATGAAAAGGTTTAAAATGAGACCTCAACAGATAGTAAGTGCTCAGTAATAGCTATAGTTATTTTACATAGCCTAACTTTTTTTTCAAGTAAAAGGCATCAAATGCTTTTAAACACATAAGGATCAGAAAATATAACATCCAATAGCATCTCTTGAACCATTAGAGAATGAATTTCAGGCAACCAAGAGATGAATGGAGAAACTAAACATGAAAGCCAGTTGAAATGTTGGACTGGGATTAAAATAACTCTGGGAATCTATTTCTTAATAATTGTTCATACACTATCTGATAGTTAATAGATGCTTACAATGTGTCAGGCACTGTTCTTTTATTATCATGACAACAACCCTATTATGTCCATTGAACCTGTTGTTATATCTATGGTAAAAATAAGGAAACAGAAATATCTGTTAAGTAACTTGCTCAAGGTCACACAGCTCATTCTCTTTAGCACTACAGTATAGTGTTCAGAATGTTGACATTATAAACTACTAGGGGCCCGGTTTACGAAATTCATGCATGGGTGGGGTCTCTAGGCCTGGCCGGCGATCAGAGCCGATTGGGGCCAGGCTGATCAGGGCCAGGCCGGAGAGGAGGTGATGGTCGCTGGGCCGGGCACAAAAGGAACGGATGCCAGATGCCGATGCTGTCATTGTTGGCGCCCCGCCACTGCGTTCCCCGCCTCCCCCTCTCCTCCTTCCTTCACTGCCACACTGCCACTGCAACAGGTGGGCAGCAGGCCAATTGGGGCCTGCCAGCTGGGAGAGGGAGAGAGGGACAGGGCACGTGAGGTTGGCTGCTGGCCCTGAGGAGGGAGCCGGCTCTCGGTCCCCCTGTGAAAGGGGCCTCGTCTGCTCCCACCCACTCCCGGTTCCCCATCCCAGCCTGGGGTCTGCCAGCCAGGGGGAGGGACCACGGGAGGTTGACCAGCTGGGGGAGGTTGACTGTGAAAGCGCACTAGGGGGCAGCTCCTGCGTTGAGCGTCTATCCCCTGGTGGTCAGTGCACATCATAGCGACTGGTTGTTCCAGTCACTTAGGCTTTTATATATAGAGATGCTAGTAAAAGTAATAAAACTAACAAAACTCAAGGAGGGGACATGTAAGAACATGGCATGTGGCAAAAGAACGTTGATTTCCTTATCTTTACTATTCACGGTCAAAAGATAACATTTACATCTAATAAGTCAAATTATAGAGACAGAAATATATTCAAAAGTATCGAGAAAATCACTAGCAGAAATACTACTAATAATACATTGATTAAAATTAGGTGGAATAAAGACGATGGGATGAAACAAAGTATAAAATTTTATTATTGCTTCTAATAGGAACATAGCCTTTTATTTTTATTTTGTATTGGTTAATTCATTATTCTGCTTTCTTTACATTTTTTTCTAATTTAATAAATTTTTAATTCATCTCTTTTGTTTTTTGCCATTTATTAATGTAATTAAGACTTTAGCCAAAACCGGTTTGGCTCAGTGGAAAGAGCCTCAGCCTGCGGACTGAAAGGTCCCAGGTTCGATTCCGGTCGGGGGCACGTACCTTGTTTGTGGGCACATCCCCAGTAGGAGGTGTGCAGGAGGCAGCTGATTGATGTTTCTCTCTCATCGATGTTTCTAACTCTCTATCCCTCTCCCTTCCTCTCTGTAAAATATCAATAACATATATTTAAAAAAAAAAAGACTTTATATGCCTCTCTAAATAGTTCTTCAATTTTTCTTTAGCTTTATCTTTAGTTTCTGATATATTTTATTTTTATTGATTTTAGAGAGAGAGCAAAGGAGAGAAACATTGATTTGTTGTTCCATTCATTTATACATTTATTAGTTGATTCTTGTATGTGCTCTGACCAGGGATCGAACACAGAAGCATGGCACATTGGGACAATGCTCTAACCAGCTGAACTACCCAGCCAGGGCTCTGAAATATTTTAAAATATATATTATTGATGTTATTTCCTAGACCTAGATACTTAAATTTTCAATTTGCACTTTCTCTTTGGCTCAAGAATTAAAAGGATATTTAAAAATTTTCCAGATAGATTTTTGTTAATTTCAAGTTTTATTGTATTGTGATTGGAAAGTATTGTTTCTGCCCTTTCCACTAAGTGGGATATATTAAGGTTTGGGTCTGATGTGAGGACAGAAGAGCCCTGATAGAGATGGAGAGCCTTGCCCATGTGCAGGGTTAAGTGCCAACACCTAGGCGCTGTTGCCCTTCAGGTATCATTAGCAGGGAAGTTCCTAGGTGAGCCCTGAGCCATGCTTGCTTTCTCCTTCAGACCTGGTTGTAACCAAGAATATTAGGTCTCATCTTCATAGGAGGAGCAGAGCAATAGTTCTTAGACTCAAGTTTGGGAGGCGGGGATCACACAGAGAGATGCTCA
The DNA here is from genome assembly GCF_963455305.1 of Plecotus auritus. NCBI lineage: Eukaryota > Metazoa > Chordata > Mammalia > Chiroptera > Vespertilionidae > Plecotus > Plecotus auritus. The sequence continues at coordinate 73,439,936 of NC_137771.1, forward strand.
ATATTTTCTTCCCCAGGTTCAACTTGTAGGGATTTTTAGGAAATGCAGAACCATCTGTTTGGTATCTTTGCTTGGTACCAGACGGCCATCAATTTCATTGGCACGTTTATTTATTGAGGCAAAGGTGGTAGGAGTTCTGAGGCCTTATTCATAAGCTGGGATGAAACCTCTGAAAGGTATAGTTTAGGTTTCCCAAGGAATTAAGATTGTATGAACCACATCCTCTGACCACAAAGAAATGAGAAATCAAAATAAACACAGACGTGTGGAAACTAAAAAGCACATTCCTAACTAATTTGTGGACTAAGGGGGAAATCACAATGGGAATGCAAAATATCTAGAACTGAACAACAACAAAGGTATACAAATGAAAATCTGTGGGATGCAGCTACCCCATTCTTACAGGGAAACTGTCAGCTTTAAACACAATGATGAAAAAGAGAGAGACAATATAAGTAGTTAGCACTCCACTAAAGAGGCTTAAAAAACAACAACAAACCATTGTTATTATAACGATAACAGAGTAAGCTCCCCAAAGAAGTAAAAAAACAAACAAAACCCCCACAGAAATTAATGGAAAAAAAAGACCAATGATACAAAAAGCTAGTTCTTTTAAAACTTTAACAGAAGAAATGAACCTTTAGCAAGACTGATCATAAGAAAAAGAGGAGGCGCCCTGGCCTGTGTGGCTCAAGATGGTTAGAGCATTGCCCCAACACCAAAAGGTCATAGGTTTTATCCCTGGTTAGGGTGAGTGTGGAAGGCAACCGATGGATGTTCCTCTCACGCTGATGTTTCTCTCTCTCTCTCTCTCCACCCCCTTCCTTCTCTCTAAGATCAATAAAAATAATAAAATAAAAGAAAAAGAGGAGGCACAAAGATGCCTAGAAAAGAAAGGGAAATGATAGCGAATAATATAAACAACTCTATGGCAATAAGCAATTGAAATAAGCAATTTTTCTAGAAAAACATAAATAATAAAATGATGCAAAAAGAAATAGAAAATCTGAATAAGACTAATAAACATTAAAAAACTTGAATCAGTAATGAAAAATATTAGGAAGACCTCAGGGTGCGGTAAATGAAAACCAGGTAACAACATAAATGTCCATCAAGTGAGTGGCTGAATAAATGGTGGTATATTCATATAATAAAATACGATAAAATACAGTAATTGAAACGAGAGAATTTGGCCTATACATATCAAATAGAAAAAAGCTGAAAACAATTTCAAATGGAAAAAGTTGAAGAATATGTGCAGTTTAGTGTCACTTATTAAAGTTTAATAACATACAAAGCAATATTACATATTATTTATATGCCCCTATACACACAGTGAATGATGAAAATGTGATGGCAAGGACCCACACCAAATTCACGATGGTGGTTCCTCTGGGGAGGAGGAAAGAGACTATCAGGGAAGATCAATGGACTGTAGTAATTTTTCCTTTTTAAAAGTGAAGCAAATATGGTGAAAGGTTAAGATTTGCTAGTAGATGGTAGGTACCCGGTATTTATCATATTGTTTTCTATGCCTCATCACTGTTCTAAGAGCTTTTCATGCATATCTCTTTAATCTTTACAACCTCCCTACGAAAGAGGAATTATCTCCATTTTACTGATAAAGAAACTGACGCAAGAGTGGTTAAGAAGAGGTTAAGAAACTTGCAGAGCAGGTTAGTGGTGGTGCTGAAATCTGACTAACTCAGCTAGTCTGCCTTCAGAGCCTGAGCTTTTAACCACGGAGGTAAAAGAGCCAGAATGACTTATCCCGGAGAGGACTGCATAAAGCTGGCCTTATAATGGCAGGGTCAGATGCCCGTCCCAGGGCTCCTACTGAGGGGATCAGGTCATAGTCACCCGCTCTGCACAAGCACCAAGTGGGGCCAGGACTCCCACCTTTGTTTCCTGAGGACTTCACACACATGTCTGACATATCATCAAATGCATATAAAAAGCACTTGCAGAATGGATGAATGAATGAAGTGGGTTCTGGGTCTTTACCCAGCAATGGGGCATTTTACTATGAACAACTTCGGGGATAGGACCAACAGCTATCCCCTTCAACTGTTCTGATCTGTGGCCCCTGAGTCTGGAGGAACACTTCATCCATAACTCTGCCCAGGTCCGGTCCAGATTTAACCGTGACCCTTTTCACAATACCCATCTTCCAATGAATAAAGGCTGTGTATTTCCTTCCTGAGCCTAAATTCTTCCTCCCTTCTTTCCTTATGTTCCCAAATCTATCGTCATTTATGTTCATGTTATCTTCCCTGGTAGGAAGTAAAAGGATTTGAAGACACTGACATATATATCTTTGAACTTCCCCTCTAGCACAGAGTTTGGTATTTAAGTGTCTGATAAATTTTTATTCAATAACCACCATACAGAACATAGTAATTTGATTTTAAGACCTCATTGAAGATAAAATTAATACTTTTCCATAAAATTTAAAGCAAACCAAACAGAAAAGGACAAACCAATCCCTTATCAGTAAACTGTTAAGCAGTGAAGATAAGTCTGGCATTCAGCTACAAGAATCACATTCTTGTTTTGAGCAAAGGCCTCAAGCCAACCCTGCAGTCACAAAGATCAGGCTCTTCAACTTGTGGCTTCCATCCCGAACCAAAAGCAAATTTCCTTCAAGCTTGTTTAGAAAGGATGGTTAGCCACACACTGTTTTGTTTTGTTTTTCAGACAGGGCCACATACAACTACAATCACTGTCAGCAATCTGATCTTCTAGCTAAATAGACACAGATATTATAAAGAATGTTCAAGTTTACAATAGAAAACTCAGCAGAAAATGTCAAAGGTTTGTCCTTTCCTAAGATTTTTTTTTTATTACTACAATTTTACCATCTACCCTCGTTTGCTTGCACATACCTTGTAGTACCAGAAGATGGCGACCTTTGGCTAAATTTTACAAACCTCATCTAAATTGAAGGAATTTTCATGAACATGGAAATTGTACCAAAGGGGCAATAACAATGAACAGATAGATGCACAGTACTAGTTTTTAAATAATTTCCCAAGATTCATGTTCTAATAATGTATTTGAGGCAATCTTACCAATTTATCCTTACTTAGAAGAAAAGAGCAGAGGTGGGTTCTCAATAATGCCTGAAAATTTTCCAAGTCTCTAGTCAGCATCCTCTCCCATGCCCTGCATCAACTATTTAAAATCTTCACCATTCTCTGCACTCTCACTGTGTCTTCAACTTTTCATTTTCTCCCCCCTCTCTCCTGACTTCTTCCCCCCTGGCCATTAATAGTGCTCATTTCACTCTCCCCTTTCCTCTCTCTCTAAACATACAAACCCCGTCTTCTCTCTTTCCTCCCATTCTGTTATAATGTCTCTAATTTATTTTAAAATTCTTCAGTCTACACAGTGCGGCAGCGGTGGTGGTGGTGGTGGTGGTATAAGTGCATAGTCCAGATGCCACTAACATCCTACTCAGGAATGCAGGAATGTACAGGTGCTCAGTTAGGGTTCTAATGAGGTAATAAGGAAACATATGCTCCATATCTTGGTCAGGATTGATCCATTTCTGCCCCGGCCTGTGTGGCTCAGTTAGTTGGCGCGTCATACTGTACACTGAAAGGTTGGCAGGCTCGACTCCCAGTTCAGGCGTGTAAGAGAGGCTCTCTCTCTCTCTCTCTGCCTTCCTTTCTCAAAAAAAAAAAAAAAAAAAATCAATAAAAACATTTATAAAAAGATTGATCCATTTCTAAGATTTGTTAATTAGCAAATTATTGGTGACATCTGTGACCTGTTAAATATCATGGTGAATGTTAAAAATCGCTATTGGCGCAATTAAAGGTATTTAAGATACATGGATTGGCTAAAATATGAGATGTTCCCTCCCCTTTCACAAGAAGTTATAACCTTTATCTTTAAGGAAGTACCCAGAGCGAATCATTTTGCATCAGAGGCTCTCAAACTTTAGGAGTGTCAGGTCTCCTGGAGGTCTTGCTAAAACACAGACGTTGAACATGTCTGAGAGTTTCTCACTCCTTAGCTTTTAGGTGGGGCTGGAAATTTGCATTTGTAGCAAGTTGCCAGATGATACCATTGCTGCTGGTCAAAAAGAGACATTGAGAATCACTGGTTCGGAATTTCTACTTCCCTGATGCTCATTATAAGAGTAATAAGCTTGCCCCTGGATATCATTGCTTCTGCCTTGAGCAAATCTTTCATGCCAACTGACAGAGCTCCTAAAATGACAGTTAGAACTTCGATGAGTTTAAAGACGGATGATATGAAATGCTGTGTGACTGCTTGTAAGTAAATATGTGCTGAATCAATACCTAAATATGTAGCAGAAATTATTTTCATTATAACCTAGAATTTGGTTATATGGGCGTATTGATACTCACCCATAGCAAACATTTTCACTGGCTGCTATCATCTTTCAAAATAGAATCTAAGGCACATGCATGACCAAACTGGATTCGGTTAATTTAAAACTATGTCCCAACCAAAAGGTAGAAGCAACCCAAGGGTCCATCAATGGATGAATGGATAAACAAAATGTGGCATACACATATAATGGAATATGGTATAGCCTTAAAAAGGAAATTCTGACATATGCTACAAGATGCACTATGGAAAACAGTATGGACATTCCTCAAGAAATTAAAAAACAGAACTACCATATGATCCAGCAATTCCATTTGTGGGTATTTATAAGAAAATATGAAAACACTAACTCCAAAAGATATATGCACCCCTATCTTCATTGCAGCATTATTTAAAATAGCCAAGATCCTGGTGTTTTTTTTAAAAAAATATTTTTTAAAATATATTTTATTGATTTTTTTACAGAGAGGAAGGGAGAGGGATAGAGAGTTAGAAACATCGATGAAAGAGAAACATCGATCAGCTGCCTCCTGCACACCCCGCACTGGGGACGTGCCCGCAACCAAGGTACATGCCCTTGACCGGAATCGAACCTGGGACCTTTCAGTCCGCAGGCTGATGCTCTATCCACTGAGCCAAACCGGTTTTGGCTAAAAAAAAAATTTTTTTATTGATTTCAGAGAGCAAGGAAGAGGGAGAGAGAGAAACATCAATGATGAGAGAGAATAATCTATTGGCTGTCTCCTGCACTGGGGATCAAGCCCACAACCCTGGCATGTGCCCTGACCAGGAGTCGAACTGTGACCTCCTGCTTCATAGGTCGACGCTCAACCACTGAGCAATACCGGCTGGGCCTGGTTTTGTTTTGTTTGTTTATTTTTGGCTAAATCTAGCAACACTATTTCCAGTCTCAATCATGTGCTTCTTGTTTACTTTTCCACATCCTCTACTCCTCTGTAAGCACCTTCAGGGCGGGTCGCATTCGGTACCTCCAGGCTCTGGCACAGGGCTATAAGCACAGAACTAAAATGACATGGTGTTTTATTACTGGCTTGTTTCTTCCAAATGGCTTTCACCCTTAGTTTCTCTAATGCTTCTCAGGAACGATGTGAGTGATTCCAATAACACCATTTGTTTCAGGACCACAGTGAACATCACGTGACACAAGAGTGCAGCATAACACATGAGGGCCACCAGAAGGGCCGTTATAACTTAACCCGTAAGATTATTCTTAGAATAAAGCTTATGTTTGCTGAGATTTAAAATAAACTTGTTCAGTAAACATTTGTCTATAAATTCACAAAGAAAAGATTGGCAACCTAACTCAAGGTGGCACACAGGAAGATTAACATTTTCTTCAAAGGAAAAAATTAAGCTTGTACATACTTTATTTTTAATTTATTTTTACTGATTTCAGAGAGGAAGGGAGAGGGAAAGACAGAAACATCGATGAGAGAGAATCACTGATCGGCTGCCTCCTGCATGCCCCTCACTGGGAATTGAGCCCACAACCTGGGCATGGGCCCTTGACCGGAATTGAACCCGGGACCCTTCAGTCTGCAGGCCAACGCTCAACCCACTGAGCCAAACTGGCGAGGGAAGCTTGCTCATACTTTAAAAACAGTATGTTCCAAGGAGATTGGTTCCATATATTTTAAAAATATAGGGTAATGGAACAAAATGAACTTTTGGAGTCAAATAATAATGATTAATCCTCAGCAGATGCAAAGCTAAATGAAATAATTAGTTATGTACTGCTATCTAACTGGAGACATGGCTCCAGGTATATTAAATCTAGTGTATGTTAAGCTACTTGTTTAAAGCACCAAACCATCATCTCTAGAAATTAAATCTTAAAAGAGGCTGTAATAAAATTTAGAGGCTCTTCCATCTTTTAATGCTTCAATTTTAAAGTAAATGCTAATATAATAGCCACGAAGGTTAACTGAATGGCACAGTGATTCCTCACTAGTATCCAGGTAGACGCTCTCTCTGGATCATAGAGGAATGTGCCGAAAATATCAACATTAAATAATGTCCTGAAAAAGGCATAGAAGGAAAAAGCTCTATTCCTCCCTCACTTTCTTCCTTTTCTTTTCTTTTCTTTTCTTTTCTTTCTTTTCTTTTTTGTTAATCCTCATCTGAGGATATTTTGTCCATTGCTTTTTATTTTTATTTTTTACTTGTTTATATTGGATTTTTATTGATTAAGGCTTTTTTTTAATAACAAAATCTTCCAATTTTTTTTTTTCAAGGAAATGTAACACTGAAATCAAAACCCACCAAATATTGGGATTCCCCCAAAAGAGTAAACAGTAGACCAATATCTCTCAAGAAAGTTTAGGAAAAAAGAAAGCTAAATAAAATATTGAAATGGAATCCAGAGTACATCAGAAGAAATACATACTTTGTCCACATGTAGGATTTTTTTTAGTATTGCAAGGATGTTTCAGTATTAGGAATGATATGGTTAGGTACCTACTATTTTATTAGCATCTATATATATAAAAGCCTAAGTGACCAAAATGACCCGGCTGGTCACTATGATGTGCACTGACCACCAGGGGGCAGATGCTCAATGCAGGAACTGCCCCCTGGTGGTCAGTGCGCTCCCATAGTGGCAGCATGAGTGGGCGGTGGTGGCAGGTGCAGTGGGGCGGCGTGGTACCCGGCCCCACCTCAAGCTCCTCGTCGCCGCCGCCTGCTGCTTCGTGCCCTACTATATCCCCCGCGGGGTCCTGGATTGTGAGAGGGTGCAGGCCAGGCTGAGAGACGCCACCGGTGCATGTATCCGTGCACTGGGCCGCTAGTATTAAATAAAATTGAATTAAATTCCAGTAGTAGCCAATAAAGTTAGACGAAAAAAATAAAGGAAATTGGAGAAACAATTAGTGGAGTCCCATATTAATTTATAGCCATCAATTCCTTTGACATATAAAAATCACAATTAGAAAATATAAGGGAAGAAAGAGCCCTATTTATAATGGAAATTAAAAAACTAAAATACTTTGGAAAGAACTTACCATAAAATGTCAATAAGAAAACTGTAAGACATTACTAAGGGACACAATAAACTTGAATTAATAAAATGTATACCTTGCCCTATCTGGTTTGGCTCAGTGGATAGAGCTTTGGCCTGGGAACTGAAGGGTCCCGGGTTCGATTTTGTTCAAGGGCACGTACTTTGGTTGCAGGCTCCTCCCTGGCTGAGGCCCTGGTCGGGGCTTGTGCAGGAGGCAACCAATCGATGTGTTTCTCTCACATCGATGTTTCTGTCTTTCCCTCTCTCTTCCACTCTCCTAAAAAATCAATGGAAAAATATCCTCAGATGAAAATTTAAAAAAAAAATCTTAAGTCGAACCATCATAAATTGAAGACCATCTATATGGTGAAATAATCACCACAATAAGTCTAGTTAGCATCCACAGTTGCAACTTTTTTTTTCTTTTGATAACTTTTAAATCTACTCTCTTGGCAACTTTCAAATATACAATACAGTTTTATTAACCTTTTAATACATGAATTAATTTTATCCTCACAACCATTTGATGAGACACATAGTATTAATCCTCATTTTGCAGAAGCTAAATAACTTGCCCAAGCTTATACGGCTAAGGAACGGCAAAGGTAGAGCTCAAACCCGAAGCTCTTTTATTCCAATGCTTATGCTTTTAACCACTACAATAGATATGACCCCTCACACACATGTGGAGAGAGAAGAAAAAAGACAGAGACAGATATACAGAGAAGAAGAAATCCACGTAAGCTGAGACAGATTGTGATTTTTAGTCCTCTGGAGACTTTAATTTCACTTTACTGATGAATCTCAGAGAAGGGTGGGAGGGGAGGGGCAGGAAGAGATTAAGCAAAAAAATGTATATGCAGATATGCATAACCCATGGACAAAGATAATAGTGAGGTGAAGGCCTGGGGGGCGGGGGAGGAGCAGAGTGGAGGGGTCATTGGGGAGAAAAAGGGGGACATCTGTAATACTTTCAACAATAAAGGTAAATTTAAAAAATACTAATTGATAAGAAATAGATGGAGAGCATAAGTTTTAATAAAAATTTGAAAATGATGAGAAAATTTTCTGAGCCTAACGTGTATCTTTTCACTAAGTCTGGCTTAAAAAAAAATTGTAGTTTCTCTGCATTTAGGAATTATGTTCTTAAAACCTATCAAAACTAGTAGTACTAAGACAAATAGTACTAAGACAGTACTAATATTGCATAGGAATTGTTTGATTAGAACTAAGAAGGAAGCAGAAAAAATATTTTTAAGGTATATATTAAAGGTTCTAAGAGCTAATAAGATATTACTTGATCAAGATATGGGAGAGGATAAGATGCGAAAGAGATGAGCCTAGATTTTGTGGCTGCACTTGCCCTCAGATGTATGACCTGAAACAGTCCTATGGAAGATAAAAATCCAGTTCAGTCCTTACAAGGGTGGGAACTTGGTACACCACGCTTTGGGCGGTGACTCTGAAGGCTGAACCCCAGGGGTAAAGGTGAGCTGGAAGAACTTTAGAGAGCCTTGGCCAGTGCGGCTCAGTTGGTTGAGCATCCTCCCATGCACCAAAAGGTCACAGGTTCATTTCCCATCAGGTGAGGGTGCACTCCCAGGTTGTGGGTTTGATCCCCAGTCAGGGTGAGTGCAGGAAGCAACCAATGGAAGTTTCCCCCCTCCCTCTTTCCTTCCCTTCCCTCCTTCCTCTCTCTAAAATCAATCAAAATATATAAAAAAAAAAAAAAAGAAAAAGAAAAAGAAAAGAAAAAGAACCTCAGAGAGATGAGCTGACTCATAGCTTCTTTTTTCCTTGAGGATTTTGCCAATACTGGGCATGAGCGGAGGTCCGAGCTGCTGCTGGGGATAAGAAACCAGTGAGCACTTTAAAAATAGGAAACTAAGGGAGCCTCAAGCATACAGCCAGTTATCCTGTTGGGATATTTGCCAAATTCTGAGGCCTTACAGAATGGGAGGCTGAAAACCTCATTGGAAAGCCTTTGAAAAGCAGAGCAGACATTCTGGCAGTCTCACAAGATACAGACTCGAGTTATGAACCTGCCAGAGGGAGAAACCCCAATGAATTCCCAGGCTCTCAGTTAAAACCCTTAGAGGCCTATGCTCTTGGAATGGGGATGAGCCAAAAATAGCTGGAGCAAAGAGAGGGTTGCACTAGAGGTGCAACCAAGCCTCCAGTCCGAACAGTCCATGATTGGGTTAAGATGATCAGCTACCATTATACTAACTGACTACTAGAAGGAAAGGAACTTTTATCTGGAGGCAGTACGTAAAAAATTGCAGGGCAGGCCAAAAGACAAAATGATAGGACCAAAAACAAGAGGTAAGCACGGACAAAAGAAGCAGATCCACAGATGATCCAGACACTGGAGTCATCCAAAAAGGATTGTAAAATAACTATGTTCACATCCAAGAAAAAAGGTAGAGAAAATAAATAAAACAACAGATAATTTCAACAGAGAATTGAAATATATTTAAGAGAATTAGCAAGACAATATGGCAGTTCCTCAAAAGTTAAAAATAGAACTACCATATGATTCAGCAATTCCACTTCTAGGTATATACCCAAAAGAATTGCAAACAGGGATTCAAAAGCTATTTGCACACCATTATTTATAATAACCTAAAGTTGGAAACCACTCTACAGTTGACCCTTGAACAACACAAATTTAAACAATACGGGTCCACTTATAAGTGGTTTTTAAAAAACTTACACTTAAAAATAATTCCCCTCTGCTGTTACACTTCTTATATTAGTAATCCCCCCCACTTGCTTAGTTAAGAAGCTGTAATACTCCTGAGGAAAAACTTTTAAAAAATCCTGGCTGGATTTTAGAATACCTAGAGTTAAATTGATTTTTATTTTCTTAGAATTTTGGGAAGCTCAGATCTCCCTGTTTTATGTTCCTATAACATTTGCTATTGTAATATTTATCTTACCCTCCTGTAGTTCCTCATTTTCTTCCCTCCTATAAGTTTGTAAGGTCAGGATGTCTAGTCCCCTGCTACATGCACACACCTAGCACCACTGGCTTGGGTTAAGATAACCACTCAATAATTATAGAGTCTTTAATAAGTGATAATAATTGGAATCCAAACAATCATTACTACCAAAAATATAATTCTCAGATTAAATGTTTTAATATATATATTTTTTAAATATATTTTATTGACTTTTTACAGAGAGGAAGGGAGAGGGAAAGAGAGTTAGAAACATCGATGAGAGAGAAACATCAATCAGCTGCCTCCTGCACACCCCCTACTGGGGATGTGCCTGCAACCAAGGTACATGCCCTTGACCGGAATCGAACCCTGGACCCTTGAGTCCGCAGGCCGACGCTCTATCCACTGAGCCAAACCGGTTAGGGCATAAATGTTTTAATATCATTTACATCAGAATATATTAGCAGAAAACAAGGAGTTAAATTTACTTAGCCTCAAACATTTAAAATATAAGTGCTATGGAAGCAATGATTAGTACTAGAAGTCTTAGACTGACAGAGCAATCTTCCAGAGGTATAGCCAAATGTTAGAATAGAAATTAAATAATAAATGAATGTTTATGTTTTTTAGATAAATTTCTGTTATTTGAGAATGACTACATTTATTAAAAAAATGTATTCTGGAAAGGGTGCCTGTGTATAACACTTTCAAACTGTAAACGAAAAAACCATGTGATTAGAGTAAACCCAACTTCAAGTATATCTATAGCTCTATATATACATACTAGAGGCCCGTTGCAGGAAGATTCTTGCAAGAATAGGGCTTCCTAGGGCCTATTTCTGCGGCCCGAGTGAAGCAGAGAAGGGAGTGAAGCCTGCCAAATAATGGCTTTGCTCCCTTCTCCACTGCCTCGCTCCCTCCCATCTCCGCTGCCTCGCTCCCTCCCTTTGCTGCTTCGCTTGGCTTTCTTCTATGATGTCTTCAGTCTTCGCTCCACGCCTGCATATGCAAATTAACCGCCATCTTTGTTGGGTTAATTTGCATACTTGCCCCTGATTACTGGTGGGCGTAGTGGAGGGACAGTCAATTTGCATGTTTCTCTTTTATTAGTGTAGACTAGAGGCCTGGTGCACAGCCCTGACCGGTTTGGCTCAGTGGATAGAGCGTCAGCCTGCGGACTGAAGGGTCCCGGGTTCGATTCCGGTCAGGGGCATGTACCTTGGTTGCGGGCACATCCCCAGTAGGGGGCGTACGGGAGGCGGCTGATCCATGTTTCTCTCTCATCGATGTTTCTGGCTCTCTATCCCTCTCCCTTCCTCTCTGTAAAAAATCAATAAAATATATTTAAAAAAAAAAAAATAGAGGCCTGGTGCACAAAATTCATGCACGGGGCGGGGGGGGCGTGCCTCAGCCTGGCCTGCACCCTCTCCAATCCGGTACCCCTTGGAGGATGTCCAATTGCCAGTTTAGTCCTGATCCCTGCACCTAAACCGGCAGTCGGATATCCCTCTCGCAATTTTGGAGCACTGGCTCCTAACCGCTTACCTGCCTGCCTGCCTGCCTGATCGCCCCTAACCACTCTGCCTGCCTGATTATCCCTAACCCCTCTGCCTGCCTGCTTGATCGTCCCTAACCCTTCTGCCTGCCTGCCTGATTGCCCCTAACCCCTCTGCCTGCCTGCCTGATCACCCCTAACCACCCTCCCCTGCCAGCCTGATCGCCCCTAACCACCCTCCCCTGCCAGCCTGATTGCCCCTAACCACTCTGCATCGGCCCCCACCACCATGGCTTTGTCCAGAAGGAGGATGGGATGACCAGAAGATGTCTGGTCTATCCGGTCTAATTAGCATATTACCCTTTTATTAGAATATATATCTATATATCTACATATACATATGTAGATATATAGATATATATATACACATGTATCTTTTAAATATATTTTTATTGATTTCAGAAAGGAAGAGAGAGGGAGATAGAAACATCAATGATGAGAGAGAATCATTGATCAGCTGCCTCCTGGGGATCAAGCCCGCAACCCGGGCATGTGCCCTTGACCAGAATTGAACCTGGAACCCTTCAGTCTGCAGGCCGACTCTGTATCCACTGAGCCAAACCAGCTAGGGCAAACTTCAAGTATATTTGAAAAATAAAAATCCCTCTTTGTAATGATTCTCTCACACTAGTTTGTATTATGTATGTATTATGTATTTAGACTTCTGAATATTAGATTTTCCTAAGTGGGGAATAGTCCTACCAAAATGCTAAGAAGTTCAGCACAACTCTACGGTCAAAATTAACTTTTACTTTTTGAAAATGTTATTATATATATAAGTAGTAAATATAATGTTATTAATCCAGGTTTTTCCATATACCAGGAAATAAAGAATACTTACTATTATTTTCTTACAGTCCTTTCCTCTGCATAGTTCTGAATAGGTGGAATACTGCACATATATAATCCAGCTTCCAACAAAAACTGCCAACCAGGAAAAGAAAAGGTATTTCATCCGCACATATGAGAAACGAGCCTGTGAATAAAGGAGCACATAACAGTTATTCATTCAGCACCAAGTCAGCACTCACTGTCTTAGAACATGATTTCCCCCCCTTTTTCGAAAGACCTCAATATATATTCTAGGCTTTCATATGGCAATTCTCCTAGAACAAAGTGTACTTTCACTGAATTCAAAGAGTACTGGTCTTAGAAAAGGAAGCTCCTTGGTCCTGCCAACAAAAAGGGAAACAAAATACCCTTTAAAATGTATAACCTTTCAAATACCACCAGCACGGAAAGCTACTTATTAAGCACAGGCACGCGCACCATGCTACCCTGGGCACCCTGTAAGATCAGGTACAGAGAGACACACTTCTTATCTACTGCAAATTTACAGAAGACTTTCAAATAAGAATCTTAAAGTTCTTTATGGATCATAAAGATAAAAATAATTGTGTTTTTAAAAAATAAGAACAAGGCCCTAACCAGTTTGGCTCAGTGGTGCAGGGGTGGACAAACTTTTTGACTCGAGGGCCACATTGGGTTCTTAAACTGGACCGGAGGGCCGGAACAAAAGCATGGATGGAGTGTTTGTGTGAACTAATATAAATTCAAAGTAAAGGAGCGGAGGGGAGAGCAAGAGAACCCTCTGCGCTTTCGGCTCCGCAGGCCTTATAGAACAGCCGAACGGGCCGGATCCGGCCCGCGGGCCGTAGTTTGCCCACGGCTGGGTTAGAGCATTGGCCTGCGGACTGAGGGGTCCCAGGTTCAATTCCAATCAAGGGCATGTACCTTGGTTGCGGGCACATCCCCAGTAGGAGGTGTGCAGGAGGCAGCTGATAGATGTTTCTCTCTCATCGATGTTTCTAACTCTCTATACCTCTCCCTTCCTCTCTGTAAAAAATCAATAAAATATATTTAAAAATAAGAACAAGGAATTTGGCTAGTTGTCTAATCCCTCACAGTGGTGTACAACCAGACTAAGAAAATAAACTCCTTTTTCCCTATTGCAGTGGTCGGCAAATCACGGCTCGCGAGCCACATGTGGCTCCTTGGCCCCTTGAGTGTGGCCCTTCCACAAAATACCATGGCCTGGGCAAGTCTATTTTGAAGAAGTGGCGTTAGAAGTGGTTTAAGTTTAAAAAATTTGGCTCTCAAAAGAAATTTCAATTGTTGTACTGTTGATATTTGGCTCTGTTGACTAATGAGTTTGCCGACCACTGCCCTACTGTATGCAGTAAGGCCTTATGTTCCTTCTTTTTAACTAACCAAATGCTTCAGCTCATAGATATTCTGGGAAGTTGAGAACGTTACAACTATTAAAGGAGAAATGGTTGGAGAAGAAAGTTTAAGACATATAAAGGATACATTCCTCCTTTACAAGATAATTGGTAAAGGTGCACAATAGGATCCTCTTTGCACTGTTTTGCTTGCAGTGCGCTGGTGTCTAATTGCAACTTGGGCCAGTGGTACCTTTTCTCCATCAACCTGTTAACAGAAGATTGGTGCCACCAATCTAATGTCAATAGGTGTCCTCATCTGGGGTGTCGTAAAAAGAGAAACTTTATTCGGGTGAACAGTTTTGCAAACCAAGGAAACAGCCACCCGTGGAAATTGAAAAGTACATGCTCTCCTCTCCACAAAGGGGAGGCTGGCTTGTATAGACCATGTGCTTGCCCTGGTTCTAGATTGGTCCATTTTTATGCAAATAAGAAATCCAAGAGTGTAGCTTGATTGGTACAAATAGTAGTGTTCTGATTGCTTGGAATTTTAAGTCCTGATTGGTTATTATGAAACTGCTCTGATTGGTCCGTAAAGATGCAAATGAAGATACAGCTGTGCAGCTCCAATTGGATGAGGCAGGTCTCAGCCTATTGGTTGAATTACGATTCCAGGAACTTCTCTATAAGGTACAGCTCATGCAGCAGAAACTCAGCGCAAGAGGCTAGCAGCTCAGTCTGAGGCTTTTCCCTGATATGCAGTGTGCATGAGAGGCCGCTGTAAACAATGGCTGCTAGACTCCAATTATAAATTTGGGCCTTGTTAATGACAAGTATATTCGTTTTGGACAAGTATATTCTTTCTTGGGATCACCAAAACCACACATCAAACAGTTTAATCTTCAAGTGTCAGTTGGTCAAGATAATTTGGCATTTCTTTTTTGAGTCTGGAGCTGCAATGGCCTGGTTTTATAAACAGTAGAATTTAGGACTATGGAGAGAATTGAGCAGAATAAATTAAAGATATGTAAACAAACAACAAAAAGCTAGTTTTGCTTTTAAAATCACAAGCCAGTTTCTCACACTGGGCAACAGTAGGATACTGTGAGACTGTGAGCATACAGTGAAAGCAGAAAGAGATGAAAGAGAAATAAAAGTGCACCTGCAGAAGACAATGAGTGCACAGGAAAAAGAGACTCAGGAAATACTGAATTCAGTTGGCCCTATTTATGGTTTAGACATCAGTCTTTGTTAGGTTAACAGATGGTGAATCCCATTACCAAAAAGTTTAAGTACAACAAATTCACAGTTAAATAATAGGGTTATAAGCTTTATTATTTTAATTTTATTAAGTTACAAAAAATTCATTTTAATGCAAGGCATTTTGTATACTCTAAATGAATCCAGTAAAAAGAAAATTCAAATTAAAATCACATAAATGACAATGGGAATATATACCAAGAGGTTTGTTTGAAAGACATTTAAGACTATTTGGCCCTAATTAGAGGTCTGGTCATCAGACAGAAATAGATACATAATACGTGATGAGGCTTAAATATGATTAAATGACATAATACCTATATAGCATAAGTTCATTCCTAGACACATAAAAATAGTCAACAAATGTTAGCTACATCAATATGCAAGGCACTAAGCAAAAAGCCAATAATGCTGTCTTCATGATTTGATCACTACCTTCTTTTTTGAACTTGCCAAGAAGAAAATTGAATCTGAATCTGATGAAGCTTTTATCTCTAACTGCTAGTTTACAGGAAATACAGAAGACAGAGGAGCATAAGTGAAGTTTAAGTGACACGATTAGGATACAATCAGCAAACTCCAGGCTGTGGGAAACGCTGCAACACACAACCCAGTTTCTTCAAGAAATAAATTACAAGGGGGGAAATAAAGAGAGGATGGGAAAAACTAAAGATTAAAAAATATTTAAGAAATAAATAAAATAATCACAATATGTACATCTTTTTGAGTCCTGATTCAAATGAAAATATGTGGGGGAAAATGACATTTATGAAATAATTAAAAATTCAAACACTGACAGGATACTTGGTGGTATTAAGGGTTTATTTTAATACTTTAGGTATGATAAGGGTCTGTGGTAATGCTTAAAGAAAAGAGCTCTAATATTTTAGGGATAGCTACTGAAATATTTATAAAAAAAATTGATATACCTGGAATTTGCTTCAAAATAATATGGGAAGGGAAAAGTATGAGGAGTATGGTTGAAATAAGATTGGCCATGAGTTGATAATTGTTCAAGCTGCGTGATGGGTACATGACTTCTTTTGTATATGTTTTTCTCTAGTGATTTAAAAATTTTTATGTTGTATAGTAAGACATACTGCCACACCAGGATACCACCTTCCCACGCATTCATTCAGCAACTATTTATTGATTGTCTACTATGTGCCAGGCACTTTCAGCACATCTCCAGTTAGGGCCAAACACATAACAAATTTACTACACAACTACCCTTTAAATAGTTAAAAGTGCAATGTGAAGGACCATAGCATGGCATAATTTTACTTTTAGAAGTCTAACCTTATATTAGGTTAATATTTTACATGATTTCTTTGAGACAGGATTTTACTAAAACAAGATTAATCTTTTTTTAAAAAAAATGTATTTTATTGATATTTTACAGAGAGGAAGGGAGAGGGATAGAGAGCTAGAAACATCGATGAGGGAAACATCGATCAGCTGCCTCCTGCACACCTCCCACTGGGGATGTGCCCGCAACCAAGGTACATGCCCCCGACCGGAATCAAACCCGGGACCCCTCAGTCCGCAGGCCGACGCTCTATCCACTGAGCCAAACCATTTTCGGCAAAACAAGATTAATCTTGATTCATTTATTAAAACAATCAGGGAAGATAAGACACTATTTTCTTTTTTCCTCTCCTTGCTCCACAGTAGGAATAAGTCACTGAGAAAAGAAAAACAACACAGATCCTGCTGCTGAGTAGGGTTCTCGCCCAGTTCAAGATTTGGGCCTGTCTTTCCTTCTTCTGGACACCCACCTCAAAAAGCCTAGTGATGTCCACTGCCCTGCAGATTCTCCATCAATAATCATTCAGGTTTTTGTACAAATGTTCAATAAAACCCATAACATTCTTTCTAATGCACAGTATGCTTAATGGATGTTGAAGACTTGTGTATTTCTCCCTCCTGCATATCCAATTTAATAAATTGAAATCATTTTGCTTTTCTATATAACTCAAATAGCTACATTTTAAATTTTCTCCGGCATATGTTTAAACTGAAAAACATCCTGTGAACTGGCTTGCCCGCTGAGTGCTCGCCATGATACAGAATGCCAAAAATTCTGGAGAGGAAGTTAGATTTAATGACATTCCCAGCAGGGTACTGGGCATCACTTGTTGTAGACATAATGACAAAAGGAGTGAAACACATTTTTATTCCAGCATGCCATGGAAAATAACGGATTTAGGTATAACACAAAATGGTACAAGGACCTTCATGTGTTCTCTAATATCTACAGATCTTGCTACTTCCTATTTAAAATAATGATTGAAGAAAAACAGCCGTAAGTGACATGTGTAGCTATTAGCTAATTTTATGCCCTGTGTAGTACTCACTGAAATGTTTCCAGTGGTCTGTTCTGTACCAATGACCTAGACAACCTGGTCTTTAAGAAATGTAGTTATTGTTTCTGACTTATTTATGTTGAACAATCCAAAATATTGCCTAGCAGCATTTCTATTCTGCTGATTTTGTGCCTTGGTACTAATATTACACTGCTTTATTCCAAATTATGATCCTGAAAAGCATGATAAGAATTTTAGTAAATATACCAGGGCAGTGATTCTCAACTGGAGTCAATGCTGTCTCCTAGGGAACTCCTGGCAAAGTCTGGAGATAATGTTTATTTCACAAGTGGGGAGTGCTACTAGAATCTTATAGATACAGGGCAGAGATGCTGCTAAACATCCTACAGTGCACAGAAAAGCTCCCCCAGCCCCAACAACAAAGAATTATCTGGCCCTTGTAATATGGTTATATGGTAAAATGAAAACAAAAATTATGGGGTTGAAAGAATCAAATTTATATGACCATCATTTTATTTTAAACTAGAGGCCCAGTGCACAACATTCATGCACTGGAGGGGGGCCCTCAGCCCAGTCTGTGCCCTTTAGCAGTCTAGAAGCCCTCGGGGGATGTCCGATTGATGGCTTAAGCCCTCTCCCTGCAGGGAGTGGACCTAAGCCCCAGTTGGACATCCATAGTGTTGCCTGTGGGAGCACACTGAACACTAAGGGGCAGCTCCTACATTGAGCACCTGCCCCCTGGTGGTCAGTGCGTGTCATAGCGACTGGTTGTTCCACCGTTTGGTCGATTTGCATATTACCCTTTATTATATAGGATTAGTATTTAAAGCATAAACTACTGTTAATTATTAACATCTATCTGGAAATAATAATTAGAAGCAGTTCTTTATAACCAGAGTAAATGAATAGCAATATCTTATTATAAATAAAAATCACAGAAAAGATATAAATGATGAAACATACTTTCTTTACCAATTCTACTGTAAAGAACAGTAACACTTCTTTTTTTATATCATTTGATCTCATTGTGATAACTTTTGAATTTCAAAACAAATCTGAAAACCTTTGATTTTGTTAAATAATTTTACATTAAGTTTCAAAAATAGGCATAAAGAGACAACACATCAAAATTTAGCCGTTTAAGACTATTACTTATCTATTTCATATTCAATATCTTTTATCCTATATAATAAAAGCCCAGTGACCGAACAGTGGAACGACCAGAACAACCAGTTGACCAGTCGCTATGATGTGCACTGACCACCAGGCGGCAGACACTCAATGCAGAAGTTGCCTCCTGGTGGTCAGTGCCCTACCACAGTGGGAGCACTGTTCGGCTGACCAGGATGAGTGGCTGCTCCTGCTGTGAACCCCTGGCCGACAGGCAGGAACCCGGGCTGCGATCTTTGCCTCCTCGCCCCAGGCTCCTTCTCCTCGCTCCCTGCTGCCTCCTCCGGATGCCCTCAGGCTGCTGCCGCTGGGCTCGCAGAGCGGACCCTGGAGGCGGGTTTGTGGCCACCGTGGGACTGAGGCCTACTCCGCTGCCTCTCAGTGCTGTTGTCCCTGGCTCCGGCCTGACCGTGTGCCCTGGAGAGGTGAGTGCTCCAGCTCCATGGAAGATGCTGGACTAGGGAGCAGCCGCTCAGAGTGCAGGTCCACAGCTGCTGGGCTGACCGGATGAGTGGCACTCCCACAGCGAGCTGATTCCCACAGGCCATGCCCCCCACCAGGGCACGAAATCCCATGCACTGGGCCTCTAGTAAACATATAAAGAACGAAGTCCCATTTATTTTACCCCTAATGTAAAATACTCCCTACATGGATGTTCTTAATTTTAGATATTCTAAAAGAAAAATATCTATTATATCTCTACCTTTATCCACAAATAGTTTACTTAACATATTTAGTGGACTTAAACACTCAAGAAACACAGTTGTTAAGATTAACACTTGCTAAACTCAAATACAACCACTTCATCATTCATCATTTCATAGAAAAAGCAGAGAGACATGTTTGTCCATTTTATTCAAATTTTTAAATTACCAGTTATTTCTTTTTTAAAAATATATTTTTATTGACTTCAGAGAGGAAGGGAGAGGGAGAGAGAGATAAAAACATCACTGATGAGAAAGAATTATTGATCAGCTGATTCCCGCATGCTCCCTACTAGGGATTGAGCCCGCAACCTGGGCATGTGCCCCCAACCAGAATCGAACCTGGGACCCTTCAGTCCACAGGCCGACTCTCTATCCACTGAGCCAAACTAGCGAAGGCTTACCAGTTATTTCTTATTTTTATATTGACAACATTACTGTAGCTAGCTGACTTTTACAATATATTTATAAGTAATATGACTGCAAAGATTAGAGTTAAAATTATGGACATATATCCCCGAATATGACATTTCCCATTTATTTAAATAAAGTCTAGGTATTTGTAGCAATAATAATCTTGAAAACTATGCTAGCTATTAAAAAACCCAGAAATATGAAGAAACTATTTAATAGGTTAAATATTTACTGTACATCACAACACATGCTGATAAACTTTATTTGGAATGGATCCTATCTTCAATAAAAAGTGCCTCTCGCCGAAACCGGTTTGGCTCAGTGGATAGAGCGTTGGCCTGCGGACTGAAGGGTCCCGGGTTCGATTCCGGTCAGGGGCATGTGCCTTGGTTGCGGGCACATCCCCAGTGGGGGGTGTGCAGGAGGCGGCTGATCGATGTTTCTCTCTCATCGATGTTTCTGGCTCTCTATCCCTCTCCCTTCCTCTCTGTAAAATATCAATAAAATATATTTTAAAAAAAAAAAAAGTGCCTCTCACTGCTAGTTGGAGGGCTACTGGAAAACCATTACAGGAATATCTAAATGAACCAAATTTAAACTATCCTACTGATAATTTTCACAAACATCAAAGGACACTTATTGATAATCAAAGAAACATAGAAAAAGAACTTTTATGTCATTCCAAAGAAGGAAAACCTTATCTATATAAGTTAAAAATAATGAAAATAAAAGTTATAAAATTATACACACTCCCCAGTTTGTCTTGTGCATGAAAATGCTTTTTTTAATCACAAAACTTTAGAGAAGAATTCCATGTCAAAGGGCATTATTGTGTACTGGTCAGAGTTTTAGCATTCTTCACCTTTCTAACAGGTAAATTTTCACATTTACAGGAAGAATCCTAGTTGTTTTCTGATCTAAATTCTAAAGGTTTTATTTGCATGAGCATATTATCTGTTTTGATTTTATTGAAAATCTAGAATTAAAATTCCAACAAGAAACATAATTCTCAGATTTTCTCTGAATCATGGTTCATATTTCTTACACTTAGAGATTGACTGCATCAAAAATGCAAGGACACCTGGGGAATTAGTGGTCTGAGGTGAACCTTAAGCCTGTGGCTGGCTGGTTTCAACAGTAATTACTATTTCAGTGTAGTGTCAAAGGATGCAAAAATGCTCATGGTATTGCAGTGCGATCATGGGTGATTTCTATTTTCTTCTCTGACACACAGGCTTTCTATAATGTTTATGTACTACTTTTTTTTTTAATCCTCACCTGAAGATATTTTTCTATTGATTTATAGAGAGAGTGGAAGAGAGAGGGAAAGACAGAGAAATATCGATGTGAGAGAAACACATCAAGTCATTGCCTCCTGCACACGCCCTGACCAGGCCCATTGAGGAGCCTGCAATGGAGGTTTGTGCCTGGGACCCTTCAGTCTGACGACGCTCTATCCACTGAGCCAAACAGCTTTTTAAAAAAATCTTTATTGTTGACAGCACTACATATGCCCCCCTTTATCCTCCATCGACCCCCTCCAGCCCTCCACCACCCTGTACTACTTTTTAATCAGAAAAAAATGACATTTGTATACAGGTGCTTAGCTTATCTATTTAAAAAGATATCTCTGGAATCTAAAAGTCTCCCGGTTGCTTTTTTTTAAAACGTCTTTTTTTAAAATATATATTTTTTATTGATTTCTGAGAGGAAGGGAGAGGCAGAGAAAGACAGAAGCATCAATGATGAGAGAGAATCATTGAATGACTGCCTCCTGCACACCCCCTACTGGGGATCAAGCCTACAACCCCAGCATGTGCCCTGACCGGAAATCGAACTGTGACCTTCTGGTTCATAGACCAGTGCTCAACCACTGAGCCACAGCAGCTGGGCCTGGTTGCTTTTTTACAAGTTGCTTCCTGGACTTGTAAGTTTATTTCTTTCACCAGGTGGGGCAAGTTTTCTGTCATTATTTCTTCAAATAGGTTTTCAATATCTTGCTCTCTCTCTTCTTCTGGCACCCCCATAATTCGGATGTTGGTACGCTTGAAGTTGTCCCAGAGGCTCCTTACACTATCTTCATATTTTTGGATTCTTTTTTCTTTTTGCTTTTCTGGTTGGGTGTTTTTTGCTTCTTTGTATTTCAAATCTTTGACTTGATTCTTGCGATCCTCTAGTCTGCTGTTGGATCTCTGTATATTATTCTTTATTTCAGTCAGTGTATGCTTAATTTCTAGTTGGTCCTTTTTCATATCCTCAAGGGTCTCACTAAATTTATTGGCGGTTTCTAGGAAATTCTTGAAAAACCTTATAACCATGGTTTTGAACTCTATATCCTCCATTTCTTTCATTTGTGACCTGTTTCTTTGTCTCTGCATTTTGGCTGCTTCCCTGTGTTGATAGAGTGGCTTTGTGTGCTAGGTGTCCTATAGGGCCCAGTGGCTCAGCCTCCACAGTTACCTGAGGTGGACACTCTTGGTGCACCCCTTTGTGGGCTGTGTGCACAGTCTTGTTATAGTTAAGCCTTGATTGTTGTTGTTATCACTGGGAGGAATTGACCTCCAGGCCAATTGGCTGTGAGGATCAGCTGTGTCTACAATGGGAGAACTTCTGTGCTGGAGACACCCTTATGAGGCAAGACTTGCTTCAGTAGGGCTTTGATGCTCACTGAGTCTGCCCCCTGAGTGTGTCCCTTATGGATCTGAGGAGTTGTAATCTGGATGGCCCACTCTGACCCCTGGGTACACTAGCTCTTGGATCTCCAAGGAGGTGCTAATTTAGCCTCTGCCTGAGGCCACCCAGCAGGTGCTATGGAGAGATCTGCAGATTCCTCTTCTTTGTTTGGGTTTTGGAGGTGCCCAGATGAGGCCCAGCTGTGAAGCAATGCAAGCTGCTGTGGGGCCTTGGGCCTTCTTTTGGATGTTCTGGATCTCTCTGACTCAGCTGCAGTTTATTAGGTAATTTTAGATTTCAAAGGACCAGGCCATTCATATGCAAAAGTCTCTGTGCACAGCTTGGGTGGAGCGGGGTCTCAGGGTGGAGCAAACAGCAATGGCTTCCCTGCCCTAAGAGGCCCCCGGGTCTCAGTGTCCCTCGGTAATCGCTTGAAGCACCTCTGAGAGAAAGCCACCCTTGAGTTCCGCCTGATGCCAGACAGTCCAGTTTCTCCCCGTATGAGTCTGGGTCCCCAGAGTCTCGCCCGGAAATGGAGTTCAGCACAGTCGGGAGCTTGTGTCTCCCTCCCGATTGAAAAAGACAGCTGCATACTCAGTTGCCAGCCCTTTCCGCGCGTGCGCCTCCGTTCCTCTGCCCTTTACTTCCGCAGTTCCTCTGAGTCTCAGTGTGCTTTTCTCTTTCCTTCTATTGTAGAATTTCCACTCAGCCAGCCTTCCTGTGGTTCTGGATAATGTCCGTTTTGTCTTTTAGTTGTAGTTTTGAAGTGGTTGTGCGAGGCAGCAAGTTCAGGTATTTACCTATGCCGCCATCTTGGTCTCTCCCACATTTTTATTATTTCCAATATTGTGCTATAATAACACTAACAACAACACTACTAATGAGAGCTGATACTTGTTAGTGCAACTTGGTATCAGTTGTTATAAGCACTTTCTACACATTAATTTATTTAACCTTCATAAAATAATTTATGATCTGATGTAGTAAATTGGTCAGGGTTGAAAAACTATAGCCCATGAGCCAAATCCAGATTGCCACCTGGTTTGGTAAATAGAGTTTTATTGGGATACAGCCATCCCATTCACTGATGTATTGCCTGAAGTTAGTTTCATGCTGTAACAACAGAGCTGAGTGGCTGCAACAGAGACCGGATGGTGGGTAAAGCCAAAAACATGTTGAACCTTGGATTATAAATATTCATTCTTTCCCCCTGCCTCACTCTTCCTACCTCACTGTGTTGGCCATGTGACTGCTCTGGACAATGGTTGTTAGTAGATGTGATGCAATGAAAAATATACAATTGGACTTAACTTCTTGCCCTTCGGACACTATTTGGGGAAGAACAAGTCCCTGGTCGTGTACTGATCCCAGATCCCAGGAGAATAAGTGACACTATAGTCCACCTGAACCAAACCCATGACCTAGAGCCATGCCCACCCTAGAAAAGATGAATCCCAGCTAATCTGTAGATGTATGAGTAAGAAATAAATGCTCATTGCATGTCATTGAGTTTGGGCCAATTTGTTATACAGCATTGCTGTGGTGGCTAATGGATACTTGAGGGGATTATTATTATCTCTGTATAAGAACTCTATGAGTAGGGAACTATCCTTCATTTTACAGATGGAGAAACTGATACACATACAGAAGTTAAGCAAGGCTTTCCTAGCAATAATTAGGAGAACCAGGGTTTGAATTGAGGCAATCTGGCTTCAGAGCCTATACTCGCTCTACACTTCTGCCTACTGCCTTAAACATATAAATATTTGCTTGAGTATTTGATTGTTTCTTCAGGAGAGATTTTAGTAAATAAAATTTCTAGGTCAAAGGGTATACAGTTTTAAAAGGTGTATGATATACCAGTATATTGTTACAGTGCTTTCCTAAAAGCTTGCAACAATTAACATTTACTGGTTTTTCAAATGTACTTTTTAAAAACCTTCCCCAGCATACAATGTTATAGGCAATTACAGTTTTAGTTTCATTTCTTTGACAGTGGCCTTGGCTTTTTATATACTCTTTGAATCTTTAGCACTAGATTTGGCAAAAGCCCTAATATACCTAGACTAGTGAGAACTGAATAGAGCGGATGAATAATAATCTCAAGATTTATTTCTTTAAAATATTTTTTAACTTATTGATTTTAGAGAGAGGAAATGAGGGAAGAAGGGGGAGGGAGAGGGAGAGGGAGAGGGAGAGGGAGAGGGAGAGGGAGAGGGAGAAGGAGAGGGAGAGGGAGAAACATAAATTTGTTGTTCTACTTATTTATGCATTCATTGATTCATGTTTATGTGTCCTGACCAGGGATCGAACCTGCAACCTTGGCATATTGGGACAACACTCTAAGCAACTGAGTACCTGGCCAGGGCAATGTCAGAATTTCAATGCAGAATATCATGGATCTATCTAGAAAATTTATTTCAAGGTGATTACAGGATGCAGGAGAGCTAGTCAAATTTTAAAGTATCCCCAAATGCAGAGATGGCCTCCATCAAATTCAGATATCTTAAGAGTTATTGTGGTTGATTACTGTAGGCCTGACCTAGAATAACTGGAAGCACAGAGGAATCAAAACTTCAGGTTATGTTGGTCCAAGGAATGAGAAATATGGCCTTACACTGTCCAGATCAGTCTCACAATAGAGGTTACAGAAGCATTCCTCATAAGAGTAAACATCACCGATGTCTAACTATCCTCTTTTCAGTTTATTAGTAAAAGGTTAACAGTTGCAGCAGTTTTAAAATAAATTATTTTACAATAGCCTAAAAATCTATTTGAAACGGCAAGATCCTATTTTGAAAATATTACAAATCATGCATACCAGATGGTCATCTCTAATTTCAGAATTTTTCAGACAGGTGCTAATCTAAAATTGTCTCCTCATTTCTTTTAAATTCTAAAGGGAGCTAAAAACAAAACCATGAAAAATGCTTCAGAAGCAAATGACAACTATTTTGATCATAGCACTGTTTATACAGAAGAAAAGGAGCTGACAAAGAAAATGCCCTGAACTGAGACGGTCTCTAAATGAAAATGCTTTTGCTGACATTGTGAAGAGAGGCACACACTGGCAGTTATTTATTGCAACCCAAGTACTTAGAGAAATAATAGACTTTAACTTGCTGAAAGTAATTACCTAAAATCCTCATGAAAATAAACTAATAGAATTACCTATGGTGTTGAAGAAATGGGTATCTTGTAAATTATGTTTGAAGTGACTATTGCTACCAGTCTTTTAAATACAGTAGTCCCCTCTTATCTGTGTTTTCACTTTTTGCTGTTTCACTTACCTGCAGCCAACCACAGCATGAAAACATTAAATGGAAAATTCCAGAAAAAACTCATAAGTTTTCAATTGCAAGCTGTTCTGAGTAGTGATGGAACCTTGCACCATCTCACTCCATCCCACCCAGGATGTGAATCTTGTCCAGCATCTCATGCTGTCTACGCTCCCCACCCGGTGATCACTGAGTAGCCATCTAGATTATCAGATCAACTGTCAGGGTATCACTGTGCTTGTGTTCAAGTAACCCTTATTTTACTTAAAAATGACCCCAAAGTTCAAGAGTAATGATGTTGGCAATTTGGATATGCCAAAGAGGAGCCATAAAGCGCTTCCTTTAAGTGAAAAAGTAAAAGATCTTGACTTAATAAGGAAAAAAAATCCTACGCTGAGGTTGCTAAGATCAAGCATAAGAACAAATCTTCTATCCATGAAATTGTGATGGAAAATGAAATTTGTGCCAGGTTTGCTGTCACAACTCAAAACTGCAAAAGTTGAGGCCACAGCACATGATAAGTGCTTAGTTAATATGATAAAAGCATTAAATTTGTGGGTGGAAGACATGAACAGAAAATGTGGTCCAATGGACAGCAACATGTTTCTCCAGAACGCACTGAACCAACATAAAGACTTCAGCAAGGGATACCCTGAAATGAGTGACACCAAGACATTTACTACAAAGGTTGGTAACACAGACTCATGAATAGGTTTAGATGGAAAAATATAAAAATTATTGGAGAGAGATATACAACATTCATATAACTTTTATTACAGTACTAGAGGCTTGGTGCACAAAATTTATGCATGGGTAGGGTCCCTAGACCTAGCCGGCAATCAGGGCCGATCGGGGCTTTCCGTCTGCCGGCCGGGGCCTTCCTTCATTCCGTGCCGTCCCCTGGTGGTCAGCGCATGTCATAGTGAGAGGTCGAACTGCCAGTTGGTTGAACTCCCCAGGGGACAATTTGTATATTAACCTTTTATTATATAGGATATTGTTATAATTGTTCTATTCTATTATTAGTGATTGTTAATCTCTCACTGTGCCTAATCTATACATTAAACTTTATCACAAGTATTAATGTATAGGGAAAATTAGCATATATAGGATTGGGTACTATCCAAAGTTTCAGGCACCCAGTGGGGGTCTTAGAAATTATCCCCTGCTGATAAGGGGGAACTACTCTATGCAACATATACCTGTAAGCAGAAAGTGCCAATGGATTTAAAAAATTATAGTCATGCCCACAGAACAATGTTCAGGCCAATGATGCACCACATGTACAATGATGGTCCCATAAAATTATAGTGGTGCTGAAAAATTCCTGTTGCCTAGTGATGTCGCAGCCGCCCTAACTTTGCAGCGCAAAGCATTACTCATATGGGTGTGATGATACTCGTGTAAACAAACATACAACATTACCAGTCATAGAATGTATAGTGTATACAATTACATAATATTTGATAATGATCATAAGTGACTATGTTACTATGTTGACTATACTTACACTCCTTACTATTATTTTCGAGTACACTTTCTACTTACTGAAAAAAAGTTTGCTGCGAAACTGTGTGCCGTGTTCCGCCAGCAGCAGCCTCATTCCTCTCATGTTCACTGCATGTCTTGACTGCATCGTTTCCTCTTGTGCTTGGTTTAACCTTGTATTGTTTTGCACAGTAACTGCTGTACAGGTTTGTAGCCAGGAGCAACGGGCTATATACCATAGAGCCGGGGTGCACAGTAGGCTATGACATCAAGATTTGTGTAAGTGCACTTTATGATGTTTGCGCAACGACCAAATAGCCTAATAATGCCTTTCTCAGGACGTATCCCTATCATTAAGTGGTGGGTGGCTAACTTGACACTATTTTAAATATTTAGTTTTTCTTCCACCATACACTAATTCCTAAAATTTCTCGTTATTAGTAAATGAATCATCAGAACACATTATCTGCTAAAAATATTATAGCAGAGATTACATCTTAGGTGAGTATCAGCAACAGCATAGGAGCATAGGCTGTTCAGAGCTAGAAGCAGCATTGCAGCTGAAATCTATCACTTTGTAACTGAGGCTTCGAATGGTTTGGGATTTGTCACACATAACCCAGTTAGTAAATTCTGTGATCTTAGATAAGTTACTAAACTTCCCTGAGCTTTAGGACCCTCACCTATAAAATGCAGATGTTGTGAAAATTTTAAAAAATCATGGACAAAAGAAAAATATACTTAAAAGTTTCTATTCGTGGAAGTATAATAATGTATGTCATATTAATAGTGACACATATGTCAGGCATATATATTAAAACAAATTTCCCAGTAGAGATGCACCATGAAAAAAAGTGCAAAGATCAGTGAAACAGTACGTGAGACCTGGTGGTGTTCTTTTCTCCAAAGTGAGTGTCAGGTCTAGCACTTTTGCTCTTTTCACTATACGATGGGTCTCTCCCCAGAATCTAAAGACCCCAAACCAGCCTAGCTGTGAAGATCAAGGGCTGAGTTACTTCCATGGAACCTAAATTACCTCTTGTCCTTAATGGTAGTCCCTCCCAGAGAGGTTTGAGTCACAGGGAAAGCTCAGAGGAGACAGTGAACGTAATAGAACCCCTGGGAGTAGCTGCTATCACAGAAAGAAACCTCAGAGGGAGGAAAGGGTTCAGGACTGAGGCCTGGGAATCTTCACTATTTAACGGCTGGTCGGAAAAAAGAACTGACATAGGAGAGCACGGAGGAGCAGGCAGACTGGGGAAAAAATGGAAGAACGTTGTAACATGGAAATAATGGAAAGAGGACTTCAAGAAGCAGAGAGTAGCCAATGACTGTCAAATGCTGCTGAGGGGTAACAAAGCTGGGGACTGGATTTAGTGACACAGAAGTCCTGTTGTCCTTGACAAGAGCAACTTCGTGGGAAAGAAGCCAGACTGGAGTAGGTGAAGAGTAGGAGATGTGAAAATACAGACAACCAAGCAAACAATTCTTAGGAGAAGTTGGACTATGAAGAGGACATAGGGCATTAGCTGGGCTTGAGGCAGAGTTGTTGTTTTTAAAGCTAAGAGAAATTAGCACATATTTACATGTGGCAGGAAGTCAGTAGAGCTAGAAAGAGTGAGGTTTTGACAGATTAAGAGCACAAGGTTCCTGAGAAGGTTAGAAGAAAGGGGATCCAGAGTAGAGATGAAGAGACAGTGGCTCCACTGTTCTAGAGGGAAGAACACGTGTGTATCTGAGGGTGGGAAGTTGAGATAATTTCTATCAGGTGACTTTTCTCTGTCTTTGAGAATAAAGGGAGAGAGAAACCTAAAGCAGAAAAATTACAGTAACCCAGATTCATTTTTCCATTTAGCTTTAAATGACAAAACATTTCAAACACACAGAAAAAAAGTCTGAATAATTAGAGAAAGTAATATAAAAGGTAGCTCTGCATCCACCACTACATGTATACAGATGCCAACAGTTTGCCATAGCGACTTAAAACGTTTCGAAGAAGAAATGAAATGTCACAAACAGATCTAAACCCTCTCCCTTTACATTCCCCATCTTTCCCTTCATCCCCAGAGTAAAGCATTGTCTGGAAATCGGTAGCTATCATTCCCCATGTGTATTTTTACTACATACAGTACCAAGTAATGTGTAATACGTGGCGCTATGTTTTGTACTGTGAGCCTCAAAGATACAATAAAAGCTGTATACCAAAGGGAGCCGCCCAAGAAGACAGGCCCATTGAAAGAGCTAGAGTCTGGGAGGGCAGATTCGCAGAGGTTTCTTTGGTGAGGTATACTCTTCTGACGTGAATCCACTTGAGAGGAAAGGGTAGAGTTAATCCTTCCCTGCTTCAAGCCTAGAGAGAGTGGGCTTCCACAGAAGAACTGGCTAGCTCAAAGCATATGCCTAGGAGTTTGCGAAGTGAGGAGTCCCCAGGTGAAAACGTTCTAATATTAGCTCCAGGTGGTAGAGCAAAGAGAGGTCACTCAGACTTTAACAGCTGCAAACAGCTGCAAACAGCTGCAGGTAGAATCAGGCAATTTCCTAGCATCTGTTTTTTAATAACTTTAAGACTTGACTCCTAGAGTTAGGAGGAAAAAAAGAAAAGGATGGGTCAGTTACTTTAGTTGGAACCTCATTTACAAAAAAATTAAGGAACTAATTAGTACATTAGATTTAAGGTTATAAAGCGCGTCAGCATTTCTTGGCCTAGCAGCACATTCCCCTTATACAGTGTATGTAACTAAAGCAGGAGTCTTTGTCTTCTTTGTACCAAATAAATCATGAGTGGTCAGGCAAGCCAAATAGTTTAAAGGATGGGCAGGACTCCTTCAACATGAATAAGAACCAAAGGCAAGCTCCTTTTTGTTCAAAGTTCTTGTTGATTCAGCGCAAGTACATACTGGGTTTGGTCAAACATTCTTTTTTCAACATGTGGGTGTTTGAAAAATGTTATCAGTGCTTTGCTCTTAAAATTCTCACCTAACCACAAATCCTCTATGCCACAAAGGAATTTAAAGGGCTCTTATTTATTCACCATCAAAATGTTAATTTAAGCCCTGGCCATTGCAGCTCAGTTGGTTGAGCATTGTCCATGTACCGAAAGGTAGTAGGTTCGCTTCCTGGTCAGGGCGTGTACCCAGGTTGTGGGTTCAATCCTCGGTTGGCGTGTGTGTGTGTGGGAGGCCAACCAATCAGTACTTCTCACAGCGATGTCTGTCTGTCTGTCTGCCTGTCTCCCTTACTCTCTCTAAAATCAATAAAAAATATATCCTTGGGAGTGGATTTAAAAAAAAATTAAAATAAATTATAATTTCATATTCTTTGAAGTTCAATCTATTTGGATCAGAATCAGCAACCTTAGGGAATGAAGCCTGGGAATGTGCATTTTAAAGCCCCCCCATATTTGTCCTGGCCAGTGTACTCAGTGGATAGAGTGTCAGTCTGTGCACTGAAGGGTCGCGGGTTTGATTCCCGGTCAAGGGCACTGACATGGGTTGTGGGTTCACACACCCTCCTAGGGTGTGTCTTTCTCACAGTGATGTTTCTCTCTCCCCCCTCTCTTCCTCTCTCCCTTCCACTCTCTCTGAAAAAGCAATGGAAAAAAATCCTCAAGTGAGGATTAACAACAACAAAAGTCTCCCATATTATTCATATTAAATTGAGGGGAAAAGAGTTATATATACACTGAGTGGCCAGATTGTTATGATCTCTGAACGCATAATAATCTGGCCACTCAGTGTATATCCTATATAATAAAAGGCTAATATGAAAATTGTCCCCTCGACCAGGAGTTCAACCAGCAGGCAGGCTGGCCAACCACCCATGTCCCCTCCCCCTAGCCAGGCTGGCCAGACCCCACCCATGCATGAATTCATGCACAGGAGGGGGGTGTTCCTCAGCCTGGCCTGCACCCTCTCCAATCTGGGACCCCTTGAAGGATGTCCTACTGCTGGTTTACAGGGATTGGGCCTAAACCGGCAGTCGGACATCCCTCTCACAATCCAGGACTGCTGGCTCCAGCTGCTCACCTGCCTGCCTGCCTGCCTGATTGCCCCTAACTACTCTGCCTGCCGGCCTGCACGCCCCCAACTGCCCCCCCGCCACCAGCCTGCTCACCCCCAACTGCCTCTCCTGCTGGCCTGCTCACCCCCTCCTTCCCTCCCCACTGGCCTGCTCACCCCCAACTGCCCCCCCCCCCCCTGCTGGCCTTCTCACTCCAAACTGCCCCCCCGCTGTCCTGATCACCTTCAACTGACCCCCATTGATGGCCTGCTAACGCCCAACTGGCCCCCCTGCTGGTCTGCTTACCCCCAACGGCCCTTGCCGTCCCATCCTGGCCTGATCACCCCCTGGCGACCCAAGGTCCCAGCCCCTCCTTTTTTTTCTTTTTCTTTTTTTCAGTGCCTCCTTGAGCAGAGGCCAGGGCCAGCTGGAAGCAAGTATCTAGGATTTATTTATCTTCTATAATTGAAACTTTGTAGCCTTGAGTGGAGGCCAGGGCTGGCCAGGGCGGGAAGCTTGACTGCCTCCATCGCTGGGGGTAACC
Organism: Plecotus auritus; assembly: GCF_963455305.1. Lineage (NCBI taxonomy): Eukaryota > Metazoa > Chordata > Mammalia > Chiroptera > Vespertilionidae > Plecotus > Plecotus auritus. The sequence continues at coordinate 73,471,839 of NC_137771.1, forward strand.
CAAGCCTCCTGCTCAGCTCCAGCTCCGTGGCCGCCGCCATTTTTGTTGGTATTTATTTATCTTCTATAATTGAAACTTTGTAGCCTTGAGCTGAGGCCAGGGCGGCCAGGGCAGGCGGGAAGCTTGGCTTCCTCCATTTCTGGGGCAACCCAAGCCTCCTGCTCGCTCCGTGGCCGCAGCCATCTTGGTTGGGTTAACTTGCATACTCGCTCCTAATTGGCTGGTGGGCATGGCTTGTTGGTGTAGTGGAAGTGATGGTTAATTTGCATGTTTCTCTTTTATTAGTGCACACACACACACACACACATACACACACACACTGAGTGGCCAGATTATTATGCATTCAGAAATCATAATAATCTGGCCACTCAGTGTATATATAAATAATAAGAGAGGAATGTGCTAATTAGCCTGGATATGCTAATTAGTCATGACCAGTCAGGTGCTTAATAGTAATGACCACTCAGGCGTGGCCCAGGAGTGGCTCCCGGCGAAAGTGGCCACCAGCGGGGGCGCATGCAGGGCTGGGGGTCGCAAACAGGCACACCATGCCACCTGGCCTAGGAGCGGCCCCCGGTGGATTGGCCACAGATGGGGCACGAGCAGGCACGCCGCGCAGGACCCGGAGGCCACCCAGCTGAAACAGTCACTGGAGACTGGTTAAATTCAATAAAGTCCCTGGCGATCTCATGCGCGTTAGCTCAGGGCAGCGGGGAAGGAAGGGAAAAGGCATCAAGCGGGGCAGCTCTGGAGAGCCAGCAGAAGGAAACCATGTCTGGCAGACACTCCCCTGCCACCCCCTTCAACGTGTAAGAAGAATCAAATAAACCAAAACAAACACCCCTCCCCCACCCCGGGAGAGATCTGGGACTGAGGGGCGTCCCGCCCAGGCATTGCTACCTGCTTCCCACCCCTTCATCCAAATGGACAGGTTAGGGGGTTAAGGGGAGGAGGAGGAGCCTCGCAGGAAGGGAATCCCTGGTACCGCACCCCTGCCCTCCCTCTGGACCTGACCCCGCCCCCAGGAGATCTGCATATCCCAGACCCTCCTGTGCTTCCAGGCACTGGGCATTCCCACGTCTTCCCTGCCTCCCAGCCACTGACCCTCACTGTCTCCTGCCCCAGAAACACTCTGTTCTCCCCAACTTTCGGTCTTTATAGCCTAAATGCATGGTGGGTTTAGTTGCTTCTCCACAGATTTTATTTGATAAGAACCCAGCGAAGTTGCTTAGCAACTGAGCTGCTCAGACTTCATCAGGGACAATGGATGACACACCTTACTTGGCTTTGACAGCAAAGCAATCTTATTCTTTTATTTTTTAAATAGATTTTTATTGATTTTAGAGGGGAAGGGAGAGGGAGAGAGATAGAAACATCAATGATGAGGGAGCATCATTGATTGGCTGCCTCTTGCATGTGCCCTACCGAGGATCGAGCCCGCAACCCAGGCATGTGCCCTTGACCAGAATCGAACCTGGGACCCTTCAGTCCTCAGGCAGAAGCTCTAGCCACTGAGTCAAACCAGCTAAGGCAAGCAATCCTATTCTTAAAGACTTGTTTTTTGTCATAAACAAGTGGATTTGAATCATATCAAACCAATATACATTTTTTAATGAAATGTCTCTTCATTTCTACTAATGCAATTCTACCTTAAAGCTTATGTTGTATAATCTATACTAATAACAGGGTAATATGCTAATTAGTCCGGACATCTTCTGGACATCCATCTGGATGTCCTTCTGCACAAAGCCACAGAGACAGTGGTGGTTAGGGGTGACCAGGCTGGCAGGGGAGGGCAGTTAGGGGCAATCAGGCCAGCAGGCAGGTGAGCAGTTAGGAGCCAGCAGTTCCGGATTGCGAGAGGTATGTTTGACTGCCGGTTTAGGACCAATCCCACAGGTGTCCCGGATTGGAGAGGTGCAGGCCGAGCTGAGGGACCCGCCCCCCCCATGCATGAATTTTGTGCACCAGGCTTCTAGTATATAAATAATCACCTCTCATGAAACCCCTGTCTAGTTATGTAAAATGACATGTGCACACAACCAAGGTACATGCCCTTGACCGGAATCGAACCTGGGACCCTTCAGTCCACAGGCTGACGCTCTATCCACTGAGCCAAACCGGTTAGGGCATACATGCTTAGTTTTTAAAGGACTGCCAGACTATTTTCCAGAGTGGCTGCACTATTTTACATTCCTACCAGCAATGTATGAGGATCCAGTTTCTCTGCTTCCTCATCAACACTTGGTGTTGCCACTGATTCCAATTTGTTTCAGTCACAACAATGCACACTTTAAAAATGAGTAGTGATATGTATCAACATAAAGATACTTACTAGAAAGAGCCCTGGATTTAGGAGGAGAACGTTTCAGTTCTTGCCCCATCTCAGCACTTAGTAACATGGATGAACTTTAACTTAAAACCACTGCCTTCAGAGGTCAACCTATGGCAAATGTGGCTACCCTGCCTTGTGGAAGAGAAAGCATAACTGGAGGGCTAAGGCTAAAAGATGAAATACCACCAGGACTGGTCAAATGAGGTACCTAAAAAGTATACACTGCAGATTGAAACATGGATGGGACCAACCTAAACCCAAGAGGCAGCTGTGGCAACGCCCAGTCCATCTTAAGGATTTACACAATTAGTTGCAATAAATGTCCTGCTGGTTGTTGTTGTTGTTTTTTATAAACAACAAATGGGATAAACAGGGTGTCCCAAAAATGTATACACACTTTGAATAATTATTCATTCCAGTGGGTTAAATCTAAAAAAAGAAATATCAATTGAGCTATCAGAAAAAGTGTGTATACATTTTTTGGGGACACTCTATTTATTTGTATGTGTCAAACACTCATGGAATTTTTAAAAGAACTCAATATGCCTCTCATTATAGATATAAAGAATTCCTTTAGTCCTAAAGGGAGAAAGCAAAGAACAAAAGTGTTAAATAAGAATACAGATGTAATTTTCAAACTACTATAGATTAGAAACCTGTAAAAATGTTTCACCTGCTCAAACCTTCAAGCCCCATGAGAGAGAGACATTGATCAGTTGCCTCCCATGTGCGTCCTGAACAGGGGATCGAACCTGCAACCTAGGTATGTGCCCTAACCTGATCCTGCAACCTTTTGGTATATGGGATGATGCTTCAACCAATTGAGCTACCGGCCTTGGCTTTCCTAATCATTCTTATACTGTGCTTATATACCCATACTGTGCTTATATACCATCTTTTCTATTTTAATTTGCAGTAGTCTGTAGACACTGTGTGAATATATTCTGTATCCTCGATCAGACCATGAACTCCAGGGAACATCTTTTTTTCATTCTTATCCATCCATACATGAACACTAAAATGTAGCTAGATAACCATAGAACTTTGCTTAATTCTATGATGGAAAACTGCAATACATGCCTTCACACTTGGACTATTACCACCAGCTGTATTAAAGACTACCATTCTCTTAACTAAGAAGTTGTCCAAACATGAAACATCCTAGCATTATTACCTACTAGAGGTCTGGTGCATGAAATTTGTGCATGGGTAGGGTCCCTAGGACTGGCCAGCGATCAGGGCTGGTCGGGGCCTTCCTTCTGGCCACTGGTCAGGGCCTTCCTTTGTTCTGTGCCGCCCCCTGGTGGTCAGCTCACGTCACAGTGAGCAATCGAACTCCTGATCTCCTGGTCGAACTCCAGAGGGGACAATTTGCTTTTATATATATAGACTAGAGGCCCGGTGCACGAAATTCGTGCATGGGGGGGGGGGTGTCCCTCAGCCCAGCCTGCACCCTCTCCAATCTGGGACCCCTTGAGGGATGTCCGACTGACCTAAACGGGCAGTCGGACATCCCTCTCACAATCCAGGATTGTTGGCTCCCAACCGCTCGCCTGCCTGCCTGCCTGATTGCCCCTAACTGCTTCTGCCTGCCAGCCTGATCACTCCCTAAACCACTCCCCTGCCAGCCTGATCGACGCCTAACTGCCTGCCCCTGCCAACCTGGTCACCCACAACTGCCCTCCCCTGCAGGCCATCTTGTGGCAGCCATATTTGATCTCATGGGGCGGCCATCTTGTGTGTTGGAGTGATGGTCAATTTGCATATTACCTCTTTATTATATAGGATTGCCCTAGCTCCATCTCCCCTGACCCTACTGAACTTTATGCTGCAGAGATACCAAAGTATTATTGTTTCTGGAACACACAGTGCTATGTCACATCTCTAGGCCTTTGCACATGCTTTTTCTTCTCTCGGGAGCACCTTTCACCCACCTCAGCATCTGCAGTGTCTTCTCATCCTTTGTAACTCACTCATAAGTCACCTCCTCCAGGATCACCATGTCTACCCTAAGAATTCTATGATGCTTTCTTCTGTGCTATCTCTGTATGTGGAACAAACTTCTATTGCTGGACTGAGTGCACTATATTGTAATTAACCTCTTTACATGTATTTATTCCATTAGACACAATTCTAGGCTCAGTAAAAAATTATCCAGAACATTAAGAATTGAGAAGTGGGGGGAGGGAGACCCAAGAAAGTGTCTGTGACCTCCTTTGTGCAGGAACCTTGTCTTACAGTATTCATCTCCAAATCTCCAGGCGTTAGGAAAGGACTTTGGACACACAGTACTCATCAAATGTTTGCTAAACTGATTTGACATAAATCTTAAAGAAAAAAGAAGAAACCACCTTGGCATGAAATTCTGAAAGGGAGAAGTGCCATTAATCAAAACAATGTATTACTTGAGCCAAATCAATTGTGGTGCACACAAATACAGTATCCTTACTGTGTTTGAGACACCATGGAATCTTAGTGCCAAAGCTAAGTTAGAGGCTCAGAATTCAAAGATGAGATATAATTCTCTCCCTGAATGGGCTCATAGTTTCAGTGGAGAATCAGGTTCACAAAAAGATAACTATTGGCTGTTGGTTACAGCATCATCCTGATATACCAAGTTTGTGTGTTCAATCTATGGTCAGGGCACTACAAGAAGCAAACAATGAATGCATAAATAAGTGGAACAACAAATCGATGTCCCTTCCACTCTCTCTGTCAAATCAATAAACAAAAGTATATATATAAAGATGATGATCACATAACATGATAAAAATTATATCCAGGACATGTTCAGAATACCATAGGACAAGGAGATATCTATTACCTAGCTGGAAGTGATGGGTAGGGGGGATGGGTGGGAATTCAGGAATGTCTTTCTGGAGGAGATGGTCCCAGGCTCAGTCTTAGATTAAGACATGTCTTAATATGTTTGTTTGGTTGGTCCATAAAGGGATCACTTGCTCTATGGATCAATTCTTAGCCTAGGAGAGATTCTAAGGGAAAGTGAATTCTAGCACATAAACTAGAGTGCAGACAATGGGCAGTGTTGGAAAGGCAGGCAAAACTGTGCCTTGAACTGGACCATATGAAGATCTAAATAGAAGAACTGGATTTCAGGGGACATTAAGCATCAGAGCATGGGGGTGGCAGAAGATTTTACCATACTAGCCAGAGTGTAAGAAGAGGAAAAAGGGGTGGGGGATATGGTGGCAGAGAGAAAAACATTGATGGAACACAGGCTTGGGGAAATAGCTACCCATAACATAGTCCAGGCAGATTTGAGCTATCCTTGGGGACTCTCTGAATGAGTTGGGAAAGAGTTTGGAGGAAGCCAGAGTTTCCACAATTGAGGGGCTAATGCATAGCCAGAGAAATATTTACTTGCTGCTCTTACAGACATTTCATTATTTTTTTAAATAACAGGTTGCTTTGTCCTATGTTGCATAAGAAAAATGAGATACTATTTCAGCCCACAGGAAGCAATTGTGTTTTGGTTTTTAAGTGCTATAGAAACACACTTAAGATGGAAAAACTGCGAAAGATTCCCAGAACAGGAAGGAATGAAAGTAGAAAGCAAATACTAGAATATCAGATCAAGCCTAGAGGATATTTACCAAAAAAGTGTCTATAAAAAAACTTGAAGTAAAATAACGTGGCATATACAGGCTTACTAATTACAGAGGAGAGTTTGGTGGTGAGAGTAAAAAGAGGAAACAGACAATTTGCTACACTCTAGGTGCCCTTGAGGATTGTGGGAGAGTGGAAACCCAGGAACTAGACTTCGATGAGAGAGTGGCTGTGGGGCAAAGTCTCGGGTAGGATGTTTCAGGAGTAAAAACAGAGCCTGGAAAATATCAATTCCTCAGGGCAAGAACTGGATCCAAGTGAAGGATCTACAAGATTCTGATGGTCGAGTGGGTCAGGGGAATCGTCTGGAAAGATTTCCTGAGTTGGGAGTAGCACAGAGAATTCTCCAAGGAATTCTCAAGCAACAGGTGAATTGTTAATGGTCCCCAGTTGTTAACATACAGGAGGCTCCAAAAAAAACACCCCCAAAACAAAAAACAAACAAACAAAACAACAGCTCAACCTTAATCACCATGTACTGCTCACTGTTGGCAGGTAGGACATTTTAATAAGCATTGGAATTGTCCAGAACTGGCAAGGTAGTAGTAGATTTCTGGCTTTTCTCTTCAGATATCTGAGGAAAGGTGATCAGGTGGGCTATTAATTGCTAGAGGTGGGGCCTGTTAGGTGTGGGTGTGGTTAAAAGTTTGATTTTGCCTCTACTTTCAAGTATGGAACCAGGGTAATCATTAAAAAGCACAAGCAAGTCATCTACAAGAGGTACAGGCAAGAGACCAAGAGTTCTGTCCTCAGCCCCTTGGCTCTCCAATTGCCTGAAAACCCATCACATTTGAAGTTCATCAGAATGTGGTCTTATTGTTCACCTCCAGTTGGAGGACAGTGCAGAAAGGTATCAAGACCTCACATTTGTCTTATGGTCTGCTTCTAAAATTTAAGAATATTGAAATTAAAAAAGGTTAATGCTTTAAATGTTCCCTTTTATATTGTTTTAGCTAATACTATACTTTGAATAATATTTGTATTCTTTCCTTTCACTGTTTTAATAAAATCCTAATTGTTTTTGGCTCACTCTTGTTCCACTATTTTGTATGCCTTTTTTTTTTTTTTTTTTTTTTGCTTAGTAATAGCATTTTTATCCATTTTTCCTTTCCTTTAGTTTTTTCATTGAAAACAATATATGTTCATTTAAAAAAATGAAAAATATAAGATTTAAAAAACCATATAGTTTCATAGTAATCATTTAATTTCTTTACTTAGTGTTTCCTTTCAGTCTTTTTTTTTCCTGAGAAGTTATTCTTTTTAAAAAACACTGTACTGTAATCTTATTTAACTGAACATCTAAATCTTGTGGTAAACAGTGCTTAAGAATAGAATTTTCCTAATGATTTTTTGTACCCAATTACACAATTTTATCCTGGGGGAATAACAACTCATAAGAAAATTATTTGCTTTTAAGTTTAATCCCCAGATGCCACATGTACACATTTCCATTCCTGCAGATTCACCAGGTTCCTCAGCCATCAGTGTCATTTGCTAGAATGAGGATTCTCCCAAGAAAATGTGATGGCCTTCTGCTTAATGGTATTCCTCAGGAAGTCTTCTAGGTCTTTCATAACATACAGGTTCCCCCAGCTATGCAAAAGTAGAGCATTCCTATGACCTTTCATAAGCCAAAATGTCATTAAGCAAAGAAGCAATTCATCACCTAAGGACACATCTTGTTAACAGATGCACAAAATAAACTGAGATAAAGCACAGATGATCACAGACACAGTTCAAAGATATAGTGGCTTGATGCTGAGATGCTGAGTGTAGTTTCCAGGGAAGGAGCTGATCTGTTTTTCTTTGCAAAACAAATTGGCTGGGATTATGATTGGCTTGTATTGCATCAATAGATTAATCTAGAAGAAATTAATGTTAACAAAATAGAAGCTTCCAACCCATGAACATTATACATCTCCATGTATTTATATCTCCTTTAATTTTTCACAGCAGTATTTTGTACTTTTCAGTGAAGAACTGGGCATGTTAAAGTTATTTTGAGTATTTTATTGTTGATGCTATTGAAATGCAAACGGTTTTAACTATCATGTAAAAATACAACTAATATTTTTGTTGGTCTTTTGTTAATCTTGTAGATCCTTCACTTTGTAAATTCACTTATCCTATATAATAAAAGCCTAATATGCAAATTGTCCCCTCGTCTGGGAGTTCGACCAAAAGTTCAACCAGGAATTCGACCAAGGGGTGGGGCTGGTGGCAGCAGCAGGCAGCTGGGGAAAGGAGGCCCTTCCCCCAGCTGATAGCAATGGCGGCAGCAGCCACTAGGGACCCTACCTGTGCATGAATTTTGTGCACTGGGCCTCTAGTTGACTATAATAAATTTGTAGATTCCTTAGAATTTTCTGTATAAATAATCTGCTTTAGGAACAGTTTTTACTTCTTCTTTCACAGTCTTTATCCTTTTAACTTGCCTTACTTTATTGCAATGGCAAGGACATTCAGGAAAATGTTGAGTAGAAGTGGTGAGAGTGGGCACTTTTGCCGTGTTACCGATCTTAACAGAGGTGCTTTACTATTAAGAATGATGTTAGCTGCAGGTATTTTGTAGATGCCTTTTATTAGATTGAGAAAGTACTTTTCTAATTCCAGGATCCATACATCAACAATTATGGATGCTGAATTTTGTAGAATGATTTTTCTGCATCTATTAGGATAATCATGTTTTTTCCTCATTCTGTTAATATGATAGACTAGAGGCCCAGTGCACGAAATGTGTGAACAGGTAGGGTCCCTAGGCCTGGCCGGCGATCAGGGCTGATCTGTGGGGCGACGAGCGGGGTGATTGGGGGGCCCTCACTGGCACCCGCCTTGGCTGGCCTGGCACCACCCGCTCACCGGTCCTGCCCCCCACCACTGGCGCTAGTCGCCTCCCTCTGTGGGGCAACCAGCAGGGCAATCGGGGGAGCCCCCAGTAGCAACCGCCTTGGCTGGCCTGGTGCTGCCTGCTCACCGGCCCTGCCTCCCACTGCCACCACCAGTCGCCTCCCTCTGTGGGGCAACTGGTGGGGCAATCGGGAGGGGCGGGGCCCTGCTGGCACCTGCCTTGGCTGGCCTGGCACTGCCTGCTCACCAGCCCCTTTCCCCACTGCTGCTACTGGTCGCCTCCCTCTGTGGGGCGAATGGCAGGACAATCGGGGGGGCCTCCACTGGCACCCGCCTTGGCTGGCCTGGGGCCTGCAGGCTGGGGGCAGCTCCTGCGTTGAGCCTCTGCCCCACTGGTCATTCCGTTGGTTGTTGGGCCATTCGGTCGATTTGCATATTAGGCTTTTATTATATAGGATTATATTTATTTTCAAATACAAAACCAATCTTACATTCCTTGATATAAAGCCCACTTGATCATGCTGTATTAATCCTTTTATATGTTGCTGGGTTCAATTTGCTAATATTTTTCTTTTTTTAAATATATATTTTTTTATTTCAGAGAGGAAGGAAGAGGGAGAGAGAGATAGAAACATCAATGATGAGAGAGAATCATTAATCGGCTGCCTCCTGCACAATCAGAGATTGAGCCTGCAACCTAGGCATATGTGACCCTCCTGGTTCCCTGTGACCTCCTGGTTCCTTGGTCAACCATGAGCCACCGCAGCCAGACGCTAATGTATTTTTTTAAAATATATTTTATTGATTTTTTACAGAGAGGAAGGGAGAGGGATAGAGAGTTAGAAACATCGATGAGAGAGAAACATCGATCAGCTGCATCTTGCACACCTCCTACTGGGGATGTGCCCGCAACCAAGTTACGTGCCCTTGACTGGAATCGAGCCTGGGACCTTTCAGTCCGCAGGCTGACGCTCTATCCACTGAGCCAAACCGGTTTTGGCCAGACACTAATATTTTTCTAAAAAGCTTTATGCCTATGTTCACAATAAATATTTTTAATTTTAATGTTTTGTAATGTCTTTACTATGTTTTGGTATCAGGATTATACTGGCTCATAAAATTAATTAATAAGTGTTTCTTCCTTTATTTTCTGAGAGCATTTGTAAAATTGTTATACTTTCTTTCATAAATGTTTGACAGAATTTACCAGTGATAATCTCTGGACCCAGAGTTTTCTTTTTGAGAATGTTTTTTATTACAAATATATCTTTTTTGATTTTAGAGAGAGGAAGGGAAAAGAGTAGAGAGATAGAAACATCAATGAGAAAAACATCAATCATTGCTTCCTGCACATCCCACCAGGGATCGAGCTCACAAAAGTCTCCTGAACTGTTTACCTCTTGGGTCATAGGTCGACGTTCAACCACTGAGCCACACCAGCCAGGACAAATTCAATTTCTGTGACATATATAAGACTATTCAGATTTTTTATTTTATTCTGTGTGGGTTTTGGGAAATTGTATTTTTCCAAGAATTTTTCTGTTTCACTAAGTTGTCAACTTTATTGCCGTTAAGTTCTTAGAATTCCTTTATTATTCTTTTTAAGTTTATTGATCTATAATGATACTCCCTCTTTCATTTCCAATATTTGTAATTTGTGTTTTCCCAGGGGTTTTTCAATTTTATTGATCTTTTGAAACAATCTGTTCTGGCTCTATTAATTTTCTCTGCTGTGTTCCACTTAACTGATATATGCTATTTTCTTCCTTCTTGATTTACCTTGCTTATATTTTTCAGCTTCTGGAAACTTACACAGTAAATTTTAACTTTTCCTCCTTTCTAATATAAACAACTAAAGCTATAAATTTCCCTCTACACAAAGCTTTCACTGCATCTCACAAATACTGACATGTTTGTTTTTCGTTATCATTCAGTTGCAAATATTTTCCAATGTCCCAGGTGATTTTCTTTTGATCCATGGATTATTCAGAAATACATGGCTTAACTTCAAAATCTTCATGAATTTTCCAGATACCTTTTTGTTATTAATTTATAATTTAAATTAATTGTGATGAGAGAACACCTCTTCTTGATTTCAATCTTTTGACACTTATTAAGACTTGTTTCATGGCCCTGTATACGGTCTATCTTCGTAAAAGTTCCAGAGTACCCGAAAAGATTCTATATTCTGTAATTGTTGGGTCCTATAAATAATAATTATGTCAAGGTGGTTCAGATCTATATCTGTAGGTTTTGATCTATTTATTCTATTAATTACTCTGAAAGGGATGTGAAAATCTCCAATTATGATTGTAGAGGAGTCCTTTTTTCCTTTAGTTTTGTCTTATTCTTCATGTCTTTTGAAGCTACATTATTAGGCACATACACATTTGTAATTATGTCTTTTGATATATTGAGTCTTTATCATTCTAAAATGTGCCTATTCATTCTGGTAATACTCCCTGTTTTAAAGTATATTTTGTCCATTATGAAAATATCAATCCTAACTAATGACTCATGTTTGCATGATATATCTTTTCATCATTTTCCATTCTTTTACTTTTCAACCTTAATGTCTTTGTTTTAAAAAATGCATGCCAGAGCGGCTCAGTTGGGTGTTGTCCTGTGCACCCAAAAGGTTGCTGGTTCAATTTCTCATCAGGGCACATGCACGGGTTTTGGGCTCGATCCCCTTTGGAGGCAGGCAGCAGGTAGCCGATCAAAGTTTCTGTCTTCTCCTCCCTTCCTCTCTCTCTGATAATCAATTAAAAATCTTAAAAAAAAAAGCCACCTGAAGACATCTTATAATTGGGTCATAATTTTGATCCAGTTTCACAATCTATGCCTTTTAACTGATGTGTTTAGTTTAACATTTACATTTGATTTGGTTGGATTTAGATTTGTCATTTTGCTATCTGTTTTCTATTTGTCTCATTGTTTTTTTGCTTGTTTCCTTGTTCCTCCTTTAGGGTTAACTGAAAAAAAAAAGGTTTTAGTATTTCATTTGTATTTCTACAATGACTTTTTATTTATTTATTTTAAAAAATATCTTTCTATTGATTTCAGAGAGGAAGGGAGAGGGAGAGATAGAAACATAAATGATGAGATTGAATAATTGATTGGCTGCCTCCTGCACACCCCACACTGGGGATCGAGCTCACAACCCAGGCATGTGCCCTGACAGGGAATTGAACCGTGACCTCCTGGTTTATAGACTGACACTCAACCACGGAGCCACACTGGTTGGGCTCTCCAATGACTTTAAAAACAGCTTTACTAAAATACAATTCACATACCATACCATTTACCCACTTAAAGTGAAGTGTTTGGAAAAACAATTCAATGTTTTTTTAAAGTTTATTTTTATTTCAGAGAGAAAGGGAGAGAGAAGTAAAAACATCAATGATGAGAATCATTATCAGCTGCCTCCTGGATGCCCCTCGTGGGGATAGAGCCCACAACTCAGGCATGTGCCCTGACTGGGAATTGAACCTTGACCTCCTGGTTCATAGGTCAATGCTCGCAACAGGCAGGCTATGTATCTTTTTTTTTTTTTTTTTTAAATATATTTTATTGATATTTCACAGAGAGGAAGGGAGAGGGATAGAGAGCTAGAAACATCGATGAGAGAGAAACATCGATCAGCTGCCTCCTGCACGCCTCCCACTGGAGATGTGCCCGCAACCAAGGTACACGCCCCTGACCGGAATCGAACCCGGGACCCTTCAGTCCGCAGGCCGACGCTCTATCCACTGAGCCAAACCGGTTTCGGCTATGTATCTTTTTGTATGGCTGTACATTTTCATTTCCCTTAGGTATATACTTAAGAGTGGAACTGCTGGGTCATATGTAACTCTATGTTAAGCTTGTTGGAGAACTGCCAAATCTTTTTCCAAAATAGCCACACCAATTTACATTCCCACCAGCAATGTATGAGAGTTCCTATTTCTCCACATCCTGGCCAACACCTGCTACTGACCATCTTTTTTATTATAGCCATCTTAATGGGTGTAAACTGGTATCTTATTGTGGTCCCACTGACTTTTTAGTTGAACTGTGAATTTTCTTTTACTGGTTGCTTTAGAGATTAAGACATGTACATTTAACACTATTTGGAGTTAATATTGTACTACTAAACATTAAACACTGACATCTTGTAAAAGCATAGTTCTATTCATCCCAATCATTAGTTCTGTTGGTATAAACTCCAAAATACAGTACTATAATATTTGCTTTAACCACTACTATTTCTTTTAAAGAAATTAAGAGAATAAAATAAATAATATAGTCTTTAATTTTTCCACATTTTAACCACTTCTATTGACCCTCATTCATTTCTGAAGATATAAGTTACCATCTAGTATCATTTATTTTCAGCCTGAAAAACTTCTTTTCGCATTTCTTATAGTACAGGTCTGCTAAAAATCAGTGTAATTTTGTATTATTGGTTCCTTGTGTGAAAAGTGTTCTCTTTCAAGATCTTGCAGCCAAGATTTTAGCACTGTGACTAAAATGTACCTGATGTGGTTATCTTTGTAATTTATTCTTCTTGCGGTGTACTGTGTTTCTTGGATCTGTAAGTTTATATTTTTGCCAATTTACCGTTGTTTCTCAATATTTTTGGCCTCATTTTCTCTTTTCTCTCCTTTAGAGACGGCAATTACATGTATATTAGACCACCTGCTACTATTGAAGAAGTCTCAGACTGTCTAGTTTTCATGAATCTTTTTTCTTTCTTGCTCTTCAATTTGAATATATTCTCTTGATGTCTTTAAATTAATTGACTTTCACTGACACCCAAATTTGCTGTTAAGCCCATCCAGTTTATTTTTCATTTCAATTGCTTACTTTCCTGTTCTCTAGTTTTCACTTAAAAAAAAGTTTCTTTCTCTGCTGAGATTTCTCACCTGTTCAATTATTACACACATATTTTTCTTTCTAGTTCTTGAGCATATATATAAAGGCTGCTTTAAAGTCCTTGGCTTCTAATTTGAACATCTGGGTTTTCCTGGAGATGGTTATCACTACCCAACCATCCAACATGGTTTGTTATTGATGTTTTTTTTTTTTTCTTGAGTATGATCGTATTTTTCTGTTTCTTCACGGGTCTAATGATTTTTAAAAATTAGATATTATATATTATGTATATGTTGTCAAGACTCTGGATTCTGTTACGGTCCTCTGAAGACTGATCTTTGTCCTAGAAGGCATTTAATTTGGCTGGACTCTATTCCCAAATTGTTTCACCTGACATCAGCACCTGATGAAACCTCTGCTCAGATCTTTTAGCTTCCAAGTACTGTTTCCTCATTGCAATCCCATACATACATAGGAGTTTGACAGATTTTAAATGCAGGTTTGGGAACTAATCTTTATGTAACTCCTTCCCTTCCAAGATTTCCCCCCTAAGTTCCTGGCTGCTCTGCTAGTCCTGAACCTTGTTATCCATGACCACCTTTCCCTATGGAATCAGGCATGAACTGGGGAGTGCCCTCAAAGTCCTCCCTCCCTCCCTCCCTCCCTTCCTTCCTTCCTTCCTTCCAAGTTTCTCTTTTCTTTGGTTCCTTTGCAGTGCCTTCAAATACTTGTTTAAGTGTGTACACACACACACACACACACACACACACACACATCATCATCATCTGTGGAAGATTAGTGTGAATAATCTATTATGCTATTATCAGAAGCTGAAAGTATGCAGTGTTGTTTTGATTCAGCATCTCAAAACTGTCACTCAAAAGTCAGTTTCTTTCATTCTCTATTCCCTCTTCCAGAGGTTCGCCTTCTTCCTAAGGCTGATTTTCTAAATTGTCACAAAATGGAACCAGCAGGTCTCAGGGTTACATGCTTCCATCTCCAAATCCAGAGAAAGAAAAAGAGGTTTTATCACTACCCAACCATCAAACATGGCCCTGGGCCTCACTCCACCTGGACACATTTTGAGAACATAGAACCACCCTTGGACAAAGCATGGTGGCCAATAAAATACCATGAGCTGATTGTGTTAGGCTTGGGTAACTGGTCACCTCCTCCTTTCAGCCCTATTCTCTATTCCTGACTCCTCAAAGGCCTAAAACCCCAGCTCCAAGTACTTTGATTCCTTAAGCTGGGAGTAGGAGTGTAGTTGCTGTATTCCCTTCCTCAAGAACCTTTGTGGCTCCCAACTTTAAACACAAAGATCAGTTCCAATTTTCTGGTTATCACAGAACTGAGGCATTCTCTCCTCACCTAATGTAGCCCTTGAAAGGACAACTCCTACTCCACATGGTCCATTTTGCTTTAGCTCCCTTTCATGGCTGAGTTTTAGTTTCCTTTTCATTTCTGGTATCTGAATATTTCCTTTTCTTGCTTTTAAGCTCTGTTATGTATTAAAAAAATAAAGTTGGGGCCCTAGCTGGTTTGGCTCAGTGGATAGAGCGTCGGCCCGCGGACTGAAGGGTCCTGGGTTCGATTCTGGTCAAGGGCATGTACCTTGGTTGCAAGTGTGTGCAGGAGGCAACCAATCCATGTGTCTCTCTCACATCGATGTTTCTCTCTTTTTCTCCCTTTCCCTTCCACTCTCTCTAAAAATCAATGGAAAAATATCCTCAGGTGAGGATTAACAAAAAATAAAAACAAAATTTTAAAAATGCGAAGGGAGTTTATATTTTATTGAGCTTTCACCTGTATTTGGATAAGAAAGCAGGAGGGATCTTCTCATATCAGTAAACCCACCTTAAGTAACCTTTCTTAGCCTTCAGGATATAGTACAAATTCTAACTCATTTAATATACAGGGCCCTTCATGATATTATCTACCCCTTTCGTTTCATGATTTACAATCCTCCAAAGAAAAGACTCTTTGTAATTTCCTGTTCATGATCCTGTTTTTTACCTCTATGCCTTTTTAGATGTTATTTTGTCTATATAGAATATCATCTCCTCAAGGTGCTCATTCCCTAACACAAAGATTGTTATTTAATCAATTGCTACTCATCTTAAAAATCTCAAATGAAGCATGACTTCTGAGAAACCTTTCTGTCACTCTTTTTCCATCCCCAATCAAAACTAACATCCTATAACACTCTATACACCCTTCAGACATAGCAAATATCACCCCAATTATTGATTTACTTTCCCTACTGGACTATACAGTCCTTGAAAAAATATGTCTGACATAATTTATTACTTCCAGGACTTCATCATTTGGCACATAGTAGTTATTGAACATTAATTTGTTTGTTGAATGAGTATTTTGAGAGACATACTCATTTTTTAATTTTTTAAAAAATTAATAAATTTATATTTATTTTACTTTATTTTTAAGATTTTTAAATAGGTTTTTAGAGAGAGAGAGGGAGAGAGAAACATCGATGTGAGAGCAGAACAATAATTGGCTGCTTTGTGCACACCCCCAACTGGGAATTGAGTCCACAACCTGAGCATGTACTGACCGGGAATCAAAGAGGCAACCCTTGGGGGCATGAGCAGATGTCCACCGAGTCACACTGGCTAGGGCAATACATTTATTTTTGGAGCAATTTTACATTTACAAAAAAATTGAGCAGAAACACAGAGAATTCCCATATACTTCTTTCCCTCATTTTCTTGAATTAATGTGATATATTTGTACAACTGATGAACCAATTATTGATAACTAACTCCAGTTTACATGAGGGTTCACTCTTTGTCTTATACAGTTCTATGAGTTTTAAGAAATGCATAATGTCATATGTCTACCACTATAGTATCATACAGAATAATCTCACTGCCCTTAAAATCCCCAGTGCTCCACCAATTCATCCTTCCTCACCTCCAACATGACAATCACTGCTGTTTTTTTACTGTCTCCATAGTTTGCTTTTTCCAGAATGTCAAATAGTTGGAATCATACAATATATGTCACCTTTTCAGATTGGTTTTTTTCACTTAGCAATATGCATTTAAGTTTTCTCCATGTCTTTTTGTGGCTTGGTAGTACATTCTTTTTATTGCTAAATAATATTCCATTGTTTGGATGTAGCAGTTTATCCATTAAAAAGACATCTTGCTTACTTTCAAGTTTTGGCAATTATGAATAAAAATACTAAAAACATCTATGTATAAGTGTTTTTATGGACATAAGTTTTCAGTTAATTTGGGTAAGTACCTAGAAGCATATGATTACTGGATCATTTGGTAAGGAGGTATGTTTAGCTTTGTAAGAAACTATCAAGCTGTTTTGCAATTCAAATTTGCTAATGACATATTATGTTGGGCATCTTTTCATATGCTTACTAGAGGCCTGGTGCACAAAATTCATGTACTCGGGGGAGGGGGTCCCCTCAGCCCAGCCTGCACCCTCTTGCAATCCAGGAGCCTTAGGGGGATGTCCGACTGCCAGCTTAGGAGCAGGGAGTGGGCCTAGGCTGTCAGTCGGACATCCTTAGTGCTGCTGTGGAGGCGGGAGAGACTCCTGCCACCACTGCTGTGCTCGCCAGCCGTAAGCCCGGCTTCTGGCTGAGCAGTGCTCCCCCTGCGGGAGTGCACTGACCACCAGGGGGCAGCTCCTGCATCGTGCATCTGCCCCCTGGTGGTCAGTGCACATCATAGCAACCGGTCGTTCCGCCGTTTGGTCAATTTGCATATTAGCCTTTTATTATATAGGATTTGTCATTTGTATAGCTTCTTTGATGAAGTATCTGTTCATATCTTTTGACCACTTTTAAGTGGGTTGTTGTCTTTTTATCATATAGCTTTAAAAGTTTTACCAGATATGTGTTTGGCAATTATCTTCCAGTCTGTGGCTTGTCTTTTCATTTTTTTTAACAGTAGCTTTTGCAGAGCAGACATTTTTAACTTTAATGAAGTCCAACTTATCAATTTTTTTATTTCATGGATCATGTTTTCAGTGTTGAATCTAAAAACTCACTGCCAAACCCAAAGTCACCTAGGTTTTCTCCTATGTTATTTTCTGGATTATTTACCATTTTGTATTTTACATATAGGTCTATGATCCATTTTGAGTTCATTTTTGTGGCAGGTGTAAGAAAAGTGTCTAAATTTACTTTTTTTGCACAGGGATGTCCAGTGGTTCTAGAACCATTTGTTGAAAAAGACCACTCTTGCTCCATTGGAATGCCTTTGCTCCTCTGTGTAGGATCAGTTGAAAGCAAAATACCCTTGAGTAGAGTTTTTCAAACTAGAGATAATGAAACCAACTTAGTGGACCAACATGGCCATTTAAAAAAAATGAAATGGCCTAGACTACAGAATATCAGAATGCAGTAAAAGTAAGTAGAAAAGGTAGGTATTGTCACTAAAACTTTTGTTTCAGGTGTGTGTGTGTGTGTGTGTGTGTGTGTGTGTACTGGGTAATGGTTTCTTACTACAGTTGTGGTTGAAAAAGTTTGAAAGTCATTGCTTTATACAATCTACTAGAGAAGAAAGAACATAGCCATCAGACTTTTTAAAATAACTCTGCCATATTTAGAAGTTTTCAGTGTTATATTTTTAAAATGCATACCTACTATCATTTTTATGCTTAAAACCCTTCAATATCATGCTGAAAGCAATAGAGAGTAAAATGTAGTGATATAAGAATAAATGTAGCCCTGGCCAGTGTGGCTCAGTTGGTTGGGCATCATCCTGTGCACCAATTGATGTATCACTCTCACATCAATGTTTCTCTTTCTCTCTCACTTCCTCTCTCTAAAAAAAAAAATCACAAAAAATCTTAAAAAAATAAAAATAAAGGAAAAATGCCCTCTTCAAACATTTTTTAAAAAAGAATAAATGTAGTAAGATCATTTAGAAATCTTTTGTAATGAACTAGGCAGATTATGATTAAGACCAATAAATAAAGCAGTAGCTTTGGGAATAGAAAGGAGATGGCTCTCAGACCTGGACTCTGGATATGCAAGGAGCACAGACCAGGATGTATTGTGAAAGAAATGGTAGTGATAGTCACTGATTCAGGAAATATAGGAAGTGGACCAGTTTTACAGTAAAAGAAGGTAAGTTTGGTTTTGGTTATGATAAATCTGGGATGGTGATAGGACTTACAAGTGGTGAAGTCCACGAAGCAGTTGAATATTCAGGCTTGAAGCTCAGCAAATAAGTAGTAGTTGAAATTATGAATATGAGTAAAGTAAACTAGTATAAGTAAATAGAGTAATAAAAATAAAAGATAAATAATGAGTCCTGGGAGCCATGAGCATATAAGTGGTGAACAGAAAGTGGTACCCACACAAAAAAACTAAGAAATAGAAAAGTAGGAAGAGAACCAAGGTAGCATCATCATATAAACTAATAGAAACAAAACAAGATTATAGATTTAAACCCAAACAGATTAATAATAACATAAAATATGAATGAACAAAATGTTCCTGTTAAAAAACAAAGAGTAACAGCCTGTTGAAAGACAAAAATTTTTAGACTAGATGAAAACAAAACAAAATCCAATCATGTGCTATTCATAAAAATCACATGTAATTTAAGAATACAAAAAAGGTTAAAAGTAAAAGAATTGAAATGTTATAATAAGCAAATACAAGTGAAATAAAGATGGTGTTGCTATGGCTGGTACTATCTCTGATAATATAGCTATACAGTACCAGCCAAAATAGACTTCAAGGAACATTTCCTAATGATAAAATGTAAGACCATCATGAAGAAACAGCATTTTTTATTAATATGCTCCTAACTATATAATCTTAAGATACATAAAGCAAAAAGGACACAACTACAAGGAGAAAGAGACAGATTCACAATAATTGTGGAAGATTTTAACACCACTCCCAATAATTGACACAGTAAGTAGACAAAACATCAGTAAAATTGGAAAAGATTTGAATAACATGAAAACATGATTAGGAAACTTGACCTAATATAGAACACTCACCTCACATTGCTAAATATGTTATTTTCAAGCACACATGAAACTGTTTTGTTGTTGTTTTTAGTGCTGAAATACAGAGAAAGTCTCAACAAAATTCAAAGCGGTCCAATCATACAGATAAACAACTAAAGCATTAACAGGGAAATCTATAGCCTTAAAGGCATAGGTCAGAAAAGTTTGAAAACTACTGAATTATAAGATCTGAAGGCACCTCACCAAAGATATACAAATGGCAAATACTGGTAAGTGCATGAATAGATGCTCACATCCTATGCCATTAGGGAAGAGCAAATCAGAGTGAGAGATCACTATGCATTTATTAGAATGGTTAAAATTCAAAACACTAACAATACCAAATACTGGTGAGGATATGGAGCAACAAAAACTTATATAATGCTGGTGGGAATGCAAAATGGTACAGCCACTTTGGAAAACAATTTGGCAGTTTCTCATAAAGTGAAACATACTTTTACTATACAGTCCAACAAATGTGCTCCTTGGTTTTTACCCAAATGAATTGAAAACTTACGTTCACATAAAACATGGATGTTTATAAAAACTTTATTCATAGTTGCCAAACGGATGTTTATAACAACTTTATTCATAGT
Source organism: Plecotus auritus (assembly GCF_963455305.1). Taxonomy (NCBI): domain Eukaryota; kingdom Metazoa; phylum Chordata; class Mammalia; order Chiroptera; family Vespertilionidae; genus Plecotus; species Plecotus auritus. The sequence goes on from NC_137771.1 coordinate 73,492,113, forward strand.
TGCCAAAACTTGGAAGCAAACAAGATATCCTTTAGTAGTTGAATGGGTACATCCAGACAATGGAAAATTATTCAGTCTTAAAAAGAAATTTACTATCAAGTGACAAAAAGTCATGGAGAAACCTAAAATAAATATCATTAAGTGAAAGAAGCCAATCTGAAAAGGCTACATGCTACATTATTTCAACTATATGACATTCTAGAAAAAGGCAAAACCGTGGAGAGAGTAAAAAGAAGAGTGGGTGCCAAGGGTGGGGGGTATGAATAGGTGGAGCACAGAGGATTTTTAGGGCAGTAAAACTTCTTTCTTTATTTATTTTTTTAATATATTTTATTTATTTCAGAGCGGAAGGGACAGGGAGAGAGAGATAGAAACATCAATGATGAGAAAGAATCACTGATTGGCTGCCTCCTGCATGCCCCCCACTGAGGACAAAGGCCACAAACCTGGGCATGTGCCCCGACCAGGAATCAAACTGTGTCCTTCTAGTTCATAGGTCAATGCTCAACCACTAAGTAAAACTACTTTATATGATACTATAACGGTGGAGATCTATATATCTACATCTACATTTATCTACACACACACACACACACACACACACACACACACACACACACACAGAGTTATCCAAACCTATAGAATGTACTACAATACCAAGAATGAACCTTATAGTAAACTGGACTTTGGAGGATAATGATGTGTCAATGTAGGTTTATCAGTTGTAACAAATGTACCACTGTGGTACAGGATGTGGGTAGCAGGCAAGGCTCTATGTATATAGGGTATATGGGAACTCCCTGTACTTTCTGATCAACTTTGCTGAGAATCTAAAAGTGCTCTAAAAAATAAAGTCTATTTTTTTTAATCAAAGAGCTAAACAACATCCAAGAAGTTATAAAAAGAACAGCAAAACAAATAAACAAAATGGGGAGGGGGGTGGAAACCAAGGGAGAAGGAAAGCAATAATAAAGAAAGAAACTAATAAAATGACAATGATCAACAAAATGAAAACTTTATTCCTTAAAAAAATGAAAACTTTATTCCTCAAAAAAAAAAAAGTTCCAAGAAGAAATAGAAAATATAAATAGTTTCTAGACCTAGAAACTAAGGAAGGAAAAAGTGTCAAGAAAGCAGGCACGATCAACAATATCAAATACCATAAAAAGCAAAGTACAACAGCCCAAGTGCCCATCGGTGGATAAAAAAGCTGTGGTACATTTACACAATGTGGTACATTTTGCAGCTATAATAAATAAAGATCTGTTACCCTTTGTGACAGCACAGATGGACCTGGAGAATATCAAGGTGAGTGAAATAAGCCAGTCAGAGAAGACAAATATCACATGATAGCACTTATATGTGGAATCTAATGAACAAAATAAACTGACGAACAAAATAGGTCCAGAGGCATGGATGCATGAAACAGACTGGACAGAACTCAGAGGGGAGGGGGATATGGAGATGGGAAAAGATTAATCAAAGAACTTATTTACATGTATGCATAGCCCGTGGACACAGATAATAGTGTGGTGAAGGCCTGGGGTGGGGCAGGGGTTGAGTGAGGGGGGTAAAAGAGGGGGGGGAATGGGGGACATCTGTAATACTGCCAACAATTGTATATATATATATATACACATTTTTTTAAAAAGCAAGATTGAAAACTGCCTGATGAATGTGGCAATAAGGAGATCACTGATAAATTTCACAAGAACTGTTTAAGTGGAATGGTATAAGGCAGAAAAAGTTTCTAAATGGGAAAAAAATCCTGGACAAGTTATCATTAACAATGATATTATACATCTGCAAGAAGCTAGATTTTATTTTTTTACCTTTGCAGTGTCTCCCACATAGATGCTGAAAACAGTATTTGTTGACTTAGTTCAGCTGGATGGAAAAGAAAGGACCACATATAGAGGGCAAATGCTTAAAAGTATTGAGAATTGAATTAAGAAGTTTTAAGATTTCTAAACAGATATATAGCACGGCAAAGTCTAAAACAACAAAACTGGGGAGACATTTAATACTACATACATATATCAGAAGTTTTCAATATATGTAAACACACAAATGACTTACACGGTTCAAATTCATTTCCAGAGTCAGCATATACTGGAGAGGGTTCCTCATCTTCCTCTTTTTATTTCATTTTGGCTCACCTCCACCCTCAAAACATCTTGGAACATAGAGGGTATGGAACAACTGAACATGAGCTATTTCTGAGAGCATTTAGAATGAAATAGCTCAGCATTCCCTTTCTTTTTCAGTAAACCATCTACTGTACCACAAAATTAAACAGACTTCCCTAGGGATATATACTTGCCAAGAGTGTTTCTGGCAAAAATAAAACCTGGCCCTTCTCCAGATTTCTATACATGGACAATAGTGGCTGTTCTACAGATAGAGATTGATCGCTGGCTGGCTGGTCTGTGGTTACTTAGTTGTGTCAAGATGAGGAATATTAGGCACAGATCATTTTCATGTCCGAGGACTTCTGACAACAAACGTACTCTGCCTAACTTCTCACATTCTGCATTAATGAGAGTAATCACTGAAGAGATAGTTACAATTCTAGCCCTAGTTCCTTATTTTACAGATAAGCAAACCAAAGCCCAGAGAAGGTAGGTCATTGGTCTGAAATCACACAACTAGTTGGTGACACTATCAAATACAGGTCTCAAGACTCCCAGAGTTCAATAATTTTTTAACTTCTCTATTGAGCAGTACTACCTTCCTAAATAATATTAAAAACACTATGTTGCTTATATCTTAAACTCTTATTATATAAGCCATTTCAAAAACTTTAAAGGCATAAGCTCTTTGTCAATCCATATTTTGCCAGAAATGGCAAGATACTTTTGTTCTGTAACTCTGTACATAATAGATTTTAAAAGGACTGTGTATTTTGAGTTCCAGAGTCATCAAAGTAAAATGAGGTTAGGATTGAACTAAAAACTATTGAAACAAAATTATGTTCTCTTTCTTTAAAGAAATTCTGTATCTTTAAACTTGGTGAGATTCTTTAAAACTATGGCCTAATATGTTTAAAAGTGGCAGGGCACTGGAGTTGGGCTCCTGAGACCAGGAATTGAATCTTAGCTGTTACTGACTAGCTGTGTGACTTAAGCCTGTTTCCCCCTTACCTATAAAACAAGCAGGTTGGATCAGCATAACTAATCTAATCCCATCACTTACTACATAATTCTAGATAATGGAGGAAAAGATCTTTATCATATCCTATCCTATCTAATAAAAGAGTAACATGCAAATTAACCATCACTCCGTGACAAAATGGCGGCGCCCATAGCCACAAGATGGCGGTGCCCAGTCCTCTCAGCCCCACTGGAGTCCCCCAGTCTCAGGGAGGGCTGCCGCTGAGAGCCGGCAGAGTAAGCGGCCTGGTGGAATGCTGCCCAGAGGCCCTCCTGACCCTTTATAAAAAACAAAAACAAATTCACTCCCCACGGAGTGATCCCACACACAAACCTGCAGCCTGGGGTCTCAGCCTGGGAGGCGCCTGCACCCCCACCGAGCGATCCCCTCCCAGTGGCGGCAGCCTGGGCTGGGGTCTCAGCCTGGGAGGGGCGTGCACCCCCACCGAGCGATCCCCTCCCAGTGGCGGCAGCCTGGGCTGGGGTCTCAGCCTGGGAGGGGCGTGCACCCCCACGGCGCGATCCCCTCCCAGCAGCGGCAGCCTGGGGTCTCAACCACTGAGTCATACCAGCCAGGTAGATATGGAGGAATCTTAAATGTTTCTTTTTAAAAATATATATATTTTATTGATTTTTTACAGAGAGGAAGGGAAAGGAATAGAGAGCTAGAAACATCTATGAGAGAGAAACATCGATCAGCTGCCTCCTGCACACTCCCCACTGGGTATGTGCCCCCAACCAAGGTACATGGCTTTGACCAGAATAGAACCTGGGACCTTTGACACTCCATCCACTGAGCCAAACCAGTTAGGGCTCTCCAATATGTTAAAGAAAAAACCCCTATCTAATAAAGAGGGAATATGCAGGGGAGGGCATTTGGGGGTGACCGGGTTGTCAGGGGAGGGCAGTTGGGGACGATCGGGCCAGCAGGGGAGCAGTTAGGGGTGATCAGGCTGGCAGGCAGAAGCGGTTAGGGGCAATCAGGCAGGCAGGCGAGCAGTTGGGAGCCAGCAGTCCTGGATTGTGAAAGGGATGTCTGACTGCCATAGGGATCAGACCTAAACAGGCAGTCAGACATCCCCCAAGGTGTCCCAGGTTGGAGACGGTGCAGGTTGGGCTGAGGGACACCCCCCAGTGCACGAATTTCATGCACCAGGCCTCTAGTTATCTTATAACTTACCCAATAATAGAGCAAAGACATAAACACATCATTCTATACTTGATTAACTAAACAGGTTAAAACACAGGAATTGTCATTTCTACTATTAAAAAAAAAAAAAAAAAGCAGCAGCCCTAACAAGTTTGGCTCAGTGGATAGAGCATAGGCCTATGGACTGAAGGGTCCCAGGTTCAATTCGGTCAAGGGCACATGCCCAGGTTGCGGGCTCAATCCCCAGTAGGGGGCTTGCAGGAGGCAGCCGATTAATGATTCTCTCTCATCTTTGATGTTTCTATCTCTCCCTCTCCCTTTTTCTCTGAAATCAATAAAAATATAAAATAAAAAAATTTTTTTTAAAAGCCGTATATTTGGTTCTATATAGTCAGAAGAACACTATTGTCAGAAAATTATAGTACACAGTTGAAGTGACGGTGGTTTAGATCACATCTTTCTGCATTCATTTAACTAAGTAGTAGTAGTTTTAAAAACCCAAGTAGTTTGAATCCCCAGGGGCCATGGTCGGCAAACTGCGGCTCGCGAGCCACATGCGTTCGTTGGCCCTTGGAGTGTGGCTCTTCCACAAAATACCACAGCCTGGGCCAGTCTATTTTGAAGAAGTGGCATTAGAAGAGGTTTAAGTTTAAAAAATTTGGCTCTCAAAAGAAATTTCAATCGTTGTACTGTTGATATTTGGCACTGTTGACTAATGAGTTTGCTGACCACTGCCCAGGGGGAACAGTAAAAGAGAACATAAAAGCAGCTCAGAACGGTGGCGTTAGTCCAGTTCTGCCAGAACCACCATAGCAAGTACCATACATCGCTGTCAGGTATCAAGAACCTTAATCTATTACTGTATTGCATGCTGTTATGCAAGGCCCTGGACGATTTAACTTTGTGGCTTTTAATAAATTTTTATTTAGATATTTTTTATTAAAAATCCACCATTAGTAGAAACAACTTTAACTTTTCTACTTGAGATCATTATTAGTTCATACAGACCACTGATGTTCATTATATGCAATTCACTGTAGGCTACTCTAGGAAAAAACAAAAATTATATACACAGTCCCTTTACCCACCAACTGTCAGGAGCTTACAACTGAGTAGAATAATACAAATTTGATGACCTCTGAGTTATACTTTTAGAATTAAATTCTTACCAGTTTTTATGTCCACTTTATTATGTAACTGCATTTAGGTTCTATGTCTGTTTGCTAGCAGACATCAAATACTGAGTTCATTTTGTAAAGTGCTAGAAAAAGAGATTAAGGCATCATAAAGAGCTAATCCAATTGATGGTTGTAAAAAGAAGACAATAAGAAAATGTGAGATTATCAAGCTCTGTGAGCCGAAACCCCTCCAAAGCTCCAGCTCATTTGTCAGACTTAAAATATTTTGTTTTGATTAAACACTGAAGCTTTATATCCCTTGAAAGAATAAATCATATTTTGCAGCTGTCTGTATCTCTAATTTGCCTAGAGCAGTCTTGTAAAGATGGTTGGGTCAGAGAAATAAGACTATTAAGTTATCTGTTTTGTCAAATTATTAATAAAGCTAATTAACTGATGTGAGGTTTCTTCCTCTGTTACACTGGAACAGTATCTGTCTTGAAAACCTTGCAATGCTAGTTACCATAAGGATCAAAATGAAATAGTGTAAATGAAAAGTACTATGTAAACTTTTCTATAAATGTAAGGTAATATTATTATTAAACTTAATTTTTTAAAAACCTTCCATATAAAGTTCAAAACTAGATATCATCAGGCCCGGCCGGCGTGACTCAGTGGTTGAGCATTGACCTATGAACCTGGAGGTCATGGTTCTATTCCCTGTCAGAGCACATGCCCAGGTTGCTCAATTCCCAGTAGGGGGCGTGCAGGAGGCAACCAAACAATGATTCTCTGTCACTAATGTTTCTGTCTCTCTCTCTCTCTCTCTCCCTTCCTCCCTCCCTCCCTTCATCTCTGAAATCAATAAAAATATATTAAAAAGCAAACAAACAAAAAACTAGATATCATCAGAACTACATCTTTCTCCAATCACCCCAACTTTCTCACAGAACATAAACTGGTAACTAACCCATCATGAATAATTTACAAGTATTACTGTGCAGTTATTGCAAGTAACACTTCTACCTAATTCTAGTAGACATGACTTTCAGCTTATGGAGATCTCAACAGAAATTCCTACCTGCTTTATTGTACTGGAAACCATATGGTGAACCAGGAAGGAAAAAAATGGTCTTAAAAATGCTCTTTTAGTCTCCTTGGGCAGGATTCGAACTCATTCTGGAAGTGAATGGCTCAACTATTACCAAAGTATTCATGCTGCTTTTCAAAAAAATCTTGATAAAGGTCAATTGAAAATAAAATCGGGGGTAAAAGGGGTCTTAACCTCTAATTACAGCATATACAAAAATCAGTTCCTGGTGGGCGACAATTCTAAATGTGAAAGATAAGGCAATAAAGCATTCAGAGAAAACATAAAGTATCTTCATCAGTGACCTCAGGGTACCTGAAATATTTGTATCCTCTTAATCTGGCCATTAAAACTTTTGATAAGAATTTCTGTTCATCAAGAAACAACATTAACAGAGTAAAATAGCCTGAAAAAGTGGAAGAAGCTATAACAATATCTCTGAAAAATGACATACAGTGATTAAATTGATCATAGGGATGATCAATAAGAAAATATAGAACACACATTAGAAATGTAAACAAAAGGCCTGAACTCTGTGACTTCCCAAAAGAGGCAATCTAAATGGTAAATAAATCTGAAAAGATGTCTAACTTCATTAGTCATCAGGGAAATGCAAATTAAAACCACAATGTGATATCATTTTACAACCAGACTTAAATGAAAAAGATATACCATATCAAGACGGAGCAACTGGAACTCTCATACACTTCGGGTGGTATAAACAGATACAATTTTTGGAAAACTAGCAATTGCAGTCCAACACAAAAGGTCACTGCCACCAATCCAATGCCAACTGGAGTCCCCTATCTGGGGTGCAGTAAAAAGAGAAACTATTCAGGTAAAACAGTTTGCAAACCAGGGTAATACAGTCTCCAGAGAAAACAAAAAAATGCACTTCCACACACAAAGCTGGCTTATATAGAGTAAGCTCCCGCCCTGGCCACTAATTGTCCATTTTAATGAGGACTCTAAGTTTGCAGTTTGATTAGTCCTAATTGCATTGTCCGGATTGGTGGTCATGGAGCCACTATGATTGGTACGTAAAGATGCAAATGAGGATATAGTTTCTTTTTGGATAGGTACGGTCTCAGTGCCATTGGTCGAAATACTGGAGTTTCTTTGATAAGTATTTTAAAATTTTAATTGATTTTAGAGAGAGAGAGAGGAAGGGAGAGAGAAAAACACTGGGTTGTTGTTCCACTTATTTATGCATTCGTTGGTTGATGCTTTTTCTTTTTTAATCCTCACCCAAGGATATGGTTAGAGGGGTAGAGTTAGAAATGTGGATGAGAGAGAAACATTGATCAGCTGCCTCCTGCACACCCCCTACTGGGGATGTGCCCGCAACCAAGGTACATGCCCTTCACCGGAATCGAACCTGGACCCTTTAGTCTGCAGTCTGACGCTCTATCCACTGAGCCAAGCCGGTTAGGGCAGGATATGTTGTTTTTTTTTTTTTTGTAAAAATCGATTTTTGAGAGCGAGAGAGAGAGAGCAACATAGATGTAAGAGAAACATATAGTGCCTTGACAGGGGATGGAACCCAAAACCTATGTATGTGCCCTGATGGGAAATAGGACCTGAAAACTTTTGGTGCATGGGACAATGCTCCAATCAATTGAGCCACCTGGCCAAGGGCCCTTGGGTGACATGTTTGTTTGTTTTTTCTATTTTTTTAAATATATCTTTATTGATTTCAGAGAGGAAGGGAGAGGAAGAGAAAATTAGAAACATCAACAATGAGAGAGAACCATTAATAAGTGCCTCCTGCACACCACCTCCTGGGAACTGAGCCCACAATCGGCATGTGCCTTGACTGGGAATCAAACCATGACCTCCTGGATCATAGGTCAATGCTCAACCATTAAGCAACACTGGCCGGGCCCTTGGGTGATTCTTTTATGTGATCTTGCCGCAACCTTGGCCTATGGAGACGACACTCGAACCCTGAGCTACCCAATGGCTGCGAGCTCCTTTAAAAAGGTTGGGCTCAGACTGTGGGAATGCAGTGCAGGAGGCTTGGCAGCTCAGTCTGTGGCTTTTCCCTGATATGCAATGTGCATGAGAGGCCTCTGTAAACAATGGCTGCTAGACATTGGTTATGAAATGGCTCCATTAACCACAGGAGTCCTTCTTGGCAGATATTTTCCTTCTCAGGGTCAGCAGGTTCTATTTCTTGATCATATATGTACTTTTCTCTATTATTTGATACTTAAAATAAAAAGTGAAGAAGCAGTACTTTTTTCCTGCTATTTAATGTGAAGGGTCTGGCCTTTCACATAAAAAAATCAACTCACCTTAAATAAACACCAAAATAAGCTATAAAGGCTAAAAATGAAACTGATTTTAAGCTAGTGGCAGATTAACCTTTACCAAATGCACAGCTTCACAGAATTAGAGATCTAGTAATACTCTAGTGGTAGGATTTGCTCTTTTCCGAATTAAAAAAATTAAAAGGGCATTAGAAAAAAATGATTTTCTCCCCCTGCCCCTATTATTGTTGTTATTATGAGCAAAGTACACTACATACATTATTTCATCTAATCCTAATAACTTTTATTATTTTCATGATTTTATAATTAAGATTTAGGTTGAACGGAGGTGGAAAAATGGTGGCAGAATAGACAGACGTGTTCCAAGCCTTTTCCCGGAGCAGATAGAAAGAACAGCTGAGGGTCACACGGGGAGTGTCTGTTGGAGAGTTAAGGGACAGCTATACTCCAGGAGAAGGTGGGGGACTGCTGGACGGGGGTCCCCTGACCGGGCAGCCCCCACTGCTGCCGGGTTCTCTCCCAGAGCCACCGGCTTGGATGCGGAGACCGCGCCATCTTGAAGGGGAAAGTGGATGTTATTGGAAACCTGAAAATCTACAACTGCGGCATCCACCGAACAGCTGCAGACCTCAGAGCACTGGTCCCCAAATGGCGCAAACACGCGGATTCAGAGGAGCTCTACACTCCACCACGGAAAGGTCAGATTTCGCCTGGGATAAGGTGAGGTCTCTGGTCCCGGTGGGACAGAGAAATGCGCGCACTGTGGGAGCTGGAGGACCGGGGGAAGTCTGCACCTAGAAAAATCCGTGGCTGTTGGGGCTGGTGTGATCTGCAAATGTGGAAGGGGGTCCTCAGAGCTGCTAACAGAGGGGATCTCTAAAAAGCAACCCATTTTGATCTGACGCAGAAGGACAGCCTAAAAATTATGGAAGTGTGATGGCTGCTTGGACACAAGGGGGAAAAGGGGATTGCGCAGGCTTACGCGCAGACCCGGAGTGTGCACACTCACACTTTCTCCTCTTTGAATCCTTGTTTCTGATTACTGAGTCCAATACATAGGATCACCCAGTTGGGAACACCCTAGGAGACTGCAGGGGAAAGTTGTTTTTCTGGAACCTGGGTATCAGAGCGGGGAGTGACCGTCAGAGAACCAGCTCTGGGGCAGACCACTCCCACAAACCGGTAGTGAGTGCCACAGGGAAAGCAGGATCTAAGAACTGACTAGAGAGGAACTATAGACCCGGAAGTCAACCCAGAAACACTGCCACCCAGGTGCTGAATCACAAATTAACACTTGTGTAATCACAAATTAAGGAATACAAGAAAGTAAGACACACCGCCTGCTTAAAAATCAGGACTGGCTTACAACACTGAGGAGCAGTGAAATGCAGGGAACTGCATTACTGTCCTGACTGGGAAACAGGTGTGCCAAACAGAACAATAGAGGAAGTGAATGACCTTAACTATTGCATTTTTTTTTAATTTTTTAAATTATTTTTTTCTTTTTCATCTTTTACTTAAGAAACTATTTTTTTCTTTTTTCCTCACTTGATTTTACCTTTTTAATTATTACATTTTTATTTTCAATCAGTATCATTACTACTACTATTTTACCTTTTTTTTTTTAAAAAGTGTCATTTTATTTTCTCTTTATTTGACTTTGAGATTAGTGTTCTACATTCTATTTTCATCTTTCCTTTAGCATCATTTTACTCTATCCCAACTCTACCTTTATGCCATCACTCTGTTCCTAACTTTTGCCCCTTTGTTGTCCTGTTTATCTTACCCTTTTCCTGCTTTAGATTCTCCCTATTCTTTCTTTTTACCCACTGTTAAAATTTCACCCTACTTATATATCTAATTTCCAATCCCCTGCTCTGAGTTCATACACACCTCTCTCTTGTCTTCACTATCCAAAAAATTGTTTTTCTCTCTGTCCTTTTGTTGTTGTTTGCTTGAATGTTGATTATATTGATTTTTTATGCTTGTTGTGAGATTGTTTTGCTTATTCTTTTTGTTTTTTTGTTTGCTTTGTTTTTTTGCATCTGTTTTTCCTCGCCTTGCTTGACATTAATTGTTGCCTGTATTTTATATTAATCTCCAGGTACTTGTTGCTGGCATTTGCTGGGATTAGTGGCTGTCCTATTGGAGTTTCCCCCCATATATATAGTTTGTTCCCCTTTTCTTTCTTATTCTCTTTCTTTTCTCTCTTACTTTTTTTCATTTTCCAAGTTTCATTTTGGCACTCCTTTCTTTTTCTTTTTTTTTTCTTTTTTCCTCTTCTTCTTCCTCTCCTATCCCCTAATTTGCCTTTCTCTGGTGGTCACCTTTATTTGGGGTTATTAATATCATGAATACATTTCTGTTCAGTGCCTTGTGTGTGGTACCTGGTTGTGTTGTATTTTGTGCCTTTAAATAAACACAGGAGAGAGAGAACTACATAACCAGACACCCAGAGAAGAGAGACCATGGTGAGACAAAGAAACAGCCCACATATGAAAGAAAAGCAGGCATCACCAGAAAAGGGAGTAAACGAAATGGAGGCAAGCAACCTGTCAGAGAAAGAAATCAGAGAAATGGCAATAAGGTGGCTGAAAAGAATGGAAGACAAATTCGACAATATGAGTAAGAACCAAGAGGAAATGAAGAAGAACCAAGAAGAAATGAAAAATGACATCGCTGCTGTAAAGAACTCAATAGAAAGCATCAAGAGTAGACTAGAAGAAGCAGAGGACCGCATCACTGAGCTATAAGACAAGGTAGAAAAAAATACCCAAGTAGAGCAGCTTCTAGAAAAAAAATTAAAAAGCAGGAGGAGAGCCTAAGGGAACTCTGGGACAACAAGAAACAAAACAACATCCGCATAATAGAAGTTCCAGAAGGAGAAAAAACTGAGCAAGGAATAGAAAACTTGTTTGAAGAAATAATGACAGCAAACTTCCCTGATATAGGGAAGAAAAAACCCACACAAATTGAAGAAGCTCACAGAGTCCCAAGCAAAATGAACCCCAAAACACTGACGCCAAGGCACATTATAATTAAATTGGCAAACACCAATGACAAAGTAAGAATCTTAAAAGCGGCCAGAGAGAGACAGAAAGTCACCTACAAAGGAACCCCCATCAGACTAGCAACTGATTTCTCAACAGAAACTCATCAGGCCAGAAGGGAATGGAATGAAATATACAAAGTTATGCAAAGGAAGGGTCTGAATCCAAGAATACTGTACCCAGCAAGGCTATCAATCAAAATTGAAGGTGAAATCAGGAGCTTCACAGACAAAAAAGGACTAAGGGAATTTATTACCACCAAACCAGCAATGCAAGAAATGCTAAAAGGTCTGCTGTAAAAAATAAAAAATAAATTAAAAAATAGGAAGCAAAGAAGGAACACAGGGGTAAAGAATAAAAATGGCAACAAATAAGTACCTATCAATAATAACTTTAAGACCATGTGGATTCCTGCAACAGAGAGGAATTGACAGGTCTGCTCCAACCACAAAGAAAAGAGGAGAAACAGTCCAGAGATGGAAGACACTGATGACGCCTTGCCACGCTAGCAGTCAGCAGCTGTGTGATGCAGCAGGATGCCTAGGACCAAACCAGAGAGGGTCGGACCTGCATTGCCACCATGTGCCCACCATCCAGATATCATTGCTGACATGTACACATAAGGAACTGTTTGACATTGAAACGAGGACTCAGAACTGTTGGACATTGAAATTGGGACTCAAACATTTTTTGTTATTATATGTTTATTTCTAGTCTGCAGAGGCAAGATTTTTTAAAGGAAAGAAATGGGGAAAAAATAGATACAGAGGCGAAGAAGCATTGAACAGACTGTCAAACTACAGCGGGAAGGTAGGGGAGGTTGGGGGGTGGGCTGTAAGAGATCAACCGAAGGACTTGTATGCATGCATATAAGCATAACGAATGGATACAAGACACTGGGGGGCGCAGGTATAGGCATGTACTGGGGGGTAGGGGAGGCCGGGGGGAGGTCAATGGGGAAAAAAAAAGGGGAGACATATGTACTACAATTTGTAATACTTCAAACAATTAATAAAATAAAATAAAATAAAATAAATAATAATAACTTTAAATGTAAATGGATTAAATGCCCCAATCAAAAGACATAGGGTAACGGACTGGATAAGAAAACACGACCCAAATATCTGCTGTCTACAAGAAACCCACCTCAGAAAAAAAGACGCACACAGACTGAGGGTGAAGGGATGGAAAAAGATTTTTCAGGCGAATGGAAATGAAAAAAAAAGCTGGGGTAGCAATACTTATATCTGACAAATTAGATCTCAAAGTGAAGGACATAACAAGAGATAAGGAAGGCCACTTCATAATACTGAAGGGAGCAATCCAACAAGAAGAAATAACTCTGTAAGTATATACGCACCCAATACAGGAGCACCCAAATACATAAAAAAACTCCTGGAGGATATAAAAGGAGAAATTGACAGCAATACAATCATAGTAGGAGACTTTAATACCCCACTATCACCACTGGACAAATCCTCTAAACAAAAAATCAGCAAAGAAACATCAATCCTAAATGACTCACTAGACCAGATGGAATTAATTGACATCTTCAGAACATTTCACCCCAAAGCCACAGAATATACATTCTTCTCAAGTGCACATGAGTCATTTTCAAAGATAGACCATATGTTTGGTCATAGGCAAAGTCTCTTCAAATTCAAGAAGATAGAAATCATATCAAGCATCGTCTCAGATCACAGTGGCACAAAACTGGAAATCAACTACAATAAAAACAATCCAAAAAAATCAAACACATGGAGACTAAACAGCATGCTATTAAACCATGACTGGGTTACCAGAGAGATCAAAGAAGAAATAAAAAAACATCATGGCAACAAATGACAATGAAAACACTACAATCCAAAATCTATGGGACACAGCGAAAGCAGTCTTGAGAGGGAAGTTCATAGCTCTACAAGCCTACTGCAAAAAACAAGAAACAATGATAATAAATTACCTAACCCTACAACTCAAAGTGTTAGAAAGAGAGCAACAAGAAAAGTCCAGGATAAGCAGAAGGAAGAATAAAGATCAGAGCGGAGATAAATGACATTGAAACCAAAAAAAAAAAAAAAAAAAAATTGCAAAAGGTCAACAACACCAAGAGCTGGTTCTTTGAAAGGATAAACAAGATTGACGAACCTCTAGCCAGGCTCACCAAGAAGCAAAGAGAGAGGACTCAAATAAACAAAATCAGAAATGAAAGAGGTGAAATAACAACAGACCCCACCAAAATACAAAGGATTGTTAAAAAATACTATGAACAACTCTATTCCAACAAACTGGACAACCTGGAGGAAAAGGACATATTCCTAGAAAAATATAACCTGCCAAAACTCAATCAGGAAGAATCTAAACATCTCAATAGGCCAATAACTATGGAAGAAATTGAAGCAGTCATCAAAAAGCTTCCAGCAAACAAAAGCCCAGGGCCAGATGGCTTCACAGGGGAGTTTTACCAAACATTCAAGGAAGACCTATAATCTATCTTCCTCAGACTATTCCAAAAAATTGAAGAGGAAGGAACACTTCCAAGCTCCTTCTATGAAGCCAGCATCACCCTAATACCAAAACCAGATAAAGACAACACAATGAAAGAGAATTACAGGCCAATATCCCTCATGAACATAGATGCCAAAATCCTCAACAAAATCTAGTAATTCGGATCCAGCACTACATCAGAAAGATCATACACCATGACCAAGTAGGATTTATCCCAGGAATGCAAGGATGGTATAATAGCTGCAAATCAATAAACATGATACATCACATAAACAAATTGAGAGATAAAAATCACATAGTCATATAAATTGATGCAGAAAAAGCATTTGACAAAATCCAACACCCTTTCTTGATAAAAACTGTCAGCAAGGTGGGAATAGAAGGATCATACCTCAACATAATAAAAGCCATATATGACAAACCCACAGCCAACATCATACTCAATGGGCAAAAACTAAAACCATTTCCCCTAAGAACAGGAACAAGACAGAGATGCCCACTCTCACCACTCCTGTTCGACATAGTGCTGGAAATACTAGCCATTGTGATCAGACAAGAAGAAGAAATAAAAGGCATCCAAATTGGAAAAGAAGAAGTAAAGCTGTCCTTATTTGCAGATGACATGATATTGTAGATAAAAAACTTGAAAGACTCCATCAAAAAACTAATAGACTTAAATGAATTCGGCAATGTAGCAGGATACAAAATTAACGCCAAAAAATCTATGGCATTTCTATACACAAATAGTGAACTTACAGAAAGAGAGATTAAAAAAGCAATCCCATTTACCATCCACCAAAAAAATTAACATACCTAGGAATAAACTTAACTTAGGAGGTAAAAGACCTATACATGGAAAACTACAGGACACTGAAAAAAGAGATAGAGGAAGACATAAACAGATGGAAGAACATACCAAGTTCATGGATTGGGAGAATCAGTATCATTAAAATGTCCATACTGCTCAAAGCAATCTATAGATTCAACGCAGTCCCCATTAAAATACCAATGGCATATTTCACAGACCTAGAAAGAACTCTCCAAAAATTCATCTGGAATAAAAAAAGACCCCGAATAGCCACAGCAATCCTGAGAAACAAGAACAAAGTAGGTGGGATCTCAATACCAGATTTCAAGCTGTATTACAAAGCCACTGTTCTCAAAACTGCCTGGTACTGGCATAAGAACAGACATATAGATCAATGGAATAGAATAGAGAACCCAGAAATCGACCCAAATCAGTACGCTCAATTAATATTTGACAAAGGAGGCATGAACATACAATGGAGTCAAGATAGTCTCTTCAATAAATGGTGTTGGGAAAATTGGACAGATACATGCAAAAAAATGAAACTAGACCACCAACTTACACCATACACAAAAATAAACTCAAAATGGATTAAGGACTTAAACATATGACAAGAAACCATAAAAATACTAGAGGAGTCCACAGGCAGAAAAATGTCTGACATATGTGGAACCAATTTCTTCACTGATACTGCTCCTAGGGCAATGGAAACTAAAAAGAAAATAAAAAATGGGACTACGTCAAAATAAAAAGCTTTTGCACAGCAAATGAAACCATCAATAAAACAACAAGAAAACCCACTGCATGGGAGAACATATTTGCCAATGATATCAACGATAAGGGTTTAATCTCCAACATTTACAGGGAACTCATACAACTTAACAAAAAGAAGATTAAACAACCCAATCAAAAAATGGGCAACTGATCTAAATAGACACTTTTCAAAAGAAGACAGAAGGAAGGCCAAGAGACATATGAAAACCTGCTCAAAGTCACTAATCATCCGAGAGATGCAAATCAAAACAACAATGCGGTATCATCTCACACCTGTCAGAATGGCTATCATCAACAAATCAACAAATGACAAGTGCTGGCGAGGATGCGGAGAAAAAGGAACCCTCGTGCACTGCTGGTGGGAATGCAGACTGGTACAGCCACTGTGGAGAACAGTATGGAGTTTCCTCAAAAAACTAAAAATGGAACTCCCATTTGACCCAGTGATCCCACTTCTAGGAATATATCCCAAGAAACTAGAAGCACCAATAAGAAAGGATATATATGCACCCCTATGTTCACAGTAGCATAATTCACCATAGCTAAGATTTGGAAACAATCTAAGTGCCCATCAGCAGATGAGTGGATTAAAAAACTGTGGTACATCTACACAGTGGAATACTTCGCTGCGGTATAAAAGAAGGATTTCTTACCATTTGCAACAACATGGATGGAGATGTAGAGCATTATGCTAAGTGAAATAAGCCAGGCAGAGAAAGAAAAATACCACATGATCTCACTCATTTGTGGAATATAATGAACAACATAAACTGATGAACAAAAATAGATCCAGAGACAGAGAAACATCAATCAGAACGTCAAACCTCAGGGAAGGTAGGGGAGGGTGGGGGTAGGGGGGAGAGATCAACCAAAGGACTTATATGCATGCATATAAGCCTAATCAATGGACACAGACAACAGGGGGGTGGGGGCATGAATGGGAGGTGGGGGGTAATGGGGGAATAAGGACACATATGTAATACCTTAATCAATAAAGAAATTTAAAAAAAAAAAAGATTTAGGTTGAGCATGTTTTCTAAAGGCAGATGGCTCATATGTGGTAGAACCAGGATCTGATCCTGGTGTGTCCAACTCATAAGCTCATACTCTTAACCACCATTTCATATTGCCTCATGGTCATATTGGGACTTCACAGCATGGGGTGATGATAATCTCCTTTGGCTTTTGCCTAATCACATTAGAAGGCTATATATATCTGAACAGAACACCCTCCCACCCCCTCACACACACCTTTTTTACAAAGACTCATAGTAGGACTGGACTCTTAAGGAGTGAAAGCTGGACATTAACAAATAAAGACTGAAAACTCATGCCACGTGTCAGCCTACAATAAAAATGTTTGATACGTTTTAACAACTGGGTAAGTGGGAAGCTAGTTAGAGGTCTCAGAAAAATGGTCTGAAATGAGACATTCAAAGTGACTGTCTTAGCCTATAATGGAAGAAACAGATAAATTAAGCAACTGTCAAAAATGAAGATCAGTGAGAAGGTTCTTGACTGTGTACAACTGTCTGCCTTTCTTTAAGTCTTGCTCTAGAAAATGTTATTATTTCTGAAATTTATGCTAACAAGTATTGATTATTTAACATGGATACTCGCAAAGCTTTAATAAAGGTTGGTTGGTAGAAAAAATATGATCAACTATACCAATGACCTTTACTCAGTTTCTGATCTGTCAGATATTTCTCTATTCAGAAAAGCATCACTTGGAGATTAAAAATGGCGGCAGAGTAGGAGGATGCTGCACAGACATGCCCCCAGGAACAAGCTGGAATTACAACTGAAATACGGGAAGGCTTCCTGAATAATCAAAGGAAAACTCACAGGAGAGAACCCTGATACCCAAGGACCGAAGGTGGAGACCGCATAGAGACTGGTTGGAGGGGCAGAGGCGTGAAAGGGCTGGCCGGGCACCCACAGACAGCAACTGAAGTCCCAGAGAGATATCTCAGCTGTGGGGGATTGCCACTGAGAACTCTGGGATCTAATCCCCAAGCTGGGCTCCCTAGCAGAGAGCACCAAACTGAGGAGGGTACCTACATAACATCTAGCTGTGAAAAGCAGTGGGGTGCTTTCTGCCAGGGAGTGGCAGCTCAAAGTTGGGGAACCCTCTTTAAGGGCCAATGCACAAAAATTCCCTGTGGAGCCACCCACCTTGTGCTCTGGCAGAGGGAGGGTGAAGTGGTCAGGAGCAGTGAGAGCAGAACCCAGAACTGAGGACTAGGGGGATAGAGCTCAGAAGGAAGACTCCTCAAGTTTCCTGGGCTGAGTCATTCCCTCACACAGTAGAGGACATCTTTCCCACATAGAAATCTGCCTTGCCTGGGGGGAAGACAGTTGACACACCCTATTGGAAAACACCTTGCCCGGTGGCCACTTAAGAGATTAAAAGTAACAATTAGCCTCCAGGCAGAAGCAATTGCCCCACCCTGTTGAAAAAACTCTCACCACACCTGAGGACAATTGCCTGGGGGCAATTCAAGTCAGAATCCTATTAGTCTGTAGGCAGAGGTGATCTCTGGAGGCTTTGAGTCTTTGCCTGATCCAATTAGCCAGAAACAGTCTTTAACACTGTCCTGCACTAGAGACATAGTCACAAACCCAGACAACCAAAATGAGGAAACAAAGAAACAACCCCCAAATGAAAGAACTAGTGGATTCTCCAGAAGAAGAAATAAATGAAGCAGAGATAAGAAATTTATCTGAAATAGAGTTCAGAGTAATGATGTTTAAAATGCTCTACAGTGTGAAAAAAGATATAGTAACTATGAAAAAAGAACAGTCTGAGATAAAGAATGACATAACACAAATAAAGAACACACTGGAAGGAATACACAGCAGATTTGGGGAAGCTGAGGATAGGATCGGTGAATTAGAAGACAGAGTTGAAAATATCACTCAATTAGAGAACCAAAAAGAAAAAAAAATTAAAAAATAGGAGGACAGCTTAAGGGAGCTACGGGACAATGTGAAACATAACAATATTAGAGTAGTAGGTGTGCCAGAAGAGGCAGAAAGGGAGAAAGGCATAGAGAAAGTGTTTGAAGAAATAATGGCAGAAAACTTCCTTAACCTGGTAAAGGAAAGTCTCACAAGTTCAGGAGACACAGAGAATCCCAAACAAGAAGAACCCAGACAGACCCACACCCAAACACATCATAATTAAAATGCCAAAAATTAAAGACAAAGAGAGAATCTTAAAGGCAGCAAGAGAAAAGAAAACTGTTACCTACAAAGAAGTTCCCATAAGGCTGACACCTAATTTCTGATCAGAAACTCTACAGGCCCGAAGGGAATGGCATGAAGTACTCAAGGTAATGGAAAGCAAGGATCTGAGACCAAGATTACTAAATCCAGCAAAGCTACATTCAAAATAGTCAAATAAAGAGCTTCCCAGACAAAAAAAAAGGAGTTCATCACCACCAAGCCAGCATTACAAGAAATGCTAAAGGGATTGCTATAAGGCAGTGGTCGGCAAACTGCGGCTCACTAGCCACATGCGGCTCTTTGGCCCCTTGAGTGTGGCTCTTCCACAAAATACCACGTGCGGGCACGCTCGTACAGTGCGATTGAAACTTCGTGGCCCATGTGCAGAAGTCGGTTTTTGGCTCTCAAAAGAAATTTCAATAGTTGTACTGTTGATATTTGGCTCTGTTGACTAATGAGTTTGCCGACCACTGCTATAAGGGATGGCTGAGAAGAAGAAACAGAGAGAGAAACCTAGCCATACAGAATTAAAGTGGATATAAATATGTACCTATCAATAATAATCTTAAATGTAAATGAATCAAATGCTCCAATCAAAAGGTGTAGGGTAGCTGAATGGATACAAAAACATGACCCAACTATATGCTGCCTACAAGAGACGCACCTCAAAACAAAAGACACATACAGGATGAAAGTGAAAGGATGGAAAAAAAATTTCCATGCAAATGGAAAAGAAAAAAAAGCTGGAGTAGCAATACTTATAGTCGACAAAATAGACTTTAAAAGCATCATGCTAGGCCAGCCGTGGGCAAACTACGGCCCGCGGGCCGGACCCGGCCCTTTCGGCTGTTCTATCTGGCCCGCGGAGCCGAAAGAGCGGAGGGTTCTCTTGCTCTCCCCTCTGCTCCTTCACCAGCAGCAGTGTTAACATGGCAACATCGGGAAACACGGCCGCAGCTCCTTCTTCTGAGTGGATTTCTATCCGCCCATTCAGTAGAAGGAACAACCTCTCAATCTTCCAGAGGCTCCTTGTAATGCCCGCGGACGCGTCTCCCGACATCACCCTGGGAATGCGTAGACACGTTATCGTGGTGATGTAGGGAGACACGCCCCTGGAGAGCACAGTATCAGAGCCTTTCTGAGGTAAGATTAAGAGCTCTACTCAAACACAATTTTTTCCTGTTTCCACATTCTGTACATCACAATGACTTGTTAATAAAACAACAAAGATTTTCAGCTTTTAGTCACTTCAACTGGTGGCCTGTCCTTTGTCACAAAACCCTGAAACAGCACCAGAAGAGGTGCAACTGGAACTCATTGATCTTCAGTCTGACTTTGTCCTAAAGGAGAAATTCAGCTCTCTTGAACTAAGAGACTTTTATGCTTCATTTAATGAAGCCACTTTTCCAAACATCCGGAGGATGGCACAGAAGATACTGGTGCTGTTTGGGTCAACCTATGTTTGTGAGCAGACATTTAGTGTCATGAACATCAACAAAGCCCCTCACAGATCCAGCTTAACTGACGAACACCTCAGATCTATCCTGAGAATAGCCACAACAAAACTAACTCCAGACTTTGATGCATTAGCTAAAAAAGGAGACCAACAACACTGTTCCCACTGAAGTTGATGTTTTAAAGACCAAAAACCTTTCAACCCAGTCTACATTGCCATCTACATCTATGTCCCGGGCATAATTTGGAAGTTGCACTAAAGAAAATGTTTAATTTACTGTTTACACATTTTGTTCTTTTCTATTTGTTTTAGTTTTAAATTATTTTATTATATTTAAGTTTAATTTGAAAGGCTTTTGTACCTTTCCTTTGTTAGGCAATTTTATTTTGCCTTTGCCATCTTCAATATAAGGTATGTTATTGTGCTATGATTCCTCCATTTTTTGAAGTTTCAAATTATAATAATTAGTGTTTACATTCTTCTTGTTAAAATGTTTGAAATGAATAAAACTATTGAAATAAAAAAAAAAGACCGTACCCTTTTATGTAATGATGTTTACTTTGAATTTATATTAATTCACACAAACACTCCATCCATGCTTTTGTTCCGGCCCTCCGGTCCAGTTTAAGAACCCATTGTGGCTCTCGAGTCAAAACGTTTGCCCACCCCTGTGCTAGGCGAAATAACCCAGTCGGATCATATGATCTCACTCATTTGTGGAATATATTGAACAACATAAACTGATGAACAATAATAGAGCCAGAGGGGGGGGAAATATATTAGAATATAATATAAGTAATCCTGTTATTTGCAGATTTTTAATATTTCCTATAAGTTTTGTGATATCATGCTATGTTAGTACAGTTTTGGTAATATTATTATACTAAAAATCCTTTTATTCTTTAAATATTAACGTTTATTGCATGTAATCCTATGTAATAAAAGGCTAATATGCAAATAGACCAAATGGCAGAACAACCAAACAACTGGTTGCTATGATGTACACTGACCACAAGGGGGTGCGCACGGAACATGGCAGGCATCGGCAGCAGAGTGCAGAACATGGCGGGCGTTGGCCGTGGTGGGATGTTGGAGCAGGTGAGTGTTGTGCAAGACCAAGGTGGGCCGCCAGTCGCTGGTGGTCAGTGCACATCATCGTGACCAGTTGTTTGGTTGTTCTGCCATTCGGTCTATTTGCATATTAGCCTTTAATATTACCAAAACTGTACTAACATAGCATGATATCATAAATATGCTCCTACTTACTTATTGAAAGTGAAGAAGTAATTCAGTGTAACTTTGTAGTTTGTTTGTTAAAGCACTTGTTTATCGTCATGCACAATAATGAAACTTTCTATATTCAAGATGACAAATTTTAAAATAACTGGTACATGAGTTTTTTAAGAAATCCCTATGTAATGGATATGGGTTTTCTTGTTTTTGTTTTGTTTTGTTTTGTTTTGTTTTGTTTTTTTAAATATATTTTATTGATTTTTTACAGAGAGAAGGGAGAGGGATAGAGAGTTAGAAACATCGATGAGAGAGAAACATCGATCAGCTGCCTCCTACACACTCCCTACTGGGGATGTGCCTGCAACCAAGGTACATGCCCTTGACCGGAACCGAACCTGGGACCCTTGAGTCCACAGGCCGAAGCTCTATCCACTGAGCCAAAACCGATTAGGGCTTGTTTGTTTGTTTTAATCCTCACCTGAAGACATGCTCAGAGAAAGGAAGGGAGGGAGGAGAAGAGGGAGAGAGAAAGAGAGAGAGAGAAACACATCAATGTGTGACAGAATTATCAGGGATTCCGTACATGCCCCAATCAGGGATTGAACCCAAGACCCCGGTATGTACCCTGATTAGGAATGTAACTGTCAACCTTTGGTACATAGGACGACATTCAACCAACTGAGCCACTTTGGCCGAGATGTAATGGATATGTTAACAGCTCTCAATAAGAAATAATACACTTATTCCTCCAAGGCAGTGGTCGGCAAACTCATTAGTCAACAGAGCCAAATATCAACAGTATAACGATTGAAATTTCTTTTGAGAGCCCAATTTTTTAAACTTAAACTTCTTCTAACGCCACTTCTTCAAAATAGACTCACCCAGGCTGTGGTATTTTGTGGAAGAGCCACACTCAAGGGGCCAAAGAGCCGCATGTGGCTCGTGAGCCGCAGTTTGCTGACTACTGCTCCAAGGTAATCATAAACAGATACCAAGATAGACAATCCATTTGAATGAAGAAATTGTTCATTTCACTGATTTGACCTCAAAAAGTGCTTAAAATAGGCAAAAGTCCAACATAGAAAGCCATAATATATTTTTTGAAAGTCATTTAAAAATTTATCATTTGTAGCCCTGGCCAGTGTGGCTCCGTTGGTTGAGTATCTTCCCATGCACCGAGAAGTTCCTGGGTTCGATTCCTGCTCAGGACACATTCCAGGTTGTGGGCTCAGTCCCCAGTAGGGGGCCTGTAGGAGGCAGCTGATCGTTGTTTCTCTCTCACATTGATGTTTCTCCCTTTCTATAAAATCAATAAAAACATATTTTAAAAAATCTGTAATCTGTGGATATTATTGCATTTTATGAGGGAGTTAAAGCATTCCTCTTTCAATAGTGAAAATATTGTTATTAGGGAGATAAGAAAAAACTGTCCTATCAATCATCATCATCTCACCAGTAAATGAACAAAATTAGGCTAAGAAAGACAACAATGCCCGATACAAGTCAAATCACATGCTTGAAATCTCATGCTAAAGTATACGTATTACTCATCTTAAAAATCATAAACATGCGAAGTCTTTCCACTTTGCTTTAAATTCAAAACCACTTCAATAAAAATACTTGCTACATAAGACATTTATAACCCAGTACTATCATGTTATATGGTTAATTTCTATCACCTTTGGGGAGGGAAGTCTACATAACATAATGACTTTTACATTTACTTGGTAGATCTAGCTATGGGGCATTTTTATATTAATCTGATTTAATGGGATCTATTTTAGGTTAATTAATCCTCAGAGATACAAATCCCTTAATAAATCAATGTGCAGTATTTTTAACTATTAACCAAAACATTCATAAATCATGTTAAGCAATGCATTAGCAAGACCAAAATACCTCATTTTCTGCTTCTGTTTGCATCTTTCAAACCTTAACTCTCTGCTTCCCCAATCTTCCCAAATGTACCCTTCTTCCACATACCACTCCTCTATCAACAAGAAAATGGTCAGACATAATTTTCATATATCAAATGACTGAAATTCATTTACCCTATAACTAATTCCACAAGTACTTGTATATTAAGCTGGCAAACTTAATGGTGAAATGGAAGGCTTAATTCTTTACTTAAGGCAGGGACATCATCAAGCATATAAGAGATTGGAATAGAAATAGGAAGTCTGATATCATGCATTCCGTAAAGGCAAACCTGATGTAGTCCTTTCATGGTGATTGCTGGGGGTGGAGGTAAATAGCCCTTGACATGCTGCCCTTCTTAACACAAACTGCTCAAAACACAAACTTCTTCTGCCTCCCTTCCCTTTGTTTTTCTTACCTGTTTAAAACACAAGTACTGAACACAATTGTACTGACTGAAACAATAGGCATTTGCCCTAACGGGTTTGGCTCAGTGGATAGAGCGCCAGCCTTTGGGCTCAAGGGTCCCAGGTTCGATTCCGGTCAAGGGCATGTATCTTGGTTGTGGGCACATCCCCAGTAGGGGGTGTGCAGGAGGCAGTTGATGGGTGTTTCTCTCTCATTGATGTTTCTAACTCTCTCTCCCTCTCCCTTCCTCTCTGTAAAAAAATCAATAAAATATATTTTTTAAAAAAAGAAACAATAGGCATTTAAGGCCAATAACATCTAAACACAGTACAACCACTTTCTTTTTCTTATTCTTCCCTAGCTGTATTTTGTATTCTTATTTATTTAATGGCTTTTTGGTACTGTAATCCTACCCTTAACCAATTGCTCCCAAGTTATTTAATATTTCAACTACCTCTGGTAATTACATTTTTATTTTTTAAAAATACACTTGTGGAATGTATCTCTTCATCAGGGATATTATGCTATTAAAATGTTGCTTTTGTTTGTTGGCCCCAAGAAAATTTTGCAAACATTACACCCCCTCGTACATTTTTAAATTGACATTTAAATTTTTTCATTATAAGTTTAAATAGTTCCAAAGGAGTAATTTCTAATATATTACATATTATTGATATTTTAAAATAAAGCTCTTATATTACCTTATGTGTATCAAATGGAATTTAAATTCTACAGCTATTCGATAGCCACCATTATCCATGAACTGATGAACAACTGGTTCAGAATGGTCAGAAATTTTCTCCTTTTTTTCCTTGAACTTATTTTCCTTTTTACTTTCATCGCAAATTATTTTTAATTTGAAATATTTATAGATTTATGGGAAGGTGCTAAGAAATGTACAGGGAGGTCCCACGTACTCCTGATCCAGTGTTCTCCAACATCAACTTGCTGCATAACAATAGCACAATATCAAAACCAGAAAATTGACATTTGTACAATAAAGAGCTTATTCAGTACATATGCACTCATTTTGTGTGTGTGCATGTGTGCTCTATGCAATTTTATCACATATGTAACTTTATGTAACTACCACCACAATCAAGATACTTAACTGTACCATCATCAAGAGACTCCTTTATATTACCTCTTTATAGCTACAGCCTCCCTCTCCCTGTCCCTTCCCTATCCTGTGGTCACCATTAATCTTGTTTTTCCACCCCTGTAATTATATTATTCCACAAATGTTATAAATGGAACCAAGCAGTATGTATCCTTTGGAGATTGACTTTTTACTAATCACAATTTCCTCCAGGTTCATCCAAGTATTTGCATATATCAATACTGCATTCCTTTTTATTGCTGAGTCATATTCCATGGTTTGGACGTAACACGCTTTGTTTCACCATTCATACATTGAAAGACAGACATCTGGGTTGTTCCAGTTTGTGGCTATCACAAATAAAGTGGCTATAAACATTCATGTATAGGTTTGTGTGAACATAAATATCTTAGTTATCTCAATGTGCCATACAAAATACCATAGAGAAGACTATGCAAGAGAAACCAAGATGGCGGCATAGGTAAACACCTAAATTGCTGCCTTGCACAACAATTTCAAAACTACAACTAAAAGACAAAACGGACATCATCCAGAACCACAGGAAGGCTGGCTGAGTGGAAATTCTACAACTAGAAGGAAAGAGAAAAGCACAGTGAGACTCAGAGGAGCTGCAGGAGGCAGAGGTACTGAGACGCGCACATGAAGAAGACTGGCAACTGAGTACGCACTGGCTTTCTCAAGCGGGAGGGAGACAAAAGCTCCCAACTGTGCTGAACTCCAGTTCCGGGTGAGACTCTGGGGACCAAGACTCATACGGGGTGAAACTGGACTGTCAGGAAAGAGAAAAACGCACTGAGACTCAGAGGAACTGCGGAAGGCAGAGGTACTGAGGCGCGTGTGCACGGAGAGGGCGTGCAACTGAGTACGCACTGGCTTTCTCAAGCGGGAGGGAGACAAAAGTTCCCGACTGCACTGAACTCCAGTTCCGGGCGAGACTCTGGGGACCCAGACTCATTCAGGGAGAAATTGGACTGTCTGGCAGTGGATGGAACTCGAGGACGGCTTTCTCTCAGAGGTGCTTGCAGCAATTACCATGGGACACTGAGATACAGGGGCCTCTTAGAGCAGGGCTGACGGGAAACCAATGCTGTCTGCTCTGCCCTGAGACTCTGCCCCGAGACTCTGCCCCATCCAAGCTGAGCACAGAGGCTTTTGCAAGTCTTCTCTCATAAGGGTGTCTCCAACACAAAAGTTCTCCCAGTGTAGACACAGCTGATCCTCAAAGCCAATTGGCCTGGAAGTCAATTCCTACCAGTGATACCAACAACAATCAAGGCTTAACTACAACAAGACTGTGCACACAGTCCACAAAGAGGTGCACCAAGAGTGTCCACCTCAGGTAATTGGGGAGGCTGAGCCATGGGCCCTATAGGACACCTAGCACACAAAGCCACTCTATCAACTCGGGGAAGCAGCCAAAATGCAGAGACAAAGAAACAGATCACAAATGAAAGAAATGGAGGAAAGCAAATGACTGGATATAGAGTTCAAAACCACGGTTATAAGGTTTTTCAAGAATTTTCTAGAAACTGCCGATAAATTTAGTGAGACCCTCAAGGATATGAAAAAGAACCAACTAGAAATTAAGCATACACTGACTGAAATAAAGAATAATATACAGAGATCCAACAGCAGATGACAGGACCGCAAGAATCAAGTCAAAGATTTGAAATACAAAGAAGCAAAAAACACTCAACCGGAAAAGCAAAAAGCAAAAAGAATCCAAAAATATGAAGATAGTGTAAGGAGCCTCTGGGACAACTTCAAGCGTACCAACATCAGAATTATGGGGGTGCCAGAAGAAGAGAGAGAGCAAGATACTGAAAACCTATTGGAAGAAATAATGACAGAAAACTGATGAAAGAAATAGACTTACAAGTCCAGGAAGTGCACAGAACCCCAAACAAAAGGAATCCAAAGAGGACCACACCAAGACACATCGTAATTAAAATGCCAAGAGCAAAAGACAAAGAGAGAATATTAAAAGCAGCAAGAGAAAAACAGTTAGTTACCTACAAGGGAGCACCCATACGATTGTCAGCTGATTTCTCAATAGAAACTATGCAGGCCAGACGGGAGTGGCAAGAAATATTCAAAGTGATGAATAGCAAGAACCTACAACCAAGATTACTCTACCCAGCAAAGCTATCATTCAGAATGGAAGGTCAGATAAAGAGTTTCACAGATAAGAAAAAGCTAAAGGAGTTCATCACCACCAAACCAGTATTATATGAAATGCTGAAAGGTATTCTGTAAGAAGAGGAAGAAGAAGAAAAAGGTAAAGATAAAAATTATGAACAACAAATACATATCTATCAACAAGTGAATCTAAAAATCAAGTGAATAAAAAATCTGATGAACAGAATAAACTGTTAAATATAATAGAATCAGGGGCATAGAAAGGGAGTGGACTGACAATTCTCAGGGGGAAAGGGGTTTAGGGGGTGTGGGAAGAGACTGGACAAAAATCATACACCTATGGATGAGGACAGTGGGGGGGTGTGGTAAGGGCAGAGGGTGGGGTGGGAACTGGGTGGAGGGGAGCTATGGGGGAAAAAAGAGGAACAATTGTAATAATCTGAACAATAAAGATTTATTAAATTTTAAAAAATACCATAGATTGGGTGGCTTAAACAACAGAAATGTCTTTCTCACAGTTCTGGAAGCTGGAAGTCTGAGATCAAGGAGACAGAATGGTCAAGTTCTGAGGAGAGATTTCTTCCTGGCTTGCAAAAGATTGCCTTCTCAATGTGCTCTCATATGGCAGAGCAGAGGGAGGGAGAGGGTGAGAGAAGAAGGGAGGGAGAGAAGAAGATAGGGAGGAAGGGTGGGAAATGGGGAGGGAGGTGGGGAGAGAGGAAGAGAGACCACAAGAGCAACAGCTAGCTCTTTGGTATATCTTCTTTTTTTAATTAAAAAAAATTTTTTTTTACAATTTTTTAAATTTATTGGTTTTTTTTAGAGAGAGAGAGGGAGAGAGAAACATTGATTTGTTGTTCCACTTGTTTATGTATTCCTTGGTTGATTCTTGTATGTGCCTTGACTGGAAATCTAACCTGTAACCTAGGCAAATCAGGACAATACTCTAACCAACTGAGCTAGCTACTCAGCCAGGGCTAAATGTGATAATTTATTCTATCTTCATGATTACAGACATTACAGGGCAGGATGAGTAAACAAGGCAAATAAAGCAAATGCCTTTCTACCCCTACTTAACCAGATACAGCATTTTGGCATTTTCATGATATACCGATTGAGTTAATTAATTCATTGACTCAGGTTGAAAGCTGGCAACAGCTAATCTTTGCAATTTAGGATCTTCCTCCATACCACACTCCAAGGATCTTAATGACTGAACTACACTCTGAAATGGTGTTCACTCTAACATTTTTTTTTTTGTTTTGTTAATTCTCATCCGAGGTTACTTTTCCATTGATTTTTAGGGAGAGTGGAAGAGAGAGGGAAAGACAGAGAGAAACATCGATGTGAGAGAAACACATCAATTAGTTTCCTCCTGCACGCACGTTGAACCTGGGACTCTTTCGTCTGAAGGCCGATGCTCTATCCACTGAGCCAAACTGGCGAGGGCACTCTAACATTTTTGAAACTGTCACATCTTCATCTGAGATCTGACACCTCTTGTTAAGGCAGAGAACTGTTAAAATCTTCCTCTTGGCTAACCCAGTCCACCAGCAATCTTAACAGCTAAGTTACTACATAAAAACAAAACCGCTCCCAAACATTGATTGAAACTGTTGTGCTGGGATCCTTTTTCAGAGCATTAGCTCCCTGAGAGAAAAGAGGTCCTAACCAATTGCTTCCATGAACAATAATCCCAGTATATTATACCCTACTAGAGGCCCAGTGCACGAATTCGTGCACCAGTGGGGTCCCTTGGCCTGGCCTGCAGGATTGGGCCAAAACCAGCTCTCTGACATCCCCTGAAGGGTCCCAGACTGTGAGAGGGTGTAGGGACCCCACTGGTGCACCATCAGGGCCAGGGAGAGATGCGGGAGGTTGGACAGCTGGGGAGGGACCGTGGGAGAGCTCCAGGGCATGTCTGACCCATCTCACTCAATACCAATCAGCCAGAACTCAGCAGCAAGGTAACCTACTGGTCGGAGCATCTGCCTCTTGGTGGTCAGTGCACATCATAGCGAGTTGGTTGAGTGGCCTTAGCATATCATTAGCATATTACGCTTTGATTGGTTGAACAGCCGACTGGACGACTTAGCATATTAGGCTTTTATTATATAGAATTATGTAGGATTCCTTCGAAGCATAAGTCAAGAGGTCAGGCAGCCATGATCATCCTGACAAGTTTATCAGTATTTACATACAAAGTATATTTAAAGCTGATCCTAGATGAAGTATTGCAACCATAATCTCAAGTAATCGTTCAGTTTTAGCACAGTGAATTCCTACAAGATGCCAAAGCAAGTGAGAAATCATCCCAAAGTAAAAAGTGATGGTTCATCATCTTTTACAAGTGAGAAGAAAACACCTGGGAGGAAAAAAACTCTCCCCAACTCATTAAATTAATGACTATGTTCACAGCCTTAACTGACAAGTCCAGAATGCTCAATTTCCTGGTTTGAGAAGTCTATTTTCTTTCTTTTTTTAAACAAAATTTTTAAATTGATTTCAAAAAGGAAGGGAGAAGGAGATAGGAACATTAATGATAAGAGAGAATCATTGATCAGCTGCCTCCTGCACACCCCAAACTGGGGATCTATGCCACAACCCAGGCATGTACCCTGACCAGGAATGGAACTGTGACCTCCTGTTTCACAGGTCGACACTTAACCACTGAGGAGTCTATTTTCAAGTTGACTATCAAGCTCAAGAAGAGCTTGCAGGCTTTTCTCTGCGATGGCCCATGATCTCCAGTCCTTCAATGGGAATCTCCTTCTCCTTTACTGCTTTCTGAACACTGGTAGCACTTGAAGAGGTCAGTGCAAGGTCCCTGGAGCTGTCCCCCTTGAAGAACTTCTTGGCAAACCAGTGATTAAAGCACTGATCTTCTTATGAGAGCTCTAATGTCATCATGAGAGCCTTGCCTTATGACCTCATCAAACCTAATTATCTTCAAAGGCCTCATCACCAAATACCACACTTTGGGGTTTAGGGCTTCAACAGATGAATTTGGGGGTGGGACACAATTCAATCCAAGCAATAAGTTTTCATTTCTCTGGAATTAATGCCTAGGAGTTTAATTGCTAGGCATATGGTAATTGTATGTTTAGTTTTGTTTTGTTTTTTAAGAAATTGTCAAATTGTTTTCCAGAGTGGCCATATCATTTTACCTTCCTACCATCGATGCATGTATGATCCAGTTTCTTTGCATTCTCGCCAGTATTGGTGTTGTCACTATTTTTTCATTTTAGCCATTCTGGTGGTATCTCATTGTGGTTTTCATTTGCATTTCCCTAATGGCCAATGAGGTTGAACATCTTTTCATGTGCTTATTGGCCATATTATATCCTCTTTGGGAAAATATCTGTGCATTTTTTTTCCCCATTCTCTAATTGAGTTGTTTTTTTTTTACAGTTGAGTTTTGAGAGTTTTTTATATATTCTAGATACTAGTCTTTTGTCAGATATATAGCTTGCAAATATTTTCTCCCAGTCTATAGCATGTCTTTTCATTCTCTTATGGGTCTTTCATAGAGCAAAAGATTTTAATTTTGATGAGATCAAATTTATCAATTTTTCCTTTTAGAGATCATGTTTTTGGTGTAAAGTCTAAGGATTTTTTACTAGTGCTAGACCCCAAAGATTTTCTTCTTTTTATTCCTAGAAGTTTTATAGTTTTATGTTTTCCACTTATGTCCATGATCCATTTTGAATTCATTATTGTATAAGATTTAGGCCAAGTTTCTTTTGTTGCCAATGGAAACACAATTGCTCAGCACTACTTAATAAAAAGGCTATCCCTCACCCTGGCCATGTGGCTCAGCAGGCTGGGTGTCGTCCTGTGCACTAAAAAGTCGCTGGTTTAATTCCCAGTCAGGGCACATGCCTGGGTTTCTGACTTTATCCCCAATAGGGGGCGTGCAGGAGGCAACTGATTAATGTATCTCTCACGTCAATATTTCTCTCTCTCTCACCCTCTCTCTAAAAATTAATAAACTATTATATAAAAAAAATAAAAAGGCTATCCCTCCTCCATTTGAATTGCTTTTAGAGCCTTTGTCAAAAATTAATTAGTCATATTTATGGGGCTCTATTTTGGGGTTCCCTATTCTATTCCATTGATCTCTGTGTCTATTCCTTTGCCAGTACCACACTATCTTGATTATTGAAGCTATACAGTAAGGCTTAACATCAGGAAATGTTTTTCTTCCCACACAAATTATTTTAATGTAATATATTCTATGTCTGAAAGTCTTTTATTGGCCACTCTATTATATTTTCCTCAACAAAAATCTGTTTATAAATTGAAAATAAAATTCTCTTTGTTTTTTTAATAAAGGACTCCATGTGTTAAAACAATCTCTTCTGTTTTGAGTTTTCTTTACAATTATTATTTCTACCCAACTGATTAAAATATAAATACATAGCAAATTTTTATTTTAAAAATTCTTAAATATAAGAATAAAACTTTATTAAAGATGTGGGTGAACTTTGTCTTCTTCAATTAGTTAATGTTTTCATCAGTTACTATTACTTATTGCCAGGATGAAATAGGGATCAACATCAATTCTATCCCTACTTTTTATTTTTATAACTTTAAGTGGTGAGAGGCCTTCTTCACATAAATGAGAAGATGAGAATGGAAGTCTTGAGTTAGAGTCATTACTTCTCAATTCCTTGAAATCTGTTAAGCCATGTGACAAAAATAACAGTAATCTACCATAAAAATATACTTAATCATCTATAAGTTAATTAGCAAACAACTCAATTAGGTCCTCTTTCAGTTTTGTAAGAGCAAAAAACTGGAAAGTAGTTGAATTGCAAAAGAAACTGTTATCCAGTCATTTCCCGAGATGGTGTTACTGAAGTCATTCACTATTTTAACACAGACACCAATATTTTCAACTGCCCTTTGTTTGGCCCCTGGTGGTTTTTACCTCCAGGAACCTCTGTAAGATTTGAGATGGATGTGCAATATGCCTTTCTTTTGTAATAGTGGGAGAAGGGCAGCTGGGAAAGAGAAGGTGGGAAAGCAGGCCCTGCTGCACATTCTCAGGCTGAACAACGTTAGAAAAAGTACATGGGGTATTTAAAGACCTACAATTGGCTCCCTTAAACTGCTCATGCCCCCTACTTGTTGAAAAGTGTACCCAGTTGAAAGGTAAAAGTGAATGTGCATCTGCAGCTCACAGTATCAACATCACTGCAAGGACTATATGGAAGTGAACAGTAAATACTTCTTGATGAGGAAAAGTGCAATAGAAAAATGACAAGCACCAAAATAGCAACACAATATATCAAAGGAAGAACTCCACTTGAAAGCTAAGAATCAGACTGAAGCAAATTAAGCTGTTGCTTAAAGCATAATAATTAATGCCTTTAAATTCACGAAACCATCCTGCTATCACAGACTAAAGAGGCTTGTTTATCCCTTCTCTGTCCTAGGGGAATAAATTATCTCATGAGTCTTTCTGTTTCACCAAAGTGCTATTTAAAAGCTGATGAGATGTTTAAGCAATTCATTACATTAATGTAAAAGCCTTTTATAGGACAGAAGTATGATCAAAACTAAAGTGTGGGTAGCACTGAGTAAAGTGGAAAGGATATGCTCTCTGATGGTAATGCCAGGTCCGTGTTTGCCTGGCTGGCTCCTGCTTATTAGTTAGATCTCAGGTAACTGCTCCTCCACAGCAAGGTTCTCCAACCAAATGGCCAACACAGATGTCCTCACACTCATTATCACATCACCTACCTTAATTATTTGTGCACATAGCAACCTGATGTCTTTGTTGGTTTTTTAAAAAATCATTTATTATTTATCTATCAGTGCCCCTCCCCCAAACAATGCACAAAATTCTATCACATCATTGCTACAAGCTCAGTACTTAACTGGTACATAGCAGGTTGACTTATAACCTATAGAAATGAGGCACAAAATTGGTGCTAATTTAACACTTTAATCTTTAATGGAATAGTTTTTTCTTCTTTTTTTACTAAAATAAACTGTTGCTATTATACAAGATTTTTAGGGCCTGGGGAGGTGGGAGGGGGTAAGAGGGAGGAGATGCCATTATATCTTTTTTTTTAATTTAAGTTCTTTATTGTTTAAAGTATTACATAAGTCTTTTTCCCCCATTGACCTCTTCCTGGCCGCTGCCACCCCCCAGCACATGCCCTTGCCATTATATCTTTGGGCCTTTAACACAATGGTCCTCAACCTTTTTAAAGCCGCGACCCTTTAATACAGTTCCTCATGTTGTGGTGACCCCCAACCATAAAATTATTTTCGTTGCTACTTCATAACTGTAATTTTGATACTGTTATGAATTGTAATGTAAATATCTGTGTTTTCCGATGGTCTTAGGCTCTACAGCAGCGGTTCTCAACTTGTGGGTCGCGACCATCGGAAAACACAGACATTTACATTACAATTCATAACAGTAGCAAAATTACAGTTATGAAGTAGCAACGAAAATAATTTTATGGTTGGGGGTCACCACAACATGAGGAACTGTATTAAAGGGTCGCGGCATTAGAAAGGTTGAGAACTACTGCTCTAAATTATTTTCTCCAATTCTCTTGCTTCATTTTATAGAAATAATTTACTAATTATGCAATGCTTAAACAGACACTGCAGCCATGCATATAAACAGGGTAGGTCAGTAAATACCCAGGAGACAGATAGCAGTTTAAATTCACAACAGGACTTTGAGTTCAAGATGGTAGATTAAGGACATAAATGTTTACTACATAGAGCTTGCAAAACCACACTCAACTAAGTAAGGCAAAAGAAGCAATAAACCTCTAATCACCAAAGAAAAGGTAAGTAGGGGGTTCAGCAGTGGATGAAAGATCCAACAAAAGTCTAGATTAAAAAATCAGATGAAATTGTGTTGATGGATGAGGCAGGCAGAGAAAGCCACAGCCCAGAATACTCCAAAAGGCAACCTGAAAGGAACTGGAAACCAAGCTGCTTTTTGGAACGCTAGAGGAATCTAGAGAGCCAATCTGCCTGGAACACCTGATGGCTCTGGGCTCTGGGCCAGCAGGTACAAGGGAGGGCAGGAGTGAGAAGTGGGTTGAAGACAGTGGGGTAATTGAAGGTCTGTACCTGGAACTATGCTGGTTGGCACTCCCATCTGTTTCCCCACCCCCACACAGATCACAGGCAGCCTGGCATTAACCCTCAGCTGAAAAACCAGATAGCTGAAGGAACAAACAACCTGGAGAAAGCCAAGGCTTCTAGTGGGAGCAGTCTTCCCAGAGCACAGTACTCCTCTGGCACCAGGGCCCCAAAGCCTGAGCATAAGGCTCACCTAGAGAAAGCAAGACAGCCAAGGCATGCTGCCCTACCCAGAGGGCTCAGTCAGCCATCCACTAAGGCCGTGGTCGGCAAACTGCGGCTCGCGAGCCACATGCGGCTCTTTGGCCCCTTGAGTGTGGCTCTTCCACAAAATACCACGGCCTGGGTGAGTCTATTTTGAAGAAGTGGCGTTAGAAGAAGTTTAAATTTAAAAAATTGGGCTCTCAAAAGAAATTTCAATCGTTGTACTGTTGATATTTGGCTCTGTTGACTAATGAGTTTGCCGACCACTGCACTAAGGTAATGGATTTAAGGGGGAAAGAAACCAGTTTTTAAAATAGCAGAGGAGCCCAGGCTGGTGTGGCTCAGTTGGTTGAGCATCCTCCCAAGCACCTAAAGGACGCCGGTTTAATTCTTGGTCAGGGCACATGCCCAGGCTTTGGGGGTTTGGTCCTCAGAGGCAAACAATTGATGTTTCTCTCTCACATCCATGCTTCTTTCTCTTTCTCTCTTCCTTCCTCTCTCTGAAATCAGTTAAAAAACAACCCATATTTAAAAAACAAAACAAAACAAAAGCAATGATAAAAATAAATAAATAGCCCCAGTCAGTGGATAGAGCGTCGGCCTACAAACTGAAGGGTCCCCAGTTCGAACCCTGTCTGGGGCCCAGGCCTGGGTTGGGGGCTCAGTCCCCAGGGTGTGCAGGAGGCAGCCAATCAATGACTCTCTCTCCCATCATTGACGTTTCTATCTCTCTCTCCCTTCCTCTATGAAATCAATGAAAAGAATATTTAAAAATAATAAATAAATAAAATAGCAGGGGAAATCCTCAGTCCTTCTTTCTTTCTCCTTTAAAAAAATTAAATTGATTGGGGTGGCATTGGTCAACGTGAACATACAGGTTTCAGGTGTGGTTTTCTATGTTACAAGATCTGTGTATTACACCATGTGTCCACTACCCAGAGTCAAATCTTCTCCTGTCACCTTATATTATTACCCTCTTCCCTCTGGCAACCACCACACTGCTGTTTGTGTTCATGAGTTTCAGTTTTATACCCCACACATGAGTGAAATAATATGGTTTTTAGCTTTTGCTGACTGACTTATTTCCCTTAGTATAATGTTCTCAAGGTCCATCCATGTTGTTGCAAATGGTGCTATTTCATCATTTCTTAGGGCTGAGTAGTATTCCATTGTGTATATGTACCACATCTTCTTTATCCAGTCCCCTATCTCAGGACACTTTGGCTGTTTCCATATCTTGACCACAGTGAATAATGCTGTAATGAACATAGGGGTGCATATATCTTTGCAAATACATTATTTCGAGCTTTTCAGGCATATAGCCAGGAGTGGGAATGCTGGGTCGTATAGTAGCTCTATTCTTAAATTTTTGAGAAATCACCAGACTGCTTCCATAGTGGTTGTACCAGTCTACATTCCCACCAGCAGTGAATGAGGGTTCCTTTTTTTTCCACAACCTCTCCAACACTTGTTATTGCTTGTCTTGTTGATAATGTCCACTCTAGCTGGTGTAAGGTGGTATCTCATTGTAGTTTTGATTTGCATTTCTCCAATAGCCAATGAGGTTGAACATCTTTTCATATATCTATTGGCTGTTTGTATGTCTTCTTGAGAGAGGTGTATTTTCAGTCCTCTGCCCATTTTTTTGATTGGGTTTTTGTTTGTTTGGTGTTGAGTTTTACGAGTTCTTTATATATTTTGGCAATTAAAACTTTGTTGGAGCTACTGTTTGCAAATATTATCTCCCATCGGGTTGGCTGCCTCTTTGTTTTACTGTCAGTTTCTTTTGCTGTGCAGAAGCTTTTGAGTGTGATATAGTCCCATTCATTTATTTTAGCCTTTACTTCCCTTGCCTTTGGGGTCAAGTTCATAAAATGTTCTCTACTACTCAGATCCATAAGTTTGGTACCTATACTTTCTTCTATGTAACTTATTGTTTCGGGTCTTATATTTAGGTCTTTATCCATTTTGAATTAATTTTTGTACATGGGGACAAACTAACCCAGTTTCATTTGTTTGCATGTGGCTTTCCAGTTTTCCCAACACCATTTACTGAAGAGGCATTTTTAAAAATATTTATTGTTGAAAGTATTACATATGTCTCTCCCCCCCCCCCCCATTAACCCTTTCTAGCCTACCCCTGCCCTCTGCCCCAGGCCTTCGCCACCCCCTTGTCTGTGTCCATGGATTATGCATATATGCATACAAGTTCTTTGGTTGATCACTTCCTACCTACTCACCCTCCTGCACCTTCCCTCTGAGATTCTGCAGTCTGTTCTATGCTTCTATGTTGAAGAGACTATCTTTACTCCATTGTGCGTTTCTGACTCCTTTATCAAAAATTATCTGTCCATATACAGGTGGTTTTAAGCTGGGCTCTCCATTCTGTTCCATTGATCTGTGTGTGTTTCTCTGCTACTATCATGTTGTTTTGATTATCATAGCTCTTTAGTATAATTTGCCTTCCTATATACTAACAACAAAACTTCAGAAAAAGTTTATTGATGTTTGCATATTGATTTTGTATCCTGCAACTTGACTGTATTTGTTTATTGTTTCTAGTAGTTTTTGGTGGAGTCTTTAGGGTTGTCTATATACAGAATCATGTCGTCTGCAAAATGTGACAATTTAACTTCTTCCTTTCCTATTTGGATGCCTTTTATTTCTTTCTCTTTCCTCATTGCTCTGGCTAGGACTTCCAGCACTATGTTGAATAAGAGTGGTGAGAATGGACATCCTTGTCTTCCTGATCTTAGAGGAAAAGCTTCCAGTTTTTCACCATTGAGTATATTAGCTAAGGGTTCATCATATATGACCTTTATTATGTTGAGGTACTTTCCTTCTATTCCTATTTTATTGAATGTTTTAATCATACATGGATGTTGTATCTCATCAAAAGCTTTTTCTGCATCTATTGATAAAATCATATACTTTTTACCCTTTCTTTTGTAAATGTGGTGTATTACATTGATTGATTTGCGTATGTTGAACCATCCTTGTGCCTCTATAATGAACCCCACTTGACCATGATATATTAGTTTGGATGTACTATTTATTGTGTTCAATTTACTACTATTTTGTTTAGGAATGTTGCATCTGTATTCATTAGAGATATGTATTTGTAGTATTCTTTTTTTGGCTTATCTTTGCCAGGTTTTGGTATCAGGGTTATATTGGCCTCATAGAATGTGTTAGGCAGTATTGCCTTTTCTGGAAGAATTTGAGAAGGATAGGTTTTAAATCTTCTTTAAATTTCTTGGTTTACAGATGATATCCTGGAAACGTCTGGTAGAATTCACTGGTGAAGCCTGTACTTTTGTTTTTTGGGGGGAGGTTTTTGATGGTTGTTTCAATTTCCTCACTGCTTAACAGTCTGTTTAGATTTTCCAATTCTTCATGATTTAGTCTAGGAAGGTTGTATATTTCTAGGAACTTATCCATTTCTTCTAGGTTATTGAATTTGGTGGCATATAGTCTTTCATAATATTCTAGTATGATCCTTTGTATATCTGTGATATCTGTGGTAACTTCTCTCATTTCTGATTTTGTTTATATGGGTCTTTCCCCTTTTTTCCTTAGTGAGTCTAGCCAGGGGTCAATTTTATTAATATTTTCAAAGAACCAGCTCTTTGTTTTATTATTATTTTTGTATAGTCTTTTTGTTCTCTATTTCATTTAATTCTGCTCTAATTTTTATATTTCCTTTTTTGCTGACTTTAGGTTGCTTTTTTATTGATTTCAGAGAGGAAGGGAAAGCGAGAGAGAGATAGAAACATCAATGATGAGAGAGAATCATTGGTCAGCTGCCTCCTGCAACCCCCGCTACAGGGGATCGAGCCCACAACCCAAGTACGTGCCCTTGACCAGAATCAAACCCAAGACCTTTCAGTCCGCAGGCCAACACTCTATCCACTAAGCCAAACTGGCTAGGGCTGTCTCTATGTATCTTTTGATCTCACCTTTTATTTCTTCTTTGACTCAGTCAATTTTTAGTAGTATGTTGTTTAATCTCCATGTATTTGTGAGTTTCTTTACTTCCCTTTTGCAGTTGATTTCTAATTTCAAGGCATTGTGGTCAGAGAATATGCTTAGTATAATTTCAATCTTCCTGAATTGGTTGATGCTAGCTTTGTGACCCAACATATGGTCCATCCTTGAGAATGATCCATGTGTGCTGGAGAATGATCCATATCTGATATTCTGGGATGAAAGGTTCTGTAAATGTCAATTATGTACATTTGGTCTAGTGGTTGTTTTATGTATTGCAGTGCTCCCTGGTTGGTGCATATATGTTAAGAAGTGTTATGCTTTCTTGATGTAGTATTTCCTTTATCATTATAAAGTGTCCATCTTTGTCTCTTACTTGCTTTTCTGAGGATGTTATTTGCTTGGAGAATAATTTTCCACCCTTTTACTTTGAATCTACCTTTGTCTTTGCAGCCTAGATACGTCTCTTGTAGGCAGCATTGGTTGGGTTTTGTTTTTTGATCCACTCTGCTACTCTGTGCCTCTTTATTGGTGAATTCAGACCATATACATTTAGGGTAATTATTTATGTATGAGGATTTCCTATAGCCATTTAATCTTTTGTTTTCTGGTAGCTCTTTGCTTCCATTGGTTCTTTTCCTTTATGTTTCTGTCTGTTATTTTGTTTGGTGGTATTCTATACATCTTTCCTCTGTTTCCTCTCTTTTTTAAGCTCTATGTCCTGGTTTGGGGATTTTTGTGTGTGGTTACCATTAGATTTATACAGAATGAAGTTGCATATATACTGTGGTTTTATTCCCTTTTGAGTACATCTATTCCTCATCTTCCTTTGCCAGTTCAGACCTTTGTACCTTCCCTTTGTATGTTTTTGTTGTCATAAATTATCCCTGTTTATGCTGTAAGTTTTTGGTGATCTTACTTGTAGTGTTGTGACCTTATGTTTTTGTTTCAGGTAGATAACTCCCTTGAGTATTTCCAGTAATGGAGGTTTTCTGGTGGTAAAATCCCTCAGGTTCTGTATGTCTGGCTGCTTTGAGAATTTTTTTCTTTGTCATTAATTTTTGACAGCTTCAATACCAAGTGCCTGAAGAGGGCCTCTTTGGATTGAGGTAACTAGGGTATTCTGTTTGCTTCTTGGATTCGAGGATCTAGTTCTTTATATAGATTTGGGAAGTTCTCATCCACTATTTATTTTCATAGTCCCTCCATTCCATGCTCTCTCTCTTCTTCCTCTGCAATGCCTATAATTCTAATATTGCTTTTTCTGATGGAGTCCATAGAGCTCTTTCATTTTTCTTTATTCTCAGGTATCTCTCTTCTTCCCTCTGTGTCACTTCTTAATTCCTATCTTTGATATCACTAGTTCTTTTCTCTAACTAGTTGGTTCTGTTTTCTATGCTCAGTAGCCCACTTTTTTTTTTTTTTTAATGATTTCAGAAAGGAAAGGAGAGGGAGAGATAGAAACATCAATGATGAGAATCATTGATGGCGGCCTCCTGCATGCCCCCAGTAGGGATTGAGCCCGCAACCTGGGTTTGTACCCTTGACTGGAATTGAACCCAAGACCCTTCAGTCCACAGGTGGACGCTCTATGCACTAAGCCAAACTGGCTAGGGCTCAGTAGCTCACTCTTAATTGCATTCTTCATTTCCAGGATTTCTGATTGGCTCTCTCTCTTTTTTTTTTGATTGGTTCTTTTTTAAAGTTTCAATTTCCTTGGTAAATACTCATTTTGTTCATTGATTTGCTTTCTAAGTACACTGAATTGCCTGTGAGTACTTTCTTGCATATCGTTGAGTATTTTCAGAACTGCAATCTTGAAATCTCTGTATTTATATCACATATTTCCATGTGTTTCAGCCTGCTTTCTGGGGATTTTTTCATTTTCTTTCTGGTCATCATCATTACTGTGGTCCTTCATGGTATTTTCTGTCCTTCTTTGTTTTCTCATTTACCTCTGAAGGTCTTTCTACTCTATTTCAATAGATGGCACTGAATGGGAAGACTTTTACCTCTATGGTCTGCCAGGTTTGAGCCTCCTCGGCTTCTGTAGGACAGTATAGCCATGCTGCTTGGGGGTAAGGTTTGTCTTACTCTCTCCATAATGGCGACTTCTGACCTTTGCGGGGTCACCCCAAGCACCCCTCCTGCGGATCAGTCATAGAGTGAAACAGCGATTCTATTGCAACAGCTCCTGGTTTACAGATGATATGCTCCTGGACCTGGACTCCAAGGGCAACGAGAGACGAGTCTTGGGGGTGCAAACTGTGGCAGGCCTCTGTGACTCCGTTTCTCTGAAACACCACTGCCCGGCCCAACAGTGGGGAGCCACAGGCAGAACCCTGCACTCTGTCAGGCGCCTGCCCACCTCGGCTTTTCCTGCTGGGCTGCTCCCTGCAGTTCTCTGTTCCTCTTGCCCGGCTGAGGGAAGTGCCTGCTACCTCCGCCTTTCTCCCCTCCGGGCCAGCCGAGCCACGAGCTCCCAGTTGCAGGGCTGCGCTTTTCTCCCTTCTCGTTTTCCCATTTATTCCTGGATGCCCACCTTTAGGTGTTTTAGTGCTTGGATCTCTCAGGCATGCATCTGTGTTGAGCAGGGATTTTTTTGTTGAATTATAGATGGTTAACTTGTTGAAATGTCCGGGGGAGAGGAAAAGTTACGCCCTTATGCTGCCATTCCTCTACATCACTTCTTCCAGTCCTTTCTAAAATATAATTAGACAGGCCCTGACCGGTAGCTCAGTTGGTTAGAGTGCCGTCCCAATAGGCCAAGGTAGTGGGTTCGATCCCAGTCAGGGCACATGCAGAATCAACCAATAATGCGTAAGTGGAACAACAAGTCAATGTTTCTCTTCTCTGTCTCTAAAATTCCATTTAAAAAAAATTTAAATAGACAACCAAGGATTGCCAGGCACATAGGGAAATCA
Source organism: Plecotus auritus (assembly GCF_963455305.1). Classification (NCBI taxonomy): domain Eukaryota; kingdom Metazoa; phylum Chordata; class Mammalia; order Chiroptera; family Vespertilionidae; genus Plecotus; species Plecotus auritus. Next base: position 73,533,768 of record NC_137771.1, read on the forward strand.
GAAGCATAAAAAAGAAGAGCTTAGAAAAACATACAGAAAAAGGAAACCTCAGGGGAACAAATATGTCTTAGGGACATAAAACATTTTTAAAAACCACTATGATCAAAAGATTCAAAAGAGCACTGCATCCATAAAAAAACAGGAACAGAATCCACAAAAAAGGAACAAAGAACTTGGAAGAACTCTTATACGTTAAATTAAAAATTCTTAGAATTTAAATACTGATTAGAAAAGGAAAGAAAATCAACAGATGATCTAGAAAAGAAAACTGAGAAACTCAGAATGAGAGCATATGGGTAAAAGGATAGAAATGATAGAGAGACTGTAAGAGACAAAGCGCTAATCCAAGAAGTACAACGTTTGACTGGTAAGAGCCCCAGAAACAAAGAAGGGGAGAAACTATTCAATAAATAAAATTCAACAGGGCAAAGAAGGGAAGCAAGTCTTAAGACTGAAAGGGTTTAGTGAGTGCTCAATAAAACTAACCGATAAAAGACCCTCATCTATACATTTCCTAATGCAATTCTGAAATAAATATAAAAAGGAAATTCTGAACAGGAAAAACAAGTCACTGACCAAGGACTAGTAGTCAAACTGGCCTCTTACCAGCAAGAGGTGTTAGAAGACAAGCGGACCATGCCATCACATTTTCTAGAGAAAATTATTTTCAGCCCAGAATTCTATACTCAACATAACTACAAACAAGTACTAAGGTAGAATAAAGACAGTTTTAGCCATGACTCAGAAAGTTTATTTCCCACACATTTTTTCTCAAGAACTTATTTCAGGATAAACTCCAGTAAAATGACAGCATAAATCAGGACAGTGGAAGACACAGGATCCTGAGAATAGAGAAGAGTGGAGGGAAATCCTTGGAAGACAGCCGTGCAAGTAGCTTAGAAAAGCAATTGGTCACAAAGGGGGATTCCATAGAATAGAAAACGTAACTGAGTATGGGAAAAGTGAGGCTACGATAAAGGCATATTATGCCCCCCTCTTCCCAAAATAGAAGAAAGGCAATTAAGAACTCCTTGAAAATTAAAAAAAGAAAATGACAAATGGCATCAAAAAAAGCTACATTTCAAATATGAAGCAAGGTTATATGCACTCCGATTAAAAGGAATTAATAGGCCGAAACCGGTTTGGCTCAGTGGATAGAGCGTCGGCCTGCGGACTGAAGGGTCCCGGGTTCGATTCCGGTCAAGGGCATGTACCTTGGTTGTGGGCACATCCCCAGTAGGGGGTGTGCAGGAGGCAGCTGATCGATGTTTCTCTCTCATCGATGTTTCTAACTTTCTATCCCTCTCCCTTCCTCTCTGTAAAATATCAATAAAATATATTTTAAAAAAATAAAAGGAATTAATAGAATATGAGAAAAAAGGATCTAGTTGTTATTGAACTTAGGATCTTTTTTTATTTAGGAAAAAATATTATTTCGTTCTGCCCTTTTTAAAATAACAGTTCAGCCTGAGACAGTCAGATAATGCAGCAGTCCATATAGTTTGCTATTGTTATGATAATCAAAGTGAAAGTACATCAAATATGATTTGTTTCTCTTGAGCTTGTGGAAATAAGTATATAATAATTTCCCTCCCTCATCCACCCATGGAACTTCAGAAACAGTTTCAGGAAACTTGTAAATTTTCTAGAATATACAACTTATCTGGTGTGGGGATTTCTGCTTAGGGTCCTTCCTTATGAACTTAGAGTCTTGAGAGCCCAATAGTGATGACCCTGGCCCTGGTGAGAAGAAAATGTAATCCTAGCACACAAACTGGCTCTGCACTAAGTATTTATAGAGTCATATTTTAGGGAGTACTAAAAATAGAGATGCTCTTCATCTTAGACTAGAACAAACTTTGATATGTTTGGTTTCAAGACATAAACTGCCAGGCCCTAAGAGAAGGATGGGTCAAAAGTGTTTCACTCTCCTTTTATTTTCTGTAAATATGGTACCAAATGATAGCCAATGCCAACTTGCAATGCTCTCCCTGGACGTGAGAGTTGTTGTTCTCATTATAGAATGGTCCAGCACCCCAAAACAACCTCAATCACTTAGATTTGGTGGCAAATGACAGAAATATCTACTCCCGACAGCTAAGCATAACAAGGTGTATTGACTGCTCATGGGAGAAACTGTGGTCCATCATGATCTCAAATCATAACTCTGTTACTTCATTATACATCCCATAGGCTAGGCTTTACATGATTATTCTTTAGTTGGTATATTTAAAAGCAAGCAAGCATGACTTATAAGAAAAAAGAACTTTTTATAGGGAATGTACAAACATCACATGTTCTCTTCCCTACTGGCAGAAATATGGTTTAGCTTCTGGGAAATAATAAATCCTACTTTGCTTAATAATAGGAGGCATTTGTACTGGTCTGTTAATTCTACCTGCTTTCCTGACATGGAGAAAATTACTTCATGCTGCAGTCAATGGGTCTCAGGTTCACAAGAGAGATTTTCCTTTATAAGAATTAACAAGTAAGTCATAATAACATAGTACTATTTATAGTTCTCATCTTTTAGATTCAACTTATATGGAGACTTGGTTGTGATAATAGGATAAAGTGTAAAAGTTGACACAAAGTGGGAAAAACAGATAGAAAAAGGAGCACATGTCCTAATGCCCCTTCTTAAAAAGGGGGAAGTCAACAAAGACTGTCAAAAGTGGATGAAATGAGAAATAGAGTTGTCATTATCTGAAAATACTTAGTTAAGAACAGAACAAGTAAAATTAATAATACAACTATCAAACACTGGAAGAGAATAAGATTGTAGTGTACAAAAGTTAAATACTTTTTTTTAAAAACCCTTGCCAGAGGATATTTTTCCATTGATTTTTACAAAGAGTGTAAAGGAGGGGGAGAGATAGAGAGAGAAACATTGACTGGTTGCCTCTGCATGCTCTCAATCAATCCTGCAACCGAGGTACCTGCCCTTGACCAGAATCAAACCCATAAACCTTCAATCCACAGGATGATTCTCTAGCCACTGAGCCAAACTGGCTAAGGTTCAATACTCATTTTTTAAGGTAGAAAGTCAATAGCTACCTAAAGTTGATAAATCAAGAAAAAGAGGTGAAGTTTATTGTTCAGAAGAGTGGCCCTAAATCTTTTTCATTGTATAACCCTCTGAAAATATTTTAGAGCATAAATCTTTAACATCTATATACTTACTTACTTATATTCTATATAAACTTATAACTATACTAATCTGTTATATGTATATTGTAACTTATACAAAAATAGAAGTGAAAAGTATCCTATATAATAAAAGCCCAGTGACCAAATGGCAGAACGACCAGAACAACTACAGTCCCTTGCCCCGGCCAGCCCTGCCCCCAATCAGCCCCCATCAAAGTGGGCCGACTGGACCCCACCAGTGCACGAATTTGTGCACCAGGCCTCTAGTATAAGAATAATCTTGAATAGATTTTAAGGGTGGAATACTTTTTTTAAAAATTGAGTAAGGTATTACATATGTGTCCTTAAAAGGGGGGAATACTTATTATAATAATAAACCAAAACCAGAAAACCAACAGCCATTCAGATAAAAAGGAGCACTTTCAGATACAAAAAGTATATGAGAATAAATAAAATATCAAATATAGACAAACCTTGTTTCTTGAATGTCTCCCATCTCAATTCGGTTCTCGACCAAGTTGGTCACAGAAAAAATGTCTCAGTCGTGGAACCAAACTTCAGTTTTTGCTTTTCATGCTCAATGATTAGCATAATTTTAAAACATAAAGAGGCCATCAAGAGTGCTAATGTTGAGAAGGGTGTGAAAGAAACAATAATCACAGACAACTGAAGAGGTAGAAAAACAGTTGTTGATTTGGATAACTGAAAAACAGTTAGCAGTGATATGTGAATAAGCAAAGATGGCACATGCTGACCTGAAAGACACCCCTGGAACCAGTGCTGAAAGTGACTCCTTCAAGGCTAGTAGGGAATGGTTAGGTATATTTAAGAAAATAACTGTTTATTTATAGATTAAATAGTACATTAGACATGTACTGTATATAAGAAAGGTTAAAGTGGAATCATTTAGGGGTCTGGAACGGATTAATTCAGTTCACATTATTTCTAATGGGAAAAATTACTCAGTTTTCAAACAAATCGCTTCGCGAGCAGCCTTCCAGAAAGAATTAAGTTTGAGAACTGAGCTTCCACTATAATTTCTTCTAGTACCCATCTTATGCACCTTCTAGGATGTGTACAGTTCTCTTTAGACACATGGTTCCAGAAGTCAGAGTGTAGACAACAGGAAATCCAAAGGATAAGTGGTTCGAAGAGGCTACCTTTTACGAGTAAAGCTGGATGGGAAGAAAGGAAGTGGAAGGGGGGATTTTACTTATTGTGTACACATTTTATTTCACCAAGGAATAAGTTAATCTAATCAGCTCCATAAAACTCTATGTCTCTACAAGTGTATATGCTGATTTACTCATTCAACAAATATACATTGAGCATCTACTCTGAGCTAAGCACAGGGGATAGAGAGAGGAAAGTGCCATGTCAACTCTCAAGGAGATCACAGTCTGGGGCGGAAGAAACACATGAAACCACTAATGACAATTCAATGTCATAAGTGCTATTAAGAGAAGCATATGCCAGATATGATGTACACACAGTCTGTGGCACAGAACATGTACACTAATATCGTGTAGGATGTTAGGGAGGGATTGCTAAAAAGGTCACCTCTGCTTTGAGTTGAAACTTAAAGGACAAGTAGAAAGCTGAGAATAAACCAGGTGAAGAGAGATGCAGGAAAATTCAGGAAGGGCATTCTAGGAAAAAAATGAAAAAAGGTGGGGAAGACAGACTGACCTGTCAGAGAGAGCATGGTGTGTTTGGGAAACTGGAAGTTTTTCAGGATTGCTAGAGCAAATGGTTCATGAGGTTGTAGTGGTAGGAATGAAACAGCAAGAAAAGAAAGGGCCAGAAATGAAGGGCCATGCTTAGAAATCTGCACAGTCTCCTGAAGGCAATGGAAAGCCACTGAAGGATTTCACCAGCAGGGAGGGAGACCTGATCAGATTTGCACTTTGCAGAAGATTACTCTGAAAGCAATGTGAAGGATGTATCTGATGTAAAATGAGGAAGGAAGGACATTCTGAAGACGACTGCAGTGGGCCTAAGAGACAAAAGGAGAGAATTGTGGTACTAGCAGAGACAAATGGCTGGAAAGGTGCTTCCTATCACACATCATCAGATGTAAGTCAAAACCTCAATGAAATATCACCTCACACTTGTCAGAATAGTTATCATCAAAAAGATAAGAGATAACTGTTGGGACTATAGGTGAGAATGTAAATTGTACAGCCACTATGGAAAACAGTGTGGAGGTTCTTCAAAAAATTAAAAACTACCATATAATCCAGCATTCCTACTTCTGGGTAAATATCCAAAGGATATGAAAATAAGATATCAAAGAGATATGTGCATTCCCAGGTTCACTGCAGCATTATCACAATAGCTCAGATATGAAAACGATCTAGGTATCCATCAACAGATGAATGAATAAAGAAGATGTGATACATACACACACAACGGAATATTATCCAGACATGAAACAAAAGAAACAAAAGGAAATTCTGCCATTTGTGACAAAATGGATGGAACTTGAGGGCATTATTCTAAGTGAAATAAGCCAGACAGAAAAAGATAAATACTGAGTATTAGCATTTATACGTAAAATTAAAAAAAAATTTAAGTCAAACTCATAGAAACAGAGAGTAGAAAAATGGTTGTCATGGGCTAGGAGGTCGAGGAAACAAGAAGAGATTGGTAAAAGGGTACAACCTTTCAGCTATAAGATAAATAAGATCTGAAGATCTAATGTATAACATGGTAACTATAGTTGATAACACTGTGTAAGGAAAAGGAAGAAGAGGTGCTACAATCAAATATTATTTAGGAGATTATTTAGGAGATGCACTAGAGCAGTGGTTGGCAAACTCATTAGTCAACAGAGCCAAATATCAACAGTACAACGACTGAAATTTTTTTGAGAGCCAAATTTTTTAAACTTAAACTTCTTCTAATGCCACTTCTTCAAAATAGACTTGCCCAGGCGTGGTATTTTGTGGAAGAGCCACACTCAAGGGGCCAAAGAGCCGCATGTGGCTCGCGAGCCGCTCTTTGCCGACCACGGCACTAGAGGACCTGCTGAGGGATTAAATATGAGGATAAGGAAAGAGGGAGAGTCTAGAAAGATTTAGATATATTTCTCTCTTGAGTAACTGAAGAGTATCACTAACTGAAACAGGGAAAGAAGCAAGTTGAGAGGGCGGGTTTAGATTTGGACATATTGAATATGAAGTGCTAATAGGTAGAAAATAAGCAGCTGGAAATGCAAATCTGAAGTTCTGGGGGAGAGGTTTGGGCTGGTGACAGAGTTGAGACCCATTAGTATTTGGGGTGTAGTGGAAGCCATGTGAAAAGATGCAATTACCCAAGGAGAACGTACAAAATGAAAATGAGAAGGCTGGAGTCCTGAGAAAGCAAGGGGGCAAAGGAAGATGAGAACAAAAGGAAATTGTGGGAGTATCAGGGCAAGAATGAAAGATCAGAGAAGCAAGGAGTTGGTAAGTGAGCACAGAAGAGTAGTTAAAACAACAGATTATGGGATCCTGACTGAACAGAAAAAGGAGAGAAGCCAGAGGAGATTGACAAAATAGAAAAAACTGGAGTGACAAGGACCTCAATTATGATAACAATGATGAGGATTATATGATTGTTGTGGTGGTAATACTAAAGAGTAAGAACGCATGCCCAGCTGGTATGGTTCAGTGGTTGAGCGCCAACCCATGAACCAAGAGGTCAGGGTTCCATTCCTGGTCAGAGCAAATGCCCAGGCTGTGGGCTCGATCCCCAGTAGGGGGCGTGCAGGAAGCAGCCAATCAATGATTCTCTCTCATCATTGATGCTTCTCTCCCTCTTTCTTCCTCTCTCTGAAATCAATAAAAAAAAAAAAAAATATATATATATATATATATATATATATATATATATATATATTGTTTAAAATATATTTTTATTGATTTCAGAGAGGAAGAGAGAGGGAAAGAGAGATAAAAACATCAATGATGAGAGAGATCATTGATTGGCTGCTTCCTGTACACCCCTACTGGGGATTGAGCCCGCAACCTGGGCATGTGCCCTTGATCTGAATCGAACCCAGGATCCTTCAGTCTGCAGGCTGACGACGCTCTATCCACTAAGCCAAACTGGCTAGGGCTAAAAATAATTTTTTTAAAAAAAGACTAAGCAAGCAGGACAAAGTGTGTGTGCCGGAAACCAAAAATAATTTTTTTAAAAAAAGACTAAGCAAGCAGGACAAAGTGTGTGTGCCGGAAACCGATCATTGTCTCACTAATTAGAAAGGTGTGGACAAGGAACCTTGGAAGGCTGGTCAACCTTGAAGCTCTGAAAGGTCAGAGCCAACCACTCCCTATCTAATTGAGACAATGGTAATTGAGGCAACTTCCCCATCTTGTAATCATGTAAATCCTTACTGATATGATAATCCGCTTATTACCTGCTTAAGGGCTATGGGTGTTTCCCAAAGCTGCTTAAGGGTAATGGGTGTATCCCATAGCCTCAATAAAAGGGATAGCAAGGCCAGAGCCTAGCGGTAGTCCTCCCACTAGAGGCGGGCTCCCGCCTGGCCCCCCAATATTCCCAAATTAATACTTTTCCAAGTCTCTTTTCATTTGTGTGCGGCCTTCTCCAGAACCTGAACCCTGAACCGGAACCCTGAACCACGCGGGACGTGAAAGAGGTTCCCACATGTGTGCTTGGTGTTCAGTTTCTCAGAGTGATTACAGAACCTTTTTGAATATACATAAAAATATGTGTACTATACTACATCATTTTGCACATCCTGATTTTATATATATACACCAAGTGGCCAGATTATTATGATCTCTGAACACATAATAATCTGGCCACTCAGTGTGTGTGTGTGTGTGTGTGTGTGTGTGTGTGTGTGTATCTATATCTATATCTATATCTATATCTATATCTATATCTATATCTATATCTATATATGAGGCCCGGTGCATGAATTCGTGCATAGGTGGGGTCCGGCCAGCCTGGCCAGGGGGAGGGGACATGGGCGGTTGGCCGGCCTGCCTGCTGGTCCAACTCCTGGTTGAGGGGACAATTTGCATATTAGCTCTTTATTATATAGAATATACACTGACTGGCCAGATTACTATGCATTCAGAGATCATAATAATTGGCCACTCAGTGTATATACACTCAGGATAAAGGACAAGACTGGGGTGATAAACAGGTTCTGCCTTCATTGGGGGCAAATTGAGTTCTACTGGAACAGGTGTGATTGAAAATGTTGTAAGCTGACACATGAAAACAAAACCAAGTATTGTCTTCGTTAAGGGGTAAAGAAAAACAAAATTAATTACAGGGATAAACAGAAACAAGTAGGTTACACTTCGAAGAATCTCTTCTTAGAGCTCTAACCCCTTACTTTAGTTTGTATAAGGGTACAAAAGATTTAAGAACTGCATCTACAGTTGACCCTTCAATAACTTGAGCTTAAGGACACTGACTCCTCCCCATCTACAGAAAATCCAAGTATGGCAATTAACTAACCCCCAAACTTAACTACTAATAGCCTACTGTTGACTGGATGCCTTAACAATAACAGCCAATTAACACATATTTTGCATGTTATATGTATTATAAACTGTATTCTTACAATAAAGTAAGCTAGAGAAAAGAAAATGCTACTAAGAAAAATCATAAAAAAGGAAAAATATATTTATTGTATTTACTGAAAAAAGTCCACGTACAAGTGGACCTGATAAGTTCAAACCCATGTTGTTCAAGGGTCAACTGTATTATAAAAACAAATATTTCCACATGTGATTGTTCAGCAGCTATTTGCATTTTCTTCCTTTTTAATAAATACCCAAAATTCCTCTTACAGTAAATGCTGGAATGATAAATACAACAGTGACTCTCATAAAATATCTTCTATGGCAACATCTTTAAACCTAATAGTAATGGGAAAGAAACAAATAAAATATTTTAGAAAATGATTTACTTTTTTTAACTGTCAGAATTCATTTATATTCTTTCTGTGATAGGCAGAATTCTAAAGATATCTCCCTCTTGATTCCCAACTCCTGGTTATTTAATCAAACACTAATCTAGATACTGCTGTGAAGGAGCTTCGCAGTTGAAACTAAGGTTACTAAATCAGCTGACTTTTAAAATAGAGATACTAATGCAGACTGGTGCAATCATTATGAAAAACAGTATGGAGTTTCCTCAAAAAATTAAATATGGAATTGCCATTTGACCCAGTGATTCCACTTCTAGGAATATATCCTAAGAAACCCAAAGTACCAATCAAAAAGAATGTATGCACCCCTATGTTCATAGCGGCACAATTTACAACAGCTAACATCTGGAAACAGTCCAAGTGCACATCAGTAGATGAATGGATAAAAAAGCTGTGGTACATTTATACCATGGAATACTATGCAGCAGTAAAAAAGAAGGATCTCTTACCCTTTGAGATAGCATGGAGGGACGTGGAGAGTATCATGCTGAGTGAAATAAGCCAGTCAGAGAAAGACAAGTATCACATGATCACACTCTCATGTGGAATCTAAGAAACAAAATAAACTGATGTATGGAATGGACCCAGAGACATGGAAGCATAGAACAGAGTGCAGAATCTCAGAGGAAAGTGGGGGATGGGGGGTGGGAGGTAATCAACCGAAGACCTTGAATGCATAACCCATGGACACAGACAGTACGGTGCTGAAGGCCTGGGGCAGGGACAGGGGGATAGAGGTGGGCTGGAGGGGGAAAAAGAGGAACATATGTAATACTTTCAACAATAAAGATTTAAAAAGAAAAGAAAAGAAAAGAAAAGAAAAGAAAAGAAAAGAAAAGAAAAGAAAAGAAAAGAAAAGAAAAGGGGTTGCAACAGAGATGTCCATAGCAAAACATATCTGAAAACACTCAGGCTCAATCCTGCATTGACTCACCAAGCACCTGTGCCAGATCCTGTCCCAGGGATGTGTCTTCAAGGAGCCAGTCAGGTGGTAAGATGGTGGTGTCCCAGACCATTTACAGTTCAGATGAGAATACAGTGAGGAGGCAGAAGTGGGTCCCTAGGACAGGTCCAGGCCCTCCCCCTCCCAGGCCAGAGGGCAAGAATGTCCACCCCAGCAGGCAGAGCAGCAGGGCCACCTCGACTCCACCCCATAGTCTCTTGGCCCTAGGGAAGGCCAGGGCCTCTCTGGCAGCTCCCAGTAAATCACCAAAGTTGTGTTCCCTAGAACAAATCAGGAAGTGTTCAACCTCAAGACTGGGACCCAATGCCTCTGCACACTCTCAGGGCTTCATAGCATTCCCTCTGAGCCCTTCATGGCAGAAAAAATAATAATCCTATATAATAAAGAGGTAATATGCAAATTAACCCTCATGCCCTCACAAGATGGCTGCCTACGAACAGGAAGGCAGAGGGGTTAGTGAGGGACGACCAAACAACTGAACAGCAGGCTGCGTGGGGTGACTAGGCTGACAGGGGGGGCAGTTGGGAGTGACCAGGCTGGCAGGGAGGCAGCAAGAGGCGACCAGGCCGTTGGGGGGGGGGCAGTTAGGGGTGACCAGGCTGGCGGGGGGGCAGTTAGGGGCGATTAGGCTGGCAGGGGGAGCAGTAAGGGGTGACCAAGCCAGTGGGGGGGGCAGTTAGGAGCGACCAGGCCGGCAGGGAGGTGACAGTTGGGGGCGACCTGGCCGGCAGCAGGGGACAGTTAGGGGTGGCCAGGCCAGCGTGAGGAGGGCAGTTAGGGGTGATCAGGCTGGCAAGGGGGTAGTTAGGGGGAACCGGCAGGCAGGCAGGTGAGCAATTAGGAGCCAGCAGTCCAGGATTGTGAGAAGGATGTCCGACTGCCGGTTGATCGGGCCTAAACCAGCAGATGGATGTCCCCCGAGGGGTCCCAGATTGGAGAGGGTGCAGGCTGGGCTGAGGGGACAACCCCCCTCACCCCCAATATATGAATTTCGTGCACCAGGCCTCTAGCAATAAAATAAAGTAAAATAGAGATACTATCCTGGATTATCCAGGTGGACCCAATGTAATCATAGAGCCCCTGAAACAAAAGAGGAAGGCAGAAGAGTCCGAGAGAAGAGGCAGAAGGGAAAGTCAGAAAGACTGAAAGCAAAGGATTCCAACCACTGTTGCTGGCTTTGAAGATGGAGGGAAAGTCAGAAAGATTGGAAGCAAAGGATTCCAACCACTGTTGCTGGCTTTGAAGATGGAGGATGGGGACTATGAACCAAGGAATGTAGGCAGCCTCTAGAAGTGGAGGACAACTACCAGCCAGCAGCCAGCAAGGTAATGGAGACCTCAGCTCTACAACAGTATGTAACTGAATTCTGAAAATATCCTGAAAGAGCCTAGAAGCCAACTCATTCCCAGAGCTCCACAAAAATACTCAACCCCAGCGACACCTTGATTTTTAACATGGTGAAACCTAGAACAGAGAACCAGGTGGGCCACACTATGCCTACACTTATCTACAGAACTGTAAGATAAAGAAGGAACTTTCCCCAAAGAATGACTATCAAGTGCATGAAAAAATGATTGAAGCACGCAAAGGACTCCAAACACTGATCATCAGGGAAATGCAAATCAAAACCACAATGAGAGCACCCAAATACATAAAAAAAACTCCTGGAAGATATCAAGGGAGAGATCGACAACAATACAATCATAGTACGGGACTTTAATACACCACTGACATCACTGGATAAATCCTTTAGACAAAAAAATCAGCAAAGAAACAGCAACCCTAAATGACTCACTAGATCAGATGGACTTAACTGACATCTTCAGAGCATTTCACCCCAAAGCCATGGAATATATGTTCTTCTCAAGTGCACATGGGACATTTTAAAAAATAGACCACATATTGGGTCACAAGCAAAGTCTCCCCAAATTCAAGAACACTGAAATCATATCAAGCATTTTCTCAGACCACAATGGCATAATATTAGAAATAAACTACAATAAAAACAATCCAAAAAAATTCAAACACTTGTAAGCTGAAGAGCATGTTATTAAACACTGATTGGGTTACCAAAGAGATCAAAGAAGAAATAAAAAGCATCCTGGCAACAAACAACAATGAAAACACAACAATCCAAACGCTATGGGACACAATGAAAGCAGTCCTGAGAGGGAAATTTATAGCTCTATAGGCCTACATCAAAAAACAAGAAAAAAAAAAAAGTCATCTGATTCTACAACTCAAAGAATTAGAAAGAGAGCAACAAGAAAAGCCCAGAGTGAGCAGAAGGAAGGAGATAATAAAGATCAGAGCAGAAATGAATCACACAGAGACTAAAAAAACAATATGAAAGATTAATGAAACCAAGAGCTGGTTCTTTGAAAGGATAAACAAGATTGATGAACCTCTAGCCAGGCTCACCAAGAAGCAAAGAGAGAGGACCCAAATAAACAAGATCAGAAATGAAAGAGGTGAAATAACAACAGATCCCGCCGAAATACAAAGGATTGTTAAAAAATACTACGAACAACTCTATTCCAACAAACTGGACAACCTGGAGGAAATGGACATATTCCTAGAAAAATATAACCTTCCAAAACTCAATCAGGAAGATTCTAAAAATCTCAATAGGCCAATAACTATGGAAGAAATTGAAGCAGTCATCAAAAAGCTTTTGGCAAACAAAAGCCCAGGGCCAAATGGCTTCACAGGAGAGTTTTACCAAACATTCAAGAAAGAACTAAAACCTATCCTCCTCAGACTATTCCAAAAAATTGAAGAGGAAGGAACACTTTCAAGCTCATTCTATGAAGCCAGCGTCACCCTAATACCAAAACCAGATAAAGACAACACAATGAAAGAGAATTGCAGGCCAATATCCTTCATGAACATAAATGCTAAAAACCTCAACAAAATTCTAGCAAATTGGATCCAGCAGTACATCAGAAAGATTATACACCATGACCAAGTAGGATTTATCCCAGGAATGCAAGGATGGTACAATATCCGCAAATCAATAAACATGATACATCACATAAACAAATTGAGAGATAAAAATCACATAGTCATATCAATTGATGCAGAAAAAGCATTTGACAAAATCCAACACCCTTTCTTGATAAAAACTGTCAGCAAGGTGGGAATAGAAGGATCAAACCTCAACATAATAAAAGCCATATATGACAAATCCACAGCCAACATCATACTCAATGGGCAAAAACTAAAACCATTTCCCCTAAGAACAGGAACAAGACAGAGATGCCCACTCTCACCACTCCTGTTCGACATAGTGCTGGAAATACTAGCCATTGTGATCAGACAAGAAGAAGAAATAAAAGGCATCCAAATTGGAAAAGAAGTAAAACTGTCCTTATTTGCAGATGACATGATACTGTACACAGAAAACTCTAAAGACTCCATCAAAAATTATTAGACTTAATAAATGAATTCGGCAATGTAACAGGATACAAAATTAACACCAAGAAATCTATGGGCCGAAACCGGTTTGGCTCAGTGGATAGAGCATCGGCCTGCGGACTGAGGGGTCCCGGGTTCGATTCCGGTCAAGGGCATGTACCTTGGTTGCGGGCACATCCCCAGTAGGAGGTGTGCAGGAGGCAGCTGTTCGATGTTTCTCTCTCATCGATGTTTCTAGCTCTCTATATCCCTCTCCCTTCCTCTCTGTAAAATATCAATAAAATATATTAAAAAAAAAAAAAAAAGAAATCTATGGCATTTCTATACACCAATAGTGAACTTACAGAAAGAGAGACTAAAAAAGCAATCCCATTTACCATTGTACCTAAAAAATTAAGATACCTAGGAATAAACTTAACTAAAGAGGTAAAAGACCTATATGCAAAAAACTACAGGACACTGAAAAAAGAGATAGAGTAAGATATAAACAGATGGAAGAACATACCGTGTTCATGGATTGGTAGAATCAACATCATCAAAATGTCCATACTACCCAAAGCAATCTATAGATTCAATGCAATCCCCATTAAAATACCAATGGCATATTTCACAGACCTAGAATGAACTCTCCAAAAATTCATCTGGAGTAAAAAAAGACCCCAAATAGCCACAGCAATCCTGAGAAACAAGAACAAAGTAGGTGGGATCTCAATACTAGATATCAAGCTGTATTACAAAGCCATTGTTCTCAAAACTGCCTGGTACTGGCACAAGAACAGACATATAGATCAATGGAATAGAGAACCCAGAAATCTACCCAAACCACTATGCCCAATTAATATTCGACAAAGGAGGCATGAACATACAATGGAATCAAGACAGTCTCTTCAATAAATGGTGTTGGGAAAATTGGACAGATACATGCAAAAAAATGAAACTAGATCACCAACTTACACCATACACAAAAATAAACTCAAAATGGATCAAGACTTAAACATACAATGGGAAACCATAAAAATACTAGAGGAATCCACAGGCAGAAAAATCTCCGACATATGCCGAAGCAATTTCTTCTGATACTGCTCCTAGGGCAATGGAAACTAAAGAGAAAATAAACAAATGGGACTACATCAAAATAAAAAGCTTTTGCACAGCAAAGGAGAGCATCAATAAAACAAGAAAGCCCACTGCATGGGAGAACATATTTGCCAATGATATCAACAATAAGGGTTTAATCTCCAACATTTACAGGGAACTCATGCAGCTTAACAAAAAGAAGATAAACAACCCAATCAAAAAATGGGCAACTGATCTAAATAGACACTTTTCGAAAGAAGACAGAAGGAAGGCCAAGAGACATATGAAAACCTGCTCAAAGTCACTAATCATCCGAGAGATGCAAATCAAAACAACAATGCGGTATCATCTCACACCTGTCAGAATGGCTATCATCAACAAATCAACAAATGACAAGTGCTGGCGAGGATGCGGAGAAAAAGGAACCCTTGTGCACTGCTGGTGGGAATGCAGACTGGTGCAGCCACTGTGGAGAACAGTATGGAGTTTCCTCAAAAAACTGAAAATGGAACTCCCATTTGACCCAGTGATCCCACTTGTAGGAATATATCCCAAGAAACTAGAAACACGAATCAGAAAGGATATATGCACCCCTATGTTCATAGCAGCACAATTCACCATAGCTAAGATTTGGAAACAATCTAAGTGCCCATCAGCAGATGAGTGGATTAAAAAACTGTGGTACATCTACATAATGGAATACTACGCTGCGGTAAAAAAGAAGGATTTCTTACCATTTGCAACAACATGGATGGAGATGGAGAGCATTATGCTAAGTGAAATAAGCCAAGCAGAGAAAGATAAATATCACATGATCTCACTCATTTGTGGAATATAATGAACAACATAAACTGATGAACAAAAACAGTACCAGAGACAGAAACATCAATCAGACCATCAAACCTCAGAGGGAAGGTAGGGGAGGGTGGGGGTAAGGGGGAGAGATCAATCAAAGGACTTGTATGCATGCATATGGGCCTAACCAATGGACACAGACAACAGGGGGGTAAGGGCATGTGTGGGGGGAATGGGGGGGTAATGGGGGAATAAGGATACATATGTAACACCTTAATCAATAAAGAAATTTAAAAAAAACAAAAAACTAAAAATGGAACTCCCATTTGACCCAGTAATACCACTTTTAGGAATCTATCCCAAGAAACTAGAAACACGAATCAGAAAGGATCTATGCACCCCTATGTTCATAGCAGCCCAATTCACCATAGCTAAGATTTGGAAACAGCTTAAGTGCCCATCAGCAGATGAGTGGATTAAAAAACTGTGGTACATCTACATAATGGAGTACTATGCTGCGGTAAAAAAGGAGTTCTTACTATTTGAAACAACATGGATGGAGATGGAGAGCATTATGCTAAGTGAAATAAGCCAAGCAGAGAAAGATAAATATCACATGATCTCACTCATTTAAGGAATATAATGAACAACATAAACTGATGAACAAAACAAATCCAGAGACAGAGAAACATCGATCAGAATGTCAAACCTCAGGGAAGGTAGGGGACGATAGGGGTAAGGGGGAGAGTTCAAGCAAAGGACTTATATGCATGCTTATAAGCCTAATCAATGGACACAGACAACAGGGGGGTGGGGGCATGAATGGGAGGTGGGGGGTAATGGGGGAATAAGGACACATATGTAATACCTTAATCAATAAAGAAATTTTAAAAAAGTCTCTTAAATAAATAATGTTGGGAAAATTGCACAGATACATACCAAAAAAAATGAAACTAGACCACCAACTTACACCATACACTCAAAGACAGGGATGCCCTCTCTCACCACTCAAATGGATAAAGCACTTAAACATAGGACGGGAATCCATAAAAATACTAGAGGAATCCACAGGCAGCAAAATCTCAGACATATGCCGAAGCAATTTCTTCACTGATACTGCTCCTAGGGCAATGGAAACTAAAGAGAAAATAAACAAATGGGACTACATCAAAATAAAAAGCTTTTGTACAGCAAAAGAAACCATCAACAAAACAACAAGAAAGCCCACTGCATGGGAGAACATATTTGCCAATGTTATGACCAGTAAGGATTTAATCTCCAACATTTACAGAGAACTCATACAACTTAACAAAAGGAAGATAAACAACCCAATCAAAAAATGGGCAACAGACCTAAATAGATACTTTTTTGAAAGAAGACAAAAGGAAGGCCAAGAGACATATGAAAACCTGCTCAAAGTCACCAATCATCTGAGAGATGCAAATCAAAATGACAATGCGGTACCATCTCACACCTGTCAGAATGGCTATCATCAACAAATCAACAAATGACAAGTGCTGGTGAGGATGCGGAGAAAAAGGAACCCTCGTGCACTGCTGGTGGGAATGCAGACTGGTGCAGCTACTGTGGAGAACAATATGGCGTTTCCTCAAAAAACTAAAAATGGAACTCCCATTTGACCTAGTGACCCCACTTCTAGGAATATATCCCAAGAAACTAGAAGCACCAGTAAGAAAGGATATATGTACCCCTATGTTCATAGCAGCACAATTTACAATAGCTAAGATTTGGAAACAATCTAAGTGCCCATCAGCAGATGAGTGGATTAAAAAACTGTGGTACATTTACACAATGGAATACTATGCTGCAGTAAAAAAGGATTTCTTACCATTTGCAACAGCATGATGGAACTGGAGATCATTATGCTAAGTGAAATAAGCCATTCAGTGAAAGAAAAATACCACATGATCTCACTCATTTGTGGAATATAATGAACAACATAAACTGATGAACAAAACAGATCCAGAGACAGAGAAACATCTATCAGAAGGTCAAATCTGAGGGAAGGTAGGGGAGGGTGGGGGTAAGGGAGAGAGATCAACCAAAGGACCTGTATGCATGCATATAAGCCTAACCAATGGACACAGACACCAGGGGGGGTGAGGGCATGAGTGGGGGGGTTGGGAGGGGTAATGGGGGGATAAGGACACATATGTAATACCTTTATCAATAAAGAAATTTTAAAAAATAAAAAAATGTCTTAATATAAAAAAAAAGCCACAATGAGCTACCACCTTACACTTGTTAGGAAAGTCACTATCAAAAACAAAAAATAACAAATGCCAGTGAGGATGTGGAGAAAGTGGAACCCTTGTGAGTTGTTGGTTGGAATGTTAAATGGCACAGCCACTATGGAAAACAGTCTGGAGATTCTTCAAAAATTTTTAAATAGAATTACCCTATGATCCAGCAATACCGCTTTAATAAGCCAGTCACACACACACAAAAAAAAATACTGCCTAATTCTACTTATATGAGATATCTAAAGAAGTCAAACTGATAGAAACAGAAAGTAGAATGTGGTTACCAGAGGCTGGGTGGTGGTGGTGTGGTGGGTGCAAAATGGGGAGTTCTTCAATAGGCCGAGTTTCAGTTTTGCAAGATGAAAAAGTTCTAGAGATCTGTTGCCAACAATGTGCATATAGTTAACAGTGCTGTACTATACACTTAAAAATGGTAAAGGTTGTAAACTTTATTTTATGTGTTTTGGGCCACAATAAAAAACCAACCAAACAAAAATAACCACAATAACATGATCACATCTAAAAAAGATAATTATTTCATTTCATTAAATAGTCAACCAAAAAATAAAAAAGAACTACTTACTTTGGAAGAAAAACTCAGCCATTAATATTTTAGATTTTAAAAACATTTTCATATTACAATATCCTGATATTTTATATTCATATACGTTGTAGATTTTAAAAAAAATAAAAGGAAAATTATTCACAAAATTTTCTAATGTCTAGAAACAGGTATGTTAGAAATGTGAGACATTTACCTTTTCAATCAGATAATAAAAAAATGTTAGTATTTAACAGATTGGTACAGTATTGTTTTTAGAGTCAACTTTAAGAAAGGAAAACATTAAAATGTATCTAAACTGCTAAAAAAAGAAAAGAAGAAAGAAAAGAAAGAAAGAAAGAAAGAAGAAAAGAAAGAAAGAAAGAAGAAAGAAAGAAAGAAAGAAAGAAAGAAAGAAAGAAAGAAAGAAAGAAAGAAAGAAAGAAAGGAGGGAGGGAGGGAGGGAGGGAGGGAGGGAGGGAGGGAGGGAGGGAGGGAGGGAGGGAGGGAGGAAGGAAGGAAGGAAGGAAGGAAGGAAGGAAGGAAGGACACTCTTCTACACAGAATATGAAACAACACTATAATTCATCAAGATGAAAACCTGGGGCACTGGTAAGATGACAGTGAAGAAACACTTTTACTGTGTGCTCAGCCTGAAAGTGGTGAACATGAAATCTGCCTGAGAATTCACCATTTATTTGAGTTTCCAACAGGAGTATAAAAGCAACTAATGGTAATACCAAATGGTTGCATTATAATTCTGTGCTTGCATTTAAGACATTATGGAATGCATATGCTCTCTTGCATACACACAATCTCCAGACAGCTAATGTACTTCTGGAGATTTAGTTTCAAGCAAAGGCAAAAGCTTAGCTCCGAAAAACAAGTCTGATAAAGCCAATGAGAATCACACCACCTACAGTCCTTCTCCCTCTGCTTTTGGGGAATAAGGAACAATCTTATGCTCTAATTATCCTTAGATTTAAAATAATCCTGGAGGCTGAAAATGGGCAAGAAGCCATATTACTCTTCCTATACATAGTATTTGTCAACATTGTCACTATTACCAGGTAATCTATATCAGTAATCCTATCTGGTACTAAATCCCACAAAACATCCACATTAAGTTATAAAGAACCAAACCAATTACAGCAGTCATGTTTGAAAAATAGTACTAATATAAGCCAAAGAGCCAGGTGTCAGAAACGATAAACAAGTGCTAACACCCTAATTAGAACACGTCATCTATCCATTCAGTCATGACCGCCTTATTGAACACACAATGAAACTGCTAGAGTAGTCATTTTTAAGAGGATGACACCGCAACAAATTTAAAACTTTTGCAATCCAAAGGGCTTAAAACCTTCAGAGTACTACCCAAGTACCTGAGATTTCAAATTTCATTAGACTACTGATAGCTTTTTTTTAAATTGTTGACACTATTACAGATGTCCCCCATTTCCCATCACCACCACCCCTTACCCACCTCCACCAGGCCCTGCCAACCATCCTCTGGCCTTCACCACACTGTTGTCTGTGTCCATGGGCTATGTATATGTATTCTTTGGCTACTTTTACCTTTTATACAAACCCGTCTACCCCTCCTCCCTCTGATCTTGGTCAGTCTATTATATGTATCCATGCCTCTGGTTCTATTTTGTTCATTAGACTCCACATGAGTAAAATCATATGGTATTTGTCTTTCTCTGACTAGCTTATTTCACTTATCATAATAATATCCAGATCCACCCATGCTGTCACAAAGGGTAAGAGCTCCTTCTTTTTTTTACAGCCACATAGTATTCCATTGTGTAAATGTGCCATGGCTTTTATATATATATATATATTTAATTGATTTCAGAGAGGAAGGAAGAGAGAGAAACATTAATGATGAGAGAATCATTGATTAGCTGCCTCCCACATGCCCCCCCCCCACCAGGGATCAAGCCTATAACCCAACCATATGTCCCTGACCGAAATCGAACCCAGGACCCTTCAGTCCGCAGGCTGACACTCTATCCACTGAACCAAACCAGCTAGAGCGCCATGGCTTTTATATACTAGTATGTATGTATGTATGTATTTATTTATTTATACACTGAGTGGCCAGATTATTAAGATCGCTGAACGCATAATAATCTGGAACTCAGTGTATATCCTATATAATAAAAGGCTAATATGCAAATTGTCCCCTCGACCAGGAGTTCGACCAGCAGGCACGCCGGCCAACCGTCCATGTCCCCTCCCCCTGGCCAGGCTGGCTGGACCCCACCTATGCACGAATTCATGCACCGGGCCTCTATATATATATATATATATATATATATATATATATATATATATATATATATATACACACATATATATATATATATACATACACACACATACACACACACACACACACACACACACACACTGAGTGGCCAGATTATTATGCGTTCAGAGATCATAATAATCTGGCCATTCAGTGTATATATTTTAAATTGATTTCAGAGAGGAAGGGAGAGGGATAGAAACATCAATGATGAGAGAAAATCATAAATCAGCTGCCTCGTGCACGCCCCTTATTGGGGAATCAAGCCCACAACCCGGGCATGTGCCCTTGACCGGAATCAAACCTGGGACCCTTCAGTCCGCAGGCCTACACTGTATCCACTGAGCCAAACCAGCCAGAGCACGCCATGGCTTTTTTATCCACTCATCTACTGATGGGCACTTGGGCTGTTTCCAGATCTTGGCTATTGTGAATAATGCTGTTATGAACACAGGGGTACACATATTCTTTCTTATTGGTTTTTGGGGATTCCTAGGATATATACCCAGAAGTAGGGATTGCTGGGTCAAAAGGCAGTTCCATTTTTAATATTCTGAAACCGTTAGTCATTTTTAAGAGGACTTTTCTCCACATCCTCACCGGCACTTGTTTTTTGTTGATTTATTGATGGTAGCCTTTCTGGCAAGTGTGAAGTGATACTTCATTGTAGTTTTAATTTACATCTCTCTGATGATTATTGACACTGACCATTTTTTCATATGTCTATTGGCCATCTGTATATCTTCTTCAGAGAAGTGTCTATTAGGTCCCTTGCCCATTTTTAATTGGATTGTTTGATTTCGGGGTGTTGAGTTACATAAGTTCTTTATATATTTTGTAAATTAACCTCTTATCAGATGTATCATTGGCAAATATGTTCTCTCATACAGTGGGTTTCCTTTTCATTTTGTTGATGGTTTCTTTTGCCATGAAGAAGCTTTTCAGTTTGATGTAGTCCCACTTGTTTTTTTCTTTGTTTCCCTTGCCCGTGGTCGGCAAATTGCGGCTCGCAAGCCACATGCGGCTCTTTGGCCCCTTGAGTGTGGCTCTTCCACAAAATACCACAGCCTGGGTGAGTCTATTTTGAAGAAGTGGCGTTAGAAGAAGTTTAAGTTTAAAAAATTTGGCTCTCAAAAGAAATTTCAATCGTTGTACTGTTGATATTTGGCTCTGTTGACTAATGAGTTTGCCGACCACTGCGATAGGCAAAATATTGAAAGATGTTTGAGATTTTATTGCCTATGTTTTCTTCTAGGATTTTTATGGTTTCATGACTTACATTTAAGTCTTTTATCCATTTTTAGTTTACTCTTTTTTAAAATATATTTTTATTGATTTCAGAGAGGAAGGGAGAGGGATAGATAAGAAACATCTATGATGAGAGAGAATCACTGATAGACTGTATCCTGCACACCCCCAACTGGGGATCAAGCCTGCAACCCAGGCATTTGCCCTGTCCGAGAATTGAACTGTGACCTCCTGGTTCATAGGTCGATGATCAACCACTGAGCCATGCTGACCAGGCTTGAGTTTATTCTTGTGTATAGTGTAAATTGGCAGTCTAGGTTCATTTTTTTTTTTTTGCATGCACCTGTCCAATTTTTACACCACCATTTATTTATTTTTTTTAATATTTTTATTGATTTTTTACAGAGAGAAAGGGAGAGGGATAGAGAGTTAGAAACATCGATGAGAGAGAAACATCGATCAGCTGCCTCCTGCACACTCCCTACTGGGTATGTGCCCGCAACCAAGGTACATGCCCTTGACCGGAATCGAACCTGGGACCCTTGAGTCCGCAGACGGACGCTCTATCCACTGAGCCAAACCGGTTAGGGCTACACCACCATTTATTGAAGAGACTTTCACACCATTGTATGCTCTTGCCTCCTTTGTCAACTATTAATTGACCATGAAACTATGGGCTCTCTGTTCTGTTCCATAGATCTATATACCTGTTCTTATGCCAGCACCAGACTGTTTTGGTTACAATGGCTTTGTAGTACAGTTTAATATCTGGTATTTTGATCCCTCCAACTTTGTTCTTCTTTCTCAAGATTGCTGAGGTTATTAGGGGTCTTTTTTGGTTCCATATAAATTTTTGGAATATTTGTTCTAGATCTGTGAGATATGCCATTGATATTTTAATAGGATTGCATTGAATCTATAGATTGCTTTGAGTAGCATGGAAATTTTTATGATATTAATTCTTCTAGTGCATGAACACAGTATATGCCTCCACTTGCTTGTATTTTCCTCCATTTCTTTCTTCAATGTCCTGTAGTTTTCCAAATATAGGTCTTTTACTTCCTTGGCTAAGTTTATTCCTAGGTACCTTATTTTTGTTGTTGGAATAGTAAATGGGATTATTTTCTTAAAGTTTCTCTTTCTGATAGTTCATTATTGGTGTATAAAAATGCTACCAATTTCTGAATATTAATTTTGTATCCTGCTACTTTGCCAAATTCACTTATTAGATCTAATAGTTTTTTGGTGGAGTCTTTAGGGTTTTATGTGTACAATATCATGTCATCTGTGAATAATGACAGTTTTACTTCCTCCTTTCTGGTTTGGATGCCTTTTATTTCTTCTTATATGATTGCTGTGACTAGGACTTCCAGTACTATCTATACTAATAATAGGTCAGTGGTCGGCAAACTCATTAGTCAACAGAACCAAATATCAACAGTACAACGATTAAAATTTCTTTTGAGAGCCAAATTTTTTAAACTTAAACTTTTTCTAACACCACTTCTTCAAAATAGACTCTCTCAGGCCGTGGTATTTTGTGGAAGAGCCACACTCAAGGGGCCAAAGAGCCACATGTGGCTCGCAAGCCACAGTTTGCCAACCACAGGCCTAGGTGGTCGTCACACCCTCACGCATCATGCCCTAACGTCATCACAAGGTGGTCGTCACACCCTCACGCATCATGCCCTAACGTCGTCACAAGGTGGTCGTCACAAGATGGCCGCACACACAGCGGAGGCAGGGCCTGGCGGAGGAGGCAGGTTGCAGCAGAGGAGGGCAGATGGGGGCGATCAGGCTGGCAGGCAGAAGCAGTTAGGGGCAATCAGGCAGGCAGGCAGGCGAGCAGTCCCGGACTGTGAGAGGGATATCTGACTGCCGGTTATCTCCAGAAAGGTCCAAGATTGGAGAGGGTGCAGGCCGGGCTGAGGGCCTGTTCCCCCCCAACCATGGACGAATTTCGTGCACCAGGCCTCTAGTGTTGAATAAGAGTGGTAAAAGCGGTCATCTCTGTTTTGTTCCTGATCTTAAGGGAAACACTTTTAGTTTTTGCCTACTGAGTATGATGTTGGCTGTAGGTTTTTCATAAATGGAGAATTTGCTAGCTTTTTATGTGCAACAGGGTATGCAGGCAGAATGACTGGAATGGAAAATGTGTATAACAAGTATAGAGAATTACCCTAAATTGTCTTAACTTTCATTCTTTAGATTTTAATGACAGTGAGAAGGAAGAAGGTATTCTGAACCAAAACCAACAAATTATAGGGCTGCTGTGTTATCAGACCCACTCAGACTATGAGCAAACAAACCCTAAACAAAGTAGATCCTAATTTGTAGAAAATACACTGCTAAAAACAGATAAATGCAGGTGTTGCAGTTACCATACCCAGCAGGCCACAAGTAGTATCACCATAACGGTGAGTGAAAGAAAAACACTGCCTAAAAATGGTCTAAATTAGTTAACACATCCAGTTTCTGATCTGAGAGTCAGGATTCTACTTTGTTCAATGTACATTTAGCCAAACCAGGAAGTACTATTTCCTTGGTAAGGTTTCAAAAAAATTGCTGGAAAGGATGCAAGTGTAAGTTAGTATACTCTGGGAAGGATGCCTTGCCATGAGAAGCTTGTTGGTCAGGTAAATGTTGTTGTCTATCTACTGCAGGCAGGTCACAGCCCGCTTGGCTCACAGGGAAGCCAAACAGGCAGAGTGTGCAAACCACTCCTCTGGAAGAAGTGTTCCCTGCACCAAAAAGCTGGTGTTGGCAGAATGTGCAACATGAGGCAGAGAGAAGGACCACATCAATGGTATAAACTCAGTTCCTTTTTTACAGCTTTATTGAGGTATAATCCATATACCAATACAATTTATTTAAAGCATACAACTCAGTGTTCTCTTTTAGACATAATCACAGAGTTGTGCAACCAGGATCAATTTCGAAACATTTCCATTACCCCAAAAGGGACCTTCATACCCATTTCCCCCAAACCCTCCCAGTCCCAGGCAACAACTAATCTGTCTTCAACTAATCTGCCTACTTTGGATACTTCATGTAAGTGGAACCATATAATTATGTGGTCTCTTGTGACTGGCTTCTTTCATACATTTAATGTTTACAAAGTTCATCCATGTTATAGCATGTATCAGTTCTCCATTCTTCTTTATTGCTGAATAATATTCTACTCTAAGGATATACCATGCACAGTAGAATCTTCACAAGCAGTAGAATCTCTTTTGCTGTATAAACAAAGCTGTAAACAGTGATTAGGCCCCACATGAGTCCATAAATGCCTATTTATAGCTGAAAATAAATTATTAATTGCATAGTATTACAGTTCTCTAGAAGTGTTATCAATTACCACAGTGAAATCTGGATTAATGAAAATACTGGGAATGAAGCTCCTTTATATTTAAGTCAACTGCTTCAAATGTTTTTCCATAATCTGTAGGAGGAAGAGGCAATTAATTGCAAGCCTTAAGGCCTGAACACCTCAGGACATAACTGTTTTTTGATCCCACCCACAGTTGAAGACAAACTGCAAAACTGCAAGTATACAAAGCTGGTCTCTATAACCTCCCTTTCTGCTTGCTGGCCCCTACATCTCTTCCCCCGATCTTTGAAATACAATTCCTTCTGTATGTTTCACTCCTCCCCCTATCCCCAAAACAAAATGAGATCTTTTATACCTGTTGACTAATTACAGCCTCACTTTAAATTGAAATAATGCATTTACATGAAAATGTTACTTGAAGGAGACATTGATTTTCTAACACATTTATCTCCCAAGACATGAAATGAAAATTAGTTTCCCTCAAATGAAGAATTTCCAGTAGGAACAAGCTGGTAAAGGGTAGAGTTATTGTTTGTATGCTTGTTTGTTGTTGTTTTTTTTCCCCAATAGACCCTCTCAAATCACAGTAAATCCACTCCATGGCAAATTGAATTTACTCAGTCCTCTCAGGGTAACACATTTCTAGGAGGGTGGAAAAAAAAATAAGGAATTGTTATTAATTCTGTTAGACATGATAATGGTAGTATGATTATGTCTAAAACTACCTTTTTTTATTAGAAATGCATACTGAGATATTTGGGTAAAATGATGTGCTATCTCTTATTTACTTGAAAATACTTCAGGTAGTTGGAAAGAGGATATGGGGAAGGGAAAATGAAACTAAATACTGATAATTGTTGAGAGCAGCTGATAGGTGATGAGAGTTCATTATTCTTTTCTGCTTTATGTCCATAGAAAATTTTCCAGAGTAAAATACTTTTAAAAGAGAGAGATAAACTGTTCTCTTCCTCTCAGGCAGTCTTTTGTGCCTTTTCTTTTCCTTCATAGCACTTACTGTTGTCACTACATATTTCTAAAATTATTTGATTAATGTTTATCTCCCTGACTAGACTTTAAGCTCCATAAGGACCACAAAGGTGTTCGCTTAGCTCCCACAAAATCCCTACCACCTTGCAAAGTTTCTGGCATGTGACAAATATTTACTAAGTGATCGAGACAATAAAATAAGTTGTATCATGCACCTAGGTCAGTAAATGCTCAATACATAAAGGGAAGGGGGAATGGAAAGCCAGGGACCTTTGGTTGAATGTATTTTTACCTACATGTATTTACCATTTAAGTTCACAAGCTTTTCTATTTAAAATGTAGTAAAGATGTAACAGATTTAACTTCACCTAGCTCAGTGGTCGGCAAACTGCGGCTCGCGAGCCACATGCGGCTTTTTGGCCCCTTGAGTGTGGCTCTTCCACAAAATACCAGGGCCTGGGTGAGTCTATTTTGAAGAAGTGGCGTTAGAAGAAGTTTAAGTTTAAAAAATTTGGCTCTCAAAAGAAATTTCAATCGTTGTACTGTTGATATTTGGCTCTGTTGACTAATGAGTTTGCCGACCACTGACCTAGCTTATCCTTACTACATTCATGTGATGTATTCAGCTAAGAACTACAGTCTCCACTTTATGAAATGGAAACTCTGGAACCAAAAAGTTATAAAACGTTTTCATGGTCATAATGAAAGAGATGCACAAATGAACAAAACTCATCTTTTGTTCATGCCTCATGCTGTTTTTAAAGGAGCATGATTTTATTCTCAAGAAAAATAAAATAGCCCTAGCTGGTTTGACTCAGTGGATAGAGCGTTGTCTGCCTTCGGACTGAAGGGTCCCAGGTTTGATTCTGCTCAAGGGCACATGCCCAGGGTGCCAGCTCAATCCCCAGTAGGGGGCGTGCAGGAGGCAGCCAATCAATGATTGATTCTCTCTCATCATTGATGTTTCTATCCTCTCTTCCTCTCCCCTCCTCTCTGAAATATATATATATATATATATATATATATATATATATATATATATATTAGCCCTAACTGGTTTGGCTCATTGGATAGAGCATCGGCCTGCGGACTGAAGAGTCCCAGGTTCGATTCCAGTCAAGGGCATGTACCTTGGTTGCGGGCACATCCCCAGTAGGGGGTGTGCAGGAGGCAGCTGATGGATGTTTCTAACTCTCTCTCCCTCTCCCTTCCTCTCTGTAAAAAATCAATAAAATATATTTAAAAATATATATTTTTTTAAAAAGAAAAAAAAATAAGAAAAAGTAGTACTGTATATATTAAATCAACCTTCAGTGGCTGAGAAACTGAGTAGCTATATAATAGACTCAGCTGAAAATATATTTTGACTTTGCCCAAAACAATTTTTAAAATATATTTTTATTATTGATAGCATTATAAATACTCCCATTTCCTCTCCCCTTACCCCCCACCCCCCGCCCCTACCCCACCCGCCCAGGTTTTCACTACCCTATTGCCCATGTCCATGGGCTATGGATATAAGTGTATAAGTGCTTTGATTTATGTCTTCCCCCCAACCCCGCATTGAGGTATGTCAGTCAGTTCCATGCCTCCACGCTTCGGGTCTTATTTTGCTTGTCAATTCATTTTGTGAAATAAGCCAATGTGAGAAAGACAAGTATCACATGATCTCATTTATTTGTGGAATCTAATGAACAAAATGAATTGACCAAAACAATTTTTGAGTTTGAAGCACCTACTGGTAGAGGAAGTACAAAAAGCAGAAGATGAGGCATTTAGGCAACAGGGAACGAAAGAAAATATGACGAGTAATCTGAAGGCCTTTTTAAAAAACTGGTTACTAGTAAATTGACAACAAGAAAATTCATAAAGATAATAAATACAAATACCATGACAATGTTTAAAACACCAGTCCCCTGAGTTCCCAAGTTTTAAATTCATCTCAAGTAATACCATAATCAATAAAGTTTCTGTTTAATCAATACTTTATATAGAAATAGCCTACTTAAATATCACTATGCCCCCAAATCCTTTTGAAATGCTTAAAATTGGTTTACCTTAATTTGATAACAGATAACGATGTGCACAATAAAAAAGGCAGAAATACCAAATGTTTGCCATTAATGTAAACAAATAGTTGTAAAACTAATCTTAACTCAGCCAATCTGAAAGCTTGTGTGCTGTAATGCCAAAAAATGTCACATCCATATCTGTGGAGAACATTTAAAGCCACGCCAAGCAAAGTCTAAAACAAAACCTGCCATGAAACCTAAAAAAATTAAAAATAAATAGCTAAATATTTTTAGTAAAAAGAATAAAATGACGTTTTAAATAACCCAATAAACTTATTTTGGGGATCAAATCTGGAAAGGTATCATTTTGCTCACATAAGATACCTACCACCTGGCCTGGGTTGAATTCTAGACTGGGTTGCTCCACGTTTACTCAAGGCACAGTTACTACTGGTGGAGCTGCTACAAAGACACAGGGTGCTCAGTTTTACTCCTACACCCATCATATCATGGGTTGTCAAACCATGCATCCAATCTGCAGCATGGCAGGGTAATGATTTACACCTGCAATTTCCAAGCAAAAAATGCAAGATTTACTTGCCCCATGATGGTTACTTCTCAACTCTTAAAATAATTTATAAAAGCACCAGCTGAGCATGAATTTCTGTACCAAAATTACCTATCAATTCATTTAAGCCTTTTCGTGTAAGCGGTAATAGAATACTGTCCTCTGAATGCAGACAATACTGCTGACCCACGCCAGGCATTGATTTGCAGTTGTTTTTCCAATGGGGTGATGGATTTGCGCTCAGCTACTCACGGTGTCTACTAGGTCCCCCTGGTGACCAACAGTACCTGAAGGCTGGAGAAGGAAGGGTTCAAAGGCACAAACTGACAGCGGGACAGAGGGTGGAACGGAAATCATGAAAAATTAACACAGGAACAGTACACATGACATGACTGAGAATAACGTTTACATTGCTGGGGTATTTGAGATCGCCACCAGACACTGTTCCCTTTCCTTTTAGAAAGCAATCACCCGTCCGACTCGCTCGGGTTTCTGAGTCCTACCTCGCATTTAAATCACGGGTGATGGAAAGACAGAACCAAGGAGCTCAGCACGAGGCACACGCCGCTTCTCGGGCGCTTGGGGAAACACTGATGTGACAAATTGCCATAATTTTCTAAAATATGGAGGAATGACACACCACCTTACCTACCCCCGTTTGAAGACCCAGGACACAGAATCGAGAACAGCCGCCCTGCGGGGCCCACCAGAGAAGGGGGAGCGCACGGGACCGGGGAGAGACAGAGGCACGTCCCGAGCCCAGACCGCCGGGCCCCGACTGCTAGGGGTGTAGGGTCGCCCCCGAGTCACGTCTCGCGGCTCCTGGGGGGCCAGCGGTGCGAGGGCGAGCCCGGCCGAGTGACCTGGGTTCCCGAGCCTGGCCGGCCGGAGCAGCGGTGGGGACGGGGCAGCGCTGCCTCGGGGGCTGCGGCGCCGGGCGCCGGGCGGCGGGGAGGGCGCGCCGCCAGGTGCGGACAGCAGGGGGCAGCGGGGTTCGGGCGGGCGCTGACCCGGGGAAGGAGGAGTGAGGCGGGCAAGTCCCGCGCGGCGAGGGGGGGCGCGCGGCGGGCTTGCCGCCGGCCTACCTGGAGGTAGTAGGGTTTCCTTAGCCAGGCGCCCGGACAGAGACTCCTCGCCATGGTAATCACACATCGCCCCGCCGCGCCGCAGTCAGAGGCGGACCCGAGCGCCGGCGGCCCGGCTCCCCGCCTTCCCCCGCCTCCCCCGCCCCCAGCCCGGCCGGGCCCGCCCACTCCTCCGCCCCCGCCGCGCGCGCGCTCCTCTCGGCTCCACTGGGGTGACGGCGGCTCGCGGCCCGAGGCCTGGCCTCCAGCTCTGCTAGCCGGGCCGTCGTGGCTGTCAGAACCGCTGCTGCCGACTCCGCCATAAAAGGGAGTCGCGCCTCGCCTTGGCCGACACAAATCCAGCTGCCTCCCCGCGCTTAAAGGGGAGGCGTGCGGAGGAGGGAGGGGGCGCCGCGGCCTCTGGGGTGTCGCTGGCTCTGCGCGGGGAGGGGCGGGGTGAGGGCGTGCGCCTCCGGGCCCGGGAGCGCCGACCTCTCCGACTGCATCCAAGTGGCCGCCGGATCCCGGCAACCCCGCTGCGCATCCCGCCAGCCTGCCCGGCGGTACTGAACCCCCTTTGGGCTCTGCTCCTTCAGTGCGGATGCGTCTGGGCCGGTTGCCGGGAAATTCAAGGGAAGCTTGGCACTCTGCTTGGGGACGGGCTGGTTCTCCCTCGCGCACAGAGGCGGGTGCGGCTCAGGGAGGGGGCGTCTGCCGCAGCCCGAAACGCCGACGGGCGCATCCCTGAGGACTGGGCTCTTCGCCGACAGGCCAGCCGATGCGGACAGGGCTACTCTGTGCTGAACTCGCCTTGACCCCCCCAAATCCAGTTTGCTTCTAAGGGCCTTAATCTATTTTTAAAATATACTTAAAAAAATTCTGACCTTTTAAATTTGTATTGTTTTCAAACAGCTTCAGAGTTTTTCTGGCTCCACCCAGGGACCCTGATTCAAAAGAAAGAAAACTATTACTGAATTACGGTCCTGGAGACCTGGGACGTGGCACAGCTCCTCAGTTAAGGCTACATAACGCAGGGTGTGGTCTTTCTTTTGACAGTGAAGTCCAAATAAGGGAAAACAGAGACACCCTAGTGGGAGAACAGCTGTTGATAGGAGTGACTCTTAGTAGAGGAAGATGTGTTTTTGCTTCTTTTCACCCCACATGCCACCTTTCATGTGATTCCAACAAAGTTTAGGTGGCCATTTAGATGGCTCTGAGAAGTGGTTTCCCCAGAAGCAAACCTTGACACACTCTCACTGCAGCTTTTACATAAGCCTTGTGCTTTACTTTTTTTGAAGAGATACTTTTTTGTCCACTCCTCACCCTTCCCCCCCACCTCCTAAGCACAGACGCAGGTTTTAAACCTGGGTAACATTTTACTGCTGGCAGATAAACCCATTTTTCATTGATTTTCAGCTTAGTTTAACAGACCAGAAAGCTAATAATGGATCCTATTGGTTTAATTCACTCTTTCATTCATTCAAAAAATAAATATTAATTGAGCACCCAGACATTGTTTTAGTTGATTTGGTTATATATATGAACAAAACAGACAACAAACAAACCCACCCTTGCAGATACTTCATTTTGCGGGTGGGGGCAACAGGAAATAAGTAATAAATGTAATAAATACAAAAATCAAATAGGATAATAAAGTTGAGGATATGAAAAAATAAAACATCAATAGAAATGAGAAAGACTATAAGTAGAGTAGGTTTGAGGAGAAAGATCAAAAGTTTATTTTTGGACATTTACATTTGAGATATTTATTAGAAATCCAAGTGGCGATTTGGGGTAGGCAGTTGTATATATAACCTGAGTTTAAGGAGAGTGGTCCAAACTAGAGATATATGAAAGATTTCAGCATTTAGATGATATTTAAAGCCAAGAGACTAGACAATAGCACCAAGGGGGTGTGTAAATGGAGAGAAGAGAACCAAGGATGAAGTCTTACAACTTCAAGGAGGGAGAAGTGAATGAGCCAGCAAAGGAGCCTGACAAGGAGCAGCCATGAAGTAGGAGAACCAAAAGTGAGTGCCTGGAAGCCAAGTGAAGGCAGTGTATCAAAGAGGAGTGATTACTCACTCCTAAGTGAATGAGAACTGAGACGACCGCTGGATTTAGTACCATGGAGGCCAATGGTAACATTTCAATGAGGCAAGGTGTTTGCGGGGGGAGAAGGGGGATTGATTGGAGTGTGTTTAAGAAAAAATGGGAGAAGAGGAATTGGAGATGGCTAACATTATAGGCAGTTATTTTGAGAAGTTCTTTTACAAAGAGGAGCCCCAAAATGAGATAGTTACTGTCAGTGAAAGTGAAGTCAAAAGTAGGTTAACAGCCCTGGTCAGGTGGCTCAGTTGGTTGGAGCATCATCCCATACACCAAAAAGCTTTGGGTTGGATTCCCAGTCAGGGCACATACCTGGTTTGTGGGTTCAATTCCTGGTTGGGGCACTTAGACAACCAATCGATGTTTCTCTCTCAGATCGATGTTTCTCTCTCCCCCTCGCTTCCTCTTGCTCTAAAAAACCAATTAAAACATATCCTCCATGAGGATTTTTTTTTTAAGCAGGTTGACAAAAAAATTGGGAGAACTCTTTGTTTCTGATGAGGATGATCTGGAAGAGAAGGGGAAATTTATGTAGGCGTCAGAAGAGAGAATTGTTGGAGAGGTATCCTTGAGAAGGAAAGAGAATTTGGAATCTAGCACACAAGTGAATGAATAGTCTGCAGACAGGAGCACGGACTGACTGTCCATGGAAACAGGCCAGCAGTTGGGCAGAAGTGGTTGTGGGAATTTGTGGGAGTTCTCTTTTGGTTATTTCCATTTTCTCAGAGACAGGAAGTAAGGTCATCAGTGGAGAAAGGAGAGGTGTGGAAGAATAATGGAGAGAAGTGAAGGTGTAAAATACTCATCTGGAAAGGTAAATGGACTATGAAAAAATATCATATGCTTGCTGAATGTCATAAAGGGCCCGCTTGAGTTGCTAGTGATAAATTTAAGTGGGACAAGTCAGTGTGATTGTGGTGTTTTTCTTTATTTGATTGATTTTAGAGAGAGAGGAAGGGAGAGAGAGAAATATCAATTTGATACTCCACTTATTTATATATTCATTGGTTGATTCTTATCTGTGACCTGACTGGTGATCAAACCCTCAACCTTGGTTTATGGTGTGACACTAACCAAGTGAGCTACCCAGCTAGGGCCTTGATTGTGCTTTTTTCAAAAACTCTAGCAATAATCAGATACCAGAGTGAAGGCTCAGAGTAGGCTTAGAATTCTATTTAATCAGGCTTTACCAAGGCAATAAGAGCAAGGAGAGAGGAGCAAGGGAGTTGAGGATGTAAGGGAGTGGTTAAAATTCACAATGGACTTTAAGATGAGGAACCAGTGGATGTGGACAGATTAAGGACAGAGAAAAGGTAGTAGTTAGTATCAATTAATTGCAAGTCCTTGTGGGGCTGAGGGACAATAGGAGTCAGAGAATAAGAGAGAATGATCTGGAAAGATAGGAAGTGTTTAATAAGGGGTCTGGATCCATTTTTTATATTTGCTGACGGCTTTCACCACTCCTCTTTTCCCTGTGCCCCACATTTGGGAAAACTGTTAAGAAAGCCTGGGTGCTCATTCCTTTGGTGCCAGTGGGAAGTTCAAACCATGTAAGACCCAAACCATGTGAGAAAACCTTCACCCCGGTCCCACCCCTACCCCAAACACCATAAAACCCGAAGGCATCTCATTTCTCTGTCCCCTCCAGCTCTATTCATACTAGTTTGGAGCCTGCCCTGCTCTTCCCGGGAAACTTCTTTATGTGAGTGACAAGCCTTTCCATACTCTGTTTGGTGCATGTGTGATATCACCAGTATTGACGTCCAAACCAAAATTTAGGTGTAGTCCATCTCGCTTCTGCAAGAGTTACCAGAACAACATGGTAATTAGAGTGGGATGCATGAGATTAAGATGAAGTCTAAGGTAGAAAGAGATAATGGCAGACAAATGGCTGCGGAGGGTGGCATATGGTACTGGAAGAGAATCAAAGTGAAGGTGTCATAAGGATTACCTATTCCATATTGGAAACAAGACTTAGGACAGGAGAGGTGCTGGAAAGGATCCCAGTAGTCCAAAGCTGAAGTTGAGAAATAAGGCAAAGTGATCTATGAGTGAGTAGGTGACTACCACAATGAGGAGAGTGACAACATCAGAGGACATGAGTTAAAAGAAGCAAATATTGGTCAGGAGGAGTAAGTAAAGAGAAAAAAGGGAGAATAGCCTGAAAGAAGCAATGAAGAGCAAGGAGGATATCTCTTTCACCTCCAAGTCCAGCGGTGTGAGGGCCCTGGGAAGGCTGCAGGGACAATATCCGTAGGGAATGAGCCTGGTTTGCTTTAGGACAAAAAGTGAAGGAAATATTCAGAGGAGAGATGGAGGATACAGAAGGTTTTGCTTATGATGGCTTGTGGATTCCAGAGGACACAGTGGAAGAGTCTTAGAAATTGGGTAGTGGTGGGAAAGGGTTCAAAATAGGTGATATGAAGAGCCTTGAGTGGGTCAGTGGGTGGGAGATGAAGGGTGTCTGGGATTTCTTGCGGTAAGGGCTATAAACGGATAATAAGGACAAAGTTTCAGTCAAATGAGAAGAAATGATTGTTCAGTTTCCATTTAGAGTCAACAAAGATTAAATGTAGTTAAAATTTTCTTATTCAAAAGGGGAAAATTCATTTAGATCATTTTCATTTCAAATTTGAGTTGTTTCCCTTGTTATCACATGTCCCAGGAGCCTGAGAGAGAAAGCTGGGGCTCAGACAGCCCCCCAGGGTCCAGGCTGGGAACCTCATTGTAGGTGGACTGGCACTTTTGGTTTTAAATCCACCAAGTGTATGAGTCCCGAGAAGGATCCCAAGCATGTTGGCCTGTGGCAAAGTTAAGTAGGACACATTCTACCTCTTGATGTGGCCCTTCTTTTCACTCTTGTTGCAGTGGCCCTGCGAATTCTTGATGTCATACACTGGACCTGCTATACAAACATCCAGATTTACCTGGCACCCATTCTTATGAAGTTTAAAAGTTTCTGTTTTTCTAAGTAAAAGTCAGCTAATCCAAAATTAATCCATGTGGTTGTGTTCAGAGGTACTAATTTGTGGCCTCTTAGTTGCCATGTGTAATGTAACTTTGTCCTTCTAGAGACAAAGGAGTAACTCCATTGGTTTAAAATATATGAAATCAAGATCAGTGGTCTTCAAACTTTTTGTTTACACACTACTAAAAGAATTTTGGAAAATACATGTATCCCTGCCCCATTTTTATAACGACATCCAAGTTTTTTCTCACAAAATTAAATAATTGTAAAGGAAGTCATTTCCAGTGTTCTGTTGTAAATATTGGCATTTAAAAATAAAATGGTCTCTCAAATCTTAAGTGTGGAATATAAATGCCATGGTGATTTGATACCATTTAAAGAGTAAGTGAAAAAGTATTTCTTTAGCTATTAAATATGTAACATTGTTCCCTTTTCTTCTTAAACTTTTAAAAAATATTTTTCATTTTTCAATTACAATTAATGTACAATATTATATTAGTTTCAGATGTACAACCTCGTGATCACACATTTATTTACCCTGTGAAGTAATTACCTCAATAAATCCAGCACCCATCTCACACCATATATAGTTACTACAATATTACTGACTATATTCCCTGTGCTGTACTTTACATCTTCATGAGTATTTTGTAACTACTTTCTTCTTGAACTTTTGTAATTCCACTTCCCTTATACAATTTTATTCTTTTACATATATTTTATGCATTTTAAACTACTATTCAACTTTCACACTCTCTGCAATAAAAATAAACTGACTTTTTTTTTTACCGTCACTGCATTTTTTATAATGTTTTTATTCAAAATTAGCTATTCAAAGTGATTTAACCTTTACAGAATAATCAAATTTCAGTTTATGCTGCAGGTTTCTTTTATTTTGTGGTGGGTTTCTTTTTTGTGGGCTTTCTCTCAGCTGCTGGTACCTGCAGCCTTTTTTTTTTTTTTTTTAACCACCAAAGGCTTCTTCTGCTTCCTAACAATAACCCTCTTTCTTACTTCCCTACCACAGGCTTCTTGCCTGGAACCCTCTTCTCATCTGATTTGGCTTCTAGCGCGGCTGCTGCTTTTTCCACCGGGAGCTTGTGGTTCTTG
Source organism: Plecotus auritus (assembly GCF_963455305.1). NCBI lineage: Eukaryota > Metazoa > Chordata > Mammalia > Chiroptera > Vespertilionidae > Plecotus > Plecotus auritus. The sequence goes on from NC_137771.1 coordinate 73,569,646, forward strand.
GTCTGCTGAAGAATGGTGTTCCAGCTCATAGTCTTTGCATATGGATTTAGCGTCAACATGATTCTCAGGGTTTTCAGTGGATTCTCCTTCAGGACTCTGCAATGCATCTTCTTGTGTGGTGCTTGGAGGGCTGTTTGGATTTCTGGACTTTTCAAAATGCTGCTAAGGTATGTACTGAGCATCTTGTGCATGGGAAAGTTGTAGTTACTCTTGAGGGAGGCAGCTTTATGTCAGGTGCCATACAGATCATCTACTTACAGGAAGCATTTTCAGTTTAAATGCAGAAACAGCCCACATGCACACCAAGAGCAAGTTTCAAAATGTTCAGTTTGCTTACATTAAGCAGGTAATTCCAGGGATGTTTCTGAAGGCTTTGATGATACCGTTGTCCTCAGTATAGATGATGCAATATCCTCTATACTAGATATAATAACAGTTTCTCATTTTGCCCTTATTAGTTATCATTTGCTGAGAGGCATAGAGCTTTTTTTTATATCATTCCAGGCCTTAACTTTCTTAGGGAGCAAAACAGCCTCCTTGGTCTTCTTGTAGTCTTCAACTTTATCTTCAACCACCAAAGAAGTTCAGGAACTTCCTCAGTATGATGACCTTTAGACATGAGCAGTGCTGGTAAGGCCGAGATAGCTAGGGTAGAGCAGATGGCATATCTCTCCTGTGTTTTATTCACTCTAAAGTTGCCAACAGTGCCAGGTTTGGGTTGTGCAAACATGCAACCCCTCTCGTAAAAGTACCCTGGCCAGAACAATGAATCCCACCACCTTGAACTCTGGGAATCTGAGCCACAGCTCTGCCAGTACCCCAAGGCTGGCAGGTTTGATGACCTGCCAATTCACTGTCAGCATAGGGCTGTCTATTTTTTTTTTTCCTCAGGTTGGTGTACAAAGTTCATATTGGCAAAGGGACATTTTTGCCAGGTGATTCCCCCTTTTTGGGGCGCACAGATATCAATGGATGAGCACACGCCATGACGAGGAGAGGAAAAGGCCACACTATGGTGTGTACTCTCCATTGATACATAAATTGACATTTTAATGCCTTTTACTTTTATTTTTAAATTTTAACTTTTGAATATGTAATACTCTCACTTGGTTCAAAAAAATAAAACTAAATAAAAAGTACACATTGAGAAGTCTTATTCCCATACTCATGCCCTTCTATCTTGTCCCTGCTTTGCATAGATAATTACTTCTGTTAAATTTTAATGCCTTTTTCTAGTGCCAGTGTTCCTTTATATATATAAATAAAAGCAAAATTGAATATGTATTTTTAAATTGGATATATGTATTTTATCCCCCTTTCCTTATATTAAAAAAAATGTATTGTTACATTTTTTTAAAAAACGACAGAATGACAATTTACTAATTAGATTAATGAAAATGTGCTAATTAGACCAATATCAAATCACACTCCTGGTAAGACCCCTTCCTTTCCCTTTCCCTTGATAGTGGGGTTGGATCACAGAATCACCTCACATTCTTCAAGGACATGTCAGAAACCCATGGTGCTTTTTGTTCTTTGAGTTCAGTACCAATGAAAGCAGAGATTGCAAATGGTAGCCCTCGGCAGACATGTTTTGTTTGACCCAACATTTACAGTTTGGGACATTTTACATAAAGGTCAAGATTTCTAACTTTTTTGAAAATAAAATGATCAGCTAACCAAGCCTTTCAGTCACTCAACAGCAGTGAGCGGGCACTGAGCACCACATCCTCCTCTCTGTGGGACCTGTGCTCTGCAGTTCACTACAGTCTCCCTTTCTCCCTAATTTTCCTGCTCCAACCCCCAGAGCTTAATTATCTTTCCAGGTTGATCCCTGTAGGCATTTGACTTTGTGACCTCTGGGTTAACCTCATAGTGAGTGATTTGGGAAAGTAGGCTCAATCAGAGACTTCTTTGAAGGTTTAAAATGGGAAGCAAGAAATGGGCTAGTGTAGAGAATAAAAAAGAGGAAATTAGGCTCTGGATTAATGATTCAGTTAAAAAGAACCCATATTTTACATGAAATTTCCCCCAAACAAAATAGACAAATAAATTTTACACTGTTCAGCCTACACTCACTAGATGGGATAGAGTGTTATTGGTAAGGCAAGGTGATAACTGAATTTGCACCGCAGGAAAAATGAAGTGTGTTGTAAGTCATGAGAATGTAGACTAAAATGAGAGACAGGGCTCTCTTTTATCTCCTATTAAAAGGCAAGTTGGATATTGAATAAAAAACTATAATGGTTTCCTGATTTTTCACTAACACAACCACCAAACGTGAATCTATTGTATACAAAATGTTATAAAATGATGTTAAGAGTGTAGAAAACAAGAAACACAATGTGAGGTATTTCCCATGCTGCACCGCGGCCTCCTCTTTCTCTTCTGGCCCCTGGTGCTTCCGGAGCCGTGGGCTTCTGTGCAGAGATGGCCAAGTCCAAGAACCACACCACGCACAACCAGTCCCGAAAATGGCACAGAAATGGCATCAAGAAACCCCGGTCACAAAGATACGAACCTCTTAAGGGGGTAGACCCCAAGTTCCTAAGGAACATGCGCTTTGCCAAGAAGCACAACAAGAGGGGCCTGAAGAAGATGCAGGCCAACAACGCCAAGGCCATGAGCGCACGCGCTGAGGCCATCAAGGCCCTGGTCAAGCCCAAGGAGCCCAGGCCCAATATCCCAAAGGGCTGCAGCCGCAAACTCAGTCGACTTGCCTACATCGCTCACCCCAAGCTTGGGAAACGTGCTCGTGCCCGCATTGCCAAGGGGCTCAGGCTCTGCCGGCCAAAGGCCAAGGCCAAGGCGGAAACCAAGCCCCAGGCTGCAGGTACAGCTGCAGCTCAGGCTCCCAAAGCGGCTCAGGCTCCTGCTCCCAAAGGTGCCCAGGCCCCCACGAAGGCTCCACAATAGAGGCCTCTGTCTGCCGACGTGAGGACGAGGACGGAAGGACTGGTGGGCACTGGTGCCATCCTGTGCTGTTTGTACAGATAAACCTGCCGCAGGAAAAAAGAAAAAAAAAAAAAGAAACATAATATGAAGTAGGGCAGGTATTTTCTGTATCTGGTTTTAATATAGAATTATTCAGAATAAAGAGAATGATTAGAATTCTAAGTCATTGTTATGTCCCTAATGCCTACTCTATCATCTGGTAAATAGAAGGTAATACACAAACATTTGTTGAAAGAGTAAATGAACGAATAAATGAGGCTGAAAAGTAAAAACAAAAAATAGATTTTAACAATGTTTTTTTAAACTTGAAAAGAATATTCAAAATCTGAAATGGTATCATAAATGATAATCTTTTTTTAATTTTATTTTTATTGATTTCAGAGAAGGGAGAGATAGAAACATCAATGATGAGACAGAATAATTGATCGGCTGCCTCCTGCACACCCCACAGTAAGGATCAAGCCCCCAATCCGGGCATGAGCCCTGATGAGGAATCAAACTGTGACCTCCTGGTTCATAGGTTGACGCTCAACCACTGAGCCACACCAGCTAGGCATAAATGATAATCTTTATTCCATTACTTATTCTTACCGATACTGAAGAAATATTGGTTTTTACTTATTTATTTGGTTGGTTGGTTTTTGTGGAATAGTTCCTTAAGGAAAGGAACAACCTATAATAATTTGGTGCTAGAATTTTGTCTGACTCGAGGCATTCTATCTAACTAAAGAGTAATATGCAAATTGACCATCACTCCAACACATAAGATGGCTGCCCCCATGTGGTCAAAGATCCTGCCCCCATGTGGACACAAGATGGCCACCACAAGATGGCCAGCAGGGGAGGGTAGTTAGGGGTAACCAGGCCAGCAGAGGAGGGAAGTTGGGGGGGACCCAGGCCTGCAGGGGAGGGCAGTTAGGGGTGACCAGGCCTGCAGGGGAGGGCAGTTAGGAGCAATCAGGCTGGCAGGGGAGCAGTTAGGCATCAATCAGGCTGGCAGGGGAGTGGTTAGGGGTGATCAGGCTGGCAGGCAGAAGCGGTTAGGGGCAATCAGGAAGGCAGGCAGGCGAGCAGTTGGGAGCCAGCAGTCCTGGATTGTGAGAGGGATGTCCAACTGCCCGTTTAGGCCCAATCCTACTGAGATCAGGCCTAAATGGGCAGTCGGACATCCCTCGAGGGGTCCCAGATTGGAGAGGGTGCAGGCTGGGCTGAGGGACACACACCCCCATGCACAAATTTCATGCACCGGGCCTCTAGTTACACTATAATTCTGGAAATTGAAATTCTGTTTAATGAAAATGTTGCACTTAAAGCCTTATATTGAAAATTCACAATGACCGTAGCAAGAGTGTTAGAAATGATCTTATAAAACCTGCCAGTGGGAGTTATTGAAGGAATTACCTTATTATGGTGGGTTATGAACAGTGGGACATGGAAGTGTCTGAGAATATTTTCAGCCTCTGGCAATAGTCTCTGGGCTTTTTATAGACAAACTGTCAGTATCATAATATTCAAACAGCATCTACAATATGGTTTCACTACTCTGTTATTTCTGAATAGAAGGCTATGCCATGCTCTCTATCAAAGGGGACAATTGCGTAGAGATATCATACAGCATAGAACTACCTGATAGCACTTCCACAGCACTGCTCACTGGGTGATTTATGGTGTTTTCTTCCTTCTGAAGACCAGCCCTAAATGTTTCCCAATTCTCTTAAGAACAGGAATAACCATCTAAACGCAGGAAGCATCCGATTCTCTCAGATGACAGCAGGGATCTTCGAGAACCCAGATGTTTCCTTACTGATTACTCCAAGTAAAATCCAGTTAGAACTAAATGATTCAGAAAATGTAGTAAGGGTTCCAACCTTCTTATGGAGCATATTCCTTATCTTTCCTGAGGTTTGTTTTTTTTTCCTTTTTTCTTTTCTCTTTTTCAGTGTTTTTTGTTTGTTTTCATGTAATGATTAGGAGCTATCCAGAGACAGCATCTGTTTGTCTGATTCTGCCACTTTCTAGCTCTGTGACCTTGGAAAAGTTAGTTAAAATCTCTATGCCTCGCCCTAACCGGTTTGGCTCAGTGGATAGAGCGTCGGCCTGCGGACTGAAGGGTCCCGGGTTCGATTCTGGTCAAGGGCATGTACCTTGGTTGCGGGCACATCCCCAGTAGGAGGTGTGCAGGAGGCAGCTGATCGATGTTCCTCTCTCATCGATGTTTCTAACTCTCTATCCCTCTCTCTTCCTCTCTGTAAAATATCAATAAAAATATATTTAAAAAAAAAAAATCTCTATGCCGCAGTTTCCTCTTTAGTAACAGGTTGATGAACCTGTGTGTGGAGTAAATGAGTATATATTTTATAAAGTTTTTAGCATAATGCCTAGCACAGAGTAGTCACTATCCACACACAGATGTGTAAAATATCATCCTAGAAGGCACGTACGATGATTTTTTTAAAAGACAATGTGTGTGTTTTTTAATTCAAAAGTGTAATTGGATGAGCAGATTGGTTTACAACCATGCTTATGAAATTTGTTATTGAACAAATTCATGGGGAGCCATCTTCAACAAACCTTCCCCAAATGCTTTAGGTAAAAACTCATTTTTGCCCTGGCTGGGTGGCTCAGTTGGTTGGAGTGTCGTCTCATACACCGAAAGATAGAGGGTTTGATTCCCAGTCAGGGCACATGCCCAGATTGTGGGTTCAATCCCCGGTTGGGGTATAGCTGAGACTACGGGAGGCAGCTGATCAATATTTCTCTCTATATATATTTTAAAATCAATTAAAAAACCCTTATTTTTTAGTATTAGGGGAATGAGCTTTTCCACACAAATGTGTTTTCTTAGTAAACAATACTAGTTTCTTTAAGTACCAACTCGTGTAAAACTTGACCATTATTGCACTAATAGAGATCTTTTTGAGCTATGTCACCTATATTCCTGTCTTATTAAACAGAATATAGTGAACATAGTTTAACAATTTCTTGCTGCTATAGGATCATACAAGCCAGAATCATATATCTGGCACTCAGGAATAGGTTGGGTAAGGCCTGCTAATACCAGAGAAGGGAAGAGAACCAGTCTTGAATATAGCCACTGGGATAGGATTGGAGCTTAAGAATACTGACATGCCAACAGATATTTATTCAAACTATTTCAAAATATCAGGCCATAGTTCATGAAAGCGATTGTCAATACGGGGCCCAAGGCAGCGATGTACCTTGAGTCAAGTAGGCACAAAGTCAAGTCGCTCACAGGGAGATAGTACTCTGGGATTCAGATAAGCAAGTAAGTCGAAAGTGGTTACTGGAAGGTCTGGCCAAAGATTGTCAGTGTCTATAACCACCATCTGTGTGAAGGGCAGGGCTCTAAACCTATAGGTGATCTACTGTGCTAGACAGGCAATTGGAAGATAAATTTTGGAATAGGGACAAAGACCCAGGTCTAATTATCAGAACAAGAAGACATGGAGAGAGTTTAGAATATTATCAAAGTAAAAACAGTGTCAAGGATGACTTGACCATAGATCACAGGCTGTGGGGTTAAAATTGTTTAAAAGTCTTTCTCAGGTGAGAAGAGGTTGAGGAATTTGCCAAAGGTCATGCTGGAAAGCTGTACAACCAGAATTTTATCACAGGCTATCTGACTCCCCACATATTTCTGCTGCTTTGCTCCATTCGGCTTAAAATAAAACAAAGATTATATAAGTATAGCTGAGAATAAATCTTTACACCAGTTATCTATTATCCTAATGGAGAAAAAAAAAAGCCCCAGTGAATATGCCTCTTTTCTTAGAATATTAAGCCTCAGAAGAATAAAAGAAGTCAGAGAATCAGAAAGAAACATTATTGTCTTTTTCAAACCTAAAAAACATATCTTGGTAAGTGCTGCAGTTGCTAAAGAAGTGCATGGATTTGCAAAACCCAGTTGTTCTCTACACTGTGTTTTAGGTGGTGGATTTGCTGCTTCACCGCCACCCAACCGCATGTGGAAAAAAGAATTCAAGTGTCCTAGTCGCCCTCATTTCCTTTAGGTTTGCCTTATTAGAGAAGCTAATGAGGAAGAAATGAAGAAGCCAAAAGCTAAGTAGGAAGAAACTAAAGAAGAGTTGATTATTTGAAAAAAAGTGTTGAAGAACTGTGTAATGGAATCCAATGATCTCCATGACTGTGCCCAGTGCATTTGCAGAGACTTGAAGCTATGGTGCAGTTTGAATTTGGATTAACAATATGAAGGCATATTGGAACATTTACATACTATTCTGGAAAATATAGAAATGACTGGATTTGTCTTTCTAATTTCAAACAAAATTACAACTATACAATCCTGGAGTCACATAATTCGCAATTTTTTAAGGGACAAGAGTGTTATATATTTATTTATATGAAAAATATATTGTCGATAGGGAACAGCTGGCTGTATGTATGCCTTAAGAATGAACTGTTCTAAAAAAAAAAGTGGACTCTCTTCAATTCCTATAACCTTTCAAAAAAGAGCCAGTGTATTCCTATGAAATGGCACAATTCAATTAGATTAATTAAACACTAGTTTCAAACTTGGGACACTAAAAATAAATTCTCATAAGTGTTTGTGAATGTTAAAATATTTCACCTATTTAAAAAAAAATCTAAATTTACATGTTAAAAATTTGGTGATAAGCTAAAAACACACGTCAAAGGAACAAAATGTTCTTTATATGAAAAGTAGAAATTAAGAATTAATGATCTAACAAAGTTCTTACTTTAAATTCTTCCTAGATAATTATTTTATTACTCGCATTACCAACAATAAAGTTTCTATTTGAATTCAGATCTTTTAAACTGTATGGCCTCTGTTTTTGCCTTCCTGAGAGTCACACCTAAAGAAGGCTAAGCAAACCCTCCCCTTTAATCTGCATTTCCTCTTTCCAAAAGAATATTTCTTCTTGATTTGCTCCACCTTAACTCTAAAAATGTCAGTTCTGGGATTGTGAACAATGGTGGTGATTTGCAAAAATAGGTTTAAAAAAAAATCAAACAGGTAGAGGAAGTTGGCAGTGGGTGTCTGCTAGGCAGCGGGCCATCAAGCATAGAGAAACAGGAGCCTAGATGTACACAAGAACCAAAGGACAGGAAAGATCAGTGATTCAGAAACCAAAGGCAGGCAGAATTTAAAGTGTGCCAGAAACTAGGCAAACAGCAACCAAGTTGACCAGAAATTCCAAAGAAATGCTTTAAGAGACCAGGAACGCAAAAAGCCAGGCAGGTGGTTAGGTACCCAATGAGCAAAAGGGGGTCAGGAGGTGAGAACATGACCTCTGCAAGAGGTCTGGACAGCAGAAGTCAAGCACTGAGGCAAAGAAGTCTGCAAAGAAACCTTGATTTGCAGGCCAACTGGCATCCAGCTTGGGACTGTCAGGAGAATTAGAAAAAAGGAAACCGTAGTTGCCCAGGGAATATGGAGTTGGGCCAACCAGAGCAGGTCCTCCCCTTTCCTTCTGTTAACAAAAGATTTGACTCCATGACTAGATTGCTTGCTAATTTCTCCACTTTGGAGCACTTTTACCCAAATAAAAGTTCACAGCACTCTGTGGCTCTCTCCCTGGGTATGTGGAGTTCTTAACAGGTTCCCACCAATGCTACACTGATTCAACTTGGCAAGAGACTTACAGCAACTCAGGACAAGTTGAGAACTGAAAATAGATCCTGCCCATTGACTCAGAAAGATTGGAGAGCTTGCTTCTTAATAATCACAGAGCAAATCAGAACTTGCTGTCTCTGGGACAGTGGTCGGCAAACTCATTAGTCAACAGAGCCAAATATCAACAGTACAACGATTGAAATTTCTTTTGAGAGCCAAATTTTTTAAACTTAAACTTCTTCAAACACCACTTCTTCAAAATAGACTCGCCCAGGCCGTGGTATTTTGTGGAAGAGCCACACTCAAGGGGCCAAAGAGCTGCATGTGGCTCGCGAGCCGCAGTTTGCCGACCACTGCTCTGGGACATCTTATTGCATCCCAATGTGGCTCTGATTTTGTTCCAAAGGTGGTTTTCTTACTAAAACAGAACTGTTGACAGCTGTTACTGTGTTATATTCTCCCTTTTTATAGAAAGCCAACAAAATTCTACAGATATGAAAGTCTGGTGACATTTCACTTCTCTTTATAAAGTACAGGTCTCTCAGAACCCACCCCCTGTCAAGGCCATCTGTGGAAACAATATTATATCTCTTTAAGCAGAAGGATATATTTGTTTCACTTCCTTCTTTTAAGGTGGGGACCATCTCATGCAGTTACTTTGATAAATAAATGACTTTCTGCTCATGCCTTACCTGACTGGGTTGATAGCATGTGAAAAGAAACAAGTAATCTTTTCTGTCAAAGAAGGGAGTTTAGGCAACTGCCATTTTGAAACGGCAAAGGTCAACACCTCCCTTTTTCCTTTAAATTAGCCAATCTTGAAAGAGTGTGATCCTAAGCTCTGACCAATCAAGAGTGAGGGACAGATGATGTGCATCAAGTATAAAAGCCCCAGTGGACCGCCCACTCAGTGTGCGTGCTGCCAGACCCTGTGCGGACAACCTCCTGCAGGAGTAAAGATATTTGCCTTGCTGTCTGGCTCCTGAGTATCCTTTGTGTTCTACCAGGACCCCTGATTTTGTGGGGGAAGGGGGCTCACCTTATTTCTAACATAACAGAAGATGAGGGCATTTTCTTAGAAGATAAGATTTCTTTTACACTGGGTTCATGGAATGAGAACTGATAGATGCAAGTTTTCCATGCCCTCCTCCTCTTCACAGTCACTACAAGGTCTGACAGGCAATTCTGGGCCACATTCAGTTTTGTTGAGACCCCTATGGTGAGGTTGTTTATATGGCTTTGGATCAGACTACCTGAATTTGAATCCCAGCTCTGTAATTTTCCAGCTCTATGGCCTTGAGTAAGTTACCTAATTTCTCTGGCCCCTAGTTTCTTCATCTCTGAAAAAAAAAAAAAAAATGATCCTTAAGTCACAGGCTTGTTATGTGGATTAAATATATCTGAAAGTGATTTGCATATTGTAAGTTTCCTGTGGATGTTAATAAAACTTTTAAGTAAAAGTCCGATACCTGAAAGAGATGGGGCAGACATCAGTCCCTCTAGGTTACCCATCACAAGAATATTTATATCTGAGACTTTTTTTCATGGTGCATAATTTGATTTTCAAAAAAGAAACCCAAAATTCCCCAAGAGCCCCTTTTCTATAGATGGCTTTCTCTTGAGTAAATAGAAATTTTCAGTGTGCTGGTCCCTAGAGAAAGTTTAGCTTAAATCCCCTTGTAACTTCAATGGTAATTCCGTAGATACTTCAGCATCACCATGTACTTAGAGATCAGAGTGTTACACCCAAGAAAACAGGCTTGTAAAGGTTGGATCATTTATCATAGCTCACGTGATTAGTCATTATTTAAAACAGTTCAATGATTTAGTGGCGTTCCACCTGTCTATTGCTGTTGCCTCAGCTGGCACCACTGTCCCCCAAATGTCTGCATTAGCCAAGGCTCTTCTTTAGGTTCCTCCACTGTGTTGTATTCCCTACTACTAAATGGATTTTGTGGTAACTTTCCGTTAATCACTTCCCCAAATGCTTCTTGCCTCTCCCTTTCCCCCAACCCGCCCCCACACTTTTGTTTATCCTGCAGATCTCAATTCAAAGACATCTTCCCTGACTTTCAAACAAGTTCTATTCCACATCATATGCTCCCAGAACCTATTTATGACCTGTAATTACATTCTTGGAATTATTTGATTAATGTCTTTCTTCACTTCTATATTATAAAATCTATGAAGGCATAGGCCATGTCTAGTTTACCATTGTATCCACAGAACCTAACTGCATGCCTGGTGCATAGTAAGCTAGTAATAAATATTTAAATAAATGAATTGATTAACTGGGCCTAGAGTTCAAGCCTTTTAAAAAAATTTATTGAATTTATTGGGGTGATATTAGTTAACAAAATTATGTAGGTTTCAAGTGTACAATTCTATAATATATCTTCTGTATATTGTATTGTGTGTTCACCACCCAAAGTCAAATCTCCTTACATCACTATTATCCCCCTTTACCTCTTCAACCTTCCCCCACCCCCTTTCCTCTGGTAATCCCCATACTGTTGTCTATGTCTATAACGTTGGGTTTGATTGGGGGTTTTTTGCTTAATCCCTCCACCTTTTTCACCTAGCCCTCTAACTTCCCTCCCCTTGATAACTGTCAGTCTGTTCTCTGTATCTATGAGTCTGTTTCTATTTTGTTTGTTTATTTTGTTCATTAAATCCCACATATGAGTGAAATCATATGGTATTTGTCTTTCTCTGATAGGCTTATTTCACTTAGCATAATATAGAGTTCCAGTCTTAGGACTTTTTTTTTCACTAACCAAAGATACAATAGTTTGAACTAGATAATGTTGACTTCACAGAGGTCTGCAACTCTCATGGTCACTCTAGAATTGTGACAACAGAGCTCACTGTTGAGGACACTGGTGTTAGTATGGTACAATCAGAAACCTTGTAGAACACTTCGGAATCTTGGTTTGAATCATATGAAGTTTAGCAAATTTTATGCTCCAAAGATAAAGTGGATCCCTTAGTACCTTTCATTTAAAAAAAGAGATTTGCGATCATTTATACAAGTACATAAAATATAACAATAAAAATGTACTAGTATAGCCCTAACTGGTTTGGCTCAGTGGATAGAGTGTTGGCCTGTGGACTGAAAGGTCCCAGGTTCGATTCTGGTCAAGGGCATGTACCTGGTTGTGGGCACATCCCCAGTAGGAGGTGTGCAGGAGGCAGCTGATTGATGTTTCTCTCTCATCGATGTTTCTAACTCTCTATCTCTCTCCCTTCCTCTCTGTAAAAAATCAATAAAATATATATTTTTAAAATGTACTAGTATAAATGAGGAAAGGGGGAAAGGAAAAGTAAAAAAGTGGAAAAATATAATACCTAGGCATAAAAAATAATATAACTAGAGGCCCGGTACATAGAGTCATGCACACTGAAAGGAAATTAATTAGAAGAATTATTTTAGAGGCCGGGAGGGATGCGGGAGATTGGCTCCAGGCCGTGTACAGCCCATCTCTCCCAGTCCCAATCAGCCAGACCCCAGCAGCAAGCTAACCTACCAGTAGGAGCGTCTGCCCCCTGGTGGCCAGTGCGCGTCATAGCGACTGATCAAACAGTCGAACCAACAGTCGGACACTTAGGATGTAATCCTATATAATAAAAGCCTAATATGCAAATTGTCCCCTCAACCAGGAGTTCAACCAGGGGATGGGGCTGGCTGGCCAACCTCCCGCATCCCCTCCCCACCCCCAGCCGGCCCGGCGCCATCAGGGCAGGCTGGCTGGATCCCACTGGGCCTCTAGTATAATATAATATAATATAATATAATATAATATAATATAATATAATATAATATAATATAATATAATTAATATAATATAATATGTAAGCACTAAAAGTTCATCCATGAACTTCTATATAGGCACTGAGAAGCACAAAAATTTGGCTCAGCCCTAGCTGGTTTGGCTCAGTGGATAGAGTGTTGGCCTGTGGACTGAAGGGTCCTGGGTTTGATTCCAGTCAAGGGCACATGCCTGGGTTGCGGGCTCGACCCCTGTAGGGGACGTGCAGGAGGCAGCGGATCAATGATTCTCTCTCATCATTGATGTTTCTATTTCTTTCTCCCTCTCCCTTCCTCTCTGAAATCAATAAAAATATAATTTTAAAAATTTTTGGCTCAAAGTTTCAATTAGATAAAAAGGACCAGATCTTCACGAAGAAACATAGCATTTCATATATTGTTGTGACATATAGGTAATGTTCTCAATAACAATCCTACAGTATATACCATGGTAATTGTAATGTGGCTATTTCTTAAAGCATCTCTCAGTGTAGGCCCAAGGAAAAATGCCAAAATGTAGGTTAGAAAAGGGCCAGGTCATGAGGGAGAGGGATGTTGAGACAATGTAGCCCAAAAAACCTCTCCAAGGACAGGATCTACTCTAAAACGGACAAAATTGAACATGAGTAAAAAATGGGTCCATTCCCATTAGGCAGTTCTTCCTGAACATATTTTTGTTTGTTTGTTTGTTTGTTTGATTTGCTTTCTATTTTTTGTGCTTAAGGTTACATAGCATTTCATTGAATAGCCATGCATAATATCAACTAAAACTCTAAAGGAGATGTGTGGTTTTGTTGTTGTTTTTTAAATTCCTGAACATGGTTTTACAACTAAACTTTTGCTAGTAATTCAACACCAGATAATTCAAGGTTATACTTTTTGGAAGAATCTGAAGTGTAGAAGTTGCATGGTATAATTAAGGATGATCAATTTAAGATACCCTTTATGAAAGGAAAGTACCTAACCAGTATGCATACCTAAATAGAGAGCCACCAACTTTTACCTGGAGGTGGACTGGAAAACACAGGGTCAAGATGTTCTTCAGATTTGGGGGGAGGAGAGGGGTTTACGTTTCAACACACACAGTAGTCATGCAGCATGAATTCTCAGCAGGAAATAGAATTTTAATTACAAAAGAAATAAACATGTAAAATATTCAAGCCACACAGAAAGCCTTCCTACCCCCATCTTCTTTATTCTTGCCGCCCCTGGGTAACCACCAGAGATGGGTGGTTTCTTGTGTCTCCTTCCAGACCTTTGTCTATGCACAACCTTAAGGAAATCTCCTGGAGGAAGTGGGTAGCAGGGATATGGGGTGGAGGCAGGGAACCTGATGCCCCTAACACCATTAGATAATGACTTTTTTTCCATGGAGAGCAGATGAGATGAACAGACTATAATTATAGTCTTTATTATTTTTTTGTTAATCCTCACCCAAGAATATTTTTCCATTGATTTTTAGAGAGAGTGGAGGGGGAGAGACAAAGAGAGAAAGAAGCATCAATGTGAGAGAGAAACATGGATTGGTTGCCTCCTGCACAGGGATCAAGTCTGCAACTGAGGCAAGTGCCCTTGACTGGAATCAAAGCCAGGAACCTTCAGTCTGCGGGCCAATGTTCTATCCCCTGAGCCAAACTGGCTAGGCCAATCTATTGTTCATTTTTTAAAAAAATATTTTTACTGACTTCAGAGAGGGAGAGAGAGGGAGAGAGAGATAGAAAGAAACATCAATGATGAGAGAGAGAATCATTGATTGGCTGCCTTCTGCATGCCCCACACTGGAGATCAAGCCCACAACCCGGGCATATGCCCTGAATGGGAATCGAACCGTAACTTGCTGGTTCATAGGTCAATGCTCAACCACTGAGACATGACGACTGGGCAGGTCTATTATTCTTTCTTTCTTTCTTTTTTAGAATAAACACCTTTATTAAAAAATATGGAACACTTCACAAATTTGCATGTCATCCTTGCGCAGGGACCATGCTAATCTCTGGATCGTTCCAATTTTAGTATATGTGCTGCCGAAGCGAGCACAGGTCTATTATTTTTAAGCAAGGTACACCAAGATCTGTGTGCTCATTCCAGGAAGATAGAACTCTTAACTGCAATAAAGGAGAATTTATGGAGCATCCATAAATACCCTGCTTTAAGTGTCTTTGTATAAAAGCAATGCTACAAAAGACCAGGGAGAAGAAACTTGTCTATCCCTCTGTGTCTCAAGTAAAAGACCAAGGTTGGCTATTATTATCGGGTCACAATTCGTGCTCTGAGGAAATTAATAGAAAGCATCAGAACATTTTCCCCACTTTGGAACTTTTGCTTACTTGGTTTGGCAAATGTTCAACAGAGGGAGAGAATGTCCCTCCTGTTGTTGATGCTCATTGCTTAGAGAGCAGAGCTCACTCTGGGGCCCAATCCTTTTCAGATCATTGAGCAAGATCCCCTCTGGCAGACAGGCAGGGGTAGTTTGGTTGATATTAGAACAATGGCTGCAAAACAACACACACACACACACACACACACACACACACACACACACACACACACACCTTGGGCTGCAATTAAACAAAACAAACCTCTTTTACAAGTCTTTATCTGGGTATCCTTTGATTTTTGTCTCATTGTGATGTTTTAAAAAGTGAAAACAAGGTCCTAGACAGAGAGCTAAGGAATCCCAAATTTTGACAGGTTCTATATATTTGAATTTTTTAAATAAATGAGATTGTATCTTATATACTGTTCTGTAATTTGCTCTTTCCATTTAATAGTATATCCCCTACATGCTACCACCTAAATTCATCCTATCTATACTAATAAAAGGGTAATATGCTAATTAGACTGGGTCAACCGGCCAACTTCCGAACGTCCAGCTTCCTTCCGAACAAAGCCATGGTGGTGGGGGCCAAAGCAGAGGCAGAGGCAGTTAGGGGCAAAATAAGGCTGGCAGGGGACAGCAATTGGGGGCGAGATCAGGCTGGCAGGGGAGGGCAATTGAGGGCGAGATCAGGCCAGCAGGGGAGGGCACTTGGGGGCAAACTGGCCTGCAGGGGAGGGCAGTTGGGGGCGACCAGGCCTGCAGGGGAGTGTAGGGAGCGGTTATAGGGTTAAGCCTCGGACTGATCTGCTGGCAAAACCGCAAATAAGTCCCAGCTTAGAGGGCACAGCCCTCTTAGCATAATTAACCTTGATCTTGTGACTGCTCCCTAGATCTTTCCTGGGTAGCTAATGGGCTGTGGGAGGTGCAGCAAGTGCTGCCAAAACAAGTGAAACTCACAAGAACAGTGTAACTATGGTGACCACTACCTTGTTTACCTCTGACTATAAAATAAATTGCCGTCTGAATCTGTTCTGTGGCCTCAGCCAGGCACAGAAGATCCACCTAGACCCAGCTTATTTTCTTTGTCTAACTTTTCTTCATCCTTCGCCGTCCCTCCTCAGGCTCACCGAACCCTTGGCTGTGCTGGCGCGGCACAGGGGAGGGCCATTGGGGGCGACGAGGCCGGCAGGGGAGGGCAGGAGGGGGCAACCAGGCTGGCAGGGGAGGGCAGTTGGGGGCAATCAGACCGGCAGGGGAGCAGTTAAGGGGTGATCAGGCTGGCAGGCAGAAGTGGTTAGGGGCAATCAGGCAGGCAGGCAGGCAAGTGGTTAGGAGCCAGTGGTCCCAGATTGTGAGAGGGATGTTTGACTGCAGGATCGAGCCTAAACCGGCAGTCAGACATCCCTCGAGGGGTCCCAGATTGGAGACGGTGCAGGCCAGGCTGAGGGACACCCCTCCACCCCCCATGCACAAATTTCATGCACCGGGCCTCTAGTCTATATAATAAAAGCCGAAGCTACTGTTACGGCAGAATGACCAGTATAACCGGTCGTTATGATGTGCACTGACCACCAGGGGGCAGATGCTCAATGCAGGACCTGCCCCCTGGTGGTCAGTGCATTCCCACAGGGGGAGCGCCGCTCAGCCAGAAGCTGGGCTCATGGCTGGCAAGCGCAGCAGCGATAGTGGGAGCCTCTCCTACCTCCATGGCAGTGCTAAGGAAGGAGCAGCAAATCAAGCAGTAAGGAGCAGAGAGCAGGCGGGTAGTAAGGAGTGAGGGGTCCCGGACTGCGAGAGGGATGTCTGCCGAGGGGTCCCTGACTGGGAGAGGGTGCAGGCCGGGCTGAGGGGACCACACCCCCCCCAGTGCATAAATTTCATGCACCAGGCCTCTAGTTATTTATACTAGTTTTATAAATATATTCACACACACCATAGGACCATATTATAAATGACCTCATTATAACATTGTTATAAAATGTGCCATCATGTGAATGTACCATAATTTATTGAAACTTTTTATTAATAAATATTTCACTTTGATTCCAAGTTTTACTTATCTAAATAATGCTTTAATAAATATCATTATGCATAATTTGATGTAATAAATACCTTTATGCATAGTTTTTTTGGAGTGCAGTTTCCAAAAGTAAAATTTCTGGTCAAAAAATACATGCATTTTACATTGTGGTTGGTGTTGGAAAAATTTTTCCACAAATATGGTACCAATTTACATTCTCATAAAGTATATTAAAATGTCAATTTCCTCACTAAGATTGGATATCCAATTTTTAAAACTTTGTAAATCTGCTAGGCCAACAAAAATGTATCCTTCTTTGTTTTAACAATTATTTCCCTAATTAGAAATGAGATTGTGCCTCTTTTTACATGTTTACTAGACACATATATATATATATTAAAATCCCAATCCAAGGATATGTTTTACTGATTTTTAGAGGGAGTGGAACGAGAGAAAGAGAGAGAGAGGTATGAGAGAAACATCAATTGGTTGCCTTCCATATGTGACACGACTGGGGACTGAACCGCAACCTAACACATGCCCCAATGGAGAATCAAATTGGCAACCTTTTGGTGCACAGGATGACACTCCAACCAACTGGACCACACCATCCAGGAAGCATTTATATTTCTTACTGGAGGCCCGGTGCACAAAATTCATGCATGAGGTGGGGGGAGGGATTGTCCCTCAGCCCGGCCTACACCCTCTCCAATCCGGGACTCCTCAGGGGACATTCCTCTTGCAATCCAGGACCACTGGCTCCTAACCACACACCTGCCTGCCTGCCTAATGCCCCCAACTGCTCTCCCCTGCAAGCCTGGCCACCCCCAACAGCCCTCCCCTGTCAGTCTGGTCACGCCCCCAACTGCCCTCTCCTGCAGGCCTGGTCACCCCCAATGGCCCTCCCCTGCCGGTCTGGTCACGCCCCCAACCGCCCTCTCCTGCAGGCCTGGTCACCACCAACGGCCCTCCCCTGCCATCTTGGTTGCCCACAACGGCCCTCCCCTGAAGCGCAGTTCACCCCCAACTGCTCTCCCCTGCCAGTCTGATCTTGCCCCTAACTGCCCTTCCCTGCCAGCCTGATCTTGCCCCTAACTGCTCTCCCCTGCCAGCCTGATCGTCCCTAACTGCCTCTGCCTCTGCCTCAGTCCCCCTCACCATGGCTTTGTTCAGAAGGAAGTCGGAGTCCGGAAGATGGCCAGTTGACCCAGTCTAATTAGCATATTACCCTTTTATTAGTATAGATAGATTATATAGGATAGGATTGCTCAAATGAGGCGGGGGGGGGGGGAAGCCTTTTTCAGCAGGAGGAGATGCTCTTGGCAGATAAAAATACATAACCCCTGCCCTAACTGGTTTGGCTCAGTGGATAGAGCATCGGCCTGTGGACTCAAGGGTCCCAGGTTCAATTCCGGTCAAGGGCATGTACCTTGGCTGCGGGCACATATCCAGTGGGGAGTGTGCAGGAGGCGACTGATTGATGTTTCTCTCTCATTGATGTTTCTAACTCTCTGTCCTTCTCCCTTCCTCTCTGTAAAAAAATCAATAAAATATATTTAAAAAAAATACATAACCCCTATATCTGGACTGATAGCCAGCCATATACACTATACTGCCAAACCAGTTATTAAAAAATTGAACTGCCAAAACCGGTTTGGCTCAGTGGATAGAGCGTCAGCCTGCGGACTGAAAGGTCCCGGGTTCGATTCCGGTCAAGGGCATGTACCTTGGTTGTGGGCACATCCTCAGTGGGAAGTATGCAGGAGGCAGCTGATCGATGTCTCTCTCTCATCGATGTTTCTAGCTCTCTATCCCTCTCCCTTCCTCTCTGTGAAATATCAATAAAATATATTTTTTTAAAAAAATTGAACTGCTTTCTTACACCTTATACCAAATAGCTGTTGCCCTTAAAACCCCTCCTCAGCCCCCACCGTAGGTTCTGCCTTCACAGTTCACCCAGATTAGGTTCTGATTGGTCGGTTTCTATGCTAGTCAGCATCAAAAGCTCCACCTCCTAGGCAGCCATTGGCTTCTCTGGGAAATCCAGAATGGCCCCGCCTTCACGTCAGCGCTAGCCCTTCAGTCATACCCCCAGTCCACTACTGGGTATATCTCTGGCCGCTCTGAGAAGTGGCACCTCAAGTCTGTGCTGGTGGCAATTTTGAATTCTCATCCCTGACGTAATCTTCTCACAGTGCAAGCTCCGTGAAGGCAAGCATTTGTCATGTTCATTTTTAGTTCACTCATAGACTTTACCTGTGTCTATGCATCCATGTTAGCAATGCATGGTGATCGGTCAAATGGTCATTTCAGTCATCATGGTCACTGCCTTTTTATATATATAGACTAGAGGCCCTGGTGCACGAAATTCGTGCATGGGGGAGTGTCCCTCAGGCCAGCCTGCACCCTCTCCAATCTGGGACCCCTCAAGGGATATACGACTGCCCATTTAGGCCTGATCCTACCGGGATCGGGCCTAAACGGGCAGTCGGATATCCCTCTCACAATCTCACAAAGGGGGAAAAGAGGAGAGGAGAGGAGAGGAGAGGAGAGGAGAGGAGAGGAGAGGAGAGGAGAGGAGAGGAGAGGAGAGGAGAGGAGAGGAGAGGAGAGGAGAGGAGAGGAGAGGAGAGGAGAGGAGAGGAGGAGGCGTCTCCAAAAAAGAAGTGGATATGGCAAGGACTAATTAGATGTCTCTCAATATCTTTATTTTCCTTTTTCCTCTGACTTTTATCTGGACACATGGCAGCTCAGAATGAAGACAGCATTTCCAAGTTCTCCCTGCCTGCCTATGATTATGTGACTAAGCTCTAGCCAATGGGATATAAGCAAGAGAGTGTGTGCAACTTCTAGGAAATGTCCTAAATAGGAGAGGCATGTCCCTTTCCTCCTTCCTGCTACCTGAAATGGAGGTGTTTTGGCTGGGCCTAGAATAGCCAGTATCACAAAACAAAAGCTGTAGCAACAAATTAAGGGTCCCTGATGACCATGGAGTCATACCAGCCCTGAACTGCCTAGATTTATGGAAGGGAAAAATAAAACTCTAGCTTGTTTTAGCTCCTAGCATTTTGAATTTGCTGTCACTTGCAGCCAAAATGGTTTAAATCTAATTGATTCAGAAGGTGCTGTTATACCAGAAGGATGGAAAGTTGCTGGGTAAAAAAAAAGAAAAAGAAAATAAAAGAAAAGAAAAAGAATGCCTATTGCAAAGATTTTAATTTTTTAACAATCTCCCATTAGTTATCCACAAAGCTAACTTCCTCACTTCCTTCAAGTACTTGCTAAACTATCCCTTTCATAATTTTTAAACACCTTTATTGTGGTATAATTGATATACAGTAATCTGCATATATTTGAAGTATACAATTTGATAAGTTTTGATACATGTATACATCTGAGAAGCAATAACCATAATCAGCATAAGGAATGTATTAATCACCCACACAAGTTTTCAGGTACCCCTGTAACTCCCTGCCAGCCACTCCCTATCCAGGTAACCACACATCTATTTTCTGTATCAGTTAGTATTTTCTAGAGCTTTGTATAAATGGAGTAATACAGTATGTACTTTTTTTTTTTTTTTTTTTTTTTTTTTTTGGTCTGGATTCTTTCATGCTGTTGTGTGTATCAATAGTTCATTGTTTTTTATTCTGAATAGTATGCCATTGTATGGCTATATCACAATTTCTTTATCCATTCAGCCATTAATAGACATTGGGTTGCTTCCAGTTTGGGACTATTACAAATAAATCTGCTATAAATATTCATAGAAAAGTATTTGTATAAATGTATGTTTATGTTCCTTTTGAGCAAATACCTAAGGGTTGGCTGGAGCATGTGATAGATATATATTTAACTTTTAAAAAGACTTCCAAACTGGTTGGTTCTGCTTCACATCCCCACTGGCAACATTTGAAGTTCCAGTTTCTTCATATCCTTGCTAACACTTTATATTGTCCGTCTTTTTTATTATGGTGGCTGCACAGTGGTATCCCATTGTGGTTTTAATTTGCATTTCCCTAATGACTAATAATGAGCATATTTTCATGTGCTTATTTGCCATCTGTGTATCTTCTTTGGTGAAGCTATTCAAATCTTTTGCCCATTTTAACTGGATTATTTGTCTTCTTATTGAGTTTGAAAAGCTTTTATGCATTCCGAATACAAGTCATTTTTAAGATATATGCTTTGAAAATGTTTAGTCCAAAAAAGTGGCTTGCCTATTCATTCTCTTAACAGTATCTTTCAAAATGCACAAGTTTTTTATTTTGATGAAGTTCACTTTATTAATTTTTTTTTTTATAAATTGTGCTTTCCATCTAAAAAGTCTTTATTTTCTTTTTCAGAAGTGTTGTAGTTTTACATTTAGGCTATGATCTATTTTGAGTTCGTTTTTTTTCATATGATATGACACATGTGAATCGAAGTTCATTGTTTTGCAACTGGATGTACAATTGTTTCAACACCATTTTTTGAAAAGACTATCTTTGGCCCAACTGTGTGGCTCAGTGGCTGAGCATCCACCTATGAACCAGAAGGTCACAGTTTGATTCCCAGTAAGGGCACATGCCTGGGTTGCAGGCTAAATCCCCAGTGGAGGGCATGCAGGAGGAGGCCAATCAATGATTCTCTCTCATCATTGATGTTTCTATTTCTCTCTCCCTCTCTCTGAAATCAATAAAAACATATTTTTAAAACTAAAATACAATTAATAGGTCTTTATAAGTGAAAAACCACTTTTTAAAATATTGTATGGCCCTTTTTTATATATTGTGACCTTAGAGCTCAGTATATTTGGGGATTTGAGGAAAATAACAACATGCTTGGCAATCTAAGGAAGAAAATTATGCTTTAAAAAATTTTAAGAATCTAGTGACACTCTGGGATTATCCTAATGTGCTCAGGAGGAGTAAGTGTTGGCTTCCCTAGCTCAATGGGATAATAATTGATGGTATCTAGGGTTCTGAATGCCCAGTATGGGCTGAATTCTGCAATTTGGCACTATTCCTTGGAAACAGTTTTAGGATTCAGAGGAAACTATTGGGATGGATAGATTCAGCTTTATCTGGAAGTGTTTCTAAAAAGTTGGACTCTGTGATAGTTTCAAAATATGTCCACAAATTCTTTGATATTTTCCCCTTCAAGAGTCTCAGCTTCCCTTAAGTGTGGGCTGGACTTAGTAAATTCCTTCTAACAAATTGAAAATGACATAACTGACATGTCAATTCTGAGACTAGGCCATAAAAGACATTGCAGTTGCAGCTTCTGTTAGGGGTACTCTCTCTTGGATCACTCATTCTGGGGGAAACCAACTGTCACGTTGTGGGGAACAGCCCACTCTGTGAGGAACAGAGCCAACAGCCATGTGAGTGAGCCATCTTGGAAGCAGATCCTCAGCTCCATTCAAGGCTGCAAATGAAACCTTGACTGCACAGTCATAGGAGACGCTAAGCCAGATCCACCCTGCTAGGCTGTTCCTGCATTCTGACCTTTCCAAACAGTGTGAGATAATAAATGTTGCGTTCACTGCTAATTTGGGGATAATTGTGCTGCAATAGATAACTAATAAAGAACCATTGTGAAATAGGAGTTTCTGAGACTTGAGATAAATAGCAGCAGGTTTCTAGGACTCAGAAGGTACCAATGTAAATTTCTTTGCCAGATTCTGTAAGAAGCTCTCAGAACATTGATGGAAAAACAACAAGGTTCAGAGGGCCCAGGGACAATGGGGGACAAGTGCTTCAGTGATGATATTTCTGTGATAAGTGGTTGCAGGGAAGTGGTCCTGTGATTCTAGGGAAGTGCCAGAACTTTTTTTAAAAAATGGTGACAAAGAGTCACACAGATTTCAGAGATTTTAAGAAAGAAAAAGCAAATATTCTGGAGCTCAAAAGTTAGAGGAATGTTTTCTGAAGCAATGAAAAAGGGGAGGAGATCCAAGATGGTGGTCTATGGGATGGCAGTCAGCAAGATAGTGTGAATGAGTGAGAAAGTGAAAGGAGAGTGTGTGGACGTGCAGGTAGTGTCTGTATTTGTGAGTGAGGGACAGTTATATTCCACAGGACTGTTGGGGACTGGAGGACAGGCTCCCTTGGCCAGGTAGCCTCTACTACCGCTGAAATCTCTCCTGGAGCAGCTGGCTCTGCCACAGAGACCGTGCCATCTGGAAGGGGAGAGCAGCTGTGATCAGAAGCCCAGCCTTACTTTCCCTGGGGGGACCTCAGACACCTCTTGGGACCCTACAGCCTCAACGCCCAGAGACCAGCTGCCTCAGCTGTGAACCCATGAACACCAGCACTCCAGCCTCCCCAGCTGTGGGCACCTAAAAAGTTTTTCCAGGGGAGACAAGGTGGCGGCCGAATACACAAACAGATTCTGCGCCTTCTCACAGAGCAGATAGAAGAAACAGCTGAATAAAATAACATCCACCCAGAATTGATGAATTAAGCACAACTGGTGAAGCAATCCATGGACGGAAAGGTCAGAGATTGCCTGGAGAGAGGTGAAATCTGGGATCCAGGCTGGAGGGAGAAACGCACGCAGCCGGGACTAGAATCTCAGAGGAAGACTGCACTGCACCAAATCCGCCGCCCTTGGGGTCAGTGTAGCTCTCAAATGTGGAAGGGGGTCCACAGGGCTGCTTGCAGCAGGGGACTCTAGATCTAAGCCCACAGCCATGGGAGACTGTGCCTAGAAAGGCAGCCTGAAGTTCTATACTGACCGCGCAGTGCTGGGGGGTAGAAAGACGCGTGGTGGCATGGTTGCTTTGTCTTTATAACTTCCTTCTTTTTACTTGCTAAACCCAGTGCATAGGATCTTTCAATTAAAAACACTCACCAAGACTGCAGGGGAAAGTGGTTTTTGTGGAAACCGGGGAGCAGGAAACCAGCTCTGGGGCAGTCCATCCCTCCAACCCAGTCTTGAGTGCAGCAGGGGAAAGAAAGAGTCTGAAATCCCCAGGGACCCCTGGGGGACTGGGTTGAGGGGCCATTTGGTCCCAGAAACTAATACAGAAACACCGCCACCCAGGGGAGGTGTCAGAAATAGATGTTTATGTAAATATAACTGAAGGCAGGCAGAGAAACAAAGTGAGCAAAATGATCCCGCCTGCTTGAAACCAAGGTTGTGGTTTATGACACAGAGGAGTGTTGGATTGCTGGGAACTTCAACACTGTGCTGACTACCTGACAGGAAACAGACGTGCCAGGCAGAACAATAGAGAGGGGTCTTAAACCAGCCCCCATGGGTCACTGAAGCTCCACTGAAGCGAACAAACTTCACTACTGCACTTTTTTATTTTTTATCTTTTACTTAAGAAACTAAATTTTTTTCTCACTTTATTTTACTTTTTTATTATTATATATTTATTTATTTATTTATTTATTATTACTATTATTTCACCATTTTTTAAAGTTTTATTTTATTTTATTTATTTTTTAAATTTTTTGGATTAGTGTTCTACGTTCTATTTTTATTTTTATCATTATTTTACTCTATCTCAATTTTTCCTTTATGCCAACACTTTCTTCCTCACTTTTCCCCTTTTCATCCTGTTTCTCTTCCCCTGTTCCTGCTTTAGTTTTTCTCTATCCTTTCTTTTTACTCCCTGTTAAAAATTGGTCTTACTCATATATATAATTTCCTCTCCCGTGCTCCAAGTTCATGCACACTTCTCTTTTCTCTCTTTCTTCATTAGCCAATGTTTTTTTCCTTTTTTTTCTTTCTTTCTTCCTTTCTTGTTGTTTGTTTGATTGTTTGTTAGTTTGTTTTTTTCTGGTGTTTTTTTTTTTTATGCTTCTGTTTTTTCCTCTCCTCGCTTATTCTCTTCTTCTATTAATAGCTTAATGTGTTTCAATCACCAACTCAGGTCTATCTGCTCTATATTCTCCTTTTCCAAAAATAGATGAATGCATAGATAGGTATATTAAATAAAGGAAAAAAATTTATATATACATATAAATTTTCATATATATATTTTTTAATATATATTTTTCAATTATTATTTATTTATTTATTTATTAGTATTTTATTTTTTACTTTTCTTCTTATACACTCATTCTCTTTCCACCTCCTCTATACTGAATCGTGGCCATTTCCCCATTCATTCAATTCCTTGACCTTACCTTCTGGAAATAAGCTCTGCCTCTTCAGATTCAGCTTCCCTCCTTTTTTTCTGGGTGTTTGTTGTTTGCATTTTTTGGATTAGTTGTTGGTTTCTTGGAGTTTTCTCCCCATATACATATATTTTTTTCCCTTCTTTTTTCTTCTCTTTCTTTTCTCTCTTACCTTTTCCCCTTTTCTCAAGA